>NW_024500349.1:7610352-8330478 GCF_017590055.1 Onychostruthus taczanowskii | reverse complement strand
CGAGCCCGCCGGGACGGGCCCCGGGCCCGGCGGCGGCGGCGCGCTCGTCCCCGCCGGGCGGTCTCCGGAGAGGCCAGCGGCGGCCGGGCGCGCCTTGCCTGCAGCCGGAGCCATTCATCCCCCGCCCCTTTGTTCGCCCTGAGAGTAACGCTGTGAATTAAAAGAAATGACAATATTTCGTATCTGCTCGCCCGGCCAGGAGAAGGGCCCTTGAGCCTGGCAAAAATCAGGCGGATCATTCATCGTGCCACCCCGCACCTGTGGGCTTGGCATTGAAAACCCCGCGGACCTCTTCCTATTCAACCTAATTATTCCCCTAAGGCGCACAATGGTTGAAATGGAGCAGGTTGGAGTCTGTTTATTGGTCGTAAATGTTTTTCTGAAGATCTTCTGAATCTCATTGTTAGCTCGTTGTTTGAGGCTGCCCTCTTTCTTTCAGACGAGAGTAGCCTTGGACTTTTCAATTTTCAATCGTAACATCTGCTTAATCGTACGGATCAAAATATGGAGACACAAAACATATGTAATGGTTGATTTGTTAAATCCTGGTAATGAGTTATTAACAAGGGAAAACAATAGGGCAGGATGGTGAGAGCCTTATGGTAACAGAGTCACTTTATGCAACGCCTGACGTTTCCCTTCTTGATAAATGGAACTAAGGTCTGAGCGCCAGGTGATAGCAAGAAAATCAATGTCTTTAGGGGCCGGCACCGAGACTTTTTTTCTATGTGAAAAATTAGGAGACATAAAATTTAATTGGCTGATCAGGGGAAAGCAGTGGTCTTAAGTTTAATTGCCAGTAGGCTTAGCGAGGGAGACAAAACAAGATTTGGGCCTGTTTGTTTGCTTGCATCCCAGCGCCGAGTCCAAGTGTATCGTTGAAAATGTGTTTTATTATAACACATGTCATGCTTTACAGTTCCCATATTGTGTAAAGACAATAGTTAATGGTACATTAAAGACAAGCAAACCATGCCAACACGTCTTGGACACATTGTAAGGGCCTCTCTCTTTGCTCGCTTTAGGCAGCTGCAGTCCAGGACCCAGAAGCACAAAAAGAACAAGTTTGAAATACCAGGTGCATCCGAGAGAACCACGACAGGGATTGATATGTTATAGCCCAGGACATGAACCTAGCAATAAAGATATCATTGCGATTGTTTGCGGCTTCCACGCCATGTAAAGCCGGAGGCGCCGGAGCAGGCTGCTTTCTGGCAGCGGAGGCTCTGCCTCCCCGGGCTCCCCCGGCGCCCTCCGCCAAACCCGAGCACCTGTTGGCCAGACCCCGGCCCCGTCGTGGGAATCGCCTCCCGCCCACGCTTCCAGGTCTCGGCAGCGCGGTTTGTTGTGGAGTTATTTAGGACCATTCCCACCGGCTGCGGGATGCTTTGGAAAGCGGGAGGTTTACCAGGGGACACTCAACTGGTGTTTGTTCGACCTCGCAGCTGGTACTCGGTGCCAGCGAGAGATGCGTGAATGAAAGAGGGATGAGATCCCGGGCTCGGGAGGCTTCACGTCCCGCGCCTCGCAGGGCGCTCACCCGACTGCCGGCAGATGAGAGGCCCTGGGAACCGCGGCGGGACGGGTTCACAGTGCCCACGGCAGCCCCTGCCTGCGCACAGCTCTGCCGAGAAGTCACGCACGCCTTCCCATCCCTTTGCTGGCTGTGCAGGCGAGCGGCCTGATGCTTCCCTTCCTTTGGGTGGGGGGCTTATTGTTTTTTGGGTTTTGTTTGCTGTTTTGGTTTTTCGGGTTGGTTTTTTTTTTTTTTTTTAATTGTTGCTGGGGTTTAGGGTTTTTGTTTTGGTTTGGGTTTTTTTCCATGGAGGATTGTCGGATTCGGTAATTAAGTTGTCTTTACACCTGGGGCATCACGAGTGATGCTGGTTCCGGAAGCACAGCATCAGCCCGCACACCTAGAATCCGCACCTCCCTCCTGTGAGACTGCGGGAAGCAAACTGCCTGCAAGTGCCTCTAACACTCCCTCCTACCCCAAGGGGGTGGGGATTGCCCCCCCCCTTTTGTTTTCTCCTACCCTGCTTTCCAGCTCCCGCCGGGCTGCGGGGAGCGGCGGGACGGTCCCGGCTCCCCGACGGGCCTCCCCCGCCCCTGGGGCGCCATCGGGGCAGTGCGGCCGAGGAGGGGTGGCCCCACGGGAGCCGGTGCGGGGTTTCAGAGGACAGCGGGGGCTCTGGGAGCGGGGCTGGGAGGCGGGGAGCCACTGCCCACGGGGCCTCGGGCGGCAGCACTAGAAGGTGCAGCTCACGGCCGCGGGAGGAGGGGGCAGGCGGCTGGGAACTGGCGTTGCGTGGCTGTCAGTCACGCCTTCCCCACGCTGGTCCGTACCGCGCCGAGCCGTGCTCCCCACCAGCAAACCCCCTAAAGCTGCCGCAAAAGCTGCGAGCGGCGTTGCGTGAGCCGCCGGGTCCCTCTGGGCCGGGGGACCTGCACAGGCGGTTCCCTCCTGCCCTGTGCGGCGGATTTTGTCGCAGGAGCGCGGCGCTGGGGTGAATGGATGATGAGTCAGTCAAAAGGAGCTGTCAGTCTCTTTGAAGATTGCGTTTAAAGGGACTTGCCAAGTCAAGACGGGAGAGTGACAAGATAGAGACCCTGGTGCTTTACATGCGAAGGCCGGCTCTTCCGCTTCATCTGCACCATACTAAAGGATGTGTTGAAGCATTGAATCACAAAAAAGTGGCACGCCAAAGAAAAGGTGCCACATAACAATGATTGTAGTGTTTTAATTGTGGGGGATCGCATCACCAAAGCCAATTGAGACGAACGAGGCTATACACAGAAGGAAACGGTACAACACTTCCATAACTTATAATTAAACTGAAGTCCGACTAACATTTGACTTTCTAATGAGTGTAATGAGATTACATGCCTGATGGAAGCATTTGTGAAAAAGCGACTTTCTGTGTTTAATGAGGTCCTAATACAGGACAAGATCGAATTATAGGTCGGCTCTTTTTCTCTCAAAGAGCCCCGTTTAAGTTCAATGACACCGGTACCGCCCGCCTGCCGCCGGACGGGGCGAGGCTTGCGGCCGGTCAGCCCCGCCGCAGCCCAGAATCGCACGAAAAGTGAGAAAATAAAAAGCAGTGACGCCCCCACAGCCCCCGCCCCGGCCCAGCCTCGGCGTGTTTGTGCGTGTAAGTAGCTCCTCTAATTGCTATTGGAATAGATCCATGCCATCCGCGCTAGGGAACTAAATGTGTTTAACTAGGTTAATGCAATTAGCATGCATGCAACATATTGCTCCCACTTTGAGGCAGTTTTGGGAAAAAAAAAAAAAAAAGGGAGAAGGAGAGATGTACAGTATATGATGAGTTATAATTACACCTTGGCTCACCCGCGCCGTTCCCATCCGCCTGGGCACCGCGCGGGGACAGCTCTGCTCCGGCCGCGGGCCGGGCTGGGCATCTGGGACTCTGCCGGGGGCTGAGCCGTCGGGGCTGAGCCGCGGGTGCCACGGGAAAATCAGCACCTGCGGCATGGGGCCGAGCCCCCCGCCCCAGCCCGGGGCCGCCCCCCCGCTCCCGCCGGGAGCACTTGCAGCCCCCCGCCCGCCCGGCCCCTGCCGCCCCCACCCCTCGCCCCCGGGCAGGTGCAGCCCAGCCGTCCCTTCCGCAGCCGGGCACGCTGAGCTTGGGCTACCAGAGCGATTCTACCACCAGTTGCACGATGCCTTTGCCATCCCCCTATCCCCCCGCCCCCAGCGGCAGCCCCAGGGCGAGCAGCGCGGGAGCTGATTCCAAGGCGCGGCCGGTGGGAGAACCCCGGAAAGCTGGGGGCAGCCGGCAGAGCCCCAAGCCTGCCCGGCCCCCAGCCTCGTCCTTCCCTCCCCGGAACTTTCAGGAGCAGCTTTGTGCTGCTCTGGATAGCGCGCCCCGTCCCACGGCGGCGCAGTCGGGGGTACAAGGCGGGGGGCACACACCCTCGCAAGGTTTGGGTTTGGGGGCTCGGATCTTCCAGCTGGAAACCACAAACAGTGCTGAGACACTGAATGGAGGGGACCTTCTAGAGATAGACAAAGACATCAGTTGGAAGCACTTCAGGAGAGGACGTCAAAAGGGGTGGAGAGAAGGCGAAAGTGTGTCCCCGCCCGTCCCCGTCCCCCCGGCGCTATAAGCGCAGCCCGAGCCGGCGGTGGGGCAGAGTGGGGCCAGCATCTGGGCTGAGGGTGCCACTGAGTCTTGGGGCTCACCCCGCCTGGAGACCGGTCCACGCGTTCATTGCAAGGCTTCCTCGGGATGTGGCGGGGCTCTCGGAAGCCGCTTCCCACAAATATACTGCTCCACAACGTACAATTCGGGTTTATTATTAACAAACACAAGGAGAGCCCACGTGCGGCAATAAATTATTTTAAAGGGTTCTGACGTATTTTCCCCGTTAAAAAAAAAAAAAAAAAAGAAAAGAAAAGAAAAGAAAAAAAAAAGGTGCTGGTGGAATAAACCTATTGCATATCTTTAAAAAAATCAAGATAAATTATATAAATTAAAATTATATATTCAAAACAGATGATTCTACCTCATTATCACTACTCCGTAATAAATAGATAAATAAATTTGATTGCCCTTAGAGTCTGAATCTTAAATTACATTTACAATATAGGTCTCTACATACAGCATGTACAGAGCGGGCGGGGGCGGGGACCACCCGCGCGGCGCCTCACGCCACGTAGTCGAAGGGGGGCTCGTTCTCTATGTCGTTGACGGAGGGTTTGTTGTTCACCTTCCGCGGGTCCTCGGGGGTCCACACTTTGGCTGTCCGGATGATGTTTTGTTCCTTGAGCTGCTTTTCATCAGTCCACGACAGCGAGTGACCGGCCAGAGGGGGGAGTCCGTAGTCGGGGTCGCTCGGAGAGGGAGATCCTGGAGGGCAGGAGGGAAAAGGAAGGCAGGGGGTTATTGCCGGGGCCGGCATTCCTGCGGAGCGCGGTGCCGGGCCGCGCCGGGCCGTACCGGGCCGCTCCGGGCCGCCACTTACTTGTGCCGCGGTGGCAGATGATGATTTTCTTGGGCTGGCTGGGGCTCTCGCTGCTGGCGCTGCGCAGCGGCAGGTCGGACTGCACCAGTTCGCTGAGGAAGTTGATGTAGCCGATGGCCAGGCGCAGCGTGTCCACCTTGGAGAGGCGCTTCTCGTAGGGCAGAGTGGGGATGTGCGAGCGCAGCCCCTCGAAGGCGTCGTTGATGGACTGCATCCGCCGCCGCTCCCGCACGTTGGCGGCCTGACGGAGCTGCTGCAGCTCCGCCTCGGAGCGCACCCGCCGCCGCCGCTTGGCCGAGCCCAGCGCCTGGAGCCGCCCCCCGGGGGACAGTAACGCCGCGCCCGCCGCCCCGCAGCATTCGTAGGCGAAGCCGGGCGAGGCGGGAGACGGCGGGAAGGCGACGGCCGGCGCCGGGCAGCGGTAGCCTCCCTCGGGGTCGCCGCCGTCGCGGTAGTACTCCTGCAGCTGCCGGCTGAGGAAATCCACGTCCGGCTCCAGCAGCCCATCCGCGGCCAGCACGTCCCGCGAAGGCGGCTCGGAGAAAAAGTCCTCCTCGTCGAAGTAGGGGGGCGAGGAGAAGGAGTCCAGCCCCCCGGGGAAGTGCTCCAGCAGCACGGTCTCCATGCTGCTCCCGGGCCCGGCGCGGACGGGACGGGGCAGGGGGGCAGCCCCGCCGGGACGCGCCCGCCCGCCCGGCACCGCCGCAGCCGCTGGCAACGGCGGGCCCCGCACGTCGGGCGAGGGGCCCCGGAGCGCCTCGGCCCCTCTCCGCGCGAGCCGCCACCGAAACGCGCCTCCTGGCTTTGACACAGCCTCCCTCTCGGCACCGGGAAGCGTCACCCCTGCGCATCTTATCCCCCGCGCTTTTCCCGCTCCCCCGGGACTGCCAGTCCCCGGCGCCAGCGGAGCCGCTGTCAGAGCGGGCATAGGGGGAATCGATGGCGCGGGTTTTTCGTGGCGTTCGAACTGAAGGCAATTGTATCGTAACATCAAAACACATCTCGTCAGCTCTTGCGCCTGGCCGTGCATCGATTTTGACCTCATCGGGCCCCGTTGCATTCTCCCTTTCCCAACTCCCGTTGCTCCATTCCGGACGAGCTCGCTCGGCGGAGGCTCTGTTAATAATTCCCTAACAGACTCTCACTGATTAAAGCCTTAAAAATTCTCACTAGAGTGAAATGGATTACCCGCCAGATTAGGAGAGGATTATCTCTGTCATTAGCGCTGCAATAGTTTGTCCGGCAGAGTCTGTCGAGGTTTATCGAAAGTGACTTTCCAATGCGCCACCAGCGCGGGCACAGATCAAACTCCGCGTGGAAATGTACCCGGGTCTATCAGCAGAGCGAGACAGGGCCAGCTCCGGGAAGGTAATAAATGACTGGACTTCAAAGCCGCTGACATCGCCGTGATAAGGGCAGGGAAACGCGTGAGTCACGGGAGGGAACAAAGAGCTTTGCAAGCACCACTTCCTGGAAAGTCCCGCCTGCAGACGGCCCACGCGAAAAGAACGAGGAGGGAAGGCGGAGACGGCTGCGCGAAGTCAGGAACGCGCCACGCGTAGCCGTGGGAGTGCTCCCACCGCCCCGGAAAGGGGAAACTAAGGGAGTATCCCGTTACAGGGGCGATGCAACGGCAGTGCAATTCCCCGTTCACGTCCACCCGCGGAGCGGGACCAGGGACCTCGGAGGAGACTGGGATGAGTGCGACCGAACTCCTGTTTCTACTCGCGTGGGCCACCCCTCAATCTCTCACCCCCCATCCCTCAATCACGCACCTCTGTCAAGAGCCAGGCTTCTGGATGCCCATTCCCGCAGCTCTGCAGGGGCCCCGACACTGCCTCTGCCCCCTGAGCCAGCCCCGCTCCAGGGGAGCCTTCCTGCCCCAGCTTCCTCTGCCTCGTCAGCCCTTCACCCCTCGAGACTGTTTCCTGCACCGGCTGTCCCAAAATCACCCGCAAGTCTTAGATGCGCTCTAACGAGGGTCGAGTGCGGACAATTTTCCCTTCCCTCGGTCCCCTGGGCTGTGATCGTGCTCATACCGCTCAGAGCTGCTGCTGGCATTCCGTGCGGCCGGGGCACACGGCTGGCTTCGCCCAGCTCGCTGCCCGGTGGCCTGGTGGGGACCGCTCCGAGTGGCACTGGGCACGGCGGCCAGGAGGCTCCTCCGGGGCACACGGCTGGCTTCGCCCAGCTCGCTGCCCGGTGGCCTGGTGGGGTCCGCTCCGAGTGGCACTGGGCACGGAGTCCAGGAAGCCCCCCGGCGTTCCCAGCTGTAGCTTGGCAGAGGCGTCGCTCGCCTTCGGATCACTCTTCCCGAGCAGCCCTGTCCCTGTCCCGTTGAGCCAAAAGACCCACCTGGGAGAGCAAGAGCAGCTTCGGCACCGCACCGACAGAGATGTTTTCCCTTCCCCGGCCCGGGGCTCCCTGGGGAATCGCACTGCCTCCTTACACTGCCAGCATCCCTGTCCCACCTTTGCCCTCCTCAGCGCCGGGTGCCTTAAACGCTTCGCGACCCCACGGTGGCTGGGTGTGAGGGGCAGGGCAGGTGCCTGTCGTGGCCAGCCTTGGGGCTGCTGTGGGGGGTTGGAGAGGCCGGGTAGTCCGGGAGAGTCCACGGCCACGGCTGCAGCCCCACGGCCCCCAGGAGCCGCCAGCTCACCCACAGCCGGTCCCACAGCCGTGCTGCTCTGCCGAGGCGCGGTGCCCCCGGTCACCTCCAGCAGCCAGGGCTCCAGGCCAGCGCAGACCCGGGGACCTCTCAGCTCTTGTCCCGCTGGGATACACCTGAACGGGAGCCTGCCCTTTCTCCACCTTGGCCCCGCGCAATGCGGAGGAATCTCCTTTTTTAAAAGCAAATGGACTCGATTGTAGCCAGGGAATGATCGCTAGGGGAGGAGCACCATAGCCAGAAGCACAAGTATAAATTTAGCATACACCTTGCCTCCCTCTCAAATCCATGTCGCACCTACGGCAAAACTCACGGAAAATGAAGAAAACAAACCCCTAGCAACACAGAGGTGATTCCGGGGGAATTTCCTGGCCACAGAACTGGATCGGTTCCCTCCCTCCCAAGGAGTAATCACCCATGGGGTGGCGAGTCCTTGCTCCTGCCACATTCTGGCTGGAGCCGGACCCTTGAAAGCCGATGAGCAAATCGTGTCGAGTGGCCCCTGACACCACTGCTGCCGCTCGAGACACGCAGAACCACATACACCCACCTTGCAAAGTTTTCCCCAGGTCAGACAGGCTAAGTGCCGCCAGATCCTGAAGGGGAGTAACGCCCCAAAACAGGCTCTGTTCCCCCAAAATCTCTGCCACCAGCCTTCTCCCAGAGCAGCGTTTTGACCACGGTATGTCCCCTCTCCTCGAGGGCATGGCAAGGCGCCAGGGTACCTCTCGTTAGCGCAGTGGTGAAGCATCTTCCCGGCAGCCTTATTGAAGGTCTTAAGGGGTAAGAAGGAGGTTGTTCTCCTGTTGATCCAAGGGCAACATATGCCCAGAGAGACTGGGGAGCCCAGTTCATTTACCATGCCCAGTTCATTTACCACGCCACTCTTTCCCCCTTCCCCAGGGCTGCTCAGCTCTGGCGCACGATGGTACCGCGCAGCCGGGGTGATGCGAATGCCACGTGTGGAGGTGGCACGACACCACCGGGCCACAAAACTCAGGCAGGTAGCCTGGGAAGTCAATCTGTCAGATCTGTCTGTCCCTGAGAGGCAGCTCCGTCAGGACAGACGGCAAAGGGAGCGAGCTGCAAAGGGAAACGGAGGGATATTTTGAGAAGCCACTGTTTCCAAACTGTTGGGGGCTCGGATCTTGTCTTGAAACCGGTCAGACCTATCAGATCATTGGAAAATTTGGAAGCAGTGCCCCAGGGAGGAAAATGATGCAGGGAGAACCCCACGACAGGCACGGCTAGCGCTCTGCCTGTGCGCTGGGGTGCGCAGGTAGTGACACATCGCTCCCCGGCTCCTCAGCCCTCGCTGCGACACCCGGCAGAAGCGATTCCCTCGCTGTGCCGAACTCAGCCCTCGCCCCTGCGGCAGTGACTGCTTTTAAGATGAACGATTCCAGTTTGTGCAATTGCCTTTGGGCAATGAGTAACGTCTCCGAAGGAACCGCCTGAGGTGCGGGAAGGTTCTTCTCGGGTTGCCCAAGATGTTACAAAAGGTAATCTGCAAAAACCAGGAACATGTACAGGCGGAGCCTGGGCCGCCGCACCGCACTTGGCCACCACCGCCTGCGTCGCAAACTCCCTTCTTCCAATATTTGTCCAGCACGGATGTCTCACCGGGCCCGGTTTTGCTCTCGGGAAGGACACCTCCCCGCACCTCTCTCCAGCAATTAAAATGCATGAACAGCGCTTGACACTTCGTTATTTCTATTCACCGAGGGCAGTAACAAGAGTTAAGGGGGAGGGGGAAGGGGGGATGGAAAACGAACGCACGCCAAAAGGCGCATCGCGTTTCCCTCAATGACCACACGATAAGTCTAGCTGGCAGCCACCTTCAAGGGAACAAGGCTCGCCAAAGGTCCAGAGACAGGGCGGGACATGGGGCCATGCAGGGCTGCCTGAGGAGTCTGGCCCAGCAGCACCTACACTCCACGGGACCACGCAAAGCCCCTCACCGGGGGAATAAGGTGAGGACGCGAACTTTGCATTGAAGGGACCTGGAGCACTCTCGGCCCTGACTCTGCTGGGGTGCTGGGCCCTGTGCACGCCCCCGCGCCGTAAATCGAGCCCTCATCAAGAGAGGGGGCCCAGCCCCGGCTCGAGAAGACGGCGAAGGTCTCCTCCGTGAGCAGGGTCGCCCCAGCGCCACTGAGAGTTCACAGAGGCTCTTCTTGTTTAGAGCAAGAAGCGTGCCTGGCCCGCCGTCATCTATCACTCGCCACTGATAGAGAGGTTTCCCCTCGAGCTCTTTTGGAACCGGGACGGGAAGCGGGGGCCAGTCCGTCGCTCCGGAGGGGCTGCAAAGCGCACGGCCTCCTGCTCTGCTCTGCCCTTAGCGCCGCAGGCTGCCGCTCCCGGCTCACTGACTGCCCAGCGCTGAGCACGTCGGGCCGGGCCCGAGGGTCCGGGTCCTGGCGAGCTTTTCGCTCCCCAAGGGTCTGCCCCGATCCCCACGGGCACCCCCGCACGCCCATCCCTGGCCGTCTCAGCGGCGGGCGCGGCGGTGAGCGTCTCCCTTCGGGCACCCGCGCAGGAACACGGCACCGGGCGCTGCCCCTCCGCCGGGGATGAGCCGCAGGGCGAGAAGCAGCCGCGCTCGTCCTTGGTGCCTCTCCGCGCACCGGAGCCCCGCGGGTGCTGCGTGAGGGGCGCGGCCCGAGGCGGGCAGGAGCTGCCCGGCCTCCGAGCCGCCCCAACCCGCGGGGGCTCCGGCTTCTGCTTTCTGCCGCATTTCACCCAACAGCCGGGACACGGAAAATGGATAACAGGCGGCAGCTGTCCGAGGTGAAGGGGAGGCACAGGTGAGGAGCGAGATCTGCACCCCTCATACTGCCTTTCAGTCCAGAGTCTTGCGGAGTAACTCCAAACTCATGTGGTATTGCAGAAAAACGAATCCTGTTAGCTGAAGCTGAGGCAAAACCCCATGTCCCCAGAAGTGCCCAGGTGTGTTTGGTTTCCCATCGAAATATTATTCCTATATTACCTGCATAATTTTCCTGACTTCTATTGTTGATCCAATACACTTCAAGGGGGTCATTCCACAGACATGGAAAGGCGAGTCAGGAGAGTTCCACCTTCATCCATGCAGGCTCTACCCAATATTTTTCTCAAACCTTCATACCCATAATGTCAGTGTTTGGTTAAACAAGAAGTCTGAAGTCCACAAAGTCTCAGTGGAGCAAATTCTGAGTATGATAATTTTTTCCTCAAATTATAAAACTTAACAGCTCACCTGTTGGGATTCCTTGGCGTGTTGCACTTATTCAGAGTTGTAATGTTTGATTGAGAAAGGAAGCAAGAATATTTTAAAAGACGTGACCAGAGTTTGCCCAGTGTCTGTGCAAATGATATTTACCAGGAAAGGTTTTATGAGGTAAAAAAAAAAAAAAGCCCTACTGTAATTCACGTTACAAACTGGCACTTTGCTGATCAACTTTTAGGATTTTTTTTTACCAGCGAAAGCATAATTGAAATCAAACTTTGTTCAGTGCAATCTTGAGGCACTGTGTTTTTCATGGTAATAGACTCTTATACAACTTTCCTGGTCTGAAGACGCGGAGAGGAGTCCCTCACGCCAGGCACCAGGCAGGGCTGAGCTGCCAGGTACTGGAGACCCAAAACCACTGCAGATAGGTCTGCTGGAGCTCGTTTGCTTCCCGCGGACCAGCAGAGCCTCACCAGCCCACAGCACCCCCGGGCTTGTAGCCCAAGCATCCCCGGAGGCAGGCGCCCGGGATCCGGGCGGCTTTCCCGGAGCAGGGACTGGCCCGGAGGGTGCGGAGGGAGCAGAGCAGGCCGCGGCGAGCCCACCCTTCCCCCTCCATCATGTGAGGCCCATAAATAAGGCGGGGAAAAGCTCTCCCCCCTCGGAGCCGCTACCGGGGCGAGCGCGGCGCGGCGGGACGGCGGCCCCACAAAGGCGGCGGGGCGGCCCCGGGCCCTCGCCCGCCCGGCGGAGGAGGCGGCACCTGCAGCCGGGGTCGGTCCGGCTGCGCGCCCTCCCCTCCGAGCCGGTACCTGGGCGCTGGGCTGGTAATGCACCATAGCGGGCTGCCTTTCAGGCTCTTTCAAACCGAGATCGCGGAGGTCACCGTGTCTGCAAACCCCCCTCCTTCGGCCGCTCGGGCCGGGGTGCCAGTGCGGCAAGCTGGAGAGCAGGCACAGCCCATGGGAATCCCAACACTTGTGCCGCCGGCTCCCTCGGCCCGCCCTTCTCCCCCCTCCCCGTCCCGAGGAACCGCTGAATGTATCAAATGAGCTGCAATCGATCTGCGGGCACAGGGGAAAATCAAATTATATGGTGCGGCTGGGCGGTCGCGGCAGGCAAAAGGTGCGGGCGGGCGGCGGGCGGGCTGCCGGCTTCCCTCCGCCGGAGAGCGGAGAGCTGCCAGCCCCAGCCGCGCTCCCACCGAGCCCTGCTTGGCTGCTCCTGCCGCTCCCTACGGGGGCCTGAAAGGCGGGGGTTCGCCGGCTGCGAGGGGCTCGCCGCATTCCCGCTAAACGCCGTCCCCCCGGCCGGTGCCTCCCCGCCCCGAGGGGCCCGGTGGCCCCCCGGCCGCGCTGCCGGCCTGAGCGCAGCCTCCCCGGCGGGCGGAGGCGCGACCGACTGCGGCAAAGCACGTGCGGGGAACGGGGTGGGGCGGACCGCAGGAGGTCGGGCACGGAAGGTCTCCTCTTCTGGTGCCAGTTTCAGGTCTCTCCCAGCTCCTCTCCCCAACCTGGGGCTGGCAAAAGGAATCAGCCCCTCCCGGCATCGCTGCCGCCGGGCCCGTCCCGGGGCTCGCCGCCCGCGGGACGCACCGCGCTGGCGAGAGCACCCGCCAGCCTGGACGGGCAGCACCTGCCGAAGCCGCGGGCTGTGAGCAGAGGGGTTTCAGACAGCGAGCTCGTACCTGAGCCCTGTTCTCGCCCCCCAGACGTGCGTACGGGGACGGCTCCTCTTGGGAAAAACCCCGCGCGGGGCCGGCGGTTGTCTGCGGGTCCATGGGAATCTGGCCACTTGTGCCGGCCGCAGCCGGGAGGGGGCTGTGCTTCCTTTACAAAAAGAGACACAATTAAGCAAAATGCTCAATGAACATTATAAATGATGTGCAATCGCCTCGCAGATTGCTTAGCAAATCAAATTATATGGTTGCTCACGGATGATTTCCATGTTCTTTAAAACGCAAACAGGTACTTTCTAATTCGGGGGGGAGGAGTGTTGGTAGTTTTTTTCCTAGACAAAACAACAACAACAAAAAAGCGCAGCGCTTTAAAATTGCGAAGCAATGCCACACGCTGAAAGGCGGCTGTGTGAATATTCACGTTCTCCTTTGTTCGCCCCTGAATTTCACAATAGCCCGGGGAGGGCACGTTCACTGCGCTCTTGTAAATTTACCAATCCTTGACTAAAACCGCCAGGCACCTGCTTGGCAAAGCACAAAACTGCCTACGTTTCCACCAACAATTTACTGTTTCATCAGCTTCTAAATTGACCCGTCAATAGAAGGGCTTAAAGTTAATATCATTTACATCAACGGAGGTGGCCGGGCTCGAGGCTCCGCCGGCTGCGGAGGCGCCGAGGCCGCGGCTCTTCCTGCGCGGCTCCGGCACGGCTGCTGCGCGGCTGCTGCGCGGCTGCTGCGCGGCTCTTCCTGCGGGAGCTGCTCAGGTGCGAGCGGGGAGGCCGTGCCCAGCCTCGGGGCCAGCCCGGGCTGCCCTGCCAGGCCCGGGGCATCGGGAAGCCGGAGGGAATTGCAGCCACGGTGCAGGGTGGGGGATGTCGGGAGGGTGTTTGCAGGACGGGCACGGCGCACCGACTCCTTTAGTGCGGCGCAGAGGAATGAGACCGCAACAAACCCAACAGGTCCCCGCAGGGAACGGGCTCCTCTAAGGGGCGTGGGCAGGCTGGGAGCAGGGGATGGCTCCCCGGGCTGCCCAGAGCCCCCGGTAGAACTCTCCCCGGTGCCCCCGCCCATGCCATGCGGTAGGGGCTGTGTGGTGTCCCTCCCATTCCCCCGTGGGGAATGTATAAACAGGGCCACTGGAGGAAAGCAGTATGTAAAAAGCACATTTGATAAGGAGTCTCTTATCTTCCAAGACGCAAAACCACTCAAGAGAAGGGGAAATGGTTCCTTGAGAAAGAGTCCTGACAGCACGGCTCGGACGCAGGATCTCTCATTTGAAACACTACACAGGACTGTCCCCACAAGTGCAAAAAGGGTTCGCTGAAACACAGCAGAGCAGGGCACAGCTGGGGCAGCGCTAGCGGCTTGCTTTATGGTGTAACAAGGGCAGTAAGGCTCCCCAACACCAGCTGGCAGGAAGCAATGTGATTTGGCTTCAATTTTTTATTCCTGACAATATCCAACAACTAAGAGTCTTATCCCAATGGGTAACAGGGCGCTTCTTCATTCTGTTAAGCACCTGTGTTACATAATCTCTTCCATAAATAAAACCAGCTCTAGATTAAATAGAAATTAAGCTTTCCAGTCAATTATGCTTTTTGTTGGTTAGAGACTCCATTGATTCTCTTCCCTTGAATTCTTCCTCCCTGGTTTATGCAGGTCTTTCTGGTGTGGGTGTTGGTTCCCACGAAAAATCTCAATCTCCATGGGATTTTCTATAAAATCTATATCCACACGTTCCTTCCCAGCTCTCGCTTTGCCAGGGCAAGCAAAGCCAGCTCAGGATTGGACTCCCCCTTTCTATATCATCTTTCCCTGCCCTTTTCTCCATATAAGTTAATCTTCTGGGATAATGGTACCTAGCTGTCCAGGAGAGTTCTCACAGCTCGTTGGAGAATGGTGTCAGCATTTCCCTTTCTGCCAAAATCCCTCACTTAGTACTGCAAAGGTTACATTTACATTTTCATGGCCATGTTCCTTCAGTGGCTCATGACCACGTCGTCATTAGCTAGTGACCCAAGGTCTTTTTCCTCCTCTTCCTGGCAAGGGCTATCAAGACACAGCCATAGCACATGTTCTTAACACATGTGCCTAAAGTGCGACCTCTTAACATTGGATTTCTTTCCTTCTCTGCCACTTTGATTCTCACAGTCCTAGGCTTCTTCTAGTGATTGTTCAAGCCCCTTCCACCGTGGGATGCTTTTTCTGCCCCATGACTGACAAATATTGTTTACAATCTTTCTTTTGTTCTAAAATTCTTCCTGAAAAATTGTATGTTTTGTCCATTAGGGCAATGAGATTACTATCCTGGGCCATGGCATAGAACCATGTGTGTAAGAGTTCTTGATACATTTCCCTCTCTCTCCCTTCCATGAACTTGTCTAATGGCTTTTAGAACTAAAACAATTTTATTAGAAGTCTTAGGTACTATTTAGTAGAGCTGAGTTTTGAAATGATAATTCCTGTTTTGGAAAGAGGTAAGGCTTAGAGATGCAGGAAAAACCAAAGACTTAAAAGCACCTTAAGAGTCCACATTCCTCAGGAGTCTCCCATCAGTTATCACATAGCCTCACAAGTGCCTCTTACAAGGACATACTCTACTTTGTTGACGGCTTTTTGAGTAGTCTTGGGTGTAATATCATGTTAAAACTATCATGATGACTTTTGACAAGAATGGCTGACCTTTCATGGTTGTTCAGTTCCAGGAAAGGATTTCTGCTGCAGATTCCTCAACCCCCACTTCTCAATGCAGTTATGTTTTTGTCCTGCCCAGAATTAGACACTTTTTGGCTCCCTACTGAGCCCACTGGGTCTCTCCTATGTTCTCTGTTTATCACCTGCCTCTCACTATACCAGGAGCCTTGGGGCTGTGTGCCCAGCACCTACAATTTAGGCATTGCAAAACCACATCTCTGCATCCATTTAGCCCTGAAGCTTTTATCTTTGTGGCAAATTATTAACCAAATCAGGGACACGAAAAACATCTACACAAGGAGATGCTGCATTTCCTCTGGAAGTTGTCCACACACTGAAAGTGCTGTTTTACTTAGCCTGGTAGCTCTTCTCCAGTGCTCGCCTTCTGGGAGGCATGGGAGAACATTGTTCATTCCACTCTATGAAAAACTTTCTCACAACAAAGATTGTTTTCACCTCTCTTCTGAATGACCTGTTCCTGAGACTAAGCAAATCCACATGCCTTCAAGTGTGCACTTCTAAAACATATTAACATTTCTATGGTGTTTGCTGCTAATTTCCCTGTACCATTTCTTCAAGTGTAGTGTCCAAAGCTGTACTTAGGCTAAGCCTCACCAGGGCCAAGTAGAGCAGAATAATTACCTCAGTGTTTTACCCAAAACACTGCTGTTAGTGTACCCTCAAATGGCATTTGTTTTTCTGCATCTCCTATTTTGCATAGTTCACAACAGCCAGATGATCCATTCCTGCACTACTGCTGCCTTATCAGTTATTCATTTCACAAATCATGCATTTCATCTGTCTTTTCTTCCAAGATTGCATTTTGTACTTGTCTTATTACAGTGCAGCTTATTGATTTCAGGCAAGCTCTCCAATCTGTGAAGATCAATGTGAGTCCCAATCCTGTTCTCCAAATCAACCACTCCCAGCCAGTGCTCTCAGGAGTTGAATTAAGCACTCTCTTTCCCTGTAGCCTATTTATTGTTGAAAACATTGGAGCAGCAACAGACACCTGCAGGACTCCACTTGGCACATTCAGCTTTGACAGTGAACTGTGGATGAGCACTTTCATATGATTCAAACATTATACACTCATTTCAATTCCCATTTTATTTAGATCTCGTGAAATGGTTTCGTTTATAAGAAGAGTAAAGGCTTTGGACAATAACAGAGTTGACATATATTACATATATGCCTTTACACACTTGGCTAGTTAGTCCTTCAAATAAGAACACTGACTTAATTTGAAGTGATATGTTCTTGATTAATCCATGCTGATATGTTTTACTGCCTTCTTATCACTTACATGCTTACAAATTGATTAATAATTGACTCTCATTATCATGGTTACGCTGATGGATTTGTACTTCTCAGGACTCTCTTTGCTCTTTTTTAGGCTTGTAAACACATGCCTCTGGCATCAATGTCCTCAAGCAAGTCACTGAGGGTGTGAGTCCTCATTAACTTCATCCAGTCAAGAGCTGGACACTAATTAGGAGAGGGATTCAGTCCCTCACACAGAGCAATGACATATATGGTCGAGTACTATGTTAAGTACTAGACAGTATTCAAAACTTGGGGCTTGCAGATATCACACAGGATCAACAGGAGACCTGCACCTTTCTGGGAGCTCAGCTGGAACTTCCATGCAGACTATTCATGTGGGATTTCTGAGAACATTTAGAACAGAACAGGGCATCTACATCTATGTTAATGTAACTGCCCTCCTAGGTATAAGGTGCTCATTAATAGTCAAGGGCAAAAGATGGGTACAACAAACAACCCTCAGGAGGGAACTTTTTTGAGGTGGAGTCTGGTGGCCATTGAAGATGCCACTTGGTTCACTGGCAATAGAAGGAACTGAAAGAATTTACCTGCAAGTTAAAGGACTAATATTTAGGCAGTTACATATTTCTCAAGGCATTCTGCCTTTCAAATGATTCAAAAGCCTAACAAGAGTTTTGAAGTACTCAAGCACCTTGCACTCAGTCTGGCCCATACTCAGTCTGGCTTATTTTTCAGCACTACTGAAGATATGCCATGTAGGAGACTAATTACTTCAAATTATGAAGAATGCAGAAAACAGCCTTTCACTCACTCTCAGGTGAGGATAACCAGAGGAAAGCTTGCAGGGCACTCTGATCTGTGGTAACAGAGCCACAGCACCCAAGGCAGACGCCTGAAGTAGTACAGACTGTGAAACTGGAAATTTGCGTGAGCTGGGTAACACGCACTCCAGATCTACAGACAGGACACCGGTGGCAGCACATGCCTAACCCAACAATATGCAACAGGCATATGCAATTCATTTGGAAAACAGTAAATATCACATCAGATGGCAATTTAATATTTTGAAAATTTTTTTTGTTACCAAAACTCTCAAGACCTCTTCTGGACATAGCAAGTCCCAAAGGTGTGTGAGCACAGCAAATGCCCTGCATGCATACAGTCAGGCTCATCTGATGTACAAGGTTTATATCATCAATTATAGCTTAATGAATGAATGAATGAATGACATGGAATATGTGTGAGAAAGGGATAGCTTGAGAAAGCAGCTTCTCCATCATCTGTGCCTTTATTTGCAAGCTGTCAGAAACCTGTAGGAAAGGTTGCACTGCCAGTATCTTACAGGCTGTTTGATTTAATCCATGCCTCCATCAGCTTACCAATAAACAGAGCCAGCAAGGAGTTATCAAACCCAAATGAGCTGCTGCAATTTCCCACCACAGCATGGGGACTGAACCTGAATTACCCTAGGCCACCTGTCCCCCCTTCACCACTGCAATGTACAGTAGAGGGATTTAGGCCTTATTTGTAATCTTTTGTCTGCAGCTTTGTTGTTTGGGTGGGGCTGCACCTGTTCATGGCAAGTGGGAATCCCTTAATTATGGCTGTGGGACTGGGCAGCGAGAGCTGGCCCTGCACACTGGCACACAAAGGCTTAGGGCAATGTGTGTGAATTCAGTGCCCTCTTTCTGCCATGCCAGCATTCATTGCAAATCCTCCATAGGTCTTCACGGCTCAGCTGCATTCCCAGGGCTTCTGCCTGGTGTTTCACACACCAGATTGTCCTCTCTTTAGAGGGCAGAGATGCTGCCTCCCTTTATTTTGGATCCCTGGGGACTGCAATTGTTTAGGAATAGCAGCCAAGAGACAATAACACATTTTAGAGTGTGCTTTTGGTTATAACATTGCCAGTTTTTTATTTTTTTCAGATGGAAATGGAGTTTATCTGGTAAACATATCCCCATGTCTTTGAAGGGTTGTGTTAGTAACAATAGATTGAGCCACAAGACACATCCAGGTTACACACACTAAGGAGTCCTCAGAGGTGCTGTTATCCATGGTGTCAGCACAGGCTGGGGAATGGACAGAGTGAGAGCAGCCCTGCCCGGAGGGACTGGAGGTGCTGATGGGTGAGAGGCTGGACATGGCCCAGCCATGTGCACTCACAGCCCAGAGAGCCAAATGATGCACTGGGCTGCATCTAAAGCAGCATGGGCAGCCGGTCAAGGTAGTGGGTTCTGCCCTCTGCTCTGCTCTGGTGAGACCCCACCTGCAGTGCTGCAGCCAGCTCTGGGATCCCCAGCAGGGAGGATGTGGACCTGTTGGAGCAAGTCCAGAGGAGGCCATGAAGTTTGTTAGAGGGATTGAGCATCTATGAAGAAAGGCTATGAAAATTTGCTCAGGCTGGAAAAGAGAAGACTGACTTAATTGTGACCTTCCAGTACCTAAAGGGAGCATACAGGAAAGATGGAGAGAGATTATTTAAAATGTAGTACTAGGACAAGAGAGAATGGCTTTGAGAGTAGGTTTAAACTAGACTTTATGAAGAAATAATTTACTGTAAAGGTAAGGCACTGGAACAGGTTGCCCAGAGAAGTTGTGGATGCCCCATCTCTTGATGTGTACAAGGTTGACTGGGGCTTAGAGCAACCTGGTGTAGAGAAAGGTGTTCCTGCCCAAGACAAGGAGGATTGGATCCTTTAGGTCCCTTCCAACCCAAACCATTCTATGATTCTACAATGTGACCGCAGTCTCTTCCTTCACTCATTCCAGTTACCTGCTGAAACCCCTGTCTATGCCACCTCACTTCAGTGGGTAGCTCATTCCCTTTCTCCCCTGCCTTGTGCTTGGAGACACCGTCTTTTTCTCCTTCTTCTCCTTCCCTAGCCAAGATCTGTCCTTCTTCATTTCAAAGGTGACTGTCTCTCACCAAATGCCAGCAGAAAAAATGCTGATGGTGCTGCCAGCCTCCACATTTTAATTCCAGAGGCAAATGCCACACAGAGCTCTCAAGACTATAAATAAGTTTGTGCCTGGATTGCACTCCGGGGTGGAAGTGTGTCCTGCTCAGAAGGAAAGTGTGATGTACCTGACTGCGAAAATCGACCAAGTTTCCGTTAAGTGTGAACACAGACATCCCCAAAACTCACACCACAATAGTTTACTCCACCTTTTTCCAGGCCAGTTCTCCAGACTCCCCGCGGGAACAGCCGGCCGGGAGCGGGAGCTCGGGGCTCTGCCGCCACCTCGCGTCGCCTCCCGGAGCCGGCCGGGAGCGGCGCTGGGATGGCTCCGCCGCCTGGAGCACCGCGGTACAGGCACAGCGCTGAAAACGAGAAATTTGCTTTCTCCCTGGCTCCCAGTGAGAATGGCCTTTCATTTGCGGCGCTGCTGCCCCGGGAGCTGCACATCGCGGCCGCAGCCGGGCCCGGAGATGCCTTCAGCTCCCTCGGGGAGGCCGAGCCCCGCCGGGGAAGAGAAGGAGAAAAGGCTCTAAGAGAAGGAGAAAAGGCTTTGACTGCTGCTCCCTCCGTCTCGTCACAGCACCTGGACACCCCCTGCTCCCCTCGCTCCTCGGCAGCGTGCAGATGAGGGACCATCCCTCGCTACCTTCTTTGAACCTGCTGTAACAGCCACGAGGATAACTAGGGTTGAGAGCCAGCTGTTGCTGGGCTTATATGACAAATGAGAGATTCAGATGTAAGACTGATAGTAATTAGATTGCCACCTGCTATCGCTTTAATCCGTATCCCGGATTTTTAATTGTTAAGGGGGGGTGGGGCAGTTGGCACATGAATACATGAGGACTATCTTGTAAGGCACAAAGCATTAGGATTGTATCCCAGGCATCAAAATTAGGGCTGCCCTTTTTTGGTTTAGCCTCCACTGTGAATTTTGGTCTAATTTTTCAACATTTTCCTCCTGAAAGTCCTAGAAAACTTGTGCACTCTGTCCTTCTACCCATCCATCAGTTTGCTTGTTTGCTTGTTTGTAGCAAATGCAGGCACTCAATTTCATTTTAGGCTTGGACAACGCTTTCCATTTTGGCTTCCTGACAACTTCTTTATCAAGTGGCCTGCATTCATTGGCACTGTGTCTGATTTTCATCAGGTCCCTCTCTGAAGCCTGTTCCTCCTGGCTGTTACCCAGGTGAGCAGTCCTGCTGCAGTCAGAGAAAATAGCGGTCCGTAATTAGTACTTAAACACATTTGTAGGGTTGGGGTTTACTTCTTCCCCCCTGCTTTAGATAGCAGCAATCTACTTTCAAGTCACGCTTCATCAGAAAAAGAGAACACCAAGAATTTTGAAAGGTTTGCTATCAGGTTCCACAAAGGGATATGCTTGGGAGGAACACGTTGGTTTTGTTGGAGAGACACACAAAATAGACTATGATTTGCATAAGGAGCTGAGAGAGAACTGAATGAGAGGTCGAGGGAAGGGGTTTCATTGACTTCAAAGAGTGTTGGATTGGATTCATGCAGACCATCTGCAACTTCCTTTGATGCACCAGCAAAGTGGAGATAACAAGCCTCTCTTCTCTACATGCCCTACATGTGCAGGGCATTATGTGAAGAAGGACTTTCAGCCTGGCAATGGCACAAGCCACTCTTAGAAGAGAAGGTAGATCCATAGAATATGTTTGGGGAAAGCCATTTTTTCGAGGTGATTGAATGTTGCAGCAGGTTTGAAAACAAACGTGCCCTAGAGGTCACTGCAGAGCAGTCATTTGAGTCACAATGTGTTTCGAGGAAAAATTGTCAAAACACTTTGGAATATTAGATTTATTTGAGGTGATTCTCAGTAGTCATTGTCCATCTCTCTCCAAAACCACCCAACCATATGCCATACCTCCATAGCGCAGGATCCCAAAACTCTACCCTGTTATCTTTCTTAGACAGAATGTCACCTCCTTCATGCTACACCCTCCACCTCATATTCCCACCCACTCCCTCTACCACACCTCACCCCGTGAGGTCTTCCTGCTGTGGAGCAGCCCAGTCTCATCATCCTGTCTGTGTCACATCTCCACAGCATGCACAGGCTGCTCCCCTCACCCTGCCATGCTTCCATCAAATAGCTTTGCTTGCCTTTCTCCATCCAGAAGAGTGGTTCTGATGGCAGAGAGGGATAGGTCCTTGCAGTGGTTGCCACAGGCTGGGAAGTCATCCCAAGCACAGCTGTACACCTCTGATCAGCTGTAGTTATCTGTGGAGAGGTGTTTAGGGGACTTGGTTAAATACTGTGGCATGGGTGGAGCGGAGCAGTTTGATTGTCTCTTTGGAGAAGTTCATCTGCTTCCTCCAACATTTATCAATTGGCAGTTTCTGGCTATTTGTGAGGCAGGTGTAGAGCAAGAAGGTAAAATTCTGCAGAAAAGAAAAATTGGCACAGAGGTAATAGAAATAAAAATAGCAACAGGATCAAAATAATAAGCCATCATAAGTATTTCTACAGCCCTTTTCATCGGCACAAGTCAAACAATTTTCAAGAGCTAAAAGAATCAAGCCTCTCAGCAGTGCTCATACACCAGAAATATGCAGTTTCTTTCACCTATTGCTAACTGCTGTCATCCCTGAATTAGGAGAGAGAAGCTGTTCATTGCTCAAGGCAACGATGCCTCGTGATTTAGGGTATGAGAGGCTAACTCAAACTTTAAGACAAGGCAGCATTTAGAGAGTTGGCCAGGCCACTGCCTTACAAAAAAAGCCATGGATCTTTAACACCAAGTGGTCAGGCCCTCAGTTTGACGTCTCAGCTGATAAAACAGGAAAGGTGAAAGCAGGGGCAGAACCAATCTTTTAACAGCTGGCTATAGGAGAAGACAAATTTGTAAACTGAAAGAGGGACAAAGGAAAAACATTTACCCCCTGCTTTTAATAGAGATTCATTCATAAAACTTAAGTGAAGACTACAAGGTCATAGAAAGTTACATGTGATCCAGTTTTGGAAAATGCCCTTCTTACAGACTAAGCCCAGAGGCAGAGGCTATTTTAGCTATTGCCAAGGAGAAGTGTCATGGAGGCCCCTTTTTTCCTTCTCTGGGGGCCTAAGGAAACTCCAGCTAGACATATTGTACATGACAAGGTTTAACAATCTTTGTTCATAATGGATCCAAGCGTGAACCCAAGCACATTCAGAAGAGGCCCAGGACTAAGAGGTAAAATGTAAAGCCTGAAATAGGGAGGGAACATTTTCTGGACTGGGAGAGGGTCATTCCTGGGGCACTGAACGTATGCGGGTTCATTTTGCACCTGGTATTCTGATTAACAGTGAGGTCAGTCTCCTGAACTTCCCAAGCATGAACACCTGCTTCTAGCACTGCTCATATCCTAGCCCTTCACAAGGCTTTCTCCTTCAGTAATCCCAGGAAATGCATAGGCATCCCATGTCTCCGTCAGAACTATCCCCAAGAGACTTTCACACCAGGGAAGACTGATCTCAGCTCTCCCACTTCTGAGAGCTCACAGACAGTTCTTCAGCTGACATCCACCAGCTGTGTCATCGTCTTTCAGTGCTGACTCCTCTGAAAAGGAAAACACAAATTCTTGCTGTCCCTGACTCCAGCACCTTGCTCTGTGTTGCCTTTGCCTTTTCCTTAGAAGCTGGGCAACAGTTGCTGTTCTTTCCTGTTCCTTTTCCTGCTATTACAAGATGTCTGGATCCATCTTTTGATCTTCCACAAATGACACCCTAGCAAAGATGACCTGGTTGTGGTCTACATTTCTACATCTCGTGCATCAGTAGTACAACAGGGCAGCACAGCCCTTGATTCCTGAATGAAGCAGGCTGTGCAAGAATCCTTTATGACTTTTTTACCATCTTTCTCCTGATTTCTGTGGCAGCTCCTCTACCCTTGATGAGTTTTTCTGGAAGTCGCTTTGTAAATGTTGTCAAACTGTGTGTGCAAAGCAGGTGAGCAGAATGAGCACAGCCGAGGTCTGCTCTGGCAAGGGATCCGATCCCCGAGCCTGCAGGGGACACGAGCCCGGAGCCTGCAGGGGATCCAATCCCCGGAGCCTGCAGGGGATCCAAACCCCGGAGCCTGCAGGGGATCCAAACGCCGGGGCCTGCAGGGGATCCTAACCCCGGAGCCTGCAGGGGATCCAATCCCCGGAGCCTGCAGGGGATCCGATCCCCGGAGCCTGCAGGGGATCCAAACCCCGGAGCCTGCAGGGGATCCAAACGCCGGGGCCTGCAGGGGATCCTAACCCCGGAGCCTGCAGGGGATCCGATCCCCTGGGCCTGCAGGGGATCCAAACCCCGGAGCCTGCAGGGGATCCATTCCCCGGAGCCTGCAGGGGATTCAATCCCCGGAGCCTGCAGGGGGATCCAATCCCCGGAGCCTGCAGGGGGATCCAATCCCCGGAGCCTGCAGGGGGATCCAATCCCCGGAGCCTGCAGGGGATCCGATCCCCGGAGCCTGCAGGGGATCCATTCCCCGGAGGCTGCAGGGGACCCGATCCCGGAGGCTGCAGGGGACCCGATCCCGGAGGCTGCAGGGGACCCGATCCCGGAGCCTGCAGGGACCCGATCCCGGGGCCTGCCGGCCGGATCCCCGCAGTCCCCCGCACGGGCAGGGCGCTGCCGATCGGGCGCGGCCGCAGCACCGAGCGCTCGCTCTTCTCTCGGGCACCAAGGGGAGCGAACCGAGCGCGGAGCCGGGAGGGCTCAGGCACAAGGTAAGGGTGAGTGCAGTAAAGAAAGCCAGAGCCCAGGGAGGAGGAGCGAGGAAGAACACCACAAAGCAAGAGAAAAAAAGTAACACCACAACAAAAAAGACAGTAAAAGGGAGTGCAATAATGGGCATGCATTTCTCTTTCTTCTGCCCTATGGCAAGCTGCCAATCTCTTCCATACAAATTCCTCAGTGCT
This sequence comes from Onychostruthus taczanowskii, assembly GCF_017590055.1. NCBI lineage: Eukaryota > Metazoa > Chordata > Aves > Passeriformes > Passeridae > Onychostruthus > Onychostruthus taczanowskii. The sequence continues at coordinate 8,306,074 of NW_024500349.1, read as the reverse complement.
ACTAAAACCAGTCCCCATGGACACACCTGCCTTGAGACAAATTCTTTTAGTCTTGAAAAAATCTGGGCACTTCTTCAATAAGGCGCTTTGCTTTTAAACCCCTTTGCCTTTGTGAATTTTGGCAGCAGCTCACACTTGGAGAGCTTTTGAGAACCCTTTCTGTAATCAGATTTCCCTGTCCTGCCCCAGGGGACTGTGGGCGAGTCACTTCCCACAGCTGTCCCTCAGCTTCCAATTCTGTGGCGTGTGGCTCACCACTACCTCAAAGGGCTGGGGCGAGGCATCGTTTGTGTGTGAAGAGCTGTGAAAGAAATCCACGAGGGAGCCGGGTGCTGAGCAGTACCTGACATGCTGTGAGCACAGCGTTACCATAGCTCATCGCTCGGGCATGGCAGGAGGTGGGGCAGGCCCTGGAGTGTGGTTTAAAACACTTCACTGCCCAGCGCAAATCTTCATAAAGTGAAAGAAAGAGGAGGCAGTGGACTCATGTCACAGGATTTATTTCTTATACGCAGTAGAGCCAAGGTTTAAGACCAGAAAATATGAACATGCTTAGGAGTACCAGCTAAATACTCAGAAAAAAAGAAAAACTCAAGCTGAGACTTTTCCAGTCCCTTCTCATGCAGGCTATCTCTTGAGCACCTTATGCTGGAGGTATTTAGGGGTGACAAAAATACTGTATTTGCACTGACAATAGTCTCCTTTTCTTGTTCTGATCAAACTAGGCTGTCCACAAGCATAAAAAATAGTCCAAATGATTTGCAGCATGAAGCAGTAGAAAAGAGCATCACTACAATTCTGTGGATACATGGCTAAAATAATGGGCATTTTGATTTCTGCCCATTCTGATTTTCTTCTGAGTGAAATTTATAGTAACATATGAGTAACCTGCTCCTTCTTTCCCATTTCCCTTCTTTTTTATTCTACAATTTCTAACCAAGCCCTTATCACATTTGCTCTGAGAAAGAGGTCAAGTTTCTCCTTATGAGCCAAGTTGCCTGCGTTGGCTTAGACTTGGTTTTAATATCATAGCTGGAAAACATATACTGAGTTTACCTTCTCTTTTTTGGCAATAGACATGCTCTCCCCCCTAATCAATTAAAAAGACAAGCCTTGAAAAAGCAGGGTCTGAAGATATGGATGCTGTCATGAGCCATGCAGAGTCTAATTCTGGCTTGGCTGCAAATTTAATTTGTAGTCTTGAGCAAATCAGTAAATTTTCTCATCAAGTTTTCCCTCAGCAAAAGAAGGAATAGTTACTTGCCTTGCAGAGATGCTGTAAAGACTGAAAAAGTCATTAAATACTTTATTTAATATGTAAAAAATCCCTTAAGAATTATGTAGAAATTTCAATTAGGATTTATAAACAGGCTATTTAAAACCACAATGGAATAAAAAGTATCAGCATTGAAGCAAATTAATGAAATAACCATGGTAAAAACTCCTCAGATATGAAGAATGGAACATAAATCTGCAGTTGCCTGGCAGAGTATATTCCACTCAGAAAAACAGCTGCTCTTTGTTCATTATGATGGAACAAAGTAATTGCAGATACATGAGGAAATTCTTGTAGCCTATGATACTCCTTGATAATGCCTTCCATTATTATTGGTCTTTATTTTTAAGGATCTTATAACACTTTGGGCCTTTAGTTGGATCTGTCCTGGTGTGGTTGGTACCACAGACACAGAAGATAATGAAGTGCACTGCCCCAAAGAGCTTTTGGTCAGAGATCCCAAGTGTCCAGCAGTTTACATTGCACTGAAAGGTGATGTACCATTGCTCTGATTTCACACATGTGGTCAGTTTTTCCCCTTTTCCCCTGTTTGACATGAGGCAGAACAAGGCTGCTTATCTCAGTGTCTGCCTCCCCCTCAGCGGGGGCCTCGCTGTGTTTGCTGGGTGACATACCAGGGTAGTGCAGGTCAGGTGCTGCTCTTGGAGCTCTGTTCGTGTGATTATGTACCAGTAACACTGCACAAGCTGAACTGAGGCCTTCCAGGACTCCTTCCTGAGGTCACCCTGCTCCATGAGTGAGGAGGCACCAGCTGCTGCTAACCCCAAACAGGGCTTAGCATACAATGATCTTTGTAGGTGTGAAATAAATGTGCTCTCTGCTCTGGCAAGCTCCCTCTGTGAGGAGAGGTACTAACTTGCCAGTTTACTAAGAGCTGGTCTCCACCAACCATGTCCACCCATCCAAGGTACTCAACTGAGTGTGGTTGGCACGTAGGTCTGTGCAAACCACAGCTGACGTTTCATCAGCTTCACGCTCTGTTTTGTTTGCATGGCACTTTCATCCATAAAAGGTGTCAGTGAGACCTGGAATCTCTAGGGACAGGAAAAAAACCAGGTATTTTGCCAGTTCTGTTCCACTTTAGGCCACTTGCAGAAGTGAGGATCATTTCCATTGGTATCTCAGCCAAATGGCACTCTTCTAAGGCAAGTTCTGGCTTCTTCCACCATCACTTGGCTGAACACAGGAGTCCTTATGGGAAAACTTTTCCCTTTTTTGAGAGAACCCTCTCCTGTTAGGAAACACAAGGAGAGGAGAGAAGGCTGTCTGACTAAAGAATGCCTTTAAAGGTCAGGTAACCTTTTCAGTTGCTGTGCAATAGATTTTAAGACAAAGACACATACAGTGGGTGAAAGTATATCAGGATAAGGGGGCACGTGAATTCAGATGGAGCAAAGACTGATTTCTGCACAACATGTGAAGACCCTTGAGAGCAGAGACCTGAGCAGGCTGGGCGTGCACAGCCTGGCCAGAGCAGACAGAAAACACAGTGGGTGATGCAAGGGCAACCCTGAGAGGCAGGGCATGCTGCAGCACAGGCACAGCAAGCAGTGTTAGTGCTGTTAACAGATACCTCTGATGGCAATGGGACTGGCACCAGCTGAGACACTGCATAAAATCAGTAGCACCAAGTGCTGCCTTCACTCATGCTGCTTCACACCTCCACACCTGGTGGGCTTTGTGCCATTCTGGTTTAGGTTGGCTGTAGTGATCATTGCTTCTATGATGTTTTTGGATTTGTAGAGTTATGATGTCAGGGAATTGCAGAGTTCCCCTGTAGAAAGCAGAGGAGAATGAAAAACCACAGAGGTCCAAGATGGAAGGAGCAGAAATAAATTCCGTGCAGTAGAGGTCCATTTTCTGAAGACATTAAACAGCTTTAAGACTACACTAGTAAATGAACACACCCTTTTTATCACTGAGGCAACCAAAGTGGGGAGAGTGGAAACAGGCTGTTATAGGTAAAGCCAAATGAGATGTTGCCTAGTAACTCTCAGCAGGGAAGCATTTAAACCCAGCCAGTTTAGTGGAGCTGATGTTCTGAGTCACAGATTATTTTCTCTGGAAAAAAATTCTGAAGGAAGGAAAGCTCAATTTAACAGACATAGGATTTATTTTGCTTTTAGGGCAAACCATAATGACAATGCTTGGGAGAATGCAGAAGTATTTACAAACTCGTACAAGGAAGAACAGACAAGGCATCAAAAGCAACACTTTACCAAGCCTGTTTTTTTAATGATGATTTATTTCCCCCAAATACAGTAAACTCCATATTGATTTTTATTTTTGGATTCTGAAATACACAAGTGATAACAGAAATCTGAAAATATTATACATATCATTACATTATTGTCATATAATTGCTGTAAGAGAAGTTTCTGGAGCAAACCCTATTTCTACTCTGCTATTGGATACAGAATCAAAATAATTGATTTAAAAGAAGAAAGACTTAATGTCTCCACTGGTTCCATTGCCTAAAACAGTTTTAATTAGGTCCTCCTTCAGGACTTTGCTTTTATGGGTTCACAGCAAAGTCACTTGGCTCAGCTAAGGGTCTCTCACATCAGGGGGAAAAAAACCCTCCGACCTTATTTGAATCTTATTTGAAGATTCATGTTATTTTTGCTTCCCTTTAGAAGGATATGATGATTTTATAGAAGTATAAGTTTGCCAAGATCAGCCATGTACAGCTGTGTTCCTGAGTGCCACAACTACTGCTCAGAATAAGCAGTCAGGTTCAGGAGAGCACCTCATTTCAGCAGCCTCAATACAATTAATGATGATAGCTGCAAATGTGAACTATTGCACAGATTTTTTTAAAATTAAAATATACAATAAGCAGATCCAGATGAACACACCACACTAACCATGAAAAGACAGACTGCCAAAGAGTTAAAACAAAAATATGTATTTTATCAACAATGATAACAGCTGGAAAACAAAGCTACTACAGCATAAATACTAAAATTTGAGTTCTATGTTAAAAGCATGAGAGTTTTCTACAAGCATGCTGTAGGAGCAGAGAAAGAATGTTCTGCAAGCCAGAGGGAGTCACTTCTCACTGACCAGAGCCTGGTTTGAAGTGTAATGAAATGCTGTTGATACAGAACCTCTGCCCAGAAGGTGTGGGTCCATCATCAAACACATGGCCTAGATGGGCATCACACTGCAACAGAAATTATTACCATTTTATTATTGTATTGCTATAAAATGACAGAATCATTTAGGTTGGGAAACACCTCTCATTCATAGAGCCCATCTTTGACTGATCACCACCATGGCACTAATTGCCACGTCCAGTGGTTTCTTGAACATCTCCAGGCATGGTGACTCCACCACCTCCCTCTGCAGTCCATTCCAAAGCTTAAAAACCCTTTTCATGAAGAAATTCCCACTGACGTCCAGCCTGAGGCCATGTTCTCTTGTCCTGTCTCCAGCTGCCTGGGAGAAGAGCCAAATCCCCACCCGTTTGCACCCTCCTTTCATGCAGTTGTAGAGAGTGATAAGGTCACCCCTGAGCCTCCTCTTCTCCAAGAGAAGCATCCCCAGCTCCCTCAGCTTCTCCTCATCAGCCTTGTGCTCCAGACCCTTCCCCAGCTCCATTACTCTTCTCTGGACATTCTTCAGCACCTCAATGTCCTTCTGAACTGAGGGACCTAAAACTGGACACAGAACTCAAGGTGTGGCCTCACCAGTGCTGAGTACAGGGTTATGGTCTCTGCCCTGGTCCTGCTGGCCACTGCATTGCTGCTCCAGGCCGGGATGCCATTGGCCTCTTGGCCACCTGGGCACTCTCAGGCTCATGTTCAGCTGCTGTTGACCAGCACCCCCAGCACCTTTTCCTCCAGGCATCTTTCCAGCCCCTCTGCCCCAGCCTGTAGCTGCAGGGGTTGTTGTGAGCCAAGGGCAGGAGCAGGCCCAGGCACTTGGCCTTGTTGAACCTCAGAGCTCTGGCCTCTCCCATCAGTGCAGCCTGTCCAGCTCCCCCTGCAGAGCCTTCCTGCCCTCCAGCAGCTCAACACTCCCAGCCAGCCCGGTGTGTCTGCAGGCTGACTGAGGGTGGATCCTTGATAAAGATATTAAACACAACTGGTGCCAGCACTGAGCCCTGGGGATCACTGCTGGTGACCAGAAACCATTGGCATTGCATTATTATAATTGGAATTATGGACCAGCATTATTATTACTGTGCTATCCTGAATTAAGGAACTTTCATGATTACATCACTGTTGAGTTCTGTGAGTGGGAAAGTCCTGGGGAGTGACAAGGAATCATATCTTGTCATGGGCAAGTATCTGCCCCCAAACAAGAAGATCCCAGAAGAGAAAGTCAAAAGATATTATTGCCAGAAAGTATAGGAAATAAATGAGAGGAACTAAACATCTCAATATGTCATGAAAATGTCAAGTTAATAAATCACTGTAGGTCATTCTTACAGATCAACTGAGGATTTCCCTCTCAAATTACTGACATGAAAATATTAGACACAGTATAGCTATCAGTGACATTATTAAATTGGAATGTCTTCAGCTGGGGTTCTTGAAGGTGCCTGCTGCATATGGCTGCAAATATGAACTCTTCTGAGATAATGGATTGCAGCAAATTCTTGTTACATTTGCAGATGTACCTAAGCCTACTGCAAGCACACTGAAGGACAGCATTAACAATCTTAACAGTTTACAAAAACAGACACACAGAGACATAAAAAAAAACTCCAAATACAAGATGCAATTTGCATTAAATTCAATTGCATACTTTTATACCTTAACAGAAGTAAAAAACAGATTCAGCGTTGGGAAGAAATGGTTAAAGGTGGCAGCTGCATAGAAAAAGAACCTGTGTGTTACAGCAGGTTCCAAAAGAAATACCTATCTGTGTAATATGGTCTGTGGAAAGGTAAAGGTGTAAGGGCAGGAACACCATTTCTAACACACCTGAACAGCCTCTGACCCCTGCTGCAGGCTGGGCCCAGCTGCAGTGCTGTTCCAACCTTGCACTCTACTACAAGAAGGAAAAGGGTCGATTGGGAAGGATGCAAAACAGAGCAACAGAATGGTGAGCACACTAAAAAGCACTGCATAAAAAGGAACAGCTGAAGGAATTATAACTTTCTAGTCTAGAAAAGAGATGACTGAGGGAGTCAAAATAGCTAGAAAAAAATAGAAGGGAAGCTTCTGTGAAACAAGAGAATCCACAGAAAATAGCTGTGGAGATGAAGGACAAATGGTAATGGCTGCAAACAGCTTCAAGGGCTGGTGTCTCAATCTCTGAATATTTTAAGAACATCTATAGCAAATACTTAGCAAGGCTGAATGAGGAAGAACTGTCCCTGTGATGGGCCAAATGCATGGACCCTGTCTCAGAGTCTCTTCTACCATCTCTTGTCACACCTTGCAGCACACCTTGAGTAAATTTTCTGTGTAAGCTCCAGCCTTTGGCTACACATACAAAATTGCTTTCCCCACTCACATACATTTCTTCAGCTCAGACTGAGAAAGAATGGCCTCAGTGATACTGTAATTCTCACTGTTGTATTTAGGTGGATTCATTCATGGGCACAAAGAAAACACATCTGCTAAGCTTTGTGTCTTTGTGTATCATCTCCAAAACAAACATACCTGTTTGCAGACAACTTCAGTTCTTCTTGACCCCAGTGAGTTATCTGGCCGTCTCACAATATTGGTATTACTTTCATCTCTGCCACGAGTACCATAAGCCTCAGAAAAAGATGGCCATCCAGTCCCAGAATCATACTTCTTCTCTGAGCTATAGTGGAAAGCAGATCTTCTTGTTAGTTAATAACAGAAATGTTACAAAAGAGTCTGCTTGTATTAAGAACATTGGCTTCTCCCCTCATTCCTGTGTTGTACCAATATTAATATTTTGGCACAGTAGAAGTTTTCTCATTGGCATCAAACTGTCCTGGAAACTCTTTCCAAAGGGAATTCTCAATCAGCTCACAACAGGAGATTTTGTCTCACTGCTTCTATTTCAGTGTCAGGTTGGTATTTTATAAAGCTTAGAAAAGGGTTTTTTTTCTGACAACTATGCTATACTAACATTATGCTATAGTGTTTAGCTGAATTACACCTACAGAGCTGCAGTTTGAAGCCTGGCTCAATCCAGCAATCTCAGACAAGAGAGTTTACAAGCAGAAATGAAGAATAGACAAAGGCTGGGCTGGCCCACCAGACCAGGCTCGTGCCTGATGATGATAGAGGCTTTGTCTTGCAGTCAGCCATCAAGCTGGTTTGGAAAATCAAACAGAGACCTGCTCAAACCATCGATCAACCTACAACAAATCCTCACAGCACAAAGATCTCCTTTTCCCAAGAGATAACCACAGCCATAGGAAACAGCACAACAGACTGTCAGCTTGTGGGTGCCTCCTGTTAACATCCAGGGTGACCAACACTGTTTAGCTGCACATTAAAACCTAGACTGTGTTGGCAAATATGATCAAAAGACATTTTAGGTATTTGGTACAGAAATGAGATAAATCCTTTGGTTTGCAAGCTTTGACAGCAATACGAACCTTCTCTTATCAAAGAGGGACCTCGCATGAGTTACAACAAGAAATTAAGGTAGGTTCACATACTTCTCAGATTAGTGGTCTGGAGACTCACCACAACCATTTCCTCACAATTTCTCATGGTTTTTTCCCAGTTTCGCAAACCCAATGCTCTTACTGGCATCTAGTGGTGAATGGAGACATCAGCACCACTAGGAGCTCTTCATCAAGGGGTTGAAAGGTTAGTTACGACAGAATTTAAAACCAAGCATATATATATCCGAACCAAGTAATATATATCATGTATATTTTGGTGGGTTGTTCACACGGCGAAGAAAAATCTGAAAATCTTAACTGCAGTGCCTTTTAGAAAGATAAGGCAAACAAACTGGACAGAAAGCTTAAAAAATCCAAGCCAAAGAACAGTGCATGAGTCAGCATTTTTATAATCATCTGTACAAGGCTGTGGTTGAGTAATGCAGCTGTGGAAATAAAAGATTTACTAGCACAGAATGACCAAAGTCTAGTTTTTGTGTGGGCTGTTGCTTAGTCCTTCACATCAACACACAGACAGCCATGAGAAATGTTCTCCTTCCACTCCTCTATAAAACTGGAAAGAAATAGGACACAGCACAGGAGCAGCCTGCTCTGAAGCAAATGCAGTTTGCAGACTCTGTGTTTGTACACCAAGGTCCTTAGGGCTCCAGGCCTGTTTCTTTCCAGCTCAAGCAGACTCCCTGCTTTCCCTGCCACAAAACCACATGAACACTGTCCCTACCAGCCACAGAGTCCCCAGGAATGGCCTGGGGGACACATACCCATGCATGACTTCTGAGCTTCCCTGACATGCATCTGCTGAGTTTCTTTTTCATCAAAACTCTTAATTTTTTGACACAGGAATCCTTATGTTTATTCACACATAGATACAAAGTTCCTCTTTGAAAACCCACAGAGTCAAGGAACGTCTTTAATACTGTGGGGGTTTTGCATCTGACCCTGACTGACTCTGTCCCTTACATGCCACTCACAATACTTAAGTTTATTGTAGATGTTTTCCACTGCTAAAGGAGCAATCCTTTGAGCTGTTAAAATAGCTCTCAACAGAAATGGTCTCTGTGTGGTTTTATTAAGAGTAATGTCACTTAGATTCCCTAATAGAAACATTTTAGTACCCAAAAATATTACTGTTCAAGATCATATTTGTCCTTTGAAGTATTTCACCACTTAATTTATGGATAAATGGACTTTCCCTAAACATATGCATTAGATTAGACCTCGACACACCATTCCTCCAGCACATGTCATTTACTTTGATCCCTGTTTCAGTCGTCCTGGATGCAATCCAGATAATTCTAAAAAGTGCTTTTTGCTGTATGAATCTCAGCTGTAGGTTTATGGTTTGATGAAGGTTTGAGATTTCATTAAAGCACCACAATTTGCTATCTATAAAGGTTAGGGGTTCGTTCCATGTATTTTCAACTCTTTCAAATGTATATTTGGGAGCAGAAGGTACTAGATTCTGATTTAAATGTATACACACATTTCAAAGAAAGGAAGAAATACTTCATGTTTACCTGCAGCTAATGATCTAATGTATTTGAAAAAACCAAAATTTCACAAGAACATTTTTAATGGACTAGGAAATAAATATGGTGAACGAATCTCTTATCCAATACCACTTCTCCCCCTCATTGCTTGTGTTTTCCATAGCATAACATCTCCATGGAAAATATATTTTCAGGCGATTTTTCACATTTAATAGTTTCCTTTTTTCTTACAAGTTTTTTTTTTTTTTTTTCGAAAGTTTGGCCTTCTTTATCTGTGAGGCTTAGCATTACCTTGTGCTGCAAAGAAAAGTGCTTATATTCTCTGAGAGCTGGATAGTGCAAAGGGCAGCCTGACTGGTTATATTGCTTTTGTTACTAGTTTAACAACAGAAGCAATTCCCTCCAGTGTTTGTCTCTCCTCATGTTGGCCTGACAATATCAATTGTCTAATATAAAAGGTGCTGAAATTGAAGGAAAACCTGAAGGAATGGAAGGAACTCTTCCACAGCTAGTACTTTACAATTTCTCTAATTTATCTGAATTTTCCAGACGTGTTTTTAGGTTTTATATTTCTCTTCAGAATATTTTGTAATGCTGAGCTAACATCAGAAATTAATTTATTTATAAGTATTCATAAGCAAACCTCTATGGAAAATTATACATTTAAGGAAATGCATGTTTGCATAACAATAGTTTTCTGCACTTGGCCAAAGGAAAACGAATTTTACACAATTATAATTTAATTGCTTAGTTTAAATTTATTTTCAATACATCCATTACATTTTCCCCTCCTTTCTTACTATCCAGATTTCTTGATCCTTAGCATCCAATTTGAAGTTCTGATCTGTGATTCATACTTTAAATCAGCCACGTTTCATTCAGTTCTCAGCTGGGAATAAATAAGGGCTATTTTCTAGACCAAAAGTATGAGAAACTGTCTTTCCTGGTTCAGTTACAGAGAACAGAACACCCTCTGCACATCCTTCTCCAAGCCACTCTCTTTCCTTTTACTTAGACGTTAATGAAGTTGCAAAATATATATAGTATTGTGAAGAGCACAGAGGTTAACTGTGCAATCATTTGCAGCCAGGCTTTAAAAAGTAGATGTAACCAAAAAGGCAAGAATAGTGCAATTTAATTTAAGGAACAAGGAGGGGGTGGGGGTGAAGAGAAGGTCTCAACTGCAGTGTGAGGGACCCAGCAATGAGAACATCACAACAGCAGACAAGGACAGACCAAGTTCTCTCCAGCCCAGCAGCACCAGTGACAGCAGATGAGTATGGAGGAGCACAAGAATAAACACACAGTGATACTCATGCATAAATATATGCATTTTGCAGCAGCTTGTGGCTTAAGGACCTCTTAAACAGGGAATTATTATCAACTAAAAAGAAGTGTGTCAAGAGAAACAGGCAGACTACAGCATGACAGCTGTGTGCTGGCCATGGCAATCCTCATCAGCTCAAGGAAAAGGCATGCCATGTATCTGTGTCACCACACGCATCCTGGACAGCACTTGAGCACCAAGGGGTTGTTCTTCTGACCAACACTTTCCATGCCATTCATGGAAAGATGTTGCCCTTCCTGTCACAATCAGTACACGTTAAAGATGCTGTGAAATCCAGAGGATGTTACCTGAAGAGGGGGGCATTGCAGCACACACAGCAGTATATTCCTGGTTCTGTGTTATTCAGATAGATCCCACTGAATGGCTTTCAAAATAGGAAGGAAAAAAGAGAAGTTAATAATGTAGGTCTTTAAAAGCTCACCATCTGGAAGAAGCATGTAGGAATCAGATTCAAAACAGGAGAAAAACCATAAAAAGAAGGCTTTGCAGGGGGGCTTGGAAGAACAAACATTAGCAGCCTGAAAAAAATGAAGGGGAGGATGCCTTTGGGCTAGTAGTGAAGATTACTCCCTACCCCCACAAACTTTGAGACCAGTCAGATGCATAAATCATCCAGGTACCAAGCATGGAGTCGTGACCTCCAAGAAGCTGGTGAAATGTGCAGGATCCCAAAGGCCAGGGCTCTGCTATGGACTACCACAACTTTAAAGTGGCTTTACAAAGAGACTCTCCTCCTTCCTGCATGGTCTGGTACTGGGATCCTTATTTTACAGATATGGATGTGGGCACAGATCACATGGTATGTGCTCCATGTGTGCAGAAGTCCTGCCTCTGGGCTAGAGACAGCCAGCACTCCACCCACAATGCTACACAGCTTCCTTCACAGAAGGAGGAAACGTGGGGACATGTGGGTGGGTGATCTGGCACCTGAGGGAGAACCCATCTCCTGCAGGGACCACTATGTTTAAGATTTCCATGGCTAATCTACACATGATCATAAAAAAGAGACTACAGGATAAAAATATCTGAGGATCTCCCCGTCCTCCAGACAGGCCTCTACTCCCACCACACAGACAGTTGATCTGGCAGGAAAGTATCCCAGAAAAAAACCCCCAATAAAATATGAAAAGAATGCAGAATGTTTTTCATCTGCAACACAGCCCGGGTCAGAACAAAATCCACTCTGTTCCGTATGTTGAGTCTAACATTCATCCACAGGAAGGCAGGGGAATCCTGTGAAGAAACTGAGTGGTGACAGCTCCCCAGGGCAGGTTTTTCTGTGCCCAGCAGGCAGAGAGATGGCTCACCCTTGGACAGCATTCACACTTTTGCTCACCAGTTCAGTTCCTTTTTCTTGTGTAACATAGAATTGCTCCGGAGTCAATTTTTTTTTCCAGTCTGTAGCAGCAGCTGCTTCAGCTTGTTTAGTGAGGGGGTCTGTGTCTTCAATTAGATATAGAAAGATAACTTAGTAAGCTAGTTTAGATTCCACTGATGCTTTCCATCATCATCTCAGTTCTCCAAAAGTTTCTATGGGTACAGACAAAGCACAGAGGGCAGTTCAAGGGCATGAACAGGGCCATATGCAGGACTTTGCATTTGCTTTCCATTTCATGTGCTACATCCAGAGAGCAGCTCCAGCAAACCACTTGGGAAGGCTTGTAAAGGAAATGGGCACCTCTGAACCCAGGTACCACCTACTCTCTCAGCACTGCCTCTGCCCTGGCTCTGGATAACTGCTGGTCTGCCAGTGATCCTCCTTCATCCCTGGATAGCACTAAAAGGTTTGGCAAACCACTTGGAAAACCTCAGAAACGAGAAGTTATGTTCATCTGTGGGCTGTGGAACATCGGCAACTTCCATAGGTCCCAGTGAAAAGCGGTGCTAAGAAGGAGGACTGGAAAAAAGCAACAGCTACAGCCCAAGAGAAATGGGGCCATAGTTAAGTGAGAGACACACAGCAGCAGAGCAGAAGCCACCCATCATGGTGCAAACCTCCAGCAACGTATCCTGTGAGTCTGTACACACCAAGAACACTTGTGATGGTATGGGATTGACAAAGAACTAATAGACTGGCTGGAAAACAGGGAGTAAAATAGTTTAATACTCTCCTAATCGTAAAGTCTGAGGTGGAGAACCACCTCCCAGCCTATCTCCCATCAGCACAAGATCCTTGATAAACAATCAGCTCCTGAGGAATGAACGCTTGCCCAAATTAATCTCTTGCAAGGTAGAGGTGAGACTGGGGGCGGGGAAAGAGGGCAGGGGAAAATTAATTTGAAAATGATAGTTTAACCAAAAAACCTAGAACTTAGCCTGCCAGTTAAAGACAAAACCCTTCAGCATGCTAACGCAGCCATTCCTAAGTGGCCAGAAGACGGCGAGCAGGGGATGCTCGCGGTCCCCAGGCGCGTACCTGTGTCCCCGTGCGCGGCGCGGGCGCAGCCGGCGCTCGGCGCGGAGCGCAGCGGGAGGAGCAGGCGGCGCATCCCGAGCATCCTCCCGAGAGAACGAGCCGCCATAGCGGCGGGGCGGGACCGGGCAGGATTCCGGCTGTGTGAAATCCCTGCGTTCCACCTAAAGAATCAGACCTCATAAAAGCAATGAGCAAAGCACCCGCTTAAATGCCGATGCAGCGTTTGCAGGTAAAGGTTTCAATCACTTCTTACCGAGAGCAGCTCAAAAACGAACACTCGCTGCAGCCGCGAACATAACAAAATCCTGTTGAGACATTTGCTTGCAGCTATTCTAGGTTGTTTTTAAGGAGAACAGGTCTGGTACTTGCATGCAAAAGCGCTCTTGCTGCCCTGGATGTGTGTTGCAGGCATTGCTGTCAGCGCTGTGGATCGAGGAATGGCGAAGGAGCTGTGCCATCTGAGGCTTTCCTGGTTTCCCGCGGTGATTTGCAGTCACAGCTGCCTTGGCTTGGCCTATAAATATACCTGTAATAGGACACGTCCGTTAGTTTGGCAGCCCGTCCTTAAAAGGTAGACCTAAACACAAGTTAGTTTTCTAGGTTAAGCCTTAATGCTACTGTCTGCTTTTCTTCCAATAGTTTAATTTCTGATTTGGAATTAGTTCATCATTTCAGAAGGATGGGGAAGGAAGTGTTTTGATTACATTGGACAGCAAAGCTAATAATTATGCTAATAATAAACAAAGCTAGTAATAAGTTTACTTTCTTTTAGTTTAATTCTTCCAGCCTAATTCTAAAATCAAAGCTAAAAAATAGTCTTGTGTGATCAGTCCTGTATATACACATTTGTATTGAAGCATCCTTATGCCAAAGACAGTGCATTCTATGGCAGCTGAGGATATCCAACACAGCATCTGATCAGTACCATGGCTGTAATCACTCCCTCTGCTCGGATCCAAAGAGAGCTGCACCGAAGGCATTCACTGTCGGCACCCCCTGGCAGGGGGAGCAGGGCACACGGCTGATTTATGGCTTTGTCCTGTGTAATAAGACACAGTGGAGTGAAGCCAGAGTACCTGGATAAAAACCCTGGAGATGTGATGCCTGTGAGGCCTCAGGACGGTGATTCAGGGTGCTGCTGGCAGGGAGGAGAGGGCTTTGCCACCCCACTGTGGTGCTGGCAGAAGGCAGCATCCATGCTATAGGCAGAGGGACAACATTTTTCCATGTTCAGCCATTTTGGCAAGTGATGATCCTGTGATCTTTCCATACACTTTCTAGCTTGCCCCTATGGCATCTTATATCAGTCATTTAGCCATGGTTTAGGAGGGAGTTGGAACAGGTTAGGGAGCCTTTGGTGAGGAGAGACCCAATCTGACACTTCCCCAGTTCTGGCAAGTGGCTTAGGGCTAGGAAGTGGTAGCAGGTGATGGAGTCGCTCCCGGCCTCTGTCTCCAGTTCAGCTGTAGAAGAGAGGCATTTCCCTTACATTCCTGGTCTTAATCTCACTCAGATGGTGTTTCTCCTGAGGAGGACAGGTAATCAATAGAGTTCTCCCTGAATTATCTGAGAAATGAAGGAGGCTGAGAGAAAGTGGTTAGTTCTGAAACTTGCATGTTTTCATGTAATTGACATCGATTTAACTGGTGCTTTTTTTAAAGGCAAAATTAAATAAAAAATGAACTGTCAGTATCTTTCTTGCAGGTCTCTGTTATTGGTACCATCCCAAAATGCAGCAGTTTTGAGGCAGTGGGAACTGAACCAACACAGGTCTGCTGCTGTACGATTTTCCTCAGATTCTGGAGGAGGGAAGTAGGGGTCTGGGGGGCAGTGGGAGCAGAAGGAGCACAAGGCATCAGGCTCATCAGCCCAAGCCTCATCATCCTCTCAGTTACCCAGTTCATTACAAGCCACTCCTTGATTAAAATGAGGGGGGTGATGGAAGAGGCAGATCCCATTCATCCCAACAGCTGTGATCCATATTTGAGGTGGTACATAGCAGACCAGGAGAAAATCCTCCATTTTCCCCAGAAACAGAAGCCTGACCTGCAGTTATCCAAACCAGCATGACAGGTTTTCCTCAAGTGGAAAACAACCCCCCAGCTGGAGGTAATTCATTTTTCAGATCTTCAGTGCTGAAAAACCAAATCATTGTCCTGTCATGCCTGTAATGTTGCCTCCCATGGTTACAGCACACACCAAGCCGTGTAGCTAGGCAGACATCCGGCCTGCCTTTCTCCCCATAGACTGTTCTGAAAGCCAATTAAACTGTTACTTAATTTTCCTCCTGTTTTTTTTTCTCCCTTATGCACAAGAGGAAGCATTTAAAAATCTCCCCTAGCTACATTATGTAAATTTTCAAGTAAATTCTCCCTGAGTTGTAATTCAGCAGATTTATTGTTAAAATGTCATCTGTCTCCAGCATGTACACAAGCTGCATCCAGGGAAGGGTCATTCATCCAAAGCACAGTGTCCCTTTAGACGTGTGTGGATGGGGAGAAGCTCCTCAGCTCCTCCTGTAGTGTGGCTCTGTGCCGAGGCAGCAGCAGCATCACATGTGTAGGCGAGAGCAGAAGGGAAGAGAGAGGCAGTCTCAGCCCAGACTATCCTGCTAATATTTATTGGGGCTCCAGCCATTTCCCAGCTCAGGCTCTGCCTGGACTGATGGCTGTGGGGACAAGCAGAGCACCATGTAATGCCTGTGCTGGAAGATACTGAGCACTCAGCCAGGCAGCAAAGAGGTGCAGAAGTGAAAAGAAACCCTGTTCAAATTCAAACCTCTGCTTACACAGCATTTGTTAATAAAGCCCGATTACCACGTATGAAAGAAAACACTGAAATTGTGGTGGTTTTATTTTGTATGCATTTGTATGCAATCAGTTTTCCTCCGCTCACTTTGTCAAACCTAATGTATGTCCCCTCCTGTGGGGTGGTTCCACTGAAACACGTGGGAGCTCAGCATGCAGCAATTTCTCTGGGACCTCTCATGTGTAGGGGTGCTCAGGTGTGCCCAGGTGCCTGGGCAGTGAAGGACAGGGGTCTGGCAGAAGCCCTTCAGTGCTGGGTTGTATCAGGGGGGGGCTCAGTTTCCTCCACGGAAACCCTCAATGTTTTTGTAGGAGATGCTGCAGGAACTCCACATCCTTCCTCAGCAGAGTCTTCTCTCTCCACTAATAGACTGGATACAGCTCCACAGCCAGCCTCTAGCTGCTCAGGTGTGATGAAACTATGGGCTCTTGGCATATGGAGATACTGTTTCCACATGGAAGCACTATCTAAAGATATGTGGTAGTGCCCTGGTGCTGAATTCCAATGATGGAAAGCGATTTTGGCAAAATTTATTAGAAACAGAAGTGTCAAAGTACCTTGGAAAAGGGTACTGCTGGTTTCCAGAGACACACAGAGACTGAATGCAGATCTGAACCTCCCTGAAGCTGATCTATGGATTCTGCTTAGATTCATTTATGGAGCAGCCTGATGTGATTCAGGTCAAAGACATCATCAGAAATAATTAACATACAATTTCTCACTTTGTTTGTTTTATGGTTTAATATCTCTTTTTGCTAATCATAAGCTATAGGATACCTGATTATTCTAGCCTTTGTTTTTGGAAAGTAATACGTCATATTTGTGGGCTAGCTTAAGTGGGAGCCTTCTCTTGGAGTCTGAGGGTGGAATTTGAGCAGGACAGGATAAAACAGAATAATTCCAGTTGGAAGCGACCTAGAGGTTTGGTCTACTGTGACAAATGCTTTGAGCTGGATTAGACCAAATGCCCTCCATAGGTCCTGTCTAGTATAAATTATACTAGGATTCTAAATGCTTTGAGAAATTTCTTGCATAACAAGTGAAGGCATGAATTCAAAGTTAAATGGGAATTTGCAATCACTCCTTGATAGAAAACTGAACTCTGCAATTGAGCCATTGGTTCAGCTAAAAGTAGACCTGCAGTCTGGTATGGAGTATGTGTATCTTCAGGGGTAGCTGTTGGGAAGCAACGAATCCAGGCTATTTCCCTGCATTACCCTGTGCATCCCCTATATCATACCATCCAGTTCCTTGAGCCATACAGACAGTAATAATACATTACACAAATTTGTGCATGATTTCTTATCCCTTTTATCCCAAGGTAGTGAAGAACTGCGATGTTCCACACAGTACCCAAAGCCTGAACAGAAAATTGAATGAACACTTATTTGGCAGCAACTGTCATAGCAGCAACTTTCTGTAGGTTATCTTAATGGATTTATCACCCTGAACTAAGCCCTGACCATCTGTTCTATTCTCTCATTACAAACACAGAAAAAGGTAAGTCATGATTGCATCATAAAACAGTAAAATATAAATGATTTAAGAGTAGGGCATGCTTCACACTCTGATTAGGAAAATGACTCTCTTCCACAGAGTGACTTCCCTGATAACAGAGTTTGCTTTTTCCCAGCAAATGGGAATTACTGAGGAATGAGGTTTGCTGGAATGAGTTTTATTCCCACTCATTCATCTTAGATGTATTTTTAAATATGGGATTCATGTAAGTGAAGCTATGAATCTTCCTTTCCTTCTCTCTTAGGTGAGCCCTCCAAAGATTTATTTTTGTTGGAAAAACTAGCATTCTGTTCTCAAGGCATGAGCTGGTTTTCCATTTCATGAAAATGAAGTGCCTGCTGACAGTCTGGCCCAGCACACCTTGCTCCCACTGGAACAGCAGTTGGGGTTTCTTTTCCAGGACCTATCTGAGTAACTCTGAACTGAGCAAAAACTCCTCCAGCTTCATGTGATATAAAATCTGGCCAGATCTGTGGGGACAACCTACTTATGTGGGAACCTTAGGTGAGGAGCTTTTGAAAAGACAGAGTGTACTGAGTCAGTGGTAAATGGTTTTGTCCATATCTGCTATGTAGGAAGAGGGCAGAAGGGACCAGAGCAGGCTCTAGGTTTCACATGAACCTCTTGTTTCTACACCATACTGCCATTCATCTAGCAAGAAAAAATTCTGATAGGCCAGGTGTTGCTAGCCCATTTGTTAGTGAATTGCTTTAATTTCTGAGTGCCAAGCAAAGATACCTCCCCAGCACACCTGATTTCCAGCAGTGTTTCAGTATCAAAACTGAGCATGGACCTGACTGAAACCTGTGCTGCTCTCTACTACTGAATTTCTGTGGTCAGCAAATACACAGCTAGTGGCAGTAATGCACTGAATCAGTGGCAGCCCCTGGATGAGGCACTGGAACAGCTTCCCCTGAGAAGCTGTGGATGTCCCATGCTTAGAAATGTTCAAGGTCAGGTTGGATGGTGCTTGGGGCAACTTGGTCTAGTGGAAGGTGTCCCTGTTCACTGTGGGGATTGGAATGAAATGATCTTTAGGAGCCCTCCCAACTCAAACCATTTTGGGATTCTGTGACTCCCATCCCTCCTCTATCCCATGATAATAAATGCTACAGAGTAATCCTTGTGTAAATAACTCCAGATTTCTGACCAGAGGTTTTGCTCAAAAGAAGGCACCCTGAGCACTGGACCAGTGTGATCCTTGGCACATGGATCCTGAGCTCAGCCTGCATTTCACATTATTTGTGTTTTAGACCTGTACCACATGTCACACAGTCATGCAGGGAACTTACTAAGACCCAACATTAAATTTGACCCAGCGCTGCAAAGTCCAAGTCCCTGTCAGTTCCTGACACTGTCTTGTCATTGGGAATTCCTGAAGAAATTTGGTACCTGAATAGCCCAATATTGGGGCTTAAAATCCCTGACTTTTTTTGCACATATTAATGCCTAGGAGCCAACCTTTAGTCACTAGTTCTCTCTTTGGTAATGCAGCTCCCATTAATAGCAGGTGAATATTGGATTAAACCTACTTACATTAGAAGTCTGCAGAAAAAAACAGTGTAATGAAAAGAAACTGGCACTCACAGCATGTGATTCTTCTGTATGATCTACCACAGATAAACTCTGTCTTAAGAGTGCCCATTTGTCAGAGAATTCTCCAACTTTGGAAATTAGGTATCATTACCAAGATCTGTTATATCTTGGGACACTGAGCAGATCTCCAGTCTTTCATAATATGTTCCCTAATGCCAATTAAAACTAATGATTTGACATTTTGAAAAGCCTTTTGACTCTTTAATATCTTTTTGACACCTGGCCTTTAAGGAATCTTCTTTCAGACAATGTCACTAAAAGCACCTTGTTCAGAGAAGCTCATACTAAAAAGGAATTAAAAACATGCTATGGTGTGGGGGGTTTTGTTCAAGTCTTTCTTATAACTGCGAAGAACTGCTGATCTGTAGAAAAAGGTGCACTGATTTTGAATGGGATAGAGTTAATTTACTTCACAGTACTGGTTTGGGGCTGTGTTTTGGTTTTGTGCTGGAGACATTGATGACATGGGGATGTGTTTGTTACTGCTGAGCAGCTCTTACACAGCACTAAGGCCATTTCTGCTCCTTACTCCACCTGCAAGTGAGCTGGGGTTGCATAAGAACCTGTGAGGGGACAGAGCCAGGATGCTGACCCCAAGTAACCAGAGGCATATTCCATAGCACACAGCATCATGTTCCATTTATAAAACAGGGGGGAGATGAAGGAAGGGGGAGGGCATTCAGAGGGATGTCCTTTATGGTGTTGGTGGAGGTCCACTCCCTGTAGGTGTTTAGAAAAGACTGGGCATGGTACTTAGAACCTGTCTTGGTGGTGTCTGGTTGGAGGTTGGACTCAGAGATCTCAGAGGTCTGTTCCAACCCAATTGCTTCTGTGATTCTGCGATTCTGTTTGTTTGTCTCACCGCATCACTGTTAACACATGATGGAGCCCTGTTCTCCTGGGGATGGCTGAATACTTGCCTGGCCATGGGAAGTAGTGAGTAAATTCCCAGTGTTGCTTTGCTTTCATGTGCAGCTTTTGCTTTACCTATTAAACTGAATTTTCTGATTCTCTCCCCCCACTTACAGGAGGAGGAGTGCATGAGAGACTGTGTGGGGCTGATGGCTGATGTTCAACCACAATAGGATGTAGATGAGAAAACACAAGAGATGAGTATCAGACACAGGAAGACAATCTAGGGATGTCTACTGGAAACAGTAAAAGAAAGCAACAAAAAAATGGAGAACAGCAAGACTGCAAGCTGTGGGAGCAGCAGGCACTGAGGTCTCTTGTTGGGTGGTTAGCTCAATCTTTCTTGCAACAAAGGAATGAAGTGACTTTGGAGCAGTTTCTGCTTCACAAGAACTTGGCAGCATGTTTTTACAGCAAACTTGCACAACACTGGCACCACAAAAAGGGAAGATGTTGCCCACTGTGGAGCCTAGGGAGAGTTTTGTTACTTTAATGCAGCATGGATGAGGGAGTGAAAACCAGGGGTGAACAGCTCTCGCTGAAGAACTTTTTTTTGTCTCTTATTCTAAAATAAGCAAAGAGATCCTGCAGAGCCCAAGCATTTGGTCTGCTGGAAGACAGAGTCTGCTGTGCTCACTTGCAAGGTAGGACCAGCATGAAGGGAGCTGGTTGTGGACAGCATTTGAGTAGGTGGGTGTAACCTGGGCAAAGGGCTGCATCAGTAACAGGATCTGCTGCCTGCTCTGATATGATTTTCTTCTCATCTTACTGTATTTCCCCCAACATCTATCCAACTTCAAGTAAGAACTTGTTTCAATTATGCTTTGTACAAGGTTTCCATAGATGGTGTCTTAGCATATCAGTGGAACATCAATGAGGTGGAAGAACTAGCTGGTTCATTACCATGCAAATAAGCTCACTCTTCATGAAAGAAAAGCTTTTACTAGCTCATTGTATCTCCAATACTCCAATTTCTTCCATGTCCTACAAATAACATTTTATAGGTCAAAGACACATATGTGTGTATATATGTGTATGTCTCTCCCCCGCTGTGTTTTGCTCATTCCTGTCCATGCTCTACCTGTACGTGAATTCTAAATTCTGCCTGGGTGACACTGGACAAGGAAGGCCAGATAAAGTTGTCGGGAGGAAGACCTTTGTACAAACCAGCAAGGGTGCTATGAGTAAAATAAATGTTTTAGTGCACGTTTCTATTGTAACTAAGTTAACATGCTGGCCAGTAAATGTCTACTGTCTCTGCAGTTTTCATTCCGACACTCTGTGTCAATAATGAGCTGGATTTACAGAGAAATGAATCATGTAGTAGAAGAGGTGCAGATCCATGCAAAGAAGCTGTACATGAAATAATATGTCACCATTCAAAGCCCATGTTTACTAATAAAAGACTTGTTTTCCCCTGAAGACAAGTTTAGTGAGAAAGTAACAGAAGAAAGTTCCTTTTGCATCTGAAAATAAATATGTATTTTGTTCTGAGAGCTCTGGATTCTTCTCAGGACCCAGAGTTAATCAGCAACAGAGATTTCCTGGAGGAAGAGTTCATTTCAATTTCTACACGCATGGAGTGCAGTTTGAGGGACTGATGTGAAGCCAATGCTCTAGTTCAGCAGTGGGTAATCAGAAACCGTTTGAAATGTCCCAAATCTATAAATTACACTGTAGTTGTTCCCTGCTAGCATAAAGATAAAGCAAGTTAACCTCAGTGTTCCTACTGCTCAGAATGGAGGGCAATAGAAGAGAGCATGGAAGAGCTGGTACTGCTGCTGCCAGCAATCCGTGCTGCCTCGGCGCCTGCTGGGGGTAGCAGAGTCCACTTTGCAGCAAGGTGATTACCAGAAGCACCCCTCAGAAACAGGTCTCAGCCAAAAACTTGTCTGCAGCTCCTGGAATTACTCCCTTAGCCACAATGGTCCCAGACACACAGAACAAGCAAAAGCAGAGGTTTGTAGGGCCAAAGCATTAGACTCTCTCATACCAAAATCTCTACTGGAACTTGCAATCCCATTGATACCACCATCACTTTGATCTGCTGCTTTACTGACTCACATTCATCAGACAGGTAGGAATCATACCTAACCTTTTATTAACACAGTCCAGATTTGTATTTCTTGATATGCAGATGTGCTGTATATTAAGCATTGTGCTTTTCAATGCCAAATCAAAACTAAAATTCTTTTTAATGAGTAGTGGGGGCAGTGGGGTGTGTATGTGTGTGCATGTGTGGTGTGTCACTTACAGATGCCTTGGAAGAGACCATGCAGGAAGCTGAGCAGTGCACTTCATAATTTCTGCACAGTCAATACTAAGCTGGGCAGTTCCCATGAACAGGAGGAAAGAGTCTTCATGCCAGCTTCTCTCAGAAGCACAGACACCACAGTGAGGATGACTTGGGGGTGCCTTGTTCAAATCAGGATCTTCAGTCCCCATCACTGTCCTGGGATAACCATCTACATGCCCTCTCTTTCAAGAAGCTGAGCACATCTCACTTGGTTTTCATTCTGCACAGCTGCTGGCCATAAGGCCCATTTCTGTGTCATTGCCTGGTGGTCATAGCTCTGGAGGAATGAACTTTGTCTCAGTTCTTACCTTTGCTTAAGAAAGCTTTTCACCTTGCAGGAGAGCACCTAATTATGAGTATTTTATTCTAGATAGGGTACAGTTTCTACATTTTACAGTAGATATTTACATGTCTAGGCAGTAAAATATAAGAACATTTCTGGAAGTGGGTACTGGAGACCCAGACTATTTTTTTCCAAAGGAAAAGCCTAATTGCTACTCCCAAATATTAAGTTGAAGAGGTTGCTCAACTTTTCTGTTTCTGTAGTCTATTAATGCTGCATTCTTTTCTGCATGACAGCAGATCTTTAAAAAGGGATGCAGAGTGCTTAGTGGCCAGAACAGATCCTGCAATGAGGTAGCTGCACTGTTTTGTTTGTGCTTAGGAAGGCATCAAGCCTGACTCCTTCTGTGTGACTGATGTGCCCAGTGAACTATTATGTAAAAGGAAATACGAGCCCTTCCCCATCTGCTCCTTAAATGAGGGTAGGCAATCAATTCCCTCAGGCACAGCCCGAGCCAAATGGTGTGTGCTGGGCATGTCCTGGGAATATTCACCCAGCTGAGCCCTGTAGAAATGTTTAAACATTTTGTTTTCTGATTCAGTTCTGGAATGAGTGTGAGCTGAGCTGCTCTTATCAAGGGTGGGGGGATTCTTCACCTGGCCATGGACACAATTACATGTCTCTGAGTAACATAAAAGAAAAAAGTGTGGCATTTCTTGACGTACTTGACAAATAAAGCGCAGTTTTCTAAGTAACCATTTTAGATTGAAGTGTTTATATTCTACCTAGATCTAAATTCTGACATCCAAGTGCATTACAATTTTGAAGTGACATAATTCAGACAGTACAAATTCAAAACTGTGAAAGACATGAAACATTTTTGGATCCTACATTTCTGGATCATCAAATTCTGCATTATACAATGAAGGGTATAGTACTTGGTTTTATTTATTTAGATAATTATTTTATGCAAAGTGAGTTTATATGTCTAGAAATTTCCCAATTTTTATTTTGAAAAACTGCATTTTGTCTGTTTTTTTCCTTATTGATTTTTATTAGAAACAACAGAAATTGCTTTCTTTTCAAGACCTCCTCAAACACAGTAAGTCATACTTTAACATTACGGTTCCAATACAAAATAATGACATTCCAATGTAAGAAAACGATACAAAATGATAGCTAGCAGGAAATTAATTCTTATTTTACTTCAATTTACTGGACTTTCAAAGTTGTGGGTTTCTATACCCAATCATACCTGTCAGTGAGAGCACATGACCTGCCATCAGTCTCCTACCTGCTACATAGCAATGATAAGAAACACATCCTCACCCTTCTCTTAGTTCTGCCAGCACATCCTGCATTTTGTTTCCAGATTTCTTTTTCATTCTGATGTCTAGAGGACTGCTGAACATAAGGTTTAAAAAAATGAGCATGAGGCCATATAAGCAAATTTACAACATAAATTTAGATAAAATATTCCCCTAAGGGCTACCAGGAAATCATGCTGCACGTCAGAGGAGGAAGGAGAGGGAGTGGTGGGATCATGCTCATGAGCAGTAATGAATACAACAGATACAAAACCCCTCCTCAACCAAAGCAGTTAAGGCAAGGGACTGTGCTTACACAAACTTAAAAAAGCTAAAAGAACACAGACCCCAAATTTTTTAATCATATTTTTGGTAGGCAGGAAGTAAACGCCTTGTTGTAGGTGTTCTGGTCTTCTGAAATTCAGTTCTGTTAGGCCTGCACTGGTCTAACTGCTGTACAGTGCATTCTCTCAGTTTTCCACAGTAAACTCAATTGATAGTGGTGCTCTCTGAAATACTCCAGTACATTCCTGACAGTTTCACCAGGAAGTGTTTACCAGAGTGTTCTAGTCAGTATTTTACCTCTTTTAAAAGCACCGCCACTCTTCAGCAGCACCACGTTACCCAAGGCTGCAAGAAATACAAATTCCCTGTCTAAAACTGCTGCCTTCTCGGAGTCCATTTTATCTTCAAGTCAAAAATAAAGAACTTAAACAGATCACAAGCACTAACTTATCAATCAGCTGTCTTTCCTGTGCCAGGAAAAACAGTATATACTTTCATCCAGAGTATCCTATTATCTGTAAATATTAACTCTGCCAAGTTCTAAGAAATATAAATGGGGTTTTTTTTCTACAGAGGCTGAAAGTGTACTGTTATTGTAGTTCTAGTTCTCAGTTCTTTGGTTATTTCACAGAAAAATTGTCCAGTTGTTTTTAGGTGTCTTGTCATTTCATCAGATGTCACATTTATTTACTTTATGGACATGAAATTCCTCTAAGTATGCATGGGATTTGAAGGAAAATTTAAAAAAAAAGGATATGCTGTACTGGAATTTAACCTATTTAATAAACATTGTAATGTTAGCATACACTAAATATTATTGATTACCCAATTTTAATCTATAGTTTTGCAATTTAGTCTTAAAATACTACCAAAAAATTAACAAAATTCCTAAGCACTGAAGCTAGATATCAAAACCACATTTAATTAAACCTTTAAGACAACATACCAGATACACTTCTTTTTGACAGCTACCCCTCATGTTTCATAATACAGCACTGCAAACATATTTAAAATATTCATTTTGGTGATATTCATCAAGATTATTAAATAAATTTGTACTGATCAGCCTTTGCACTTCCTTGTTTTAGCAAACAGCCTGGTTCAAACATTAGATCTACAATATACTCTTGAGGAGGAAGCAGAAGCCCTTTGGAAGAGTATTCAACCAATTTAACTTCATTCCAAGCTCTGTTATACTTGCCACGAACTAAACTACAGCCAATGCCAATTCTGTCTGCTATCACCTAAAAAAGAAAGAAAATGCAGTTAATTGCAGTTAATTCATGTAGCTTCTGTGATATACAGCAAGGCCCAGTGATGCTTAAAAAACAAAACACCTGAAAGGCCTAGTGCTTTCTTGAAACAGACTTTATAAATTTCTCAAGTGTTCCAAACTTCAAACCTTTAGTTTTGCGTAGAAAATGTAGGCTTTTAAACATTATTTCTCACATATCCTAAGCACAACATGAAAAACATTAATTTTAACTCTTTTCAAACACTGATATGGTTATCAGCCAGTCCTTCAGATCTCAAATGAAGTGCAACACCCACAGTACCCACCAATGTTTTTTGTCTACTTGGAAGACTTACTTCTGAATAACATTTTGAAGTATACTCAAGCAATGAGGTGTAGGCACACTGCACACATAGAGCTAGTATGAAATATTAAGTGTAAAAATGTAACATTTTTATCAGCGTAAGTTTAGGACTGTTGCTTCACTCTGAAGCACACTCCTTGCTTTTCAGCCCTGGAAATGTGGGAAGCAATGAAATGTGAGGCAAGTGTCTGCTAGATGAAACACCTGCCTTTCCTCTGGGCTGCACTATCACAGACAGACCTATAATGGTTTCCAGCTACCAAACTGCTTTTTCAACATACATCTGCTGGAATGAAATCCTGGAATCCATCTTCAAATGAAGAAAGAACAAATAAAACTTCCCAGTTTCTTCTAAGAAACTAGAACATAGAAGCTGTTATATACTATCACAGAATACTGGATAGATACCAAATTAAAAATTGTCTCAACAAGTTTACATTTGCAGCATGGAAAAATAAGGAAGCTGCATAATTCAATACTTTGCAGTTTACAGAAAATGTAAAATGTTTTGACTCCAAATCAAATACTTTGGCTTTTTGCCATTTATCAAGTATTCTGCTGATATCACTTAAGACAATTTAATGACAACAAGAATGTTTACAGAAAGAAGCGATGCTGGCTTTCATTCACTGGGAAATCAACTTTGCTGTCGAAAAATTATAAAACTGTATACAAAAGATTTTACATGAATATAAATAATGTATTATACTGATGCAAATGTACTTTAGTTTAGATTATCCATTTAACAACAATATGTTATGTTGCAAATTAAATGATAATGTACCTTGAAAAGCAAAGCTCTGTGATAGAACGTCCCTCTTTTGATTGTCCCAATAGGCACAATGTTGCTTTTCAGTTCAAATTCTATTTCACTCATGTTAAGTTCCCAGCAGAAGTTATGCAGTTCCTCTCGTTCAACAGTGCCACCCATCTTGTCTGCAACAAACCTGTTACAAATGCATACAGGGATCAATTGCATTTATAATTCCTCTAGTATTTATTGCAAAAATATAGCACAATAAAATGTATACAAGCAAGAAGTGAATGACCTTTAAGACTGTAATACTTTTTCTACTTTTGCTTAATTAATTTTTGTTAATTCAGTAATTGGTATTTTAAGTATGCTTACTGATAAATACAGATAACCATAACTCAGGTCATTCGTATTTGTCACAGACCTAAACCAAGGTGCAAAAGCAGAGATTCTGGAGAGCTGTAGAATAGGCACAAAGTCCTCAGAAAAAAGTCATCAATAACAGTGTAATTACTGAGGAAGTAATTACAGAAGCTGATGGTCATGTTTTCAGGTAACAGATTAGGTGAGTTACATATCACAGTCTCCAGACCTATAATTTGTTTGAAATAGTAATAAAGGCACAAGAATATGTATGACAAAAATAAAGCCATAGGTAATGATCCCAACATAGAAAAGCAGCTGTATTCATTGAAGGCTCTTATCTTCTACATGTTTTTTCTTATACTGAAGCCAATATTTTGGGGATGAGCGGTATTTATCCATTAAACAAATGGCTCAGAAATAGGAACAGATCAGAACTCACTGTTAGTGCAAGCTCTGCCAAAAGCATGTCTTTTGGGGGACTGTGCAACACAGGACCAAGCCCTGGTTTGTAAGTCTCCCCATACACACAAACCCCTTCATCTCTCCTGTGCAGAGTCACTGTATGTATAAAGACCTTTGTTCCCCTCAGTGTTTCAGCCACAGAGACAAGGGTTATTGAGGTCTCTCACTCTGGACAAGACGTTACAGAGCTGACATGAAAATCACAAGCCATTGCTTCAGCCAGGGAGCTGAAACCTGCATCCCCCTCCTCTGCAGAAGCAGTGAACGCGTTCCTCTGCCCAGCACAAGCAAGGCAACCTCTGAGGCCTCACTTTTCAAAATTTAGACTTGAGGAAGCATTGGTTGCAATAGCATGGGCACAGCCAAGCGTGTCAGACAGGGTATCTTGAAGCTGGGAATTACTGGGTGAAGCTAAGTGTGGGGCTCGAGGCAGCCCCTTGTGCTGTGTGTGCCCATGAACAGCCCTCATTAAAGAGGGCAATGCTGCCCCAGCCAGCATGCTCACCACCACACAAAGGTGTGCTGTGTTTGTTCCAAAGGAGACATCCAGCATTACTGATGTGCCTCATCTAGCCTGACCTCCTCCCCAGCGAGCACAAGGGGAACTCCAGCCAGGCTGCTGAGGGATGCTGCAGCTGCCTTCTCCCCCATTCCCTATTCAACACATGCTATTCAGGCAGGCGCCTGCAATGGAACACAGACAGAAAAATCCCCACACATTAACATTCTACTTAAATTTCCCATGATTGTTTCACTGGGTTTTGTGTCTGCAAGTATTTCACTGGTGTGTTAGAAGAGCAGATTTATAAGAAAATTTTATGGATTCCACCTTGAGGAAGGCAGTATGATTTATACACAGCTGGATAGTTAAGGATGAATGTCTGTCCTGTCAAATTCTGCAATCAATGGAAAATTCATTCCTCATATCACATTAGATGACTTCATTAAAACGAGAGTTAGTAAAAGTAACAAATTTTGTGAAAGTAAGTGGGATCTGATGCCAAACTCTCCAGATTCAGGAGGCAGGCTGGAAACTACTAAGGCATAAAGGTTAAACTATGGAGAAGATGAAAACAGACACACTACTTGGAGGTGACAGTGATTGGTGCCCAGGCTGAGCAGTCAGTGTAACCAATGAATCACACATTGATACCAACAGTCTGTACATGTACTATTGCAATATTCTGGCACTATTAAATCGTCAGGATATTAATTACAAAAGCACTTAAAAGCTATGTTAGAAAACCTGTATTATGCTTTTGGCCCTACAGAAAACAAAATACAACAGAGTTGCTGTCCCAAGGGGTTCCAAAACCAAGTAGGCCGGAAAGATGGTAGGAGAAAGAACAGACATGATACATGTAACTTGCAACCATCTTGACTATTAGGTTTGGGTTCTATGTTTTTAGGCTTTGCAAAACCTGGAACTCTGGGGCTTCTTGATTATGTAGATGCTATATGCAGCTGATGTGTTCACTGGAAAGAATCAGTACAGATGTACAAATGTGAAAAATAACCTGAAATTGTCTATGAGAATATTTTTTTAAATGAGAAATTGATACTCTTTTGTTGCAAGTGATACTTATTTTTAAAATAAATTAATTGAAACAAAATTAGAAACAAGAAGCTTAAAATCTAAATATGTCAGTATTCTGGGCCAAAGCTGGTTTGGATTCCACTTAAGCACAGGAAAATAACTATTTTGAAAAAGTTGACTTTAGATAAGAAAACAGTTATTTTAACAATTCAGCTCATGGAAATACAATTTGGTACTCACTGTGCAAGAGCCACAACCTGTTCCTGGGTAGTAGTCAGTGGTAGAATTGTTTTGGAAGCATCATTAATGTAATCCATTAAAATGAAGTCAGGTGGTGGTAGCCAAGGGGAATTTTCTAGCTTTATCTCCTCTGGGACTGTAGATGTAACTTCTTTTGGTTTTTCCTCCTCTTTTTTCCCTTTCCCTTTTCTTACATAGGAAAAAAAAAAATATACACTTATCTAGAATACTGTATTCTCTAAAGAGCAAATTCAAACACATTAGTTCTCTAACAGGACATTTAGACAAATTGACTAGGGAGAGATGGAAGGTGGGAGATATCTTTTCTCTTGATAACAAATACCCAAAATCTACAAAGCTGTTGAGAACACTTGTGGAACATGCTCACAGCAGGTGGCTGGGAACAAATGCTGCTAGCTCCATATTAACATTGCTGTCAATTCTCATTTTATTTTTACTTAATGGCTCTGATATGCCTTTCCTAGGTATGGATTATATAGAGGAGGAGACACTTACCTACTTTATACATAAAGGACATATTTTTAGTTATGGTTTAGTTTTGTATGGATATGAACTAAAAACCACTAACTCCAATAAGTTTTTACTTGATAAAAATCTGGTCTTCAAATACAGGAAAAAATGTTATCAAAAGAACAGCTGAAATCTTGACAGGACATTCCAAAAGACAACCTCTGTACTTGCAAGTTCAGGTACTTCAAGCATTATGCAAACTACAGCATGGCTTGTCAGAGAAAGATTTTACAACAAGTCTGTATTTCTGCTGACTCTTTTTCTTTGCACATGCTTCCTATTTTCCTAATGCTTGGGACCTGAAAAATAACTGTGATCCTAAACAGGCATCGTAAGGACCCAGCAGAAGTATAAATGAAATTACTGTTCTGCTTAAATTAAATACTGTGCATTTCACAAGTTATGCAGCAACTATAAAATCATTATCTTACCAGAGATATTATTAAGGTCTATACAATCAGAGAATTTAGGATCTTTCATTTGTGGGAACACATGAAATTAGTATTTTGTAAGCATTGTGTCTTTTTTCAGTGTAGATCCTGAAAATTTTTACTGTGAAATACAACAAAACTTCTTTCTTTTGTTTAACAGTTCTGGCTCATTTTTTAAAATCTGTAATACTTCTGGTGATCTTGGAAGGAAAAAGAAAAAAAAGAAATAAAGGACCTCTAGAGTACATGGCTCTAAGACACACTATCATTATTGCATGCTCTTCAAATTATTCTTAAAATTTATACTATGAATAGCACTCGTAAGATGGAAGGCACTGAACAAAGCAAAAGGGCATACATCATTATCAGTAGTTGAATTCAAGCAATTTGTCTTCAGAATACTTTGCAAACTTTTCTTTAACCTATTGAGATTTACCATATTCACAAAGAGCCCTTTAAATAGGTGTCACGAAGCACATTATTTTAGAAGGATAACCAATTAAGATTTAATCTTAAAATTATAGAAAATTCACCACCCTCTTAAATAAACTGTTCTGGTTATTAATTACAGTTACACTTGGAAAAAAGCAGACAAACAGTTTTCTTTATCTAATTTGACTCTAACTAACTACAGCCAGAGAACCTTATAATGCTGGATTAAATACCTATCTACTTATTAATTTATCCATTTATACATTATGGTTAAAAATACTGTGTTTAAAAAATCCTGAATTATTTCAAACTCTCTGGTGTCCAGTTTAGGAGGTTTGCAAGAGAACAACATTTACAAATGTTGTAATTCTTTTTTCTCTGCCATTTTCCCTTTTTCTCCTTATTCCCTTCTATCCTTCCACTACTTTCTTTTCTCTATGAGAAGTGCACCATTAAATCACAGTGCTATAGGAGAATTAGTTTCCTATTCCTATCTATTCAAATGACTCTAGAATCACACTTATTCTCCTCCTTTCCAATTTTCAGGAACAAAACACCTGAGAGAGATGAGTTTGAACAGTGATTTGTTTGGGGTTTTTGCTGCTGCTTATTTCTCTCAGGTATGACTATGTTGTGCTCCCTGATGGAACAGCTGATTTAAGGTTGTCTTCCACACTTGTCTGTCTTACTCCTCAACTCTTTGGTTCATCATATCTGTCTAATCCTTACCTCATAAGGAACTGTGGAGCTGCTGTCTTACAGCTCAGTGCTATAAAATAACCAGTAACCACTACAGGAGACTTCTACTGCCCTTTTTCCTTGCCCTCTTTTTTAATCCCCATTTTCTTGCCAGTGGGAATTGTGACATCAGAAAAAAATCACTCTCATTTCTCAGAGCTGTCTTCCTAGTCGAGAGACTACTTGCTGTGAAAGCAGAGGAATATTGCAAAGAAGAGCTCATGGCACTTTAATAGTCTCCAAGCTGTTTCTGATTCTTTGCAACTTTAGTACAAGAGTCCAACAGGTCACCAGAGCATCAGCTGGAGGAAGAAGGCAGCCAATACAATATTCTACCATCAAAAAGCAGCCATGACACCTGTGTTCTTTCCCATTTTGCATAGCTTAAATGTCCTGGATCTCTTTTGAAAAGGAACAAATGAGCATTGGGGAGTGTTTCCTTAAATGCAGTACTGAAACATAGGACAGAATAAATACACATTTATTAGTCTACATTAAATACAGTCTTTTAGCCCAGTCAATGTGTATATCAGATATGAAACTGCCTGATTAAAAATGTTGCTGTCAATGAAAATAGATGTCAAACTATCAACTAGGCACTTCCTCACATCTAATTCAAACATTTCCAGCAGACAATTACAACTGCCCTTTCTCTTGGCTTTCAACTATGGTTTATATAAAGTAGTATCACTTTTTCAAAACAATGGTTTTAAACAGTGTTCAGTAGTACTTTGCAAAATAATGATGAACAGAAACATATGATCAAAGGAAAAAATATGTAGGAAAAAGTCTAAGCATGCTTGAGACTTGGAGTCAGTTACTGACCTTCAAGTAACTCCCATATATCTCAGAAATTAATAATAATAATGATGTATGAATTATGGATTCAAAATGAATGACAATGGGGTTATAAATCATAGAACTTGATCATGACATTCAAAAGCAATTATTTCATACTTGAAGAAAGGACTCCTTGTACCCCTCCAAGGTTTACTATGGGAAATTGAGTCAGGTATTTGTTTTTTCCTAAAGAAATTTTTTTGCTTTTCAAAGGAGTTATGGTTGCAAACAGAGCAGTCATTTACACTGTAAGTGATATAAATTACATTAGAAAGCAACTATTCAAGTGTATCCTCATCACACACTGTAATAAACAAATATATTATCTTGTCAGAACAGGTCTCCCAGCTCCTGAGACTATGCAAAATGGCCTATGACTAGAGCATCTTCCAAGGTGAAGGAACTCCCCACTGGAGCAGAGAAAAAATAACTGGGGCTCAGCATCTCCCCTTGCCTCTGCTCCCTTTGTCTAAACTGGCATAGGCACACTGGGTCATGAGCAGGGCAGCAGGGCAGCAGGAGGACCTGGGAGGGGGCAGAAGCTGGGACAGGCCTCCTAAGGCACTCAAGCTGCTGTGTCTACTCTGGGGCATCCTGAAACAGGAACCTTCCACACTGCAATTCATAAAATCCATTTCAGGTATCCACTATAAAATTATTTAAACTGAATTTCAGAAGTGTTTGCAGTCCAAACAACTAGTCAAATGGGAATGTCTGCCTTGTAAGTCAATAACTTTTGGATAGACTAGTCTGACAATTTGGGTCCTGATTTAAGTCAAAACCTCAAACATTCACAGTCAGTAGCTATTATCTGTCAATAATTTCCATGCCTGTTCTAAACAAATTGATATAATTCAAACATATTCAAATATAACTCAAAGTATAATATTTTGAGCCTTTTCCTCTAGTGCTGCTTTTGCTGAGTGAACACCATTGTCCAGGTAACTTCTGATTTTCCTCTATTGGAGATACCACTGAATTATTGAAATCAAACGCAGGTTTCAGTTTTGTCTTGATTTTTTTACTGCACATTTCATTTCTCAAGTGCAGATGCAAACATACACAGAAATATATAAGCAGTGTCAGAAACCAGCCATTATCTCTGTTCAATAAAACACCTGTACAGACAGCAGGGTATCACAGTTCATAAACAAGCTCCAAAATAAAAATTGGAAACACAGTACATCAGTTCCTACAACAGACACATAATTTCTCCTTTTTCTCCAACCCTGCAGCATTTTGTAATGTCCATCACTGACTAGAAGTCACAGCCCTTAGCCATTGCCAAGGCTCCCTTTACCATAAAGAAAGGAAAATTAGGTATTCAGGACTGGGACCCACAGAAACCAGCATGATAAATAGTCAGCTCACTAAGTTAGCTAACAGAAAAGCCAAGGACAGTTGTAGGTTGTATCACATTCCTATCAAGGACTAGAGACCATTTCACTGATGGCAAGGAGGCTCTATTTGGACTGCTTTTGGATTCCCCTGGCATGCCATCTCCAGATTCTGCCATCTCCAGAAGGCACTGTTTTGATCATGACTGTGCTGCTGTTTTACAGAAAGGACAGCTGGGAGACCATGGCTCAATTTCCTTCCACAGGAATAAACTACAGGTCAAGTATTTTATATTAGACAAGAACTAAAAGCCTGATCTTGGCAAAAGTAAGGAGAGTTAAGTACCTGAAGAGCTCAAGTAAAACACCCTGTTCATTACACCTCATCGTTAGTTATCAGCTACAACAAACCACAAAGAGACTGCTAAACCCCAAATATCTTGTGGTCAGCTCTCTGCAGGTGTGAGGGACAGACTCAAATCCTCTTTCTGTAAAAGAAGAAATTAATTTTCCACTGGAAGAGTAGAAGTTCTGATCTTGGTATGAAGAGACAGACTGCAGCACTGTACCTAGTGTATCGTATGGATCAGGACAAGCGCTGCAAAAGTGAAGCATTTTTAGGCTAGTTGCCTAAAAAACAGGACAGCTCTGAGCACACCCTTCTCAGCTTTTAGTTATCTGTCAACTGCACTGGAAGAGATTTAATCTAGAAATAAGGAGGCATGTAGGCAGTGTAGGAAAATTTTATGGGTTTAGGTTCTAAGCTGAGAAGGAACTTCTACTGTAATTTTCCTGTGTCTTGGTTGTTAAATTGTAAAATAGCAGTATTTCACTGCTTCCAAGGGATAATGAACAAAAAAAAAAAAAGAGCAAATAAGTGTGAGCTGTTCAAATACAGTATGGGAAGAGAGGAAGAATGATCACTAAGATAGGCAAAGGAATGTTACTGCAAATAGGAGGTGAAAGAAAGACTCCAAAAATATATTTAACATTGTGTTTAGGTATTCATACTCCATTCAGAAACTATCACTATTTCCTCAGACTTCTATTTTTAGTGTTACAGCAATAACACAACATTGACAGCTAGTAAATCTGAGAACCATACCTTGATCTTTCTCTGCTGCTTCTTTCTGAAACAGACGGTGATACTTCTTGTACCTTTTCTACTACAGTACTGAAACAGAATAAGATATTTTTGCATATGTTTGCAGAGTTAATATTTGCATGTGAAGCTATGAAAATGGAGTTTGGATTTTAAAGGACAATAAATATATTCATAGGTAGTATATAAGTGAAAGAAATAACATAACTATTAATAAATCAGACATTAATTCAGGGATCAAAAATGAAGTATGGAATCACAGAAAGACAGAATATGCTGAGTTGGAAGGGACCCATCCAGATCATCATATCTAACTCCTGGCTCTGCACAGAACCTACCCCAAGAGTCATGCCATGTACCTGAGAGCATTGTCCAAATCCTTCTTAACTCTGCCAGGCTTGGTGCTGTGATCACTTCCCTGGGGAGCTGTTCCAGGGCTCAACCACCCTCTGGGGGAAGAACCTTTTCCTAATATCCAACCTAAACCTCCCCTGACACAACCTCAGGCCATTCCCTTGGGCTCTGTCACTGGTCACCACAGAGAAGAGATCAGTGCCTGACCCTCCTCTTCCCCTCGTGAGGAAGTTGTAGATTGCCGTGAGGTCTCCCCTCAGTCTCCTCCAGGCTGAACAGACCAAGTGATCTCAGCCACTTCTCACACGGCTTCCCCTCAAGGCCCTTCACCATCCTCATGGACCTCCTTAAATGGTGTCTAATAGTTAAATATTTTTCTTTCACTGTGGCACCCAGAACTGCCCCCAGCACTCAGGGTGAGGCAGCCCCAGCTCAGAGCAGAGCAGGACAATCCCCTCCCTTGCCCTGCTGGCCATGCTGTGCCTGATGCCCCCCAGGACAGGGTTGGCCCTCCTGGCTGCCAGGGCACTGCTGGCTCATGTTCAGCTTGCCATGGACCAGGGCCCCCACATTCCATGGCACCCATGGGTTACCTTGCACAAGAGGAAATCAGGTTGGATAATGGAGACTTAAGCAACTTAACTTAAGCAACTCTCAGGAAGTTGTGCTGGCTGTGACCAATGACTGTGTTGTCTTTAAAGTGTTTTTCAATACCTCCCAGAATAAACTTCTCCGTAACTTTACCAGGCACTGCTGAAGTGAAACTAACAGGCCTGTAGTTTCTGGGATCCTTCTTTATGCACTGCTTGAAAATCAGGACATTCACCAGCTTCCAGACAGCTGAGACTTCTCTCCATTCCCAACACTGTTCAAAAATCACCAAGAGAGCTTGTGCCATAACATCATCCACCTCTTTGAGGATTCCTGAATGAATTCTACCAGGCCCCGTAGATTTGTAGGGATCCAGCCGGAGCAGCAGATCCTGCACAATTTCAGGGTTGACTGGGAATTGAACATTCTTGCAGTCATGGTTCTCCAGCTCAGGGCACCCTTGGTCCATCATCCTTGTTGAAGACAGGCAAACAATGTGTTAAACACCTTTGCCTTGTCTCTGTCCCTGTTTGTGAGGAGACCATCCTCATCCTGTAATGGGACAATGTTGTTTTTACACTGCCTGTTGCCATTAATATATTTGAAAAAAACTCTTTTTCTTGTCCCCCACAGTTCTGGCTGGCTTCAACTCCAGCCAAACTTTGGCCACATGAATTTTCTCCCTACAGTGGTCAGCAGCAGTTCTGTGTTTTTCCCATATCACCTGACCTTGTTTCCACTGGGCATACACCTTCCTTTTTTGCCTTATTTTTAAGAGAAGATTCCTGTTCTGCCAAGATGACCTTCTGCCTTATATGCTTGACTTCTGATATTTGGGAATTGCCTGCTCTTGTGCCCTTAGGAGGTGATATTTAAAAAGTGACCAACACTGATGGATGCCAGCATCTGCAAAAGCTTTTTTCCCAGGGGATTCTACTCACTAATTCCCTGAGCAGTCTGAGGTCTGCTCTCCTCAGGTCCAGAGTCAAAGTTTTTGCATTTTTATTTCTGTTAACAGAGATTTTAAACTCGATCTCTTTGTGATCACTGTGGCCACGATGGCTTCCAATCTCGACTTGCTCACAAGATCCATCCTATTGACAAGGAGTAGATCAAGGAGGGCATCTCTCCAAGCCTGTTCCATAAAGTTGTCATTCAGGCTTTTAGCAATCTTCTGGCCTGGGTTGTACCAGCTGTGTGATGGTCCCAGTTAATTTCTGGCAAGTTGAAGGACCCACAGGGACAAGGACAGTTGACTTGGAAGAGTTCCTTAGTTCCTCAAAGAATAATTCATCATTGTCCTGTCCAGGAGGTTTGTGGTGGACTCCCACGATGGCATCTGCATTATTTGTTTGTTCCTTGATTCTTATCCAGGCTCTCAACTGTGCTATTGGCAGCTGTGAGCTCCATTCATTCTACCCCTTCTATTCCATAGAGTGCCACCCCTGCACCTCTGCTGCCCTGCCTGTCCCTCCTGAAGAGCCTGTAACCATCCAACAGGGCACTCCAGGCACAGGAGCCATCCCACCAGGTTTCACTTCTGCCAGCGATGCCAGATCTCTGGGGCTGGGCCAAAGCCTGGATTCCCCTTGTTTTTCCCTCTTGCTGGGTGCATTAGTGTGGACACATTTCAGGTGTGGTCATTGTAGCCCACACCTCCTGAGGCAGATGGAGGAATCCTGTTGGTGCTCCTTTCCTCAAGTACTGACACCCCATCCCATCACTCATCACTGGCCGACCTGGCTTTATCTCTTTCACCCTTCCAGGCTGGTTTAAAGCTCTGCCAATAAGTCCTACCAGTTCCTGTGCTAGAACTCTTTTTTTCTTCTGAGAATGCCCAATGATGAATACAATAGTAACTGGGGAGTAAGGCTGCTGCCAATGTGCAAAAGCAAGAAGCTGTATCAAAGTCAAAGAATGAAGACCTGATAGTTAAAGACAGCTCAAGGGATCAACAAAGAGCATGGAAGTCTAATTTATCACAGATATTCCCAGACATCTTTATGGTGTCATATACAAGCTTAAAAGGGAAGCTAATGATACTGTAACCCAAATATGTGATGTGTTGACAGAGAAGAAGTTTTTGGACTTGCAAAATGTTGGTAGAGCAATCTTTGATCTGTGAGACTGTTTATAGGAAATGGCTCCCAGTTAAACAAGCCCAATACCAATTTCCTGCATTCAAATCTAAGAAGATTTGTTAGGCTGGCTTCAACTTAAACAGAGAAGAAATGGACACAGGTTCTTTATCAAGCCTGAGAGCTTAATGCTTGGCTTTGCCCCACCCCTTGGAATGATGTGCTTAAAATTCCATGCATTTGTCTGTACAAGAGGACTGTCAAATCATAGCTTTCATTGTCAAATGTTGACATTCAGCTCAGATGACATAATTATTGCAGCAGATGACAAGCTTTCTTATAACTAATGAAACACTGGGTATCCCATCATCAGGAATCAAAGAGTGTTAAATAAATGAGTGTTCAAGGCTAAGATACATAAAGCAACTCAACGGAATAAGCTATTTTCCAAATTCTTATTTTATAAAATATGAATGTTTTGCCTCCTAGGACATAAAAGCACTGTGCTGGGAATAAAATAGATGTCTCTATTTATATATGTGTGTGTGTGGATAGAAAGATAGATAGATAGATAGATACATAGATAGGTAGGTAGACAGATAGATAGATAGATAGACAGACAGACAGATAGAATGAAGTTTGTACTGGAAACAGTGAAAACCATTAAAAAGATGAGCTATTACAACAAAGCTAAGATACATAAAGCAACTCAACGGAATAAGCTATTTTCCAAATTCTTATTTTATAAAATATGAATGTTTTGCCTCCTAGGACATAAAAGCACTGTGCTGGGAATAAAATAGATGTCTCTATTTATATATGTGTGTGTGTGGATAGAAAGATAGATAGATAGATAGATAGATACATAGATAGGTAGGTAGACAGATAGATAGATAGATAGATAGATAGATAGACAGACAGACAGATAGAATGAAGTTTGTACTGGAAACAGTGAAAACCATTAAAAAGATGACCTATTACAACAAATACTAGTAGATCTAACATGACTCACACTTCTTGGGGTTTAGCATTGATGAAGATTATTGCCCGACGGTCAGTAAGCTCTTGCTTGCTTAGTTCTTCCAAAGACAAAAATTTCCCTCCATGTTTTACCTACAAGAAAATGAGTATATAATATCAGGTTTTCTGTTCAGTTAAAGATGCAGAGAAAAAAATCTATTTAAAAGATACGTAAACATTTAAAATTCCTAATCCTAAACCAAAGACTCAATTTGCATTTCCTTATTTTTTCTTAGAAAAGATTGTTTATAAATAGTTTATCTTGTAATTATTGGTTTGAAGCATTCCAAACAGTTCCAGAATAAGGAAATGTTCCTGCATCTGAAGGCTTTACAACATAGAATGGAATTTTCAAAAGCAACCAAGTGCTTTAGGAGCAGGTATTTCACTGATTGTCAGTAAGACTGGTATTTCTAATTTATCTGAATATTTTGAAAAGTTCTTCTCAGATTTAAATTGAGCACAGCGCTAATAAGTAATACTGGAGCCAGTCTTTATACACAAACACTTGTTTTGTGAGAGAAAGGGTCATGACCGAGGTGAAAATATGAACTCTTTGCTTCCTTATGTAAAAGTTAACAAACAAAATGTCCACAGGTCATATAATGTCAAGTTAGCATTAAGTATAGTGCAGGGAAAGAGACCAGAAGAACTGAAGTCTGAGAAAGGATGTGGAAGGGTCTGAACATCTCAGATAGGACTGGGAAGATCACAACTAGAGAATACCATGAAGATGAGTTCATCCATTAAGAAAGATAATCAAAAGAGATCTGTATAACAGCTGTACTTTCTGTAGCCAGAATTTGGCTGTTGCTACAGTACTCTTTCTAAATTAAGAGGAAAATGTTACTCTTTCTAAATAATTTGTTTAGAGTAGCTTACCTGACCACAATCATAGAATCCATTAGTAATTATATTACTTGATGATAAATATCCCATCCGGCTGTACTTTTGGGAAAGATTATTATCAAGTAGCTTTTCCAGAGCAGCTTCGCTAAACTTATTTTTATGTTTTGTTGACAAATTAATTTCTTCTAGGATGTCTAAAGCACTGATAAATAAAATACAAAGGCTAATTAAACACTAAATACTAATTAAATGTTATTATACAGCTCAGCGGTAGTTTTCAGCATTACCAAGGCCAAGATAGATTCACTTCCAAGTGCTGAGCCTGTGCTCTCTGGGCCAGTAAGGAGTGGCTGTGCTGCACAAAATTCCTTCTCTAGGGAAGGAAAACAGTGCTCAAAAGCAAAAGCAGTGCGCAAAAACAAAAGCAATTCTTTTAGGTAGTTAAATGCTACCTAAAGAAATGCAGACAGGATGCCACAACCTTTTATCCTGAAGGATGTTATAGAGCACTGCAGAGAACTTGGGAGAAAAAACATGTAAAAGGAGTAATGATCAGAGCCGACTGTATGATACAGTCCAGGCAACCTCTCTCTCTTTTCAGCTGCAAGTGCAATGCAATTTGCAGATTCAGTTGTGCATTATGCAATGTGTGAATCCTTCTGGTCTAGCAATGTTACTGTGTTTGGGGGAGCACAGATATTTGCTAAACATGAACAAGCATAGAAACACAAGGAGTTATATCAACACCACCAGAATGGCAGGATTTTTGCAGCATAGATATAGAAACAAATAGTAATATGGGGACATGGGAGGACAGGAATTAATTTCCTGAGCTTTTTCTGGTGTTGAAACCCATAAACTGACAAGTTTTGACCTGAAAAACTTAGGAAAACATCACTAAGAAAATAAAGGAAACTGAATCAGGAAAACATTGCATACTGCAGTTCTAAGACTGTTCAGGAATGAAAAAAAAAACACCAGGAAAAAAGGATTGTATATTCTCATGTGTGTGTATGAGTACATGTTCAAATATCTGTGTGTGACTATGCACACATGCAGATATTCTTCATGCCCCAAGGAATCAATTTTATATACACACAATATATATATATATTCCTGTGAACTACACAGGGAGCCTCAGCTGTGGACATCTACAATGTAGACTTCTGAAGGGATGAATTCAGATGAATTTCAGAGAACAAGTTTTTCAGGCAAGGCAAATAACATCCTTTTCTTACAGAAGAGAGAAGTGGGAGAAGATAGTGGAAGAGCAGTTCAGGCTGTATGTATATCTACAGCATATTGCAGATAATCAGTAAGTAACACAGGGAACAATTTTAAAGGGGAAAATGAAAAAAGAAAGGCAGGTAAAAGGTGTACAGCAGGGTCCAAACCAAATTACATTACAGGCACAATTACCCTCATATGGAAGGTAACCCAAAACCAGGCAAATAAAACAGCTATACCAAAAACTCCATGAAGAGTTGAAAAGCAAAAAAAAAAAAAAAAAACAAACCAGGAATCAAACAGAAATGAATGACACTTCCAACAAAATAGAAAAAGTAAGGGACAAACCTGAAAGATGAACAGGCAAAGTGAGACACAACTATTCAGGGACTGAAACAAAAATAAATGTTTCATATGCTAAAAGTAAGAGAGGAAAATGTACATCTATTACTCAGTGTGGGAAGAAAACTCATAACAGATGGCACAAAAAGACTGAAGAGTCTGATACCTTTTTTGCTTCAGTTTTCATAGAAAGGTTTCAAGCAGATGCCTGGCAGTAATATTAACAAGGAGGTAGAAACAATAGTCTTAAAATGTCTAGGATAAGTTTGAGGAGACACAGCTAGCAGTCCCTGAGGACACTTACCTCATACACTCTATGAATTTGCAAAAGCAACATTGGAACTATTTATAATTGTATTGGAAAATTCTAGGCTAGATGGCTGGAGAGTGGAGAAGGGCAAAGATACTATCTAGTTTTGAAAAAAACTATGAACAAGGAAATTATAATAGAGATCATTCAGCCAAATTTCAGTGTCCAAAGAACACCACATCAAATTATTAAGCCATCAGTAGGTAAGCAAGAAGAGATGAAATAGCCATTACGTATTTGTCAAGAATCAATCATGAAAAGTCAATCTAATCCTTGTTGCAACAGGGTAATTGACTCAACATATAGGCAGAAGAAGTAGATGTGAGAGATGAGCTGAATTTGAGATATGTTTTGACTTTCATAAGTCTTTTCACTTATTCCTACTTGGATACTCATGAACAGGTCAGGGAAATACAATCTACATGAAAATAACATGAAGTAGTGCCTGGTTAGTTGAAAAACTATGCTTAATGTATTATTATCAATAACATGCTGTCAAACTTGAAGGACACAAAAATTGGAGTCCTGCTTAGATACTGTAAAAAAAAAAAAAGGGATTAAATAAGAACAGTGCCATATGCAGGATAGAGAAAAGAATTACTGAGCTTTATTTGATGATGGTATGACCTCACCTGAAGTACCTCATCTAGGCTGGGAGATAGTACTTCAAAATGGCATAAAAAATTAGAGAAATTCAGAGATGTGTGATGAAATTATACAAACAAAACTTGTCTAACATTTTTACTCTGTCATGAAACAGAAACAAGAGGGACATGAAAAATGAGAAAATTCAGTGAGTTAAACTCAATTGCTATAAAAAGTGGTTATTCAATCTCACTAAAAACAGGACAACATGATTTGTTTTAAGAGATATTTAAAACTGAGAAACCCCTTCTAAGTGTAAGGATATTCCAGCACTGGA
Source organism: Onychostruthus taczanowskii (assembly GCF_017590055.1). Classification (NCBI taxonomy): domain Eukaryota; kingdom Metazoa; phylum Chordata; class Aves; order Passeriformes; family Passeridae; genus Onychostruthus; species Onychostruthus taczanowskii. The sequence continues at coordinate 8,263,889 of NW_024500349.1, read as the reverse complement.
ACAGGTTACCTCAGAAAGTTGTCAAACTCCAGCAGGATCAGTATTTACCCAAGCCAAAATATTTCAGTGTACCTTATTCAGTCTTACACTAGGATAGATGGATATCACCTTTGAGGTCCCCTCCTGATCTCAGTTTCTGAGAGTCTCTGAAATTCCCTCATAGATGGATTTAAAGTATCTGTGCAGTCATCAGAGAAGTGCCCAGCAGAGGGAGCAGGGCAATTACAAATATTTTAATTTAACAGTAACTAAAGAGTTGCCTTGTCTGAGGAGTCCTGTGTCATAATTCTTATAACCTAAACCAGCTTTTGTAATTCAGATACTAATATATGGACCTGGGAGTTCCTAAGAAAGAATAAAACTGAGCCACTTTTCCATGACACTTCAGCACACCTGCAGTTAACCAGAGCTTTTAAATAAAATCTAGCCTGTGTGTAGTAAGTACAATTTACTGTATATTAAAATTAGACTGAAACCTTTATTTCACTTTCAAATGTATGGGGCACTGTCGTCCTTAATATTGACTGATATAAGTTATCTTCAATATAAAGCCTAACTCAGTCACAGAAACAAATGTTTTATAATTCTACACAGTTCTCTCAACAGGCTTACATTTTTGTCAGAAGATTCTGTTCCTTAAAATCAATACCATTTCATCTCTAACATCTGTGGTGCTAAAGTAGTTTCAGCTTACCAGAAAGCTTTGTTATTCTGCTATAAATATGCAAAGATTGACTTAAATTGAATTCTCTCATCAAACATTTTCTTTTGACTTTTGATATTATTTCTACTCACCCCAGCCTGCACAGTTCAACAGCAGTTAGTTCATTACTTCCACAGACCATAACAGCCCAACAGGCATTTCTTCTGACTTCTTCAGTCTTAGAATGCAGCAATTCAACGAGTGGTCCCAGCCCACCTACATTTCTTAACTATTAAAAAAGTGAAAACATTGCCATGTACATATTTAATCTATTCCAGCAGGAACAGCCTGTGAAATTCACTTCCCAAAACATTCAAGCTTTGTAGAAAAGCTACATTGGGCTGGAAAAAAGGTCATTTATGGGGATTCTGTGTTTCTGTGAAGTCTGCATAAGCTGGAGCTTTTAAGTGGTACAAGGCAGTCGCCCCTTCTGGCTCTGCCCTGCTTTTCAGTTATTAGGCTGCAGTATGGAAACCAAAGAGACCATGCAACCCAAGACTGCCACAGAGACTTACACAGCTTTTTTCTGTGTTCTGGTGCCTCCTAGCAACTAATTTACATCACAATACATTTGAATTTGTATTGTATGTATGACAATCTTATTAACATCCTATTCTCTTGTGTGCTACAGTATCTTTCCTATACATGCTGGAGGAAATATTGCTCATTTGGATTTTCGAAGAGAAAGACATTTTAAGGACACTGAAAGAGGTAGATTAATTATCTATGCCCCTTATTCATGTCCTAATTAATAGCCTTGACCCATGAGAAAACCCTACCTTATGATTTATGAATGCACATAGCATCATTCTTATTTATGAGAAGACAATGCTACGACCAATTCATAAACAGCAAAGAGTTCAACTTGCTGGATGTCACTGATCAAAGGATTAATTATATTTTGAGTTTTGTCTGAAATACATTTACTCCATGCACATCCAGTATCTCATTAATCAAGGTCAGACATTGCTGTTCAGGCCTTGGAAATGGGCAACAGAACACTGAGGGAGAGAGAGTAAAGGGGACTGAACTTCCTATCTTCAAAGTTGAGCCGACAGTTGCAGCTGAAAGAAACCTTGATGTTTAATGCTCCTAAATATAACATTGAGATATAGCCCTGCTTAAAGCTCACTGAAGTCACTGAAAAGCTGCAAAGCATTAATTTGTTGCAAGCAAACACAGTCGTGAAAATTCAAGTTAAAGAAAACCCTTTCCAAAATCTCCTAAAAAACTGAGCTATATTTAGCAGAACAAGTATCACAAAAATATGTAACTAAATAGAAAGCTCAGGACTTCTAGGTCAGACACAATAGATTCCTATATAACTCCCACCTCACATGTAGAAACATCACCAATAAACACAACCTCAGTTTTACCTCAGCTTGTGCATCAGCATCACAACCAAAGGCAGCCACAGCAAACGCTGCTTTGCTCTGCACTTTGCTGTTGGTTGAGCGCAGCGGCCCCACAAGGGCACTCATGATGCCGTGTCTCTGGATACTGACACGGGATGGCTCTTGCAGGGACAGATTTGTGAGCACTGCAATGGCATTGGAAATGGCTCCATCTCTCTGGGCATTCAAGGTTTTCATTAATGGCACAATTCCTCCAGCCTCAGCTACAACACTGGCAAAATGAAAAAGGAGAAAGAATATTTGTTATTTAGGACATTTTTTCTTCTTACCATGCTGTTTTTATCAACTAAACTAGTATTACAGTTCAAGGTTTGCATATATACATATGTAGGCATCTGTACATATATGTGTGTTTGTGTGATTTCTATATGACTCATGGCGAGAAGTTCAAGAGGCACAACCAATGATAAACCAAGTCACAAACTTCTGGATTCTTTAACTTGCAAGGACATGGATTCTTTCTGAGGTATTGAATAAGTCAATTAAATCCTGCATATTTTCAAAGGTGCAGAATTCCTGTATCTTTAGTTCCAGGCAAATGCTCCTGCAGCCTCTTACCACCTCTCCCCATAATCATTCTAGCACTACTGATGAGGATTATAGTGAACAGAGTATCCAGATCATCCAGTCTATCTATCCAGATCATCCAGTCTATCAACAGCAGATCCAGTTTACATATTCCCTCTGTTACCAGATGATATTGCATCCATGGCTGAGGGGGCTGCCCCTCAGCAATGCTGAAACAAATGCTCCTGTGGACAAGTCCTAAGATAGATGTGCAAAATAATCTACTATTCTATTGTTATTTCAATATATGTTAATGTTATTTCAAATAATATTGGGGAAGATGGTTGGGATTTTTTTCTAAGGAGAACCTCATAGATTTAGGTTAGACAACAGTCAAGGGAAAAAATAGCTGAAGAAGCATTATTAATGAAATAGCAACTTTGAGCATGAGACAACAGAAGGTGTAAGGAGCTGTACTATTAAAGGATATATAATTTTACTTAAGGCTAATCTGTTTGTTAAACAAAAGTTGGCAATATTGTTAGCAATGGGAAAGCACAGATGGCAAGTTGAATTTTCACTGCAACTGCTTTTTATACCCTCTATTAGTATGTGTTGTCTACATCAAAACCATAAAAAATCTTCAAAAAAAAAAGTTTATACTTTTTATAAGTTCTGCAGAATTTCTGTGAACACAGTCATAAAAGACATCTGTATGTGAAAATCCTTTACTTTAACAGTACCTTACCAAATTTTGACTAATATTTGGATAACTTTCATCGATACAAAATAAACCAAGATTAGAAGTATCACATAAAAAAGACTGTTGGCATTGATAACAAATAAAAAAACCCATGAGGAATACTGGCAGTCAGTTTTATGCAAACAGAACAGAAAGTGGAATACATGCCAACCTGTGCCACTAACAATAATTATGAAAATAATCCCAAGACATGGGCAATGCGATCTAGGTCTTACTGTGAACTCATCTTAGTGCAAATATCTCCACATGGTCAGAGAGGGGGATACAGATGCTCCTGAGCATACCTGAAATGAACGAGCAAAACCTAATGGGGTTTGTTACTCTCATCTCTGCCTCAGGTACAAGGCAGTGGCAGCTCACAAGCAGTGCTGGAGCAGGGATCTAACAATATCTGACAGGCAGACAACAGTTACTTGTTTAGAAAATCAGGGAAAAAGCAGCAATCCAGGGACTGAAGGTGCAGCATTAAGATACAGTCAGTTTGGTGTTGCCTAATTAACCCTCCTGGAGCACCAGCAGCTTTAATGCAAGCATTCTGGTCTCTATTCAGAAGTAAATCCCATATTTTCAGATGTCCCACACTGCACCCCTCTGTCTTCCTTCAATTAGCTGGATTTCCCTTTGTGTTCTCCTTCCCCTTTCCTACTTGACCAGATCAAGAAGAGCTGAAAATGTTTTATTTTTTGGGTGGCTTTTTTTTTCCTTGGTTGTTTTGGGTTTTTTATTTAGGTAAGGCCACTATACTTATTTGGTTAATACTGTCTTGTCTTGCCCTGAAAATTTTATCCAAATTTTCAGCTTTAGGACTGTTGTAGCTCTATCCAGGCTGCTGTATGTGAAGAAATTCTGGACATGGTGATTGCACATGTAAGAATGAGCTGTACACCACATGTACCACAGGCTTGCTGGAAAACATCACATTAACAGCACGTGTAACAATGCCATGAGGTACCTGCTGGCACAGCTTGGGTGAGACCCACTACACATACACACACACGGCTGCACACAGTGAGCTGTGTCTATGAGCTATCAGATTTACTGCATCATGCAGTGCATACACACACACTTTACCCAGGAAGGAAAAAAACCAAAACCAAAATCAAGCTGTTTCTTCTTTACAATGGATCCAGGAATTCCAGGATTTATGGGACAGATTCACTACTCATAAAATGCAGCACTGTATCTCACAGGTATAGTATATCCAATATTTCTGCAGTAAGTACAGGACTTACTATTCCTATAGTACACCCAAGAATACACATATTCTCCCACAGGATCTCCTAGTAAACATATAGTCCCTAAAAGACTGGCTACAGAATGATACACAGCACTGAATGACATAGCTCACATCATAAGCAGATTTACTATAATTTCCATAAAACCTGCAAGTACACAAGCACTTAACAAAAGAGCAAGGTGACGGCTCCTCATGAGCTCAGGGCTGACCTCAGCAAGGTACAGAGCACAGCCAATTTTCTCAAGTGCCACTCAACTTCAAAAAGGTTGAGAACCACTGATTTAGAAGATCATACATATTTATTTCTGTCCTGCGTTCCCCTTCTGCGCAGACTCATTTTGAATCCCAGTTTCATGCGCATAGTTTAATCAAGTAGCACATCTGAGCACAAGGCAAAAAGAATTTGCTCAAAGTGACAATGGCTGGTAACAAGAGTTGAAGGTAACCAATACCTTTGAGAATAAGTTTTTAAGAGGGCATGAACATCTGAGGCCAGTGCTGTGTCCTGGTAACAGAGATGCACACAGAAGGAGGAGGAAAGGGGAATCCATAGCTCAGCTCACTCCTACTCCACAGGCCTCTGGAGAACACAGAAATAGCACTGTCACCCTGGGCCACAGAACCTGACCTCAGAAGGGAGCTGAGAGAATGAACATAGCTAAGTTTAAGGTGCTGAAATGCCACAACACTAAGTATGGAGGTCCTTGTTCCCTTTTATCTTGGACAAAGACATGCTCTGTTTAATTTTCTTATTAGGAGCCAAGAAAAGTCAGAGAATGTTTTTACCAGCTCTGTCTTTGCTTAATGCGGATCAGTACTAGACTCTCCCTGCCTCCAGAACACTCCCCTTCAGACAAATCCTACTGAGACTGTGCAATTTATCAGTGCTTCACTACAGAGCTATATCTTCAAAGAAGAACTGAGCCTGAGTTTAGCTGAAAAGAAGTTTATATTTTGATGTGGAAAAATCACAAGATTTTTCCTCCATGTTTTGTATATATTCAAAGTTCATACTTTCCCAAACAAGGAGAAAAGAGGTTAGGGAAAGTAAAGAAGACAAGAACAAGAGAAGGGGAAAAAAAAAAAAAAAAAAGGATGTTGCATCTGCCACATCACCATTTTTTTCCTCAAAAGTGGAAGCTGCCTATCTGAACTACAAACGGGAAGACAATAAAAAAGACAAGACAGCTGTAGGAACTGCAGAGTTTAAATGAAAGTTAAAATAATTGAAATGTTAATAATTATAAGCACATATTATGAGCCTTAGAATGCCTAACTAAACAAGGTTAGGCATTTACCTAACCTTGATTACCTTAATCAAGGTATACAGAGTTTAGGTACCTTAAGGAGCCTAATCATGCTCTTTAGTGAAACAGTAAAATTTTGATTAGAATTGGATTCAAATTGCTGTATTCGAGAATAGCTAAAATATTTTTTTCAGCTGTCACTGGGGACACAAATATTAAAAGGTTATATAATAAATATTTAATTTATTAATTTTAAATACACATTCTAAGCTTAAGACATTTTCTTGAAAATTCTCTAAAAGATAACACAAGACTCAAACAATAAATGCTGAGAGACTGAGGAAACAAACATTTTCTTTACTGCTTTTACTGCAAAAATAAATTAAAAGTTGACAACAAAATCATTACCAAAAACTTCACAATACAAACTTTTTTTTAACAGACATTTTGGAGATGTGTATGAATGTCACTGAAGTGAGCATTTTGTTGCTGTAGTTATCTGGGGTGTGATAGGAAAGCTCAGATATTGGGAGAGTGCTGTGAAAACAATCAGCAGTAAAAATTTGATGAAAATCCTGTGGGTTTTTAATACAGTTTTTATACACATTTTACTTTTAGTACTATAAGCACTCTGCAGCAAGAACCACCTTTTAGTTGGCATCATAGGACCATAAAAGCTCTGCTCTGTGACCAAACCTTCTAGCCATGGCAAAAAAAATAACAGATTATTTACTTAGAGCATCAGGAATGGTCCAGCTAGCTTTTCTTCCTGAAGAGAAAGTCTAGCCTAAGGGAGAAAGCAACTAAGAGTGTTCAAAGAGCTGCCAGAAAACACTGAGATTGCTCCTCAAAACCCCCAACCTAAACAACCTCCGGGGGAGGGGAGAGAGAGAAGAGCTGTACAGCTTGACACCACTGTTTACTCAGGATTGTACTAAATTTACACTAGTGAGATTGACACTTCACAAAAATGGTGAAGTATGTTTGGTTTTGTTTCTTCTACTATGACTGAACATAAACTGTTTTATAATCAAATATATTTTTATTCACTTCTATGCGGTTTACTCCCCCACTCCTGACTGAGGATTTAACACAATTTCTGCTCAGAAAAAATTCAAATTTTTCGTCCTCACTGGACTTCATTTTTTTCAAATGTGTTTGCAACTGCATGTTTAATTTCTGTGCAAAATTACTGTGATTGTGTGTGAGGTGCTTAGCTAGCCATTTATGCCTGTGCATAGCTCATTTTCATACATAATTGCATGTAAATTATGCATAAGAATTATGCATCTAATTACACACATTTTTTTAAAATCAACCCTATCTGTGTTAAATCGTATGACTTCTTTTTCACACAAGGCATTTTTGATCCAGCTCTCTTACGCAATTTCTGTCTGAGAAAGAATACCAGAAGTTTGAAAAAGCGTTAAGAAATAGCTTCCTTTTTTATTCCTTAAATGTATTTGTATTCTTCATTAGCCTTGTTATGCCATCAGAATAATCACATCCAATAAATGCCTTCTGCACTTATCAAAAATTTCACTTTGTGATTTAATTATTTTCAAAAGCAATTGACTGTTGTAAATAGTCACTCGTATTTTATTTAAAGACTAATATTACTTCCGTTTTCTTCACTAGACAAGGGAGATTAATGTCAGAATGTTTATTCTGAATAAGAGAATCTTGCACAAGAGACTCTGATCTACAGTCTGGGGACCCTTTGTGCTCCAATAAAAATATTGATTATATCAACAAACCATGCCAATTTTTCATTTCAGGAACTGAAGCCTCTATTCCTATTTTCTAATGACAAGTATCTTGTTAAAACTGTAACAAAACCAAAACTCAATAAACCTCACAGTCTGGATATAATAAAAGCTTAAACTGTCTGAGTTAGCAGAGACTGTAATACCTGACTGTCATTTAGCAATTCACAGAGATTTTCTAATGTCTATCATTGAACTCATCTGACAAAGTCACACAGATTTCAGTTTTAAAACTGTAGTATAACTAATTTAAAATATTACAGGAACATTGGTAATGAACTATCTATTTATGATGCCTGAGACTTTCAGTTATAGTAATATTTGCAGCCTTTGTAAAGAATTTCTGATATTTTCACTATTATGTGGAAGGCATAAAATTCAACAATAGAAACCCTTTTTGCTTCTGAAAGATCCCGTGGTTCTTCTTCTTTGGAAGCACCAGTTGAGGAAGGATAAAAGAGCTGTGCCAAGTCAGTCTCTACACACAGTACTTTGAATTGTGAACTTCACCTTTCACTTCTGGATAACTCTTTTCTGGACAACTGTGAATATATCTCAAATGACAGCTGTCTGTTCTGCCTTGCTACAAGCTCAAGCTCTTACCATGATTTAGGGTGCAGAAATGTATGTTTTGGCTTTGTCTCTTTAAATTACATCTCTAAGAAAATATATGTATCTGACTATGTTATGATAAAATTACTAAGGTCGTATGTCAAAATGTTAATGTTACTTGTGAAACGCTATTTTTACCAGAGGACAGTCTGAGTGGCCAACATGCCATAGTCAGTGCACAGGTTAAATTCACAGCAGGGCAGAATTAAGCTTGCATGGTCAGTCATAACCCTGAAATTTCCTTACAGAAAAATTTCCTTAGTTCAAATAAACAACTTCAAAAATAAACAAATAAACAACTTCACTTACTTTAAGATAAAATATGTACTTAAATAATTTAATTTAGAAATCTACTACAAAAAAAAAAAAAAGTGCATGCAAAAGCACCAATACATTTGTCTGAAATATTTACTTATATGTAGAATAACCCTTGCCACTTTTAATTCATAAAAAGCATCGTTTATCTCAGTGCATATCACTGAATGATATTGCAAAGATACACACTCAAGAGTAATCATGGTACTTGTGCCACTACACAAAAGAAAGTTTTCTCTCCCAGGCTTAGGAGTCTCCATCCAGGAAAAAAAAAATTTTCACCTGATCCTACAGAAATCCATCATGGGAAGTTACAGGTGACAACAAACATGCTGTAAGTGAAATTCCAGCTGTCCACAGCTAAGATAAACAGTGATCATACTGCAAGGCTTTGAAAGTAGGGTTGTAAAAACAGGCCAAAAGATTCTTCAGTATCTACAAGGAGTAAAATTTCTATGTAGTTAGCATCATCCCAGATCAGAAGTGTTCTGCACTCTGAAACTATTTTGGACCTACTTAGGTTTCCATGCACTTCATGATGTGGTGACATGAGATTTGTGTTAGATAAACGCTCTATATTGGTCTTTGTCTTGAATATAACTCTAAAGTTAAAAAAAAAACCCCGAAAAAATAAACCATCCAGGCAAATGCATAGCTTTTTTTTTTTTTTTTTTTTGTGAAAGTCTACAGGGAAGAAAACAGTTATTGTGTCTGAGCCTACAGAAGGACTTTGCCAGGCAGCCACACCTTCCCAATCTAAGAGAAAAATACAACAGCTGGCTGTATGAAAGGTTTTTGACTGCCAGCAGGGCACAGACCCATGTACGTGGGTTGTGTATCACTCATCTGATGTGATGCTAAAGTCTTTATGAGAACCCATTTCTGAGTGACATCCCAGGCACAGGACTTAAATCAGCTTTTCTGCCAAGGGAGAAATTTGTCATCAAACATTTTGCAGTTTTCAATGGAAGTCAAGATGTAACTTTCAGGGAAAAGCTTGTGAGCTCTTAGGTAGTGGGTAAAATGACTTTGTTGTCTTTTTTTTTTTTTTTTTTTTTTTTAACACAGTTCCTCTCACAATATGGATATAGAGTAAGAGAAAAGAAAAAGAGGAACCTGTTTGTGGCCTGAGATAACTGAATTTTACAGGGTATAAATGTCGATGCTAATGTAAAAAAGTAACAGCACAACACAAAAAACTCAAAAACACCCCTTGCCTTGCAGCACATTAGCTCAAAAATAGAATTCTGTCACTAGGGGTCAGTATTAAAACATATTACAGCTACACAATACAGTCAGCATTCTATTGTTGATTTTCTTCTTCAGAAAAACGAACTTATGTCATAAAGAACTAAAACCAAAAAAAAAGACAAAACCTGCAGTGGATCATCACCTTTTTTACAGTATTAAATTTGTGTTCCTGTTCTCATAAATTAACACATATATTCATGCAAATATATTATCTTACATAATACTGACACTTTAATATTTATGTGAATTAGGTTCTATTTACAGTCTTGAAATAGAAAATCTATTACTAAGTTTCCCATTTTCTAATAGAGAAGATTACTACCTAGTGATATTACTACCTAATGGTAGTAACTCCTACTTCCTAATAATAACAATATTTGGAATGTAAAAAAACCTGGATGTTCTTTAAATTTATTCCTTAACAGCCATACTCATCTTATAAACAATAAAAAAAAATCTATTGTGCACCAAATTTTCAACTTTCTCAGTTGAAAAAGGTGAGACGCTGTCTCTGTCTCACTACAAGTGAAACAGACTGAGGATGTATTTTGAGTCATTAGATCCGCGTATGAATTTCAGTTTAGAATAATAGATATAACACCCACTAAAGCCAAGGGAACAACTCACTTTCTTCTCACTGGGCACTGTCCATAACCCATAAGTTCCCAACCTCTCCCCCTATCCCAAACTGCTCTCAAATCTTGACAGTCTTGATACATTTGAAAAAGCTTACATTCAGATGCTGCACTAATGCCTGAAACTGCCTATATGGATATGACCTTTGCAAATTCAAACAGGTTCTCTGATTCCTGTCAATTTAAGAATTAGAAAATTAAATAACATCAAGCTTGCTGACTTTGTAAATTTTGGGACGATACTTTACTATCTTGAATCCAGATATAAAACAGAATTTTGTCACCTGACACTTATTATAAACCCCAGGAGAAATATTCTGTCATAAGTCTGTCATGTAGCACAACTTTCTGCAGCCCTTGGTACAGATGAAGAAAAACCATCCCTTTTCTTCTTCCCCCAGACCAAATTCTAACTGAATGCTATAAATTTCAATGTTAAAATAAACAATTGAAGACAAATATAATTGAAGCTAAAAATTAGTTTTCATGTCCAGCACAAAGTTCTAAATTTCAGAGCATATGTTTTCCTTTAGAGGCAAACCCATTAGGTGCCCAGAAATCATACATTGCCAGATTTATGAAGGCAGCTATTAGAAATGGCATTTGTGCTACGACAATGCTGAAGGAAAGAGCTGGTCAAATTCATGTCTGACTAACTGGTATACATGAGAGCTTATTTCTATGTGCTACTTCTCATATCATATTTATATTTAACATGATTATCTAATCCTAAATAGATGAAAAGTGAAAATAATTGATTATAATTGAAATGAGAAAAAATAGGCAGAGGCTGAGGTAAGCCATTTGTTCCAGGATTGGATGTGCAGCACAGAATATATTTTGCTGCCCAACAGATGACGCTGCTGTTTCTTTGTTCGTGTGCAATTGTTCCATTCGTGCATCACATCCGTTACTGGAGTGACTGCACCCACACTGCCCGGTGCCTGGACACAGCAAAACCAGAGAGCTTCAGGGATTCTTTAGATGGCATTCTGCTGCCCAAATAACTGTTTTCAATAAAGCAAGTTATTGCTCTGGATTAAAAAAAAGTGATAGAAAAGATGGGTGCAAATACCCAGCTGAATATAATTCTCTTTTCTTCCAGAAACAAATTCTGACATGCACATCAAGGATGACCTCAAAGCTATGTATGCGTAGTAACATAAGACATTAGAATAAGCACATGAGATATTAAACTGCAACGTACTTTGCAACTTTATTGTTACTGAGCCTAATTATTAACAAGGATTTATCATCAATATTGATCAGCATTAAAACTCTGTCCTTATGGTAAAATTCTTATAAAAACGTATTCTGAGGATGTCAGTCTGTAAACTGAGGAGGCATTTGACCACTGCATTTTTTCCTATGTGCTACTGAAGTGCGACACAACATCAGCTCTGCAGCAAAAACTTAAATGCTGAAATATTTTAGAAGTTATTAATTGCTATGTGTTCTGGTAGAGATCCTATTGAAAATCCATGTTCTCCAGTAAACCTGAAAACTCAAACCACTTGTATGGGACTTATGTCCTCTTCTGCTCTAGATTTTTTGATAAAATACAAACAGGGAAGTGGAGTAATTAATTTATTTATTTATTTTTGCCAAATCGTGGTTGCTTGAGGACTTGTGTCAAATGACAAGCTGGTCTCTTGTCCCGTTCATCATGAACAGGTGTTCTAATTACCAAACCTCCACCACATTTGACACCGTTATTAGCTGTCTCAGTTGAGGAACAAAGGATTGATTGGGTAGGGGTATAGAACCAGCCTTTCATTGCTGTGGGGAAGCACCTAAAGGTCAAGGTTAATATACATTAGTGGGGGGCAGTATTGCCCATTGCCTATGCTGCTCTTGTGCTATTAATCAATGGAAGACTTTAGCTTTATGAGCTACCTATGGCGGGAGTTTTAATTAAACAATTGCTTTAAATTGCATTTTTTTTCTGTATTATATGAAAAGCTGGCAGCACTTTTTGATACTCCTAACAAGAACAACAAATCTCCAACAAAAATAGCAACATCTTGTGTTCATTTTATATCCTCAAACATATACTGTACCAAATAAAAGGGCAAGGTACACATCCTTCAATCAACATAACATAGAAAAATGCTTATGCTTATGAAATGAAATACAGCAGAACACACGCACATGAGTTCAACAAAGTTGAATATTTGACTGGCCAGTAAAAAGTGAAAGCACTTACAGCAAATAGTCTTCCCCATCACTGGACCCATTTTGTTCTTGCCACATAAGGTCCACCTGCTGCTACCACCTTTCTGATTTTATATTCTTGAAGGGTTTATAACAAGAATTTAATACATAACTGATAAAAGGGCACTAGTCTCATCAGCTTCATTTGAGATCAGCATATTGTCAACATAATCACACAGCGAAGTCGCATTATTATAAAAGTGCACCAGCATCTTCATTATTTATACACTTATTTTCAGTGGTCTACAGGACATACAAATGAAACATTCTAGTATGAAATATGATTATGGTAACTCAAGATGGAATGAATTTTCTCCAAACTATTTTTTTTTCCTATTATGTGAATGTAAAATAAATATGGGCCTGATAGTCAGTCAGTGAGCTGGAACTATACCAATTTGTATCAGCCCAGGGTTCAACACTATATATTCATTTATAGATCCTAGTCACACTCAGACCCTTATGTGACTTATTAATGGTTTTGATTTAGAAATGAAGCTTTGAAGTAATTATATAGTCACATGGAATTCATCCAATATACATATTTAATATAAATTATTGCTTCCTGATTTTCACAGAAGACCTCTGATTAGATTATCTGGTGCTTCCATATTGTACTTGAAGCTGGATTGCGAGGAGAGAGAAGTATATGTAAGCCACCTTTACAATTTCCTGACTCTGCCCAGCAAGAAACAAATAAGGACTTCATTATAATGCAGAGGAACAGAGACAGTTATTTCCCTGCCTGAGGTCTCAGAGAATTGTTCCAGCAGTTGAGCTAAACAATGTCCTGACTATCTCCTTAGCAAAAGAAATGGAATGAGTTGGCATAAGCTGCTATACCAACTCAAAACTCTCCAGAGATCCCTTTTTCACAATGTGAAACCTCAAAGGGCTGCACTACGAAAACCAGCTGTAGTGGAGCTGAAAGTTTGACCTCTGGACTCCAGCACTGTGCTCGTTTTATGTGTGTGTGACTCCCACTGACACCAACTGAAGAGTCCAGCACATGAGGACAGCAGAATATTAGACAAAAAAAAATGTACTATGTGAATCTGAGAACAGAGTATTATTCTCTTGTGTCAAATTATTGCTCCATCTGGTAACATTAAGTGAATACGAGTGACTATTAGAGCTGAATCAATAAATTGAAACAATTTGTTTTGTGAGTTACTTTTTCACTTCAAAGAATGCCTGTGACTCTTTTACAACTTCTTTAAGTATATTCCAAGAAACTTGGAAGGATTTTTTTTTTATTTTTTGGTTTGTAAGTTACACGTGATTGCTCATATACATCACACTGCTCTGTTACTCTTCTCTGAACAGGACTTCTAATACAGTTGGGATAAAAGAATGCTGCAGCTGACAGTAGAATTTAGTTGATATAACTGTTTTGGCATATATAGTGAGCTAACCATTGTCACCTTTGTTAGTAATTTTGGATTCTGAAGGTACACTTCTTTTCTTTCAGAGAATACGTTGCAAGCATTCTCTGTTACTTGGGAAATAATTTAAAAAAGGAAGAGCAAAACAATGCCAATATTCAGAAGATCCATCTCCCTCAAAGAATGGATTTAGATCAGTCAAAAAGGTTGTATGAACCATCAAGTTTTAAAATATATCAATGATTTTGGATTTAAAATAAGAACTCCACATCAAATGCTTTAGATTATAAGGCATATTTTGCTCATATGTTCTCTTCAAAACATGATTTACAGCTCTGATTTCATTATATCTGCTTCATACCTTTCCTTGATGATGCTAACATTAGTAGAGACAGCACAACTCTTGTAACACTGATGAGAACCTAGCTATTCCAGGTGACTCATAAGCACCAAAAACTGCCTTATGTCAAACTCAAACAGACCTGCCTTGTAGCATAAGAACAAGATGAGGCATTCTTTAAAAATCAAAATATTATCACTTCAGGTAAGTGTTTAAAATTATAATTTAATTATTGCAGACTCACCTTGCATTTCTAGGACTGGCTGTTGTCAAATTAGTTAATGCTGTCACTACAGCTTCTTTTACCTCTTCATTACCACTGCTTAGCAACTGTACTAGCTGAGGAATCCCTTTGAAAGAAATAATTATATATATGAACATTTCAATAAGCCATGGAAATATGCAAAATTGTAATATTCTCCTTATAATCAGAAAAAACCCAAATTCACACTTCATCCTTTCCCACCTTACTTACCCTGGAGTCCAAGGACACATTTACTGTCTATATTCTCACACATGGCAGAAATGGCTTGGGAAGCAGCAACTTTAACTTCATCATTGTTAGTTTCCAAAAGGCTTAGGAGAAATTTCTCAACCTCTTCCCAGTGTAAGATTTTTCGTATTTCAGCTTTAAATGAGAAATAACAATAGCATTAATCTGCATTTGTTTTCCAAATCAGTGAAACGACATTAATTTGATTCCATTTAGTTGTTGGAAATATTTTGGTATATCTTAGGCATCAGACACTAAGAAATAGGCACAAAGGACCTGAGCCAAATCCCATCATAGAACATCCTGAGTTGGAAGAGATGTTCAAGGATCATCCAAAATGCAGCTCTTGGATTAGGCTTCACTGAACTCTGAACCAAGCCCAAATAATGACTATTAAACACAGTATAAACATACATGGCCCAACAGAATGCAAAGTTTGTTCTCTGTAAGACTTTAAAACCACAGAATACATACAGGCTGGATGGAAACAGCTTTTCCAATGCAGCAGATCAGACTTATTCAGGATTGCTTGTTAGCATAAATATTTCAGTTTATGCTAACAAAGTCCAAATGCATAAAATTGAAGAACATACCAGTAAACGTACAGTTAAACGTGGTGAAATACCACTCAATGTATTAAAATAGCCAAAAAAAAGGCAAGGAGCATTACAAAGAACATTTTCTGCCCACTTTGCAGAGAATTTGAATGCTATAGTTTTAGCACAGTGTTCACTGCTGACCTACACTGCACTGACCAGCAGCAGCTGTGGAAGGAAAGACGCTGCTTCCTCTGCACAAGTAATAACACAAAGCACCCACAAAGCATCTACAGACATCTGTATGTAGATACCAATAAACTGATCAACTCCCTCATCTCAAAACTGATGAGATCAGAAATGCAGGTGTTCCTTAGAAAGATCCCTGAAAGAAACTTTCTCATGCAGACAGGCACTGGAGAGCACGGAAGCTCTACAACGAGAGTCAATAAACATTTAACCTTATGCATAATTTAAACTGGACTAATTACATGCTGGAAGTTATATCTACATAGTAGAATTTGGAATGCATTAAAGAATTTCAGGAACTGAGAAGTCACTGGGACTTCAAAATATTTAGAAATTTTACCACTGCATGCTACCGTTCTGAGGGATCTCTCCGTTGTTTGGATTGTTGCCCCCCAAATAAAAAAAATAAATGAAAGGGAAAAAAATATTGAAAATATTCTTTTAGATAAGTCTGAATCTGTAGTGAATAAAAGTAAACAAATACAAGTCCGCAAAGTCAATGAAAAGCAAGTTTGATCGAAAAAGTAATTAGAGCAGAAATGACTCAAAGCATGGAGATGAGACAGGTGCAGATGATTTCTCCTTTTCAGTTCAGTTTTAAACTTTTTTAGAACCCTCAGATACACAAATGAAATCTCAAAACAACAAATAAAACAGGGAGGGTTTAAGTGTCAGCAGAACTTTGGGCACAACCTTGATGCACATCAGCGAGTTCTCAAGAGAAGGCCTCAATTTTGGGATGAGACTATTCTGACCAGTTGTCAAGTGTGTTCCTCACCTGCTGCTTGCCAAGGTAGTCCATAATCCCTAATAATGATCTCTAGAGGTTCTTCATGCCTCAGTCATTTGTTTATTGTACAGCAAGTTACTTATTTGTTTACAGATTTTCTTTAAAATTATTCTTGCTTTTAAAAGCAGCTATGATGATGGGTAAGCATTTATTTTAAAAATAATTTATGCCTATACAAAATAATAATATGAATAAATAATATGAATGAGTGAAAATAGTAATTAAAATACTTAAAACAGAAAAATAATTTTATAATAATGTGAAAATGATCTTGAAATTGAACTTACAATAAAGAGTATACATGTATATTTAGGAAGTTAGATCAATGAAAATTATTAATATTTCAATATGCAGGTGCCAATTCTACCTAAGGGATGAACATTTTCTGCTCATCCTCTCTTTGTGTGTATGAGTTGTTTCTTTTGTGTCTTTTACTACAGACTAGAAAGACTGCACAACTGAAAAGCATAGTTTATACTGAAGTACTTAGTATGTCAGTGCCAACACAAATTTTACAGTGATTAATTTCTTGACCCCTAAGTGATTTGAATACATTGATTTAACATGAAGGAAAATAAAGCACACATGACTAAAAGAGTTTGGAGTATCAACTATTCTGTTCAGATTTTAATGCACTGACCCCACGGTGAGACAACATTTATTTTTCAATATATTTTCCTATTTCCCCCTTTTACCCCAGAATAACGACGTGAGTTCTACTGATTACTTTTCAGATCACTGTCATCACCTTATGGAATTATTTATACCAATTTCAATGAAAAAGTTCATGTTAAAGAGTATCATGACCTCCCACTGATGTTGAGATAAACAAAGATCTGTATTATGAAAAGCATTTGTTACTCAGGCTACAGAGCATGTTTAGTGTGCTTCCCTTTGAGCATGAGATGCATTGAGATACACAGAAAGAATGTGGAGAGCTTCAAACCAGAAGTTTGGCAGAGCAAGCATGATCATCACTTTCTCCATGTACACTCCAGCATTTTGTTGCTGGTGTGTCTGGCATTGTCAGGGGAAAATCAGGCTCTCCTTAATCAACAGTCCAGATAATCCACTCACAGACATTCAATAATTTATAGCATTAGATTACAATTTAGCATTCTGAAATGACTACATTATTTGGTGGCCAAGGCAGAAATCACAGTACAATTCACCAGTGTAATTCTGTGCATACAAAACAAAAAAATCAATAAATTAATATAATAAATTCAGAATTACGTTACAGAACAAAAAAAAAATTCAGGGACAAAGGCATAATGCCTATGTATAGAAATATGATTCATTTTAATGCACTTAAACAAAGAAGCATCCTAAAGATGCTATTTAAAGTTTAATATCATGTTTATACCATGTAATTTATTCTGATACTGAGAATAATTCTTAAGGGATAAATATATCTTATAAGAACAACACCAAGTTACAAGAGTCCCTTTCCAAAGGGTTGAAAGGGACATAAAACAAAACTGCTTGCTATGATCACATCTATCAGGGAAAAAAAAAATCAAATCCAAAACCAAATTCCATCTGTCAACAACAGTAATTTCAAAACCAGATACTGCTGTATACTCAGCTGCCAGGATTAAAAAAAGCCAGCTAGATACATGTTCTGTCATGGCAGAAGTAGGTTTTTCATTCCAATGAAAAGCAGTATTTTTTTACCCAAGCATACAGGAAATGTTGGTAAATTGCAACCATGATTATCAAACCTGAAGAATGTGGGTATAGCTATTGCAAATTTAATGAAAAAGTCACTACAGAACTAAGAGCTGTGTTGTATTACACTGGACTAACATCAAAGCAAGTACTGGTATAGTATATGTCAGTGTTGCATTTTGGATAGGCTGTTTAGTATGCTCACAACTAGAATCCAATCAAAAACCAAAACCTGAAAATATTTCTGTTTTCTTTTTGCACTTGGGCTGTTTCTTATAATGGCCTTTGCTTTTCACTTCAAGGCTGACTTTAGACCAGTATCTCTAGTTAGCTGGAAAATTTTCAGTGTTTTTGGGGACTACACTGAGCAGCAAGTTTACTGGACTGTATTTTCCACTGCACCAGGACAAGGAGTTTCCTGTTGTCTAACTGGGTGTCACCAAAATTCCACAGCTTGAAAGCAAATATTTTAAATCTCCTTTTGATGTATTTCCCCAGCTTGCTGCATCCATACTAACTGTCATAGGCTGAAGAAGAGAGCAAACCCTTATAATGAAACCTCATTGACTCCATTTGTAAAGAAGCATGACAAGAAGATGCATCTTCACTGACGGTAACATCCCATGATATAAGATCAGAGGCAGTACTGTAATATATTATGTGTGGTTCTTGCAACCGTGCTTTAAAAATGTGCTCAGACATGCTTCTACTAACAGCTGCTAAAATATTAGGCCACAAAAACTGAAAAAAAGTGTGAAAGAGGAAAAGAAGGCTATGCTTATTTGAAAATAAATATGATAAAGGAGGAAGATGCAGTAGAAAGCAGTGGGAGCAAATATAAATCTGCTTAGCATACAACTTACAAGCCTGTCACAGGACTATAAAAATGACACTGACAGTCCTAAGTAGCGTAATAAAATAACAACACAGGAAAATACACAAAGAAAATACTGACATAAGAAGGTCCCTTCCTGTCTTTGATACCTGAACATTAATGAAAACAATTTTCAGTGACTTGCCAAGCTTCCAAGAGATAATGACAAAAGCAAAGAAAAACCCACAGAATACTTGGACATTCTTTCTCTCTATCATTTTCAATCCAAATAATTACAAATACTCAGGATATCAAACTAAGCAAGGTGAGAAAAGAATCAGAAAGATAGCATGGGGAGAGATGAAAGGAGGTCTGAAATATGGCAGAAAGGAGAGATTATTTTATCCACGTATTAAATTAAATGACCTATTTTTAAAATACACATAAAGCCACGATTCAACCACAAGGTGCCAGAATTATGAATTCAGTATTTAAATTTTACTGTCATAAAAATCCCTTGACAGAACTAAAATCTATAGTCAGAAGTATGTTATCAGTTACATTGCATTTTGTTATATAACACTACTTGGCACATGTTGCAACTCAGTAGCCAATGTATGGAAGGAATTTCAAATGTAGTTTGATTAAAAGAGCATCCTTGTGGGCATAAATGATGAGCATGTTCTGCCTAATTCAGAATTCCTCAGTGAATTAAAGAAAAGTATATAAAAAATAACTATAGGGTGAATAATTATAAAAAGATTACAAAGCAACTATTTAACTCCCCTGGGAATATTAATCTGCAAGCCATTTGAAAGGTTTCCTTTCATGCCTCTGTTAAAGGAATTTGTATTTGAAATTGCCTGACATTTAGAAGAGCAGTTGAATGCAAAAGGAAGTCAGCTTGCAATGAAGTCTTAACAGATAGAGGCAGAAACAGTGCCAGCAAAGGTGGCTTAAGATGGCAGTCAGCTGGCATCACTAAACAAAAGACAAGCATCATATTTTCAGAGCTCCATTTTCCTTTGAGGATAGCATTTTACAAGAACATATTAAAATAAAATAATAAAAATAAATTGAAAACAAATTGCAGCAAAACCATAACATTTTCAAATACATACACATATATATATATATATAAAATCTAGCATCCAATTGCTGCTCTGATTGCTGATTGGCAAGACTCATCACTGTAATTAATTCTTCCCTGTGTTTTCCTCAACACAAGTACTACCCTCAACCAGAGAAGATGATCTCATTTGGGATAAAACTTTACTTCATAATTTCATGTCCATGGATTATTGAAAAGTCACATACAGTCATAAGCTGCCTTGGTAATTGCCTTTGCTGCATTCTTCTGAATATCAGGAACAGTAGAGACTTCTAAAAATGAAACGAGCTTTTTAAGGCCTCCTGTCAGCTGAATCTGTTGCAGAATATGCACATCTTCGAGGCAATTTCCCAACACAGCAAGAGTTTCGCCATGTAGATCGTTGAGTTCCTAATAAAAAATTTTTAAAAAGCAAAAAAAACCAAACAACCTTGAAATCAGGACTAAAATATCTTAGGTTTTTAAGTTTGTAGGATAATTGTTGCAACTGTCTTTTGGACAGTTTATTCATATTGCAAAGTACATATTTACAAATTCATATTTTAATATAATTTATTTGATTATGACTTAAGATCAACACAATTTATTAAAAAATAGTAAAACTCCAGAAGTTTTTAATTTACATCAAAGTGGGCTGGACAGGAACTCAGAATGAGCCTTTGATCTTAAAACTTAACAAACTTCACTAATATCTCTATGCATTATATTTCCCACTGCGACACCTGAACTCCAGAAGCACTAAACTGAGTCTCATAATAACATAAACTATGATAGGAAATTGTGTCTAAAGCCATTATATAAAGTAAACTCAATTCAAAAACTGAATAATAAACACTTTGAGAAATGTCTTTGCTTCTTTTCTTAGTAAGCTAGATATCCTAGCTTATCCTATTTCTATCAAAGTTCCCTAAAAGTAAGTAACTCTTTGTTCTTATATCTCTCTTCCATAAAATAAGTATTATTACTCATTAGTCATATAAACATCAGCACCAAGAACAAAAAATCTTTTAAGGCAAGTAAACCGTACATTATTTTCCAGTATATTCAGAAGGCAATCTAATCCCTTATTTTCTCTCAGTAATATCCTGGTTTCTCTGTCTTTGCTAATTGCCTCTAAGGTTTGAAGGGCCAATGACTGAATGGTCGGATATTCAGATTCCAGTAGTCCCAGCAAGGGTGGAATTACATTCAGTTCACGAACTGCAGCACGGTTTTGAAAATCCTGCAGTAAAATATTCCAACAAAGAATGTTAGTGATAGAGAATATAACAATAAATCAATTTCTCACTTTGCAGGAAGAACACAAAAAATCTGATTTCAGGCATTAAAAAATGAGTCAATACTGCAGAGCTTCCAGTTCTGCAGACTTCTTTGTTTTAAGCTAAGAATCAAAATGAATATAATCAAGCCCCAAGAACCTGAAATTCTAGGGGTTTTTTTTGCATGACTGAAGTATACAAATGAGTCAATACTGCAGAGCTTCCAGTTCTGCAGACTTCTTTGTTTTAAGCTAAGAATCAAAACGAATATAATCAAGCCCCATGAACCTGAAATTCTAGGGGTTTTTTTGCATGACTGAAGTATACACCACAAAATCTAGTCCTGTATAAAAAAGCCTATTCACTCTTGATTTTACCATGTTTGCCTCAACATAAATGTTTCTTTGAGAAAGTTTTTAAATTTAGTTTCACCATTTTATTTACCTCCGTGGGAGGAAAACAGTTTTTTGCACTCTGCTGTGGTTGCCTGGTTATATCTTCTTTTGTTTTAGTAATTATAAAATGACAATTTAAAATTTCAACTTTAAACAGTGAATGTGCAGCTTAATAAAAAGACAGTAGTTGATTATATTAAAAAAGAAAATAAATAAATAAATTACAATTTGCTTTTAAATAGCTTATTGCACATGTGCAGCATGCAATTATCCTTATCAATATAAGCAAGCACCAGGTGCAGTTATCCAGATATACCCGGTAACAAAGACAGCGAGATAGTAAAAAAGGAGAAAGAGTAAAATGTGATTCTGAATAGACATGCTCTGATGCCCCAAAAGAGATAGAGTTATAAACTGAATTCATTACTGAATTGATTCGCTTAAGCCATGGGAAAGAACTGCCATACAAATGCACCATTCTTTTGCTAAGCAGCATATGGATGACATTAGTGGAAGTAGCCAATAACGAATCTATTCCTCCCAGAATGGAAAGTAGCTGTTGACAGCATTCACCTATCATTAAAAAGATGTTCCAAATTGTGCTATGGACTTGCCGGTCAAAACAAGAAACAATGCAATTGGTAGTTCTTTAATTTACAGGATAATTCCAACCTTTTGGATAGACAGATTACAACTCTCATTACTAAGATTAACATTCTTCAACTAAGACAGAAGGCAATTATTATTTAGTTTTAAAAATCTGAACCTCCTACTGATTTTACTTTTACTGAAGTACAGCACAGACAACTGCATTAAGTTTAACAGAATTAAAAACCAGCTATATTCATAACTAATTTAATATTTAGGGACTCAGGTGCAAGGACTCAATGTTTCAGAAACATTCATGAGCACTGTGGAGTAAAGGAAGTAAGTATTTTTAAATTACTAACCCCACAGAGAATGTCAGGGGTAGGGAATGCAAATGCTTATCTGCCTCTGAAGTTTAACACAACAAACAAGAGCAAACTTTACCTGTGACAAAAGGTAGATACACTCAAGTGAATTCTTCGTAACATCAGGATCAGGGCTACCTAGCAGTCTAATAAGTGGTTCTAACCCACCTTGCTCAAATATTTTTACTTTAATAGTATATTCAACAGCCATATGTGCTAGACAAAGAGTAGCAAACTCATGGATAACTACATCTTCTGTGGGGAAAAAAAAAAGAAACATTTTGATTAAGTTTTATTTAGTACAGAATATTTTCACTAATTCAGTAGTGAATTAATTTTAATTTAAAGCATTTTTTGAAGTCAATAAATAATAGCTGTTAACCATACAATAAATAATAGCTGTTGACCATAAACATCTTGTTCCATCTGTACAACACAAAACACTACTCAGTGAGCTACAGAGCTACTCCTATAAAAGCACATACCTATTTAACATATACTAGGAAAAATCACATTACAGGGTAGATTTTATTAAATTGTCTGATAAAATGGCAACCATAAATAATTTCTGAGTGCACTTTTGCCCAAGGAATGAATACTATAAAGTACCTTCGGGAGCCAGCTGTGATATAAGTAGATTTGTGACATCCAGTTCCCTCAGTAACTTCTTGACATCATCTACAATGAAGTAAATACAAATATGCAGTTTTGTGTTTGGCAGTGTTGGCTGAGTAAAGAAACAGAATCTGGTCCAAGCAAAATGTACTTATGGTTATTCCCTGAGTGACAAAAAGACCTGACTGAGAAGGACGCACAACTAAAGTTAGACCAAGATCATAATGGGCCCAGGAAAAAAAGCAGAGACTTTCAAGTTGCAGGTGACATTCTTTGACATTTGATACACATGAAGTTCCCCTATATTTCATTGAAACTTTACTCAAAATACTTGCATCTAGAAAGTTCTGATTAAATATTGCACGATTTTACTTGCCAAAGAAGTCATACCCCAATAGTTAAAAATATTTGTGTTTAAAATTATCAAATTACAAGCAATCCTTCTGTTATTTAGTTTTCAAGCCATCACTTTGCAATTTCATGCTAATGCCAGCCCACACAGCAAATGGAAAACACGAATTACACAGGTCTTACTAAAATCACAGTAAAGTCTTTCAGATTGCATTTCTAATGTTGTCAATGGCAAAGTAGCAAAACCTCAACCCTTGGATAGAAAAATCAAGTAATATTTTTTGGGACAGTCTTCATATGACTGGGCTGTGTTGTTATTATCAACATATTCAACATGTTGAAATGGGAGAAAAAAAGGCATGAGTTTAATTTACTTTTAAATAAAAAACCAATTAAGATGTGAATATAAATGGGAGAGATTTGTTCATTCAAATCCATGTTTGTGCAGCACCACTGACAATATGCTAATGCTGAATTAAAAGTAATCTAAGAGGGCAAGGTCCAGTGCAGCATGACAAGCTGGTAGCAGCTGATGAAAAGAGTTAAGAGTGTGGTTGGGATATCCTCATGGAAGGCAACTGGGTAAAACATTCACTAAATTAAGACCTGTTTAATTACATTAATTAGATATAGGTCTCTAAAGCACTATAAAAATAACAGCCACTGAAACTCAACCTTACATTGCTTTACTCTGGGCCATTAATGTAGGATTTTTTGACATGATCAACCTCTTGTTTTGATGACCACACACTGAAAAATAGTAAAACCTTGAGATTCTTACTATTAGAAGCCATGATGCCAAATACCATGATGGCATTTCTGCGTACAAGTGGATCTTCGTGTGAGAGGAGTTTATACAGATGTTCCAATGCTCCAAGACCAAGAAGTGTCACTTTGTTTTCATCACCTGAAAAGGAACTGGGTTAAAAGCCCAAGAAAAAGGCCAGCAACCTCACAGTTCTAATGAATCAATGCAAAACCACTACCAATCTTTTAATGAACAGTAGAACCAAAGAAGAGAGGCCTGACAGGTCCTTTGAAGATCATCTGATTTACACCCCTAATAAATATGAGTCAAATAGTTCCAAGGATTAACAGTATCTCAGATTAATTCACTTTTTTCAAGCAAAGGCTGCTTCTGTCTATTGGATACTCCACTCATTTTCTGGAGACAAATGGAAGTGGAAGTACAAAGGAAAGCTTCTCATTTAGCAAAGCACAGGTGAACGGTATCAGGAGAATACTGTTCACCTGATAAAATTCAGGTGAATACGCATTTTATTTCCCTCCTCTCTTGCCTCCCAATTGCATCTTCCTCAACATAACAGTTCACTGATTCTGTGAATCCTTACTATCCCTCAATGGAAGCCACTACCAGGATTTGTACAATTAGTTCCTACCTGAGATTTCTACCACGTGAGAATGAAGTGCTTTGTAGCTGAATAGGTGCTGGACATGCAGAGAACAGAGGAGTTTAGTGTGATTACAGCCTTCTGTTCCTGCTCACACAAAACACACACAAACCCCAAGAAACAAAATCCCAATCCTACTGCTGTTCTCAGTTCCCACAACAGCTTTATAATTCATTTTATAATGGACTATGCCTGCCCTTCCTGGCTACAAGTGAGAAATGTGAGAGGAAACTGGAGATCTATACTCATTCTTAGGCCAAGACATGATTGAAATGGCGGAGGTATTATTTATTATGGGACTTTATTTACTAGCAACACTCCAAAAAATTCATTAACTGCAATTAATTAACTGAAAACAACTCCTCCTCTTGTGCCACACTGCAAAGTTACAGTCTAGTCTTCTGGAAGATTATGGGGATATCTACATTAATAATTTAAGGGATTATTCTTTTAGTATAAAAATAAAACACTTAACACATCTATCCTTGTGCAGTGTGACATATTTTGTTGTGCACAGGAGGGAAGGAGCCAGCAAGAGTTTATGGTTCATAGCTGTCTCCCAACACTCCACATTCTCTCTTCACATATTCAGAACTTGATCTCATGCCCTCAACCAAGCTTGCCATATTAAGCAGAACCTAAATATCTTTCAGAACCCAGTGACTCCTAGCCAGCTGTCAAAGACTTCAGCTCTTCTCTCACAACTTCATCAGTGTTGGTAATTTACATCAGTATAATAATCAGTGTATAAATGCATCATTTTAAAAAAAAAACATAAATGGAAATTAAAATTAAACTAGATTAATCAGGGCAAGAATATCACCAGTGTATAGCAATATGAGTGGTTAATATCAAATAACATGGAATAAGTAGGAGACAACTTAGGAAATTACGTGCTAAAATAAACAAATTTGAGTCTTTGTGATACAGTTGTTTGTCTCCTGAGCACCTTGAACATGATGTTTAGCTATAGATTATACAGGGACCTTTGGAAGATGTGGAATCTTGGAGACTTGTTAGGTTCCCAACTCATACAGAAGTACACTTGATAAAGGAGGCTGAGCAGCCTCCAATAAATCACCCACAGAAATACTGACACAACAACTTTGTGTAAAAATAACAGAAAAAGGCTGAGAAGTTCTTGTCATTGAAAACTGAAGATTAAAATTACTACACTGCTACAGACATTTCAAACTCCAACATAAAAAAAAGAATTCTTTCTCAACTGCAGATCTGTTGCTTATAAAAATCCGTATCTAGTGTATATTTAAAACGAGCTCCATTAAAAATAAATATAAAATTCTCCAACAAAATGATAAAAGTTTCCTTCATGCAAACTACAAGACTTCTTTATTACTGCAGCTACAGGCTGGATAGACATTTCAAAAACCTCCCCAAACTTCAACTGATGCCTTTGAGGAGAAAGTAAGATTCCAATGCTAGGAAATGAAACAATTGTGAACTACTATAAAATCTAAACAGTGCAAAACAAAGCTTATTGCAAAAATACCAACCTTTTGATGCAAATTTATATAGAGCATCGCATGCTTTGGCCAAAACTTCATTTTCAGGAGAACGAAGCATTAGCACAACTGTTGCTGGTGCTTTGCTTTCAATCAATAAAGGATCAAACTAAAAACAAAACCAAAAAAAAGGGAAAGAAAAGTTTGATTTATACTGAGTCTTTCTGTGTGTTGCAGTAGATTCCCACATTTCGTTAAAAACAAAATAAAATCTTGTTTGATATCTACACTGAATTAGAAATATTAATGAGTTGCTGTTTCCTTGGAAAAGTCCAATTTTTTTAATAACAATTAGAGTCATTGTTGAAAAATTAGAAAGAATAATTGACTTCCAAATAAACATAACCATGATTTCATCCCCTATGATGACTTTGGGAAAACCTTCACGTTTCCCTGCAAATCTAGAAAGTTCTGAAGGTAACAAGCTATGTAGTTGTTATACATGTAAGAGCATTCTGAGACTTCAGAACCAGGCAAGAGAAGGTTTTTTTGAGCAGCTGTACACAGAGCCTGTGGACTCAGCAGGTGTACAAGGAAGAGGATTTTGTTACTCTGTGGCAATATCACTTTGCTGCTGCTTAAAAAATAAAAGAACACTTTCTGTGCCTTTGTCAGCTCAGTTCACCAGCTCACCATGATCCTGTACTAGATGAAGTACTTCCAAGATATAATTCCTGCTCACCCAGCTAGAAATGATACAAAGGTTTCATTTCCATTTCTGAGCTCTCTCATGCAGAAAGAAATCTTCCAACAAATCAAACAGTTTTCAGCCTCTTAATAGACTCCTTAGGACTAACATCACTTGAGCAAGCGAATGCTCTAAAAAAGCCTTTTGTTTCCTAAAAAGACTCAAGGAATTCTGAAAATTCTACTCATTAAAAAGTTTTAAGCTTCCTTGTATTTAAAGTAATTGCCCAGAATGGAAAAACTGTCTTCTATCCTCACACTTTAGGCCTGTATAGTATCTGCATTACATACAGAAACTACTAGGTACTGGAGTCATGCAGTTTCTCAAAAACAATGTATTTAACTTTAAAACATGGTAGACTATAAAACAGTAATACACATTAATCTAAAATATTATTACTATATATATACACATGCATACATATAAATGTCAATCATTTGATTTACTTCATTAAAAAAATTTCTAACAGCTATACCAGAGGCACGTGTACAGTATTTATACATTGATCTAATACCAAAGTCAGAATTGCATTGCTCCATTTTCAGTGTTTCTCATGTTTACAGGTAATTGTACAAACCCCATCTCAATGAAGATTCCTAGGATTTAACGACAGGTTGGCACACGAGCGCAGTGAAATTAGTCTAATCCCTACACAC
Source organism: Onychostruthus taczanowskii (assembly GCF_017590055.1). NCBI lineage: Eukaryota > Metazoa > Chordata > Aves > Passeriformes > Passeridae > Onychostruthus > Onychostruthus taczanowskii. The sequence continues at coordinate 8,235,983 of NW_024500349.1, read as the reverse complement.
CTGATTAGACATTAGATTTGCTATTACTGTATGCAATATTCAATAGACACTTTCCTATTAAAAGCACTTCTGTGTTTAAAACGCAGTAAAAATAGTCTCTGAAATCAATGTATCTTTAAGAATCAGAGGCCTGAGTAAGTGAGTGATTAAGGAAGAATTTCTTTACTGTGTGGTGACTGTGCACTGGAACAGGTTGCCAAGAGAGGGTGTGGAGTCTCCCTCACTGGAAACACCCAAGAACCATCTGGATGCAATCCTGTGCAATGTGCTCTGGGATGACTCTGCTTGAGCAGGGAGGTTGGACCAGATGACCACTGTGGTCCCTCCCAACCACACACACACTGTAACTTTGTTCATCAAAACTATCACAGAACTGTTTATGACTTCTCCTTATCATTATCTCAGCATAGCTAGTGTTCAACCTTTTTTTTTTTTTTTTAATCCAAGGCTTGCATCTAGATCTTCATACATTATTGGGGACTCTTCCTGTAATGGCACATACAGGACATTATGTGCTAGATTAATATACCTGAAGTTACAAACAACCTTGAATTAAACACAGAAATTTAACTAATTTGTAGGCAACAACATTTCAATCATTCAGTTTGTATTTAGAAAATAGCAAGTTAAATGAAAAAGAAAGCTAATGTGCCTTTGATCTTGACTTTTGTGTATGTTTGACCTCAAAGCCATTAGCAACTGAAGAGCATTTGGGGTTTGGTTTTGGTTTGGGGATTTTTTTGGTTGGTTTTTTTTTTTTTTTTTTTTTTGTTTTGTTTTGTTTTTTTGGGGGGACTTTTTTGGGGGGGTTTTTTTGTTGTGTTTTTTTTTTTTGTTTCTGTTAGGTTTTTTTTGTTTCTGTTAGGGTGGGGTTTTTTTGGGGATGGGGGGATGTTTTGTTTTTCATGCATTGGGTTTTTTTTTTTTTTACTTCCATCAACTTAATTTAGTTGAAATTGAATGTAATACAAAATATGTTTCCAATCAGACCAAAGACCCACCTAGTCCCGCATCCCATCTCTGACAAGGGCCAAGTAATAGGTGTGGGCAAGCAGACTATTAAATTTTACTTATGTTCCCTCTCAGATACCAGCTCTGCAACCTAGAGAACTGGAGAGCCTAGGGATTTTATCTCTGTGTTCAGAGAGTCCAGGAAAATTAGCTACATAATTTTTAAGCCATCTGTATTTTAACACCCTTAATATTTTGAGACACAAGTATCACAGTTAAAGATTCATAAAATAACTCTTCTTTGTTTTAAAAATACCACCTGATAATTTTATTTATCCTCTACAGTTCATTCACTATAAGAAAAGGTGAAATAAATTACACTCACTTGCCGTCCCTGTATATTCATAATTTTATAAGTTTCTATGATATTCCTCTTCACAGTGATTCCTTCTGAGAATGAAGAAACCTACTCCTTTGATCTTTCGTAAAACAGAGGCCACCCTGTCTGTTCTTCTTGTCTTTCTTAGTTCATTCTTTGTTCATTCTGTTGTCTTTCTATAGTTCAGGTCTGCCTTTTTGGGATGGGAACACCAGAACTGTTAATGGCATTCATGTGCATGTACAGGGCATGTGCTAGTAACACAATGTTCTGTCTTTTATTTTTGGAATTTGAAATTTTGTACTTAGGCACTTTCTCCTACTTAGGAATTGGATGCCATTTTCATGAAAATATCCACATTAATTCTGATACACTGGATGACACAACTGCAGAAAAAAAATCCCATGACTGGCAACTTCTCCCCATTGCAAAATCTGAAAAATAACTTGTTTTCTCACCTTTGCTTCCTACTTTATAACTAGACATTATTGCTACAAGAGTAATTTCTTTTCATGTGCTCATCTTATGGGAGTGAAAAGCCTGGTCTGAAAACTTTTGGAAAAGCTAAGCAACTCTATCAATCAGAACACCACTATCCAATAGTATGGTCTAGACCAAAGAACTTAAATAGATTTCATTGCTCAAACTTTCCTCTACACAAGCACTATTGATTCTTCCCCATTACTACCATATTTACCCTTGGGTTTGGTTTTGCTTTTATCAAGAACTATTTCTACCAATTACCGCAGCACAGAAGATAAACTTAATGTAATTATTGCTGCATTTTCTTTAGAAAACAAAATTTTCTACCATCCAGTCTTCTAGTACCACATTTTCAGATGTTAGCTATTTTTCATTTAGCCCAAGACCTGGGCAAACACTATTCCTTCCTACTTGGGCAATTTTATCACAATTATTTTAGTGATTACCACATTGCTTTGTCTTCTGACACAAAAATAAATAATTTTGCTTTTCTTTCATGACTACAATCACCTAATAGTGTCGCCCCTAAGAAGCTTCTCGCATCTAGTCAATTTTAATAAGCTTTACTGCTACTTTTTGCATCTTTGCTAGTTCTCTCCCAAAATATTTTGATCCAGGGTGACAGTGCTTTTACATCTCATTTGGGAGTGGAAGCATTTTTTGTTTTCTCATTTGGATGAAAATCCCACCTTTTGAAGGATGTATTTATCTGCTAGTTATTCTTTTGTTTAATCATGCTGGCTTTTCTTCTTTATAATCCCTTAAATTTGATTTAAGGTCAGTTTTAACCCTTCACCTCTCATAGAATCTTCAGAAGCACTACAGATATCTTCACTATTCTTAATCCCTTTTTCTTTACCTAGAAAAACAGATTTAGTAGATACCTGGATATGCTAATTATTTCAGTTCTGTGAGTGTCCGATCTCTTGTACTAACAATAAATCCCATGATATTCCACTGAATCACAAATAGTTGATATTAGAAGGTACCTCCAAAGATGATCTGGTCCAACTGCTCCGTTCAGAGCAGGGTGAACTATAGCTCAGGGCTAATGCACAGTCTGATTTTGAGTAACCCCAAGGACAGAGACTCCACAAGCTCCCTGGACAACCTATGCCATGCTTCATCATTGTTAATGTAAAAGAGGAATTTTTTTTCTTATGATTAAATGGAAACCTCCTGCATTTCCATTTGTGCCTCGTGCCTCTCATCTTTTCACACGGCGCCACTGAGAAGAGCCTGGCCTGATTTCTTTACTTCTTCCCATCAGCAATTTTTACACTGACAAGACCCCTCCAAGCCTTCTCTGAAGACCAAGCAGTCCCAACTGTCAGTCTCTCCTCCTAAGACAAATGCTCCAAGACTTTGTTCCAGTAAGGCCTCGACTCTCTCGTACCAGAGAATGCAGAACAGGACACGGCACTCCAGGTGTGGTCTCGCTCACCAATACTGGGTGACAGTCCCCACTTTCAAGCAGCTGGCAACATTCTGCCTAATGCCCAGGATTTTATTAGCTTTCCTAGTCCCAAGTTCACATTTCTGGTGCATGTCCACCAAAATCACCAGGTTCTTTCCTGTAAAGCTGCTTTCCAGCTGGTCTTCATCCAGTCAGTACCGGATATTCTTCCCCCAGGTGCAGGACTTAGTCATTTCCCTTTATTGAACTTAATTAAATTCCCAATTTCCTATTTCTCTAGGAAATTGCTGAGGTCCCCCCGAATGGCTGCACAACCACCTGGTCTGTCAATCACTCCTCTTAATTTTGTATCTTCTGCAAACTTGCTGTGCACTCTGCGCCATCATTCAAGCCACTAAGGAAGAGGTTGAACAGTATCTGCTACAGGATCAACCCCTGGAGCACAACCCAAGTGCCTGACCTCTAACAGGGTCTCATGCTGCTGATCACAACCTTCTGAGCCTGTCAGTTCAGCTACCTTTTGGTTAATTTACACTGTCTGTTTATCTTGTCTGTACTTCACCAGTTTACCTGTGAGGATGTTACAAGAGGTAGTATTGAAAGCCTCACTAAAGTCGAGTCAAATTAATATTTAGACATTAATCAAAATAAGGTGTTTATGTAGAGAATTTCAGGAGCTGACTGTGCCAATTCATGTCCTCCACTTTTTCTTAACATCAGTCCAGTGAATGAAGCCTTTTTCAAAAATATTCAGGTATCTATAGCTTTCTTTAAGTGATAACACCTCAGTATGTTCTCTAGGGATAATCTTAGGCTACCCTTTCAATGTCCATGACCTAGCTGATGATCAAATAATAGTATGGTCTAGACCAAACTTAAAGTAGATATCATGTGAAAAGTTCCTATCAATCTATGTCAAAGCTAGCATATTTTATTACTGTCATACATATTTTATTACTGAATTAAACATTTTATTACTGAATTATTGTCTTAGGTCATTCATATAGAGATAGAGGCTTAAAGCAATGTTTTTCCTCTTGGAGACCAATTGTCAGAACAGAGAATACTAAAAGACAAATTAGGAAAGGCAGTGAAAACAGAATCCTCAGGAATACTTTCTGAAACATATAAGCAGTGGCTAGGCTAAGAGATGTGTTTCCCACCTGTTCCTAGAAACCTATAAAAAATTAGTGGTCATCTGCAGTACCATATATTCTCAGAGCATTCCACATGCACAAAGGCCTTCTTTTATAAGCCTGTCTACATTATCTTAAGGCTTCTTTTCTTGGACTTGACATTTTCATAAATAGATTATCAATCATGAGATAATAGCTAATACATCTTTTATTTTGTCTGCATCTCATTTCCTGCCATCTGAAACACACAGGTGAAATTTAAAGTTTTCAGATTTGATTTTACATAATCAGTATGAACAAAATTCTCATTATGGTAAGCTTTTCTTCATTAATAGTTAAAATTATCTATTTTCATGTTCAGTACTGTCCTGATATGCAACATTTCTCCTGCTACAACTGTCAGAATAGACATGCTAACCTGAAGTACAATAAGGGTAAAAACTAAGCCAAAAGCTGTAGATGCCATCTGGAATTTACTCTTTCCAATTCATTCCTTTTGATAGTTTTACTGACTTTTTCTGTGTATTCACAGGCTATTGTAGTACCTAGGCATGCTGTACCACCCTTTTCTCTAGAAAATCTAATTGCATATTTTGGATATAGAAATTGTGGTGCTGCACCTACTGATTTTCTAGCTATTTACTGAAGAAGTCAACTTTTATCACTTCAGCTCATCTGTATGACTTAAATGTGTTCTCATGCCTTTCAAACCTTGTCTTAAGCTGCAAAGATACTTAGTATTAATTTCTCAGGCCTATTTGAATTAGACTCACCCACATACACCTTCTTTGTGACTCCTGGTTTTGTAGGTTATTTTATACAGATCGAAATTATGTTGAGGTTTTATGCAATTTCCTTTCAAAAGGATTTATTATTGATTGAAGGTTATGAATTACATTTGTAAAATTCACCTTTCTACAGAACGGCTGGGTAAACCTGATGTCAACTGCTATGTCTCAGTGACATCATGACTATTGGATATTACTGTCTTAGTCAAAACTATTTATGCTTATTTAATATTGAAACTGCAATGGAGTTTTTGCTAACTTTTCTGTGACCTTTGAAAAAGCTCTTGCAGTACTACATCTCTTTACACATAAATCCCTTGGGTTTTTTAAAACAGTGTACAGAACTTCGCATTTAGTGGGACTTTTTGAGGGAGTGGGACTTCTTCTGTGGCACTCATTGAGGTCCCCATTTTCATTAATTTGGTTGTTATTTGACACAGAGTTTATACTGTACTCTTTTCAATGTTTCTGCATTTCCTCTACTTCTTTATGAAGAAAACAAACTTAAAAAAATAGCTATGTTTCGAACAATTATCTTTTTGGGGGCCTCTTCGTACCTTGCAAATTTATAGAAACTCCAGAAAAGTGTGCTAGTGTGAGACCCTTAACATCCACCGTTTGAAAAAAACCCTCTCACTATCACTATGATTCTATATTTGGCTTCAGCTCTTGTACTTTTCACTGTACTTCCAATGACAACAGAAAAACCTAAACTGCCTCTTAAGACTGTATATATTTGCAAAAGAGACAGAGTATGTAGTATTATTCAAAATATTTGTCAAATTTTGTATTCAGTAAAAAGCCACAGATCCATCTAGGCTTTTAACTCTTTCATCCTTAAAGAAAGCGAATGTATTCACAGTTGAAAAGACAGGCAGATTTCAGGTCGCTCTTCTCCATTCTCCTTTGATTTTTACGAAGAGAAAGCTAACACTGTTCTTCAAATAAAAAGAAGCCTGGATTGTTTCATACATAACTGTTTGCAATGCCTGCCAAAGACAACAATCTCTACAAAGAACTACACATGCCCAGTCACTCTGGTTTGTATGCTGTCCAAGAAAAGCAGAAACAGAGACATCTTTAAAAGCCATTTTTAGAATAATGTGGGTAAACTAGGAGAATAAGGAACTATGTAAACACGGTAGAACTGGGCCTGTAGTTGTGTAATGTTTATTTTATAGCACATAGCAGTTTATAAACTTACCACATCCTTGGGTGGAGACTCTGATTCCTTCTTTACTTTTTTACCCATTCTACAAACAAACAAACAAACAAAAAATAAAAGCAGGCAAACAAACTCCCTTCTATGTTTTAGGAATCAGTTTACCAGTGATTCAGGGAACCTTGTAAGACAGACTTTCTCATTCATTTGACCCACCAAATCAGTCTGAAAATTTCTTTGACATAGTAATTTCTATAGAGAAAGTAGTTCCTCCTTCTGTCAACAACATACACAGCTAAAAAGGTCTCAGACAGCACAGGCTCAGGTTGTAATGTAGTACAAATACATAGAACGTCCCTTTCTGTAAATTGGTTTTGTCTGTATCTATAAATCATATATGAACTTGAAAGCTCTTTTTATGGCACTTCCCCATGTTTGTCTATACATTCTATGTTGGCAAACATTCCAAACAACAGCAGAATGTACAAATAAGTCCTGCCTTGAAAACATGGTTCAAATACAATTTGAATTCTCTGTTCATATTTCACAAGAGACAAAAATCAGTTCTGCAGATATTAAGAAACAGTTCTGCACAGTATAAATTTCATTGATTTTAAAAAGTTACATTTATTTACACAAAGTCCAGCTTGTCTTATTACTTTTTCTTTTTCTTTTTCTATTAGCACACATGCACATAACCAAGAAGACCTTCTCAGCTGCATCTAATAGCAGCTTCTGAAGCATATGGATGTAATACCTCATGAGGACCTAATTTCATGTAGCTTGCAAAACTTCAGCAGAGCCTTCCAGTTAAGGTACAGGCAAAAGTAAAGGGCAACATGAGCCACTAGCACTAGCTATGCATAGAACATAACCCAAGTTATGCCAAACTTAAGTTTGTTTTAACACTGTGTAAAAGTGAAATGTGCACCATTAGTACCCCTTGTTAATTCCTCGGTTAGTTCTCAAAGGGAGACCACACATTCACCCTCAGCCAGAGTTTAGTGAGAGCCTACCTCTGGTGTAAGAGATTATTTTCTAGTGCAACATGAGCTGTAGCCTGGTTGCTTACAAAAGTCAAGGCTATTTTTGTTGTTTTCAACAAAAATTTGGAGCTCTTCTTGAATTTTCCAGGTACTGCTCCTCTACCAATCTCTACAAATAAATTGTAACACAGCGCTAATGAAAGTAGTTGATAAAGCACATCCTAAAAACAGATCTGAAATTTCAAACTTCATAGGCAGGTCAGTAATTACAGTTTTGAGAGGAAGATCCACACAGCCAAAGACTTTTCAGCTCCAATCTGCTTCACCCTTTTGCATCTGTACACACACTCGTATGAAACACACACACACACACATTCAGTGTTTCAGAAAGCACAGCTTTGGCCAGAGATGAATTAATTTATATAAGAAAAAGCATAAGGACAATTTACTGACAGTATATTCAACAGGTGTGATGGACATACTACCTTCAGATTCATGCAGTCACTGTAGAAAGCAAGAATCATGCACACATGCAAGAACCAGATTTAGATGGACATTCAGGAAATGTGGGTTATTTAAATTGTGCTAAATCCCAGTATGGAAATATGGACACATACTCAGAATCATTCAGTTCAGTTCAATTCATTTCAGATATAAATTAAGCTGCAGTCATAAAAGGCAATTTTAATTCTGAGTGAGTTTAATTAAGTTTAAACCAACTAATTTTAAAAGTTAATTAATGCAAAATTATTTATAATGTTATATAATTAATGTTCTCAGATTCAAATTATTTATATTTCAAGACCAAGAATAACTGAGGCTTTTAATGGCAAATATTTCTTCAGTCTGTATAAATACATCCAATTTCTGAGCATATTTTAAAGAAACTTTTACATATTTCTAAGTGTTCAGAAATATTTGGTTCCTTAAAAATTTTCATTAAAAACCCAGTGTGTCTTGTAGCAACAAGCAGAGAGAACTGGTCGATTACTTTACTGTTGGTTATGGCCACCAGTCTATTTCTTTGGTGTAGTTACTAATCTAGATTTCAATACATTCTGCCATCAAACATTGGTGTGAGCTTTGCTTACATAAAGCTCTATGTATTCAGTGGTCATTCTCTGACTTGAGGGAATGATGGACACAGAATTCCTTGGCTTACTGATAATTAAAAATGTGTCTTCTACATTGAACTGTAATTATCAGAGACAATCAATGTGTACAGGTATTGAAAGGCTACTGACCCATAAAAGAGCTTCTTTATTTAAATCCCTTTCTCTCTAAGACAACTACATGCTGTCTTTTCCTCAGTAGGTTTACAGTATGCCTATTTCAGATTCTCAGTTTACCAATCTAAATATTTAGAATTTTGGAAACAATTGTAGTGGGGCTTAAATTTTTATATCTAGCAAATGCTCGCTTAATGTCCCCTGTAAAACTTATTTTAAAAATGAAAATTATTCACTAGTAATTACACGTATGTGTAATTAAATTAATTAATTCCTGGACAAACTTGCTGCTCATGGCTTGGATGGGTTAACACTTTGCCTGGAGAAGACTCAGGGGGACTTTACTTTTCTCTGCAACTGCCTGAAAGGAGGGAGCACCAAGGTGGGGGCTGGTCTCTTCTTCCACATAACAAGCAATACAGCAAGAGGAAATGGCCTCAAGTTGTGCCAGGAGTGGTTTAGATTGGATATCAGGAAATATTTCTTCACCAAAAGGGTTGTAAGCATTGAAACAGGCTGCCCAGGGAAGTGCTTGAGCCACCAGTCCTGGAGGTATTAAGACATTTGGTGCTTAGGGACATGGCTTAGTAGTGGGCTGGGCAGTGTTAGGTCAACAGCTGCACTTGTTGTTCTAAAAGGTCTTTTCCAAACTAAACGATTCTATGTTTCTAAATCTTAAAAGACAAAATAATATTCTCATTTAAGTAATATCCTCTATTTCATGTCCTGCACATTTCTAGAATCATAGGAGCATGCCTTTTCTACATATGTTTTTTGAGATTAAAGGGTTGATTGTTTTAAATCATGTAGAGCTAGAGGTAATAAAGTACTTTGACCTAACAGATGTAGCCAATACATAGCTAAGCAATCCATGAAGTTATCATTCTATGCTACTTCCTGTCCTTCACCTGGAATTTATTGCCTCAGTGGTAGACAACCTAGCCTGCTTTTCTTTCCCCGACCCAGTTTTAGTGCAGTGGTGCAATCAGGTGGTGTCTCTCAAGCAGCAGGGCAGTCATTATGTCTAACTAAATCCTCATTCCAAAACCACAATCCCCAAAGCTCTCCCTCAGCTCTGGCTATTCTTAGTGCTTTAGCTCAGTAGGCACTTCCCTGTTTCGCTCTGAACTTCATTAGCTTTCCCACAGGACCAGAACCACTCCAGTGTGAGCATCCTAAGTTAAACCAATATCCAGAATCTATGAGTAGTGTCCATTAAACTAAACTAAGTATCAGCACTAAAGTTAATCACTCTGATTGATAATTGATGTAGATCTAGTCAACATATTCAATAGCTCTTAAGGCAGATTCTTCTTAAAGGAGATATCTAAAATGGAATAGCACCTTAAAAATAACTACTTTTTCCTTGGACCAAGACCAGAGTCTGGAGTTGTTAGCTCATGTATTTACACTGACATCTAAGTTTGTGAGCTAAGTTTATTATCCCATTTCTCCACATGAATCCACATGCCAGGCTAGGTCTGGCAGACACTATCATAGCAGACTGAACACTAGCAGAACCAGGCATACAAAGAAACACAGCCACCTTGTCTTTTTTGCAATGGCTGCAGGAACAGGCACATCTCCAGTAATATCTCTATGACTAGAACATTCTGCCTGTGAATGGAAAATGATTTTGCAGAAGGTCACAAATGCAGAATTTTTGGTTCAAAGTGGAAACCTCTAACTTCTTAACTATTTTATCAGGAACTGGCATCTTTGCCATGTCAAATAAAATGCGGAAAATTTATTTAGTTTTTGAAAGAGTTGCTGCAGATGCCTGCTCAGAGGAGCAGACTCCAAGTACTAGATAGTAAGATAATGATGGCCCCGATCCCTGTTCTTATTTATTTTTACTGTGATGCTTTAATGTGAATAGTTGCTTTTCTCAGTGTAAATAGTTTCTTAGATTGCAAACTTGAGATACCCACTTATTCCTAGTCACCATGCTTTTTGTTTTTTAAAAACACAAGATGATGGCTAGCAAGTGAGCTTTAATGAAGAAGGAATCTATAAATTGTACTTTGAAATATGAGGAAAGATTTCGGATTGTTTTTCTGTTTGAAATATCCAAGCCTTATAAATACTTCCTTTATCCTATTAGAGTCCTGTTGCATACATTTAAAGAACATAATATTTCCTGGGTTTAAATCAGACAATGAACTTAGAAAACACTTCCTGTTCCATTTGCATCTTCTGTTTTCTAAAACCTTATAAAACAGCTGCAACAACCTAGGGCCCTGCACATACTGCAAGAGCTGAGCTGAAGAACAGGAATAAGTCAGAGGCACTGCCAGCAGTGGAACTTACCTCTTAGTCAAGGAATCAAAGGTCTGTGCTGAGAGCAATTACCCCTGTGGAAAAGCAATGCAAGGAGAAGGATTTAGAAATAGCTTCTAACCAATTGTTTATTACATGATCCACTTTCAAATTAACAGTCTGATACTTTAAGATAGTCTCAATCCATGTTACTACAACCCAGCCATGATTTTCAGGTCCTTACTGAAAACTATGCACAAGTGAGATTCTTTTTGCCTTACAGGTGATAATTACATAATGTCAATTTAGTTGAGCAAGTTTAATTGAAGTATAGCTGTTTATTTTTGTCTCAGAGAAACTATTTTTTTCTTGTGATAACAGTGAAAATTGCCTATAAATCAGTCATTATCATTGATTATTTCAATTGATTTTTGTATGGACATTCTAGTACTGCTGCCCTCCAATGGAATCAAAAGATAATCATATCAACAGCAGACAATCTCATTCATTTCCTGAGTCCATAAAACAGTATGTCCTCTGTATACCAGCTTAAATATCCTCATCATTGTCAGATAGCTTCATCTTAATTAAGAAAATAACGTGGAATAGTCTTGAAACTCTCTTCCTTCTCCCAAATTCCCCTTTCATCTTTTTTTCTGCCCAACTCCTTAAATATGGATCAACAGACTTCCCTTTCCCTGTGTTGTCATGACAGTGCAAGCATTACCACACTATTAAAAAACTTGGCTTCATATAATAGGAGAGTTAAAAAGAGATACCAGGTCCAATTTAATATTCAGTTCCTGCAGATACAGATATATGTGCCATATGAAAATAATACATTATATGGGAGACCAATTAAGCCAAGGCCTTTGAATTTGCCCACTGTTTTATCTGTGTGCATGTGTATATTTGTTGAAAAAATGATGAGGAAGTTCCACCTGAATATGAGGAAAAGCTTCTTTACTCTGCAGGTGATCAAGCACTGGAACAGATTGTCCAGAGAGGGTGTGGAGTCTCCGTTACTGGAGAGATTTAAGAACCATCTGGATGCAATCCTGCGCAATGTGCTCTGGAATGGCCCTGCCTGAGCAAGGAGGTTGGACCAGATAACCCACTTTGGCCCCTTCCAACCTGACCCACCCTGTGATTCTGTGAATAAGAACAGTCTTTCACATGGCTGATCGGTATCCAGCCTCCAGAATGACAACAGACAAATGTTTCTGATAAATGCCTGCAACTAATCCTGAAAGTCAGATTTCTTCCATCTGTTACAGGGTTTCTATTTCCCTAAAGTACCAAGGTTTAGATCTCCTAAAGTTTTTATGTTCTTCCTAACAATAGTAGCTATTTTTACTGTCCACATAAACGCCTAATCCATTTACTCCTCATTTTTTGACATGCTACAGCATATATCCAATTGTCAAGTGCACTGTATAAGGAACTACCCCTTAGATTTAAAAATATGTAAATAGTTTAAATGTGTTATTCAATTCTACACAATAACCCTTCATTCTTATATTACAGCTTTAGTTACCAGATGCCTTGACTTGATCTTTTCTACCTTTCAAGTCACTGTACGCTCTGATTTACCTCCTTTCTAAGCTGTCTTAATTTTTTTTTCCATATAGCTTTTCCAGACATGTATGTTTCCTGTCTCAGAGTCCCTCTGTGACTGTTAAACCTCTCTCAGATATGACATACCTAACAAGAAATACCGTAATCAATTCTAGAACACTACTGACTTATTCAAGTGACTTTGTAACTTTCAGGGTATTTATTTTAACCCAGTTTCCTCAGTGAAGAGTTTCACTAAGTTATCCACATATGGTAAACAGCTCATTTTCTCAGTCGATCACAATTAATTTAGATTTACTACTGAAGAGAATATTGTTCCAAGTATTCCTGACAGTATAAATTACACTGCTTTTATCAACAATGAGTTTTATTTGTTATGGTGTTACTAGTTCACCCAACTGCAGAAGAGCTCTCAGAAGTTTCCACAAGTCTTCTTTAGCTGTAACAAATTATTTTCATCTCTTAAACCAGAATATTTTTATTTCTCTACATTATTGCTAATTTCCAAATTATAATGAACATATTAAATAACATCAGACCTAGGATCTATCCTTAGAGAATCCAAGCTGTGACAAGATGAATTGAGGAGATTTTCGTGTGTGATTCTAAATGTCTGAGATGCATAGTGAAATCCCTCATCCCATGAGAAATAGACTAAAGAAAAATTGACTCAATCTAAACCAAATGAGAGACAGTAGTTGCACAACCATTATCTGAGCTATAACAGCTGGACACTTCCCATTCAGAAGGCAAAGATGGTCTGACTCAGGAAGAAGTACCAGTAAAAAATAAAAGACACTCCTAAGATTTTAGCCAGCTGTGACAATCTACATGAATTTAAATGAATGCTTCCTCCTGTCAGTTTCATGGGAACATCGGGGGACAGGGACATTCTGAATGAGTGGACTTGTCCCCCTCCCCATCACAGCCACTGCATCATGTCAATCCCACCTATCACGCTATATCTTAAAAACCTTAAATATTTTTTCCCACCTCTCTCATTAAGAAGTTGTCAAAAAAAAAAGTTGTTCAATTACTTCAATTACTTTCTTTGCTGGCATGTATGAAAACATTATTTATAGTAAATATTTATACTATACAATATATATTTACTATATTCTACGCAACTATCTAGTATATTCTATAAATTCCACATATATTTAAGCATCAGAATATATTTAGAATCCTAGAAGGTTTGGTTGGAAGGGCCCTTAAAGATCATCTCCTTCCAACCCCACTGCCATGGGAAAGGACACTCACTAGACAAGGCTGCTCAAACCTCCATCCAACCAGGCCTTGAACACTTCCAGTGATGGATCCACAACTTCTCTGGGCAACTTCTTCCAATGTCTCACCACACTCTGAGTGACTTTGTAACGTAAAGCTACTCTCAGATTTTTTAAAGCCATTCCCCTATGCCCAATCCCTACATGCCCTTGTAAAAAGTCCTTCTCCAGCTCTCCTGTGGGCTTGTTTTAGGTACTGGAAGGTGCTCGAAGGTCACCCCAGAGCCTTCTCTCTAGGCTGAAAACCACCAACTCTCTCAGCCTATCTGCACAGGATAGGAGCTCCAGCCCTCTGATCATACCCTTCCTCTATCTGAAGGTAACATACATTTCATTTTGTTAGCCTAAAGAATTCTACTTTCCTCCAAAAAAAGATTCCTTATTTCCCACATAGACTCATAGAATATGCTGCGTTGGAAGGGACCCATCCGGATCACCGAGTCCAACTCCTGGCCCGGCACAGCACCATCCCCAAAAGTCACACCATGCGCCTGAGAGTCCAAACGCTTCTTGAACTCAGTCAGGCTTGGTGCTATGACCACTTCCCTGGGGAGCTGTTCCAGTGCTCAGCCACCCTCTGGGTGAAGAAATTTTCCCTAATATCCAATCTAAATGTCCCTTCACACACCTTGAGGCTATTCCTTCAGGTCATGTCACTGGTCATCACAAAGAAGAGATCAGTGCCTGACCTTCCAGTTCTCCCTGTGAAGGTGGGGGGAGGGGGACTCCTCTTGGTCTCCTCCAGGCTGAACAAGAGGAGTGACCTCAGCTGCTTCTCACACGGCTTCCTCTCCAGACCTTCACCATCCTCATGGCCCTCCTTTGGGCACTCTAACAGTTTAATGTCTTTTTATATTGTGGCACCCAGAGCTGTCCCCAGCACTCGAGGTGAGGCAGCCCCAGCTCAGAGCAGAGCAGGACAATCCCCTCCCTTGCCCTGCTGGCCGTGCTGTGCCTGATGCCCCCAGGACAGGGTTGGCCCTCCTGACACTGCTGGCTCAGGTTCAACTTGCCACGGACCAGCACCCCCAGGTCCCTTTCCTGTGCATATATCCAGGGTTGTCCCATCCCTGACACTTGACCTTGTTAAATTTCACATGTCTGGTAATTGCCCAATCCTCTAATTAGTAAAGATCTTTCCCCAGGGCCTCTTTTAATATAAATAACAGAAGAAACTGCAACCTTAATCAAAGGACTTCTCACACTGCACATACCGAAATCCTATGTTTTTCTTTTCTTGGTAAAAAAGTTTACCACTGCAAATATGTAGTTTATGCATGTACAAGCAAAAGAGCAAGAAGAGACATGGCCATATGTCACCATCTGGCTAACTAAAGTACAGTTGAAGAGTATGAAGTATTTTTCAGAAAATGAAGTTATTTTAAACAGTATAAATAGGCTCTGAAAAATGGCTGTGACGCGACATAGCAAAGGCAACAAGAGAGTTTCTGCAGGCTGTAAAGGGGACTCAATTTTAAAAAAAAGACAGCAATCACAACACACACACACACACACACACACACACAAGAATTATGAATAAAGAACACCACAACATAAGTAGAACCCCAGGAAATGATATAAACTCTAAGTTTAGCCCTTACTTTTCCAAGACCTGGTAAGAATATAGGGATATGGAAACTGCTTCCATTAATAATTTTATCTTCAAAGAAATGTATTGGCTGTTTCCTTTTCTGAATTTCTGCTTTAGAAAGATCATCCTCATAAGCGTTTTTTAAGTCCTTTTGAAAACATGGATGACCTCTGCTGAACATCCCAGATGAAGCCTCTCCTGCCTTGTACAAAATTGTACTCATACTTCTTTGTCAACACGGGAAACGTTTCAGATGTGTTACTATCATGTTCATGATTTTGATGGTGATGTCTGCAAGGATAGTCCTATTGTTTCATTTTAACTGCTCATTTACCAGGCTCTATTATGTTTACAGTAAAAAAAAAAAAAAAAAAAGACATTTGTTGCAGTTTAAGACAAATACGCAGGTAGCAGATTTGCAAACCTAAGGACAGCAGTGGACATACAAGCCCCTGTTGGCATTCATTGTGTTAGAGGAATATTAGATAATCAGAAGATGGCAACACAGTAAAAATCACAAAAATTAAAGGAAGTTGAAAAAGGAAATGTTGCTTTCATCAATAATTTTGAAAGTGATCTTGCCCATTGGCAATGAACAATAGAAAGCAGATATCTTTACCTTGTGTAAGTATCAGACTATCTCATAGAGATGATAATTTCAGATAACCAAAAATATTTTAAAAAGTTCTGTACTACAGATGATGCTTCTCTACCAGCTGATCCATATTTTGCTCCAGAAGTCCCAAAACCTTTGAAATACTAATAAATGAGGTGAGGCTTTCCCCTAATAGCCCAATCACCTGTTACTGTTCTTTTAGAGAAAGCTTCTGTATCCAGTTGGAGTTTTCTTTAAATTCTCATCTCCAACCCATAGAATTTTAGATTTCATACCTTTCATGTTACTGTCACATAGAAATTCCATGTCTCACCTGAAGTGAACTGTTATTTTTTTCTTTTTCCATATTATCTATCTAGATTTTTAAGTAAAATTCTTTTCCCTCTAACACCTAAGTTTCCTTACGGCAGGTCTTTCCTTACTTCCTTTCCTTCCTTTCTTGCTTCCCAATTCACATCTAAAAATACTGGTACAGTTATCTGTGGAATGTGTCCACCCATTGCTGACACCAGTTCCTAAACTCCCAGTTTCTAGCATGAAATAGTGTGAGGAGCCCTTCAGTGCAGGATATTCTTTGTCTGGGTTTAAATTTTATTTATGTTCATACTGATACATTTCAGCTGTTATGAAACACCACAATTTTAATATAAATCTTGCAATTGCCACTGCTGTTCTTAAAGGGGTAGATACCCTCATCATGCAGACAGTCTGTTTTTAGTGGGCTTTTTGGTTGTGGTTGGAGGAAACTTCAATGTATGCCTTTAAAAATTATAGAATCTTAGAATAATGGCTGGAAGGTGATCTTGATGATTATCTAGTTCTAACCCCCCTGCTGTGGGCAGGGCACACTTTCCACTAGACCAGGTTTCTCAGAGCCCCATCCAATCCATCGTTGAACACCTCCAGGGATGGGGCATCCTCAACTTCCCTGGGCAACCTGTTCCAGCGCCTCACCACCCTCACAGTCAAAACTTTTTTCCCAGGATCTAATCTAAACCTACTCTCTTTCAATTCAAACCCATTCCCCCTTATCCTGTCACTACTTGTCCTCATAAATAGTCTCACTCCATCCTTTCTGTAAGTTCTTTACTGGCACCTGGAAGGATGATATCACGAAAGTACAAACAAACAAACAAAACAAACAAAAAAAACCCCCAAAACCCAAAATCAAAACAAAACAAAACCCCAAAAAATAAACCCCAAAAACCCTCCAACTTTTAAAACTTTAACTTACTTTGGGGGTCTACAGACACAAGGCCCTCAGTTCACTGGCAAGAGCCGAGGAGCCAGACCCACCGGGAGCCGAGGCACGGCCCGAGGGCTCCGGCCGGTAACGCACCGCCCGCCCGATACCGCCGCCGATGCTGCCCCGGCACTGCCGCGACCCAAGGGCCGTACCCGGTGATTTGTGCTCCCTGCCCCGAGCCCAGCTGCCCTCAGCGCCGCCGCCGCTGCCCGCCCTTGCCCCGCAGCCGGCGGAGCGGAGCGGAGCGCAGCGCCCGCGCCCCCCGCGCCGCCCGNGCCCGGGGGCGATCGCGCAGCGCCGCCCGCGCCGCTGTTTCGGCGTTGCCGGGAGACGGCGGCGGCCGCGCCTGAGGGAGGCCGGGCCTGAGGGAGCCGGGCCCGCCGCCCCCGCGCCTCCTTCCCTCCGCTCTGCCAGTTGTCCCTGGGCAACGGCTTCGAACGTTTCGTGTGAATTCCCAGAAGCCTTCGGGGAAGCGTTTCGACGTGACACATGCGTTTAATCCGCTTCTTCACAGTTTATGCCGACTCCGAAGTGCTGGTGACGCTGCTTTGAGGGAAACTTCAAGTCGTCAATGCTGCTGGGCCCTGGGTAATGATGGAAAAAGCAATCAGTTATTTCTGCATACTAAAGGAAAAGGCTCACCCAAAGACACAATTTTTGAAAATTAACCAACGTGTGCAGTCTGTCTAAAATTTGCAAGCTGCTATGTTCACACCTTACTTTTGTGATTTTTCTCTACCCCGTTTCACTATTTTCAGAGCATTCATGGGGAAAAAAAAAAAAAAAAAAAAAAGAAAAAAAAGAAAAAAGAAAAGTGGAAGCCAGCAGTTTTCAGGAGAAATGGGCAAAACCTCTCCAGAAGGTAGAGCACGGCGCAGGCAAACCTCTGTGAGAGCCCCTCGGGCAGAGCATCAGCACAGAGGCACAGCGGGGCCCCAGGGGCGACCACCTCTCTCAGCCCTAGGCTGGTGATGGAGGAAGCGCTGCCGTGTGGAGAATTGTGCTGGTCTCAGAATAATAATTCATTCCAGTGTTCTCTTTTGCCAGGCAGGGCTGTTCTGGAAGGAATCCTAAGCTGAATTCTGAAATCAAATAACATTTTCTACTTGAAATGCAGCATAATTGCTATCAGTAGCTGCAGGAGTAACAGAAGCCAGGCAAATAGAATCATTTGGGGGCCTCAAAGTCAGGTAATAATAGGTAAAGAAATTACAGCTGCTACAGTCTCTCTCCTGTGATTCCTTTTAATCACAAATATCACTGCTTTCTCCCTAGATTTCTTACAATGTTACACTGCAAGTATAAATTTAGATCTATTTTTATAAGCTATATCATTCTGTTGATATCATGGCAGAAACATGTCCCAGTCTCACACTGTGACAAATGTGTACCATCATAACAGAAGAGCCAGGGGGTCATTTTCAGCCGTAGACAAGACACATGTGAAGGCATCTCCTTACACTTTCAACATCATAACTCCTATAGAAAATTTATGGAGATTTACAGTCATCTTCCTTGGAAAGCAACTGCCATGACAAGTCAAGAAAAATTTATACTGACTGGTACGTCTGGAGACAGAAATCAGACTTTGTTTTCACAAACTTTGTGACTGACTGCCTGACTTTCCATAAAGCCTGACCAATGTATGTCTCAGGTTTACAGTGGTTAGAAGAGTCTCACCCTAGCAGGAAAGGAAGCAGAAACTTTGGGCAGAGGCAAGTCACCAGCTTCCCTAATTTCTTCATGGACTTTTCTCTAAACAGTCAGGCACCACAGTGACAGGTAGGTGCTATGAATGTAAATAGTAAAGGCAAAAATTTGGGTTTAACTCCGTGCTGGGTGTGTCTGGGCTGCAGATACTTTTCTTCACAGCAGGGTGTATGTTGCCATGTTGTGGGTTTGTGACTAAAACTGTGCTAATAACACTCCCACTAAGCAGTGCTTGCACAATGTCAAGGCTAGCTCTGTTTTTCGTGCTGCCCTGCCAGGGGGTGGGCTGGGGCTGGGCAGGAGTTTGGGAAGGAGACACAGCTGGGGGAGCTGACCCCGAGTGACCAAGGGGTGATTTTATGCTCGATCACATCAGGCTCAGCAATAAAGCTGGAGGGTGGTCTTCCTAAAGCAGCTGTTGTTTGGGGACTGGCTGGGCACTTACCTGCTGGTGGGAGGTGCTAAGTCTTTGCAGATCATTGGGGTTTTTTAAAACTTTTTCTTCATGTATTACGCAGTCTTTATCTTGAGCCATTTGTTTTCTCACTTCTCTTTTTCTAATTCTGTCCTGCAGCCTGCTGTGGGTGTGGAGATACAGTGATCAAGCAGCCCACTGGTACTTTGTTGCTGCTTGGGATCTCCTTACACCAAGCACAATATCCATTAGTGGGAAAGCTTATCTTTTTCTTGGCATCACTAATAGTGGTTGTTATTGCTATTTCAAATGTAATTCTGGCCAACTGCTAGTTGGTTAGATATTTTCCTTATTTAATATGAAGGATCACATAAAAGATATACAAATGCAGAGTCCATGTGGAAGAGGAGGGACGTGGTAATCAGGTTCACCCTGCACTTCAATACACTCACATGGAACCATGGGCTTGGTTGTCTTTGAAGACTAAAGTGCTTCTACAGGTAGAAAACACACAGGTACTGTCAGACTCATAGCCAGGACTTTTCACAAATTTTGTGAAGCGTGGGAGTCTGTTTTATGAAGCAGAAAGGTAGGTGGACAACAGCAGACAACCAGGAGAAAGTCAAGCCTGAAGAGACAGAATGAAGACTTGGTGTTTTTCTTTTCATCTCTGTTTGCCATGAGAAGTGGCAATCAAACGCTGTGTGACAGACATATAATTGCAGCATTTTTACTTGTGTTTTGGGAAAATTATACAAATATATCAGGAAAAATATCTTTACATTTAATTTTGTGATAATTTTCTGAATGTGTCATTGAGTAACAACTTACTAATAAGGAAGCAAAGGGAGAGAACAAATGAGAACAGCTACAAAATGCCACGAAAATTCACAACAGACAGAGTCAGAAACTACAGAGTCCACAGAAAAACAGAATATTCTGAGTTGGAGGGGATTCACAAGGATCACTGAGTCCAACTCTTGGCCCTGCACAAGACATCCCCAAGAATTACAGCATGGGCCTAAGAGCATTGTCCAAACACTTCTTGAACCAAATATTTTATTGAAATATAAGTTATTTTAATGCAAAAAATGTACTAACCAAAATAATACATATTGTATTAAAGATAGGAGATTATGACATAAAAAAACTTCCTAGAGACTCAATACCTAACAGAGTGAAAAACTCTATAACTACAAGAGCTTCATTAACTACACATTTTAATGAAATTTTGTGAGTAAACTTTTGGAAAAGGCACTATAGAATTTGTGTGCTGTCCTATGAAGGGACTGGGCCAATCAGTTTGATTAATTTAAAGCTTCTGAAAAAAAAAAAAAACAACTCAAGTATGAATTAGAAACATATTTGAAAGAATATTGGGGAACAACATTTTAAAACATTTTAAATATTTAATTTCAAATGGTATTTACATGAATAAGCTACTGCCAAATCAAAGTACTTGCTGAATTTAAGTGTTGGAAATTTGCATGTTGAAGTGTTCAAAATTATCTTTCTGCTTTTACTGGAAGTGCCACTGGGGGAGTAATTTCTCATTTCCTGAAATATCAGAAGTAGAATTACTATTTGCTGCAATGCTTGTATGAAATAATTCTTTTTTTTCATTAAAAAAATAATAATTTATGCTTTAAGAAATACCTGATGACATACAGTACAAACAGTCTTGTCATATAACATGTTTTATATCAGTCTCAAAAGACACTTAAAAGGAACTTTTCTTTTCTGACAAGAAGCAGCTGGCTTAAGGAGTGATGAATTTACAACACATCATCTTGGCATTTCAGTTTTCTGTATTACTTCACACATTAAATTACTCAATATCAATGTAAAAAGACCTCTTTCTCTAGGGAAAAAAAAAAAGAAATCAAAACGGAGAACAAGCCTTTCCTTCTTTCGATTTGCAAGTGAGATTTGTAAGTCTTCATTTTTCATAGACACCCTGCCTGAACAAATGTATGGTATGGGAAATTGAAAAATGTTCCCCCAATGTAGTTGTATTCCCTTCTATAAAACAATAAAATTAAATTCATGAATTAAAACTTTTAGCAAATAGTGTAGCACTGTTGTTTAGAAACTGATGACCTGCAGCCACACCTTGTACCTAGTGCTGGTCATGATATGTCACATCAGTGCATGTGTCTGTGTGTACTTCATAGAGACTCTCAGAATGGGACAGGTGGTTCAGCAGTGAAAATTTTAAGCCCGGAGTTGTGACCACAGAACTTCCTGTGTAAACTTGAATAAACTGCATAAATGAAACCAATTTAGTTATTTAACAGAAATGACCAAATACTTTAGTATTTCTGTAGGTGAATTTCTACCTATGAAACTGGGGGCTTCTGAAGTTCTCATCATACACAGTGTTTTGAGATGAAATTCATTACATCCTCAAAAATTGTTGCTGCAGCACATAAACATTACAAAATCAGGAAGGAGATGCTTGAGTGGTATCTGGGAAATCAATATGTGGCACACTTATTCCTTAAGGCATATGTGTCCTGAGAAAATGGGAGTCACCATGACTATCACACTTTTTTGTAAAAGTAGGTTAGGAGTGACCACTGTAGGCTAATATAAATGAACATATACAAGTATGGTTTTTATCCAAAGTGGTATTTGAAAACTGTAGATATTACCAGAGATGTTGGAGGATGACTGCAAGGAATGACTGAAGGAATGGAAGAAACTGAAGAAATTTTTGACCTTATATCTAACACAGATCAGATAATTCTGCCTAAATATTTTCACATCTCTTAGCAAATATGTTTTAAACCTTGTTTTCCCAAGACATAGGTACTTTTAAAGGCTAAACTGAATCAGTTCTCAGGGATACTGTTAAGTGTCATCCTGGACAGATTGTTTGATATCAGGTGTTCTCTGAAACCGCAATCTCCTGTGCCAATGAAGAAATACACAGATTGTGTTTGAAAAACCTAAGACTTTACTTGCCCAAATTTCAAGGTAGCTTCATTCTTCAAAGATGAGATATTCTGTAGTGTCCTCAGGACAAATTGTGTTGCATTGTTTCCATTCTTGTAGCAGCACCGATCCTCTGAAGCCTTGCCAAACACTGTGTTTCAGCAAGGCTGTGTTGTTTTCTGTTCTTACCTTGCATTTGAAGGCTAGAGTCACAAAATATAGAAGACAGTTTAATTAATATTTTTAAGTTGATTCCATACTGCAGCATTCAAAATGAAAGTTATTCTTTATCAAAGTCTTTGCTCTTTTAATTATATATATAGAATTCTCAGAATTTGGGAGTTTTGTCCTTTTCTTTTCCTCCCTATGTGTCTTTCAGATTCATGGGGGAAATTGAGCAATTTTTTCGCTTTTCTTCAGTTCCTCTTCATTAATCTACTCTGTAATTTACATAACTCTCTCAACTCAAAAACAGTATAGAATGCACAATTACAGTTGCATTTCACTTTTTCTTACTGTGCAACTTTTAAAATCTTAAAGCAAAATATCACTTCAGCTGAGAGGAAAAAATCCCCTGTATGGGTTTGGTCTTTTTTTAATTAGGAAAACAAAAAAGAAACAAACATATTAAAGCTCAAGGTTATACACAAGTCATAAAATACGTTTTCCTGAGAATGTACTAGTTTGGAAGAAAGTCCCATTGTGTTGGTTTTGTTTGGTTTTTTTTTAACTGGAAATTCCCTTTATGTCTAGAAAATGGGTTCAGAAATGAACAAAATATTATTTAAAATATTTTAAGTTGTCTATATATTACATCTGTATATTACTTTTAATCATTATTTATTACATTCTTTACTTTTACCTAGGATATGATAGGTCTCTCTGTTGTCCTTTCTGACGTTAAGTTATGAGAGTATGTCAATAGCCTGTTACTATTGCAAAAAGTCAGATACCTGCTTCTTCCCTTTTCCCATCACAGTCAGTTTGTGGAACTTCTCTAACATTCAGTGCACCTATTTGTTCCCACACCCTACAAATGCTTGTTTTGGAGTGCTTTTGCCAGACTCCCACCAGTATGAGAGCGCAGTATCTTGCTGGCCAACTGCTTAACGAATGGGTAACTTGGAAGGAGCCAGCACTGCTGTCTCTGAAGCCTGGTTGCCTTAATGTTAGAATAGTGTCACTCACATTTTCAATTAGATCTAGATATAGATCTAGACCTATCAGCCAAGCTCTTCTTATATTTTTGCTCCTAAAAATGCTAGACAAAGTGGAAGAGGAGCACAAAAAGCAAGATAAGCTGTGCTTTAGTCAGTGACCTTGAACTTCATGGAAATAAATGAGACTCTTGTTTTTGTTTTACTTGAAATTATTTTGAATTTCACACATTTCCTCTGTCAATTACTATCCAGGTCTTGGTTTGGCATTATTTGCGTTGAAAATTACCTTGGCATATTGTCAGCCTACCAAAATGCTCCATATTTCTGGATCTTAAGAGGTAGGTCATCAGCCCAGTCATTTGAGGTATTTGTCAGGGTACGTTCAGGACTTCTGGTAGGATTTCTGCACAGAATTATTTCAGAGCTGCATTTAGTTTAGGATATTGAATAAGATGCTAACCAACATTTCTTGCAATACAACCCTCCTTTGTCTTCTGCTTTTCCTGTGTTCAATTAGGTGTCATTGGATCTGGCGCTCCCTTTGACTGGAGAAGAATTGCAGTTTTTGTACTTGCCCATTCCTAACTTCTGAGTTGATATGTACTAATGCACCTTTTGCTATGCTTAAATTGGATTAGGACTAAATGCTCTGTGGTTTTGCAAAATCACTGTTGTCCAGAACAGCAATAATTCAAAGTCAGTTGCCTTACATGGCTCATTTATAGAACAGAACAGAAACTTTTCAAAGAACTTGGGAAGTTAAGGCTTGAGGATATGGTTTCCTGTGTGGAGGGTAATGGTACTGAAAAAGGCTTTTAGGTATATAATTGTGTTTTGTTGCCTACCTTATGATTAGTGAGATACACAAATGACTGTACCCCGATGGAACAAGGTCTATCTTTGTGGTACCCCAGGATCTTGTTCTTTTCACCATTCACATTCTGGGACTGTCTTGCAGAATTCAAGGAGGAGTGAGAAGGGGAAGGATGCAAGCCAAAGAGTTCATGGGTTTTAGTTCCTGACACGAGACACATGAAGCTGGAAGCTGAGCACACTCAGACCAGGGCACTGAGAAGCATTCCCTTTTTTTTTTTTTTTTTTTTTTTTAATAAAGATGACTGATTTGAAAATATGCTGGATTTATGCAAATAATCATTTGCTTTCTAAACATTTAAATCTGTACACTAGCACTGCTTTTCATCATTTGCTGGTTTATTGTGGTGGTGTATTAAGTTGAGCAGGTAGGAGAGAAGCTTGCTTGCTTGCAAAGGGAAATCAGATTTTAAAAGCATTTACAAAATGATGGCTGGTGTCTGCTTGCAGACTTGCTGGCATATTTTAAATTTGGCCTTCATAAAATTCTGTTGGACATTTTCTAGTCTACTGATACCAAAGTGTTTATTTAATAGCTTCCCACATCATATTAGGCAAAGATTAATGTGACTATTTTTCTTGTTCAGCCCAACTTCTGAGACATTTTTGGTTGCAAAAGCTGATCGTGCAGCCCATGCAGTTAAGCAATGGGTTAACTGTGTCCTTGTGACAGTTCCTCAGTTGCTATAGATTAGCAGAGCTGACTTCAGCAGAACCAGATCTATTTCCAGCAGCTCAGGATATGGTCTCTTGAGCTATATTACAATTAAACAAACTTGTTCAATTAGCAACAATTACTTTTGACAGTGAAAGGATAATAGAGGATTTTGCTTACAGGTGTCTCCCTTTGATCTTAGTCCATTGAACCGTTTAATGATTCTGTTTTGTTTGGTGCTGCAAGCTATCAACTAGACAAAAAAATTACTTCTATCATTTTCAAAGGCCTTTGCCATTAAATGTTCATGACTAAATCTATTTGTGTGTGACTTAGGAGGCAGCAAAAAGAGCTGTAGTGAAAAACAGAGAAATGAGAAGACATGCAAGGTGCACAGAGGAGGCTGAAATGGAATGCTTGATGACAAAGCTGGAGCATGAACAGTTAGAGAAATGAATCAATGAATGGTTTTGCTTTTTCTGTTGGATTTTCCTATATTTGTGCAGGGGGCAGGGTCATATGCTTAGGATTACAGCTAATGTGCCTTTCAAACAAAAAAAGCCATTCTCTGGGGTTTATATTTTCTGTTCTCCGAGTTCGTGAATTCAATGTTGAAGTCATTAGCAATTTATGGGAGAAGATAAATCTCCCTTCAGGTCTCCCTGACTGGACCTGAAGAATCCAGATGCAATATTTCCCCAAATGACAGCTTGATGCCAATCCTTATCTCTAGCTACCTCAGCCTGGTTGCATGCTATATTGAAAAAAAGGCTGAGAGTAACATAGTTACTGAAGACCAACAGAGATATACTGGCATTCTTTAGAACAAATATTTTATATTGCCAGATTTATAGATAGCTACAACTTTTTTTAAATTTTCAGGAATACTCCATGCCCATGTCCACTGTCTTTCTTCACTGTCATGAATAGTAAATCTGTGCATAGTAAGTCATAATGAATCATGCTTATTAGCAATTAGTATCTGATAAAATTTCAAGTTTATTAGAAAATTGAAACCACTGGTAAGGATTTATATATTCATATAAATTCTATTTAGCATTATTCATAATATTCAGTTCTGTCTTTCCCAGAATAATATGAAAACGCTATCACAATGATTAACTGTGTGTGTTTCTGTTATTATTCTGACAGGTTTATCAGAACAGTGTATTTCAGATTTCTGTACATTATAATAAGATATGATGAGGCTCAATAAGAAAGGATAAACATCTTTGAGAAGGAAAACTGGAATAGTTATATATTGTATTTGGTAAGACAGATATCTCATTGGAAAGAAAGATGGGGGAAAAATATAACCACTGCAAGGCCATAGACAATTTTAACAACAGATTCTATTTATTTTCTACTTGGCAACCATTATATTAGCTATGGAATAGGCCGATCAAATATAAGTAGAAAACAGGAAGTTCTTTCACGTTGCAGGCGACTGTAATGGGTATTGCAAACAAAACCTAGTCATTTTTATTTGTCCCTTTCATTGTGCTAATGAGACTCTCTTGCTTATAAAAGGGTTTCACTTGGCTATTCAGCTTTCTGCCAGTTTAAAAATTGGCTAGTACTATATAGTTGTATTGTATGTTTTAGCACCTGTTGTTATGGTCATTACTCAGGGATAGTGACAATTGCCCTTTGGTCTTTTGTACATGTTGTTCTTTCCAGCCTCTCTATGGCATATTGTTTTTCGGGCTCTGAACCTGTCATCTTCCCAGCCTGAATAATTTTCTCGCTGTAGGACAGTTAGTGTCTCATCAGTCAAATACTTCACTCTGGAAGTGATTTATTCAAAGCCGTGGGGTTTTACAAAACTGTCCAGATCACTTTTCTGAATGACACAAATGATACCATTACTAAATATAATACAGACGGATTTATTGCACTGTCTGCTTAATAATAAACTGCAAGTTCTGTGCCCTGCATGGTATCAGATGTCGGTGCTTTCCATCCTGTTTATTTCAGTACCTGTGAGAATGCTGTGTGAGGCCAGGGGACAGAGGGAGCACTGAGTGATGTGCTAACATGCAGCTGGGAAACTGGGCAGCACAGCACATCCCCTAGCAGGACCTCTGTGAGCAGAAGGCTCCATTAAGATGGCATTGGCTTGCGACAGCTTCATTCCTGCTCCATGATCTCATGTACCGAATCAAAGGATCTGTGTAAGTGCTGAATACATGTGTGTGTTGGATCCCCAGCTGCAAGAGAAGGCCAGGCAGGAGCCAACTATGGGAGCCCTGCAAGCGTGTGAAATACTTGGCAGGTCTGAAGTCTAAATTCAGTTATGTAATAGATGTGATTATCACAGACTAGTATCTTGTACATTCACATCTTTTGGATAAAAGAGATAGAAGGCTGTAACCACATTGTGCTTATTATGCCAGAAGCAACATACAGCAAGAAAATGAGCACCATCAGATATTTTTAATTTCTCTGCTAAGGAAGGAGAGAATATGGCAATAATATCCCAAAACAAGTCACCTAAATCCAGAAAAGAATCCTTTACTATAAGTAAAATGAGAGGTTACACTTTATGTCAGAATGCTTTTATGAAGCTGTTCATAGCTGTCAAGTTCAATCTGTAATTAATATATTGTGCTGAATAATGATTGTGTGGATGCATTTGGGGGTATTTTGGTGGATTTAATATGCAAATATTTTGACCAATGTAAACAGTATTATTAATGATTTTCCCCATAGTTATATTCAGAGAGTTATGCAGTTATTTACAGTCTAGGACCTCATAGTGGTCTGGTGGACAAGGCTTTTTATAGTTTTGATAAACACTACCTTCATTTTTTTGAAACACTAGGTTTTTAGTCCTCCTCTCCTACATTATTTTGAACTTTTGAACTTTCCAGTGAAGAGTTTCAAGCAAAAAAATGACCAAAAATATGGGAAGTTAGCAGCACTCCCTTCCTTTTGAAGAGAATCAAATCCACATCTCAGTTCCAGTCAGTGGGTTTGACCTTTGTTGACTGTGTAGTTTGAGGTCCAGCCACAAACATTTCTAACTTCCCATTAGGTAGAGAGTTCAGTAAAATGCTAATTTATTAGTTATTACTTATCTTCCCTTACAGAAGCTGTTGTTTGTCAGACCACTTTGAAAATGAGGATTTTGTTTTTCTGCGTTGATCTGTCCTGAATTTATTTCTTCTCTTTTTATATGGAATAATATAAACCAGACATCAGTTTTTAGACAGCTGATTGTCTGTACAAAATGGACAGAGGCAGTACAAAAGGAGATACCATTATTTGTCATTTTTATCCAAAAGACATTAAAAATACATGGTTGTTGTCTAGAAAGCACTTCCACTTTCTCTACGAACATTATAATCAGATGGTTGGAGACAAGTATTCCATAATTTGCAGCTTGATAACCAGCTTGACAGTTCTTTAAAATCATGGTCTAAGCACACTCCAAAAGAATGGAAAGAGTGAGAAACAAACAAAATGTAGATCTTTCTAGGAAAATATAACACATATTTGTATCACATATATGGAGGAGTTATAACTGATTACCAGGTTTGGCTGTTAGTTGGCAGAGCAGGTGATATGGGCTCTTGGGTCTGGAAGGGATTGTAGGTTGTGCCAGTGATGGCAGGGACCAGACTCACCAGCACTGAAAGCACTTCTCATACCAGCATGCCAAGTACTGATACACCCAACATCTGAAACTGAGTACCTGATGGTGATTTTTTTTTTCCATTGGAATCCTTACAATTTCCTTTTATTAATTTCAGTGTATTTTGTTGAATTGTTTCCTTTGTTATTCTGTTATTTTACAAGTTACATACAAACTGGGCACTAGGGCCTCCCATATAGTTGCCTGTATTTGAGGTACTTCATATCTTTTCAGACATCCCAGAGGATCTCAGGAATCCTCAGGTAGCTGCCAAATGTCGTGTATGATTAGTTCTCTCTCTGTAGTGTCCAGACAGAGGCCATGGTGGGTTTGCAAGGAACTGGGACATCTCAGAGATCACCAGGTGCCTGTGTGCAAGTGTGTGAATAAGACCTTTGTGATGGACTTTATATTGCAGAATTATGCATTTATATAGAGTACAACATCCTGCAGTCTTCTCCAAAAATACAACCATCAAAATGCCTAAAGAATACTGGACTGAAAATGAACTTAGATTGATTAAGAGCCTTTGCAGTATTTTTATTGTTGTTACCTAGACTCTTTCCAAAAAGGTCCCTTATCTGTGGGAACTCATATACTTTGAAAAACTGTTGGGATTATTTATATTGTTATCTAGACCCATGTAATTATTTAATTGAATGTAATTTCTGACATAGCATATTCTGCATATTCCTTAATCTTCTAATCTGTATCACATCATTTTAAAGAAAGCTACTGACAAACACTGCAACCCTTCCAGTTATGCCTCATCTGGCAGATTCTTCAAAAAATCACAATAACTGAACTCTGTGCAGAAGAATATGGAGGGCTGGAAGGCATTCATGCACCAGTTCAGTGGACTGGTCATGGCCTACGATTTGCCATGCAGATCTGCTTGCACAGGCAGAACCTAGTGGCAGAATCTGACAAATGGGTAAGCAAATATGCTGTGCTGTGGGGGAGAGATAAGCAATGCTGTGATGAGACACAAAAATGTAGTAATGTCAGAATTGTGGTCAGGGAATACCATAACCACTGTATCTTGTCTATGCTCAGTGGAGCAGAGGCGGGGAGGCAGCAGGAAGGAATATGTATAACAGATGGCCTGAAAGCAGCAGTTTTGATTTAATCAGGATGGAGGATTATGAGGATCTAGATGACAGATTTAGTGTATAGATGCAGATATAGAAGCTAGATATGAGAAGTATTACTGTGGTAGGAGTAGAAAACCATGCACATAGGCTTAGAATTTAGTTGGAAAGGACTATTGGAGGTCACCACATACAGCCCCCTGCTCAAAGCAGAATCGGCTTTTAGGTTGCTGTGGGTAGTCCCACTGAAGTCTGAGTATCTTCAAGGATGGATTCCTGCTCTTTCTGGGCAACCTGTTCCTGTCCCTTAGTACTCTCACAGAGGAATTTTTTTTCTGTATCCACTCAGAATTCCCTTTATTTGAACCTGACTGTTGTTTTTTTTTCCCATGTGCAGCTCTGAGAAGAGTCTGGTTTCATATTTTCTGTAAACCCAGATAGGCCAGTTGAAAACAGAAACTGGATTCCCACTTAGTCATCTCTCCTCCAATCTGAACAAACCTAGATACCTCAGCTTCTTGTTGTATGTTGTGTTTCTGGTCCCTTAAACATCTTGGTGTCTGTCTGCAGGACTTGGTCCAGTATGCCTGTATTGTTCTTGTACAGTGGTTGCCAAAATTGGACATGAGTGTCAAAAAGAGGGGCCCGCTCCGTTCTGTGAGCCAGGAGGCCGTGCTGCTGCTCGTGCAGCTTTATGGCAGCAGCACTGCTGCTGCACTGACAGAGCCTGGAAACAGGCAAGCTGCAGAGGAGCGATCTTTGTAACCCTAGTTTCTGAGAACCATTAAAAAAACCCAGATCTCATTAGGGCTCTTTTATATCTATCATGATGTTGGATAACTCATTGAAAAAGAGTTCTCCTAGCATGGGTGAGTTGCCTAAATTGTCTAAAGGAAACTGTAACTGCAGTGCTAAGGATAATATGTGGTGGTTCATCAATTGTTTTTCTGCTAACAAAACCTGAAGTTAGGAAATTCACCAAGGCATACAATGCAAGGACATTATGAACTCTGAATAATAAGAGAAAAGTTATACAAACCAACAAAAACAGTGAATTTTCTATCCAGTGGGAAAAAAAAAGCCGTATGTATTTTAAATCCAGTTTATCTAAAGTCTAGTGTATGAAAATTCAGTCAGTCCATCCATGACTAAAAGGAAACAAATATTTTGTTTTATAAAATTCTCCATAAAATGGTATAACAACTTTATCTGTAAATATTATGACTGGAGATTATTCTCCAGATATGAGGATATGAATGTAAAATATGTAAGTAGCACAGTATAACTAATGGTGTTTATTTTTACAGGATTCAGGCAAGAATCATATATATTAGGCCTGTTTTCCATTTACAGTGCTATTGTGAAATTGTTGAATGTCTCTTGAAAGATGCTGAGGACCCTCAGTTTCCATTGTTGGACTTTAACTTCAATATATATTTTAAAAGACTATGTGAGCTCTTAAGATTCTTAGCATGTTGAAATAAAAGTGCCTTAAAATATTGCTCTTTTTCAATACAAAACAGATGGTGCAGATCCCTGATGTAACTTAATCTAAAGCAGCCTTGGTCTTTGTCTGTAGTTCTGTCATCATTTATTTTCTTTTGTACTCAGTTCTATTGCAGACTGAAATCACAAGGCAGAAGTCAGAGGTATGTGGAAACCTTCATTTCCACTTTTTAATTCTTGACCAGTAATACTTGGTTGAATCTTTTGTGTTCCCTTTTGACAAGTATCATGGAGGATCTTTCTTGGGCTTTGCATCAGATTAGTTTTAGGCTCCATCATGATTTCCTTCTTAGTTTAGTATTTGTAATACACAACAGCAGAAGGTGCTGTGCTGCTAGGTGGCAACCTTCTGATTTTGTGAGGTGCACTAGTACCAGCTCTGGAAATATATCACTCAGTATTTTTTTTTCAGTTGTTTTAGTTCTGATTAATTCTAGCATAAAATCAGAATGAGACTGGCAGAATTATTGTGGATTTGAGTTCACTTATGTATTTATTTATATTTCAGTGACTCCACTTTTAATTCTAGGTGATATACCAAGCTAAAAAAAAACCCAAGCAAAATTTAATCTGATATACAGTACATTAATAAAATAAAACTGCATTTGCAGGATTTAAATAAACCATCAGTAAAAGCTGCATGATGGAATTTTAGTCTTAACTAAGCAGAGATATGAAAACCAATTTCCTTGACCCGTTTCAGGGTCTCAATGATGTCAGGTCTCCCACCTCTCCCTGCTTGCAACCCTACTGTCTGTTAAAGCAACAGAGAGATGAGCATAAGTGTTCAGGTGTAAAAATTGTGATAACACAGCACATATTTTTTCACAGATCTAAAATACCTGTCCTCTGGCTGGCATGACAGAGGCTACTGTCTAATGGCAAAGAGTTCTCTACTATGTCCACATTAGTGGGTAATTTGGTGCAATAAAAGGAAGAGCTATTGAGCTGAACAATTCTGAGGCCTGTGCATCTACATTTTATGCAGTTCAGGGGGTTTACTGTGCAGCAGTTTGAAGTTGGACTGCCAAACCCCACAGTCATCATGACCACAGATGTGATCTGAAACTCCCTGAGGCTATGTCTAAGTTAGCAGCTTGTGTGCTGCAAGAAAAGCAGGCCTGCAGAGGGAAGTAGCTGGTGCTGAGGACCACACTTTATGTGTTTCAGAGGGTGTATTTCAAATTGTTTCTCATCTGATCTTATACACTGAATGTCCATTAATAGCTGCAGTGCCCTAGGTGAAACTGAGGTACATTTCCTAGTTTAATTTCACCTACAAGGAATCCAGTTTAGGCTGTCTGAGACTCCTCTGCAGTGCAAATCAGAGTGGGGCAGCCAGGAGATCTGCTTCAAACACACACTTT
The DNA here is from genome assembly GCF_017590055.1 of Onychostruthus taczanowskii. Taxonomy (NCBI): domain Eukaryota; kingdom Metazoa; phylum Chordata; class Aves; order Passeriformes; family Passeridae; genus Onychostruthus; species Onychostruthus taczanowskii. Next base: position 8,203,525 of record NW_024500349.1, on the reverse strand, counting down.
TGATGGAACTGACTCACTGCAATGTCATGGTGCTCTGGAGCAGCAAGAACTGTTACAGTCTCATGTGTCCCCAGCAGGGCTGAAGTGAAACTGGTAGCCATATGGAGCACCATCACCAGGTAAGACATTCCTGAAAGGAAACCCAGTTAGCATAAACACTGTTCTGTGGACTGTGGCAGTGTGCAGGAATTGCCTTGCCTCAAAACGCAGCACTAATAGAGATGCAGTTGTAGCCTGGATTTTGTGGCAGAACACTCAATTCTTCTTGGCATCTAAAATGGAACTGAAGCAGACCAAGTTTCTGCACTGGGACTTGGAAGGCAAGGATGAGAAGGATTTCTGGAGATGGGTTTGAAAATTAATCTGTGTGCAGACGTGACAATCCAGTGCCTTGACACGGCCCTAGGCATTTAATGAGATCATATATCATGAATTTTTCCCTCTGTAGAATAACACTGGTGGAAGAACTTCCTGGACTTCTGTACCCCTTCTAGCCTGAAAGAGCAGGGGCAGTGCCTCCTGGAAACAGGGCAGTGCTTCATTCCAGAATTTTGAGTACAGGGATTTTTTTTTGTTTAGTTTGTTGCTTGGCTGCTTTATTGTTTGAGGTTTTTTTTGTTTTGGGGTTGTTTTTTTTTTTTGAAAACACAGTTGCCATTAGTTAAAGATTCAATATGAAAGTTCTTCAGCTGCTGGTGGGAGAAGATCACAGGTGTGTAATGGCCTACAGCTGAAGTGTAAACAGGTGGCTTTGTGTTTAAGGACTATAATAGCTGTTATGAAGAAGACAAAAGTTTTTAATTACAAATTAATTTTTTTTTCGATAGCCTGAAAATGTCTTATTATAAACAACACTCACTTGGGCTTTTTTTTAAGTGTTCATTTATCATTCTTTAAAATATATCTGGTATCAAGAATAATTATAAGTCAATAGCCACAATATTCACCTCACAAGCAAAAGAAAGGGGTTTTTTATGTATCTAGACCCAACATTAAAATTTAATGCATTATGCTTTCTAGCTAAGTAATGTCAGGTAAATTAGAATGTGTTTAGCTAAGTAATGTCAGGTAAATTAGAATGTGTTCATGTTCTGGGCCTTGTATAAGACATCCGGACAATCTAGTATAAAACTATTTATAATTATGGAAAGTGATAGGCCAAGACAACTGTTGTAGTGTCAGTAATGATTAGTAAGTGGTTCTAATTTTATCTAACTGCATTTTATTGATTTTCAGATAGTTTTTTGAAGCTTAATCTTCAAGTGCTAAGCAAGTTGTTCATAAGATCATATTCCCAGTGATTCCACTGAAACCAATCCAGACAAAAATACTTTTATTTAACTTTGAACATTTTGGAAGGCTATTTCCACACTAAATTAGCAATCATTAAGATTTGTTGTAAAAATACAATGATTTTTGATCCATGCTGCTATTTGGAAACTCTTTATTTTACAAACTTGCCCATCAAAACTTAAGAACGGTTTTCAAAAATACTGTAGCTCAAACAAGATTTTTTGAATAGTTAATCTCTTAAAGTATTTTGTTTTGCTTGAATCTACACACCTGCCTAATGTTTGCTATGTAATAATTTTGTTTTCTTCTCTAGTGGCATAGACCTGATCCATTAAATGAAAATTATTAGACAGCATCCACTCTGTTAGAAATAGAGCAAAGAATTTTTGTACAAGTATTAATTTGGGACAAGAGTATGTATAGAAGTGCTAAAGCCAGAAACTAAAGTTCTTCAAAACCATAATCATATAGACACCTGATTTACTTACATACAGTGCTTTATAAATAGTTTTTAATAGAGATCCTATTGGTTTTCCTGTGTAAATTAATGGCAACATATCTGTTGATTTATGGAATTTCAGGATTAGATCTAAGTACTAAGGTAATTATAACAAAGACTTGCAGGCTTACAGTAAAACAAAGAAAATTCTAATCTGTTGATTGATACATTATGTCAAGTGTTTAACCAGCTTGCCTATTAATGGCTGTCAGCTAACAAACACCACTTTAATTAGTTTAATCAAGAACCTTATTCAGAGAAGTGATAGCTGAAATTGTCAAATGCTGTACAAGCTGAATATGCCAGAGTTCTCCTGGTCACCCAGAGGGTGAGTGAGGCCAGGCCAAGCAAATCTCTGCTGTATAAAGTATATTGTTATTTATTTGTTTGTTTGTTACCCCTCACACCTCATCCTCTCAGAGAATTGAACCTGGCACAACTTGCTCTTAAACTTTCCCATTAACTTCTTAATAGAAAAAATGTCCTACATCTGTATTGAACTGTCTTTTTGAATACCTCTTTGGAGAGGCAGACATGCTTCAGGTACCGGAGTGCTAAGGAATGATCAATTTTTGTACGATAGAAATGGTGTTTATGTGCATACACAGCAGTGTATGTGTGTAGGTAGGGCAGATATTTTCAGGGGGGCTACAGGAGAGATGGAAATGCATGTGCTGCAGTCCTGGCCTATTTAATGGTGCAGGAAGCAAGGAAGGAGGGATAATCTGTGCTTAAAACAATGTGACAGGGACAAAAGAGAATAACGTTTGGGATCACCAGTGCAGGATGAATTTCAGAAGCTTTTATCTTTGATGAAATGTTGCTTTAATTGTTTCTCTTTGAAATGTGTCTCATTTCTGATAGCTGTTTGTGAGGAGAAGTAGCAATGTTCAGCGCTTAATGCATTGGATGGAGAGATCTGGGATTTATCTGTCTCTGATTCCCTGTGTGATCTCCAGTTAATCATTTCCTCTCCCTGTCTCAGTTACCTTATCTGTAAAGTGGAGTTAATAATCCTTTCTATCACCCAGTGCAGAGTGAAGTTAGACAATTCAATTAATAGTTGTAAAACTAATTTAGCTGCTGGGGCAGAAAATGATAAAAAATGTAAGGAATTATTCATAAATGTGGTAAGCTATCACTGTACAAATCTGAGGAACAAATGTTCTGCTTCATATTTTTACCAAATTCTGCTAACTTACTTGCATCACCATTTGTCTTTCTCTTAGTTAACATATTTAAATTAATGTAAGCAAAATCTTTTCATATGGAGTATTATATTAGCTAACTGCTAATATCAATCAAGATTAAAGGTATGGGCCATATGCTACCTCAGTAGAACACCAGTGATTGTAAATGTGAAGTTGAGACCCACGGAGGTATTGGGTGAATTTGGCTTAGTCTTTGGTGTGGGTTTTTTTTTTTTTTTTAGCCAAATAAAATATTATCAGACAATGAACTACGAACAGTATTTCACACTGGTACTAATTCAGTATATTTTGATTTTCTATTGTAACAACCATACATCCTGAAGACTGTGAGAGACATTAATATAGCTTAAAGCTTTCTGTTTACTAGCTAGCTGTACAGGCTTCCATAGAAGTAAACAAAAATCCATAGTGACCTTAGATGATTGTTCCTCTACATGCAATTGTGTATATAGGAGGAAGGCTAAAAGCAAGTGCAGTGTTCTATTAGCTGCCTGGCTTCGATATGCATGTTGCAATAAACAGCAATAAGGGGTATACTTGTGGAAGTAGACCTGGTTGAAATTATAAGGCTTTACAAAAAGATTAAGATATTGCAGGGATGTGAGGGATCAGAACGAAGATTCATAGAACCACAGAATCATAGTGATTATATGAATATGCTGAGTTGGAAGAGACCCATTAGGATTATTGAGTCCAACTGCTGGCCCTTCGCAGGGCACTCCAAGAATAACACCATGCTGCTGACAGCATTGCCCAAACACTTCTTGAACTCTGTCAGGCTGGTGCTGTGAACACTTCCCTGGGGAGCTGCTCCAGTGCTCAGCCACCCTCTGGGTGAAGAACTTTTCCAGATATCCAACCTAAACCTCCCCTGACTCAGCTTTAGGCCACTCCCTCAGGTCCTGTCACTGGTCACAAGAGTGAAGAGATCTGTGTCTGCCCCTCCTCTTTTCCTTGTGAGGATGTTGAAGACCACAGGGAGGTCTCCCCTCAGTCTCCTCCAGGCTGAACAGACTAAGTAACCTCAGCCACTCCTTAAAAGGCTTCCCCTACAGACCCTTCACCATGGCTCTCCTTTGGACACTCTCTAACAGCTTTATATTGCGGTGCCCAAAAATAGCTCTTCCAAATGTTATTTGAAGAACAGATTGCAAAAGCTGTGATAAAATCCATTATTGAAACTCCCCCCCTTCCCCCCAAAAATGTATCAGTTATTATCTGTGATACTTCTCCTGAATATTATGCTGCTTCATGACATCAGCATCAACACCAGCGGTCCCTGTCCTTGTCTACCTCTCTGGTTCTACACTGGCGGTACATAAAGTGTCTCCTGATGGAGATGAGGATTGCTGGACCAGCTCCTCCTTGCTTTCAAGGCTGATTTCATATTAGCCCCAGGCTCAGCAAATGATACTTTGTAGGAATACAAAGTGAGATGCAGCCTCTCATGCATGAAACATTAACGGAAGTGGCCAAGATAAAAAAACTGCTATGACCAGATCTAAGACTTGAGTGTGCCTCCCACATTTCAAGCTGAAGATGAACTTGAGGCAAGAGCTTGAAGTCTCTGGTGAACGAGACTTGCATCATTCCTGAGCTTTGAGTGACATGGGCAGAAAGATCAGAGATCACGGGGGATGGCAGGGAAAGTCAAGCTGTTGCATATATCCAACACTTACAGTGTTAAGAGAAGGAAGCAGGGTAATATGTGTTCCTAGTATGCTGGTATGATGTTGGTTTTGTCTATAGCAAATGGCTAAAGAACATTTCAAGTACCTAATTCACTGTGCTAAGAGTGTTGTGCCCTGCAGGTCAGCAGATGACTGTGAAGCAAGGCAGAGATCAGCACAGTTGCCGTGGTCAGCTGATACTTTCTGTTATAGATATTTTTTCCTGTTATAGATTTTTTTCTCTTGTGTTACTTGTAGCTTTGCACATCCCCAGCGTTTGTGGCTGAAAAGGTCCATCTTGCATGGAAAAAAAAAAAAATCAGACAGTCAATTTTCCCTTCTTATAAGATTTGTATATTCTTATAAACTCACAGATTGCTCATGTTCAGTAGGGAAATTTGCATTTTGAAACTAAAAAATATGCAAATTCCACCTTCCTTAGGGTAGTCACATGTCTGACAGCTTCCAGGATTGCCAAGACTTCACAAGACCATCTTTGCAACCTAAGGACTCAGAGACAAAGCTGAACTTTCTTTATGTTGAGCTATACTTCGGAAGAGGTGAAGCTGAACTTGAAACTAATCCTGTCCTATGTGAAATCCATTGATACACACAATAAATAACAAAACACATGCAGTTCGGGCTTAAGAACACATGCAGTACTGAGAGCTGAGAATATTTTACTAGGGAAGTTGTAGAGTGACTGCAAGCTTGCCCTGTTCTTGTACAATTTCCCAAGCATGTATCCCATCAGTGGACAAAGATAGTGAGCCGGAAAAGCACAGCTGAATAGGAAAGTATGAACCAAAAAAACCCAACAGGACAATCAAGAGGCAAGTGGGAGGCTGGCAGTCTAACCATTACAAAAGTGGTGCAAACATGCCTGCAAATGTTTTTTCTTTAATTAAATAAATATTTCTTGACAAAACAGTATGTTCAGAAAATCTCCACTCAGTCCTATGAATAACATTCCAAGTCAGGATGATTTCTGAGCCTCTTCTCTCTACCCAGGGGCTTCTTTCTCTCAGATTGTTTCTGGTTAGTTGAGGCAGCTACTGCACCTTTGAGATAGACTTAGATACAGGAAGATTGAGGGTGGCTACATAAAAGCAGCTGCATTCCAGTATAATCATGCAAGTTGGGTTGGGGTGATGCCCTAGAAGTTCTGTACCAATAGAGACTATTCCATATAATGCTTATATGACCCAAAATACTGATTAAACTATAGGTTCTCCAAAATGCTGTGAGGTCTGGGGGATTTTTCACCCTTGAAAAAAACACTCTAAATAACACTCTGGTTTCCCATCTAAAAAGGTGCGTGATCACCCACTGAAGTATAAAAATAAAGTGCACATTTTCAAAGTCATAAAATAGAAGCATTTGGAACAGAAGTAATTAAAAAGACAGCCAGTACACTTCCTGTGAAGAAATTAATTTATATTGTTTGTATCATTGACCTGTCCTTACTGTTCCCCGTAATAGGAGCCAAATGCCAGATGCCTAATAGTGTTACTCTTTCTAGGTTGCCTCATCAGAAACAAATATTTCCCCACATGTTGTTTATTGTGGTTTGTTTTTTTTTTTAAGCAGGCTGATCTTTCTTCATAGCCAGAACTGACAGTTTCCAGTGGCTCTTTTATAGCTGATATACAGGTAGGGCTTTGGCAGAGCTTCATCTCTAACTTTGTGTGGCAACAGCAAGATGTCTCTGTCAGACCAAGTCATCCTAACCTCCTTGCATATTCCACTGAGAGGAAACAGAAACTTTCCAAGCATGGTCCAACTGTCTTGCTGTAATGATAATTAGATCTTCAGTGCTTAGACTGGAGTCCAGATGACTAGTTCAGATGAAGAAGTTTTCTGAGTTGAAAAAAAACACCCTCTATTGAAATTAAACTCTCCCTGTCCTTTGCTATTCAATAGGTTTTAGTATCGATGTGCTTCTAAGCATAAAAGCAAAGCTTTTAGAGAATTACAGCCGAGAGGAGAGGAGAGAGGAGAGGAGAGGAGAGGAGAGGAGAGGAGAGGAGAGGAGAGGAGAACTTGAGGGAAGTGATGAAAAGATAACAGGTTTCTTTGACTTATTAAAAGCAACTGCATTTCTTTAGAAATTATAATAATAAGGAATACATTTAGCTTCCAACACTTCCAAAGAAAAAAAGAAAATAGATACTTCTGAATAAACATATTTAAAGAATAGATGTAATGTCTTGCAATGTTGATGTTAGCCATGCTGTAACAAGAGAAAGAATGAGTGACAGCAGCTCATTACGGTGACATCCAGATCCAGATATTCTTAAAAGAATACTTGCAGAGTAAGTACTAGGTGAACTCAGAACACTAACAGAAAATATATATGAAATTATGCATTTCAGTGTATGAAAAATAAAGTATCATATGCTTCCCTGAGCATTATTTTCTATATCCAAAAAACCCATAATAAAGCAGGAAAATTGGCATCATTTTCTGAATATAATGGAAACTCTGAAATTGCTTCAAAAATTCATTAAATGAGACTTTAAATAATTGCTTTGACAAGTAAAGAAAAAAGTTGAAGTTACTTTTTTGGCATTTCTCTTTGGTACAGCTACTGTTTCCATTTCAATTAATGTCTGGAAAGTTGCAATTCCCTGCAATAATCTAATCTCAAAAAGGCACAATTTAACCTGGGACCAGAAAAACTATTAAGCATTATTATAAGCTATAAAAAAATGTCTGTGATATGAGGAATAAAATATTCTGTTCTGTGTGAAGTGAATGGTGAGCCCAGGTATACAAATTTAACAATGATTTGAGATTAATCTTCCTTTACATTTTTTTTTTGCTTTTGCCATATTCATTATCCAACCAAGATTTAAAGAGACCACTAAAATATTTAGATTAGTCAAAATTTCATAGCAATTTGTGACATAAATGTAAGTTGAAGATGTGCTTCAGATGCTTGGATTTTATCTCAGCTATCATGTCTTGATTATTCAGGTTCATTAATTAGTTGAATTACAGAAATGTCATTGAAGTCACCTTGTAAATGTCAAGCTGAATGTCAGCTGACAGCTGAAATGGTGGCATTACTGGAATGCTTCATATGAGGGTACTTTTTGTCACAATAAAAATGTTTTCTGTCCACTGAGACAGCTGTGACTCAATTGTACCTAATTTTACACATATAGAAGAACAGAAAGGATGGTTTCTGCTTTCGAAGGCTGTGGGGAAACAATTTCATGATCTCAGTATGAAAATCTATTGTAGAACCTCTTCAACATTTCAAGTTGCACACTTCAAAATAATGAATTCGTATGTTATTTAATATTATGTTGGTGACTTTTGATGAAATGAAATCAATAGGTTTATGTTCCAACCTCAGTGTTTCTTTTTATATATTAGTACAACCCCTAATTTGAGGATGAGGGGGTTAATTCCACCCTATTTATCTAATTGTCTACCCATGCTGAAACAAGCAGAGCAGCAGCACTGCACTTGACTGTAAAGTGGTGGAGTTTTTGATTCTGCTGGCACACTGGAAGGCTTTTGGACCATTGTGCAAATTACAGTATAATGCAATACTCTAGAAGAAATAATTATACCCAGCCTCTGTGAGCCAGAAATCACACACAAAAAATTTGAGCCTTTTAATTTGGTTACATATAATGTATAAAATGCAGTTCTTCCAAAGCTATTGGAGCCAGGGGGAGCAATATGATTATGGCTCTATTAATACATTTTTCCATTTAAAAACTGGGATCAGACCTGAACAGAACAAAAGGATGAGCTACAATTTCAATGCTAGAGACTGGTGTGTGGGATAATATGAAGGGAAAAACACAGCATATGAGTAACTGCTCAGTGCCTTTGCATGTCCTGAATATCTACTCCCTTAGCTGCCCTACAACAGCAATTTATACATTACAGGTATGACAGGTAATACTTAATCATTCCCCATTTTTGTCCCCCAAATCTTTAAAAAGGGTAAGAAATAATATTACTCTATGTGTGGTAGAGGAAGGTGGTCTTTGTGGTTCTTTTTACTATTCTTTTAAAATAAGACATGAAAAGCTACTTTGCTTTGTTATGGCCAAGGCAGATTCAGATTAGTTATATACCAATGTGGTTCTCATATTTTTTTTAGTATATTTTCTTTTGACAAAATTGTAGCCAGCACTGTAGCAGGTTCCTATATTGCAAAAGATGAAGGGTATATTCTCATTAATTTAGCAATATTGAGTTGCACCTTATTTAGCCATTAGTTGACTGTTGGCAAGCAAAGGATGCATCCAAGCCTCTGAAAGTGCAAAAAAGCAGTAAGTTTCAAAGGGTACCAATGGGACACAGAGGCAATGTGCCACACTGGCCTCTGAAATCAAAACTGCAGTATCATCACTGTGTGCATGATATTTGTAAGATGCCACTAATCTCAAAAGGCTGAAACTTCCATATAGTAACAACATTTTAATTACATGTGATTCTCAAAGTTAGTGAAACTACGGTGAAATATGTCTAAATTTCTATTCCTAAAACAAAAGAGTGGAAGAAACAGAACTTTGCACATCACAGGAGGTCTCAAGCAAATTTCAGGTTATTCCATTTAATTCTTACAGATGCTGAGCAATTAATCCACACCTTTAATCACAGTATAATGAAAGAGATACAGAGATAGAGAAATACAGTGTCTGTAGAGAAACAGAAGGGTCTTAAAAAAAATTTGTTGACTCTTTCTGCGTATCCAATGGCAAACAGAAAACCTCCAAGTTTACTGTTTGAGAAACAGTATGTTTACTGAAAGAGAACATGCTCCTAAAGATGGTGTTTCAGAAGTGTAGTGCTGATGATGGCTCCTGGCTATTGTGGCCAAAACACACCTCAGAGTATGCCTAAGGCTGTGATTACCTGATAAATTACCCTGCCTACCTCCTTGCTCTCTCTTGTGCTGGTGTTGGTACTCATCTGATCCACAGTGCACCAGCTCAGGGACTTACTCAAGCACAAAAAGTGCTGTTTTTGTGAACTGGATCTGCCCAGGCTGAGCCATGCAGCAGAAGGGGAGGGAAGGGGAACAGGGTGGGAGAGGTGAGGGGTGAAGTGTCGCTGAGTTGTAATGGAACTGCGTAAGTGAAAGACAAAAGATCAGTTAGTGATGTGTTTATACTGGTTGAGGTTAGAAGGGACCTCTGAAGGTCATCTGGTCTAACCTCTCTGCTCAAGCAGGGACACCAAAAGCCAGTTGCCCAGGAACACATCCAGAACGCTTCTGAATATTTACAAGAGGGAAGTTCTTTTTCAATTATGCCAAAAACAACGTTTTTTGTTTCATAATAAGTTTTCTAGGAGTAAAATTAATTCATGTGAAGGTGACAGATAGATGATATGTTGCTTCCCTGAAAGGAATGAGTACATGGCCAAATGGTTTTATGAGAAATGCTTTGAATAGCTGCAGAAATTTTCAGATTTGGGATTCGCAGAAGCTGGACTTCTCCTCACATGGAAATTTAAGAATTGAGTAGTCCAGTTTTAGCTTGGGAAAACTGTTCCCAAAGATCTAGATTTTAATCCAGACAACAATGCTTTGGAACCCCAAATCAAGTCCTTCTCTAACATCAACAATTGTCCCACTAGGTACAATTAGATCTGCTGCTGGTTTGGCAGAAATCAAGCCTAAGGGCTTGATGGCAACGTGACATCTCTCCTGGTAGTAGGGTAAGTGTTGGTGTTGGTGTCTCCACATGGGAATGAAGTGAGCGTTCTCTACAGAAAAAAGGGAGGGAATCAGAAGGGTGTTTTAAAATGGTCTTTGAAGGTTGTGTGTCATCCAGAGAGACATACAAAACAGATTCCAGCCTGAAAGGGGAAAACTTAACAGATTTTTAACAGAGCAAACCAAGCCATAAGTCGTAGACTGTTTAAGATTATTGTATTGTACAGTTGTCCATGGTGGCTGAAATTCAGAGATCTTAAAAAATTAAGAAATTGAACCATGTAAATCGTCTGATAAACAATGTAACTTTTTAGAATATTACTAAAAGGGTCGAGGATTAAAAGGCATTAGTAAACCTTTGGATCAGGTCTCGAAGGGTTTTGACAGTGGTGTGAAGAAAGAAACTTGAACTTAAGGTGTTTTTGTAGATGAACAATAAAGTCCTTCACTGGGTAAAGAGGATTGGGGTAGAGCAGTGGCTGTGGTGAGACCATCCCACATCCCAGGCTGAGGGGCCTCTGGGCAAGCATAAAGCACTGCCTCTTGGCAGGAGGCAAACAGGAGCAAGCAAGCACAGGATACCAGATTCACCCATATTGTCACAGACTGGCAAAGACTTGTGCCCTGCTTGCCAGAAGATACTGATTCATGCTCCTGACTTGTATGGCAAATTTATTCTAACCTCTCAATGTCTGTTTTCCCCATCTGCTAAGAAACAGTTAATTAAGAAATCAACTGTAATTTGTTCCATGTTTTAAAAAGCCAATATAATACATAAATAATACTAGTAACTTCCTTTGGGATACATTATAAACTTTTCCTAAGATAGCGACAGGTCTTATATGTCCTGTCAGCTAAATCTTCAGGTTTCTCTCAGCAGGCAAAATGTCCATTCTGGAAATATCCACAATGTTGGAGATTTCTCCCTATCAGGAAGCTAACAATGCCCAAACTGTTTGTTTCTAGCCTTAGAGATGGGAGGTGCACAGTTTCATTTAATTTCAGACATTAAGTCTGCCTGCTCCCTCTTTTTTCATTGCAGCAGCTTCCCATGCTGTGGTCACTTGCTATGCACTGAGACCCTGCTGTATCTGACTTCATGGTGGCTCAAGGGCTTACCTCCTTTTGGAATAGGCCCTTTCCTTTAAGCCATCAATTTTTATTTTCAAGGCAAAAATGGTTTTGCCAAGACCAGTGTAAGTAAACCCCAAGGCACCCAATGGATCTCAATGGATCTCATGCTTTGGGTAAAATTCTCCTCAATCAGAGTGATTTTCCTGAGTAAAAATCAAAAGAACCAGTCCTCAGATGCTGTTATTCACATTTTCTTCACTTTAGGTACCAGCTTGAAGTAGTTTTAGCATAAGATAGCTCTTTTTCAGGTAGTTCTTTTTATCAGAATGTTTTTCAAGTGCACTTCTGCTCAGGTGAGAAATGTGTAATCAGTGATACTTTCCTACTCCTCAGATCCCTCCTTTGTATATATTTGGTGAGATGACTCTTTACTGAAGTGGTTCTAATATTGTTACAGTGCTTCACTACCTTCTGCAGCCCAGAGCTCATCTTTCTGAAAGGACTTTGGGCATGACCAAAAGTCTTTACTGAGGTCCAGCCCAGTCAGTTCACCAGGTGAAGTCAACGGGGGCACCATTTATGCTGCTGAACTCTGAGAGTGAGAAATAAGTGGAGAAAAAGAGAAAAGGAATCTCCAAATGGAAGGCTGATTTTTGAGATTGATCATTGCTTTTAAGCTTGAAAAATTTTACCTGGACATCATTGAAAATATGCCTGCATGTTAATGGACAGTATTCAGGAATGAGATTTTAAATCTTAAAATTTTCTATTCATGTGAAACTCTTGTGAAATTTTCTATTCAGTTATGAAACTCTCCAGGACAGTCGTGACACCTTTAGAAACTGAAGCTTTTAACTGGTTCAGCCATCGACTTTAATCCCTTATGCTCATGTTATTTACATGGCTGTAAATTTCCACATATATTCTAAACTCATTTTATATTTAATGTATCTATCTGCTTTGTTAGACTGTAGCCTACAGTTGTTAAAGCGTTGTTATTGAAACACTTGGGAATAATCTCAGGGCTGCAGTGTAGAGAAATTACTTTCTCTGTAAGATTCATAGGAGAATATTTTTATCTTTTCAATGTTTACTATTGCTATATTCATAATTACTACTTAGGTATTACTGCTATTATTATCTAACTAGTGGTGTGGTATTTGGAAGAATGGTAGGAACTTAGTGTACAATTTCTGTGGGTACCAGCTGAGATACACTGAAGCTAGACAGGGAATACTGTCAGGGAAAGGTGCCTGTGGCACTCCTGCAAAGCAGGGAAGAGCTGACCCGTGTATCTCTCCCTGCATGGCACAGAGGGGCTCACATTCCCCCCTCCTGTTAGGGTTAACCACAGCACCGACAGCTCCTGGACCATACACTCTGCTCCCTGACATGCAAACACTGCCCTCTTCATAGAAACCAAATTAACATACAAAAGACTACATCTATTTTTTAATAGTTTCTCATCCAACAGATACTCTGACTTGGTTTTTTTCCTACTTTTCCTTAGAAATTGTTGGAAGCAACAATATTTCAGGCTTATTGGAATGCTTAGAGAAATACGTCTTTCTCCTTGAAAGATGTGTTTCAAACTAATACTACTTTCTGCAAGTGAACATAATGAAGGACAGAGCCAAGAGGAACCTAGTAACTGACAGAAAACATCCCAGTAATGGATAAGAAAGCAAATTAATAAAATACTGGTATGATAAGCCATACAAATTGTTTCTTTTCTCTGAGCAAAAGGGGAAACACAACTTGCTATCTGACAGTGGGTCACTTTGATGACATACTTCATGACACCTGCTGTCTGAGTAGAAGATATTTAATTTCATTTATAAGGTAATTCTTGTTTCAAAAGAACAGTCTCGTTCATAGTTTCTCTTCTACTTTTTTTTTTTTTTTTACTTATCTGATGCCTAAATTTCCAAAGTATTTTTCTTGTCACAAAGAGTGTACAGAAGAGGAAAGAAAACACCCACTGCTTTCTCCCTCCCTCTTCATTATATTATGTACTTGTGTCTCCTCCATTTCCCTTGTTTTTTTTTTTTTTTGAGCTCTTCACTGTAACAGTGTTTCTGACTTATGTATTTGTATGTATGTTTCTGCCTAGTTGTGCAAGCACAAAATTACAAGAAATAATATTTTCTTGTAATTTTGTAATGATGTTTTAACACTATTCTTTGGTACTCAGATAATGATCTTGAAAAATAGATTCTGCCCTCTACGGTTAGGGAAGAGCTGACTTGTTTGCTGTGTATAAGGATGGCTAAAGCCTCTCCTTTGCAATCTTCAGCAGCCAAAATAATACAGAAAAGGACACAAAAATATTAGATTACATAGTTATATTTACTGGTGTTTTTTCTCTGCTTTGGAAATAGAAGGGACTCCACAATCTGCCCCAGGTTTTCTTTCTTCCCCTTTCTTTCCCAGCAGGACCTGAACAGAAACCATGAGGTCTGCAAACAGTGAGTAAAATGGAAAAGGTTTCTTGCCCCATTATGAATATTTAAGCCTGTCTGATTTTTTTTTTTTTTTTTTTTGGACAATTTCTGTGAGTAAGTATTGGTTCTATAAGTGTCTGCAACAGTAAATGTAGTGCTGGTCCAGTGTCACCAATACCTTGATCCTGTCCTCAGCACAGCCTTTAGGCCTTGGAGCCTTTTCCTTCCATGGAGTGGGAGTTTAAAACATTTCTTACACTTGAGCTCAAACCAAACTATAGTTATTCAAGGAACTGAAAACCACACTGGAATATGTGAATATTTCATTTGTAGACAGCCTCTGTTTATCTTTGCTTCAAAGCAAAAACAAAGCTTCTTGGCTTCCTTGTTGTCTTCTTCAACACAGGATGGGAACTCTGCCTTACTTTCTGCAGGACTGTGCAGTACCTAACATCAAAGAGCTGCCATTTTCATCAGTATGAGAACTCCTGCAGTGCTGCACTTAACTCTGCAGTTTGCAAGTGTCTCAGCTACCCTTTCTGCTTGCCTTGCAGAGGAAATGTGGCTGCAGCTTCATCTCCAAATGCAGACACAGCGACAGCAAAAGAAAGCGGAGGGCCAAATTAGCTGTGGTTTGTGGTATTTCTTCTTCTGCTTCCATTTTCTGCCCTCTAATCCTCCCCACCTCACACATGTAAACCCATTTACTTTAGAGAGCAAGCTTTGGGCATATATATTTGATCATCTGTGATTTCAGTCCTCCCCCCACCCAACATCCCCCACCTCCACAATGAATCCATCACCAAGTCTACTTTAATCACAGATAAGACGCTGTCCTGGTACTAATCATTGTAGCTTCTTTGATTTTAAAGGAGCTATGCTCTTTTTTTTTGTTTTGTGAGAAAAGGAATTAGCTGGGGTTGAAGTATGTTCTGTGCTTAGAAAATACATTCTTTTTTGCTTATATTAACTCACATAGATAATTCTATACCCTCACTTCCCCTGTGCTATGTCAATTGTCATCCCACTCTGCTAGATTTTGCTCTCATGCAAAATAAATACAAACTGGATTCTTGAACATCAAAAGGAAAAAAAAAAGTAAGGAAGGTAGTTAAAAACAATACTCAGAATACACTCAGAACCAATTTTAAACTATTATTAATCTCATGCTTATATTGTGTCACTTTAAAATAAAACACAACTCATAGTATTTGGCCATATATTTACAATTTTTAAAACTTGCCCCCAGTGAAAAATGGGGCAAGTCTACTTTCATTTACTTCTCAAAACAATATCTGCAATGTAGATGGTGCTTGTCCTAGCCCTGGCCATATCTAGTTTCCCAGGTCCTCTACTACAGATTGGTAGTGATGTACATAATCAATTTGGAGCAAACAAACTGATTCAGCTCCTACCTACATGGCTCCTTTTTCATTATAGGACCACTGGCTTTCTCCAAAGCTGAATTTCTGGAAATTGTCATGCTCAGTGGAACTGAGAGAACCTAAAACCTATTAGCTCTGATAACAACCTGGGAGATGTGCTGCTGAAGACTGCTATGAAGTTTTCTATGACGTATAATGATCAAAGCTTTGTCTGCACACAGGTCTCAGTGCTTGAACAACACTGATTAATCTCATTCCTGCTAATTAATCTCACACCATGACTCTGGTTACTGACACCAAACCACACATGCAGACTGAGCATTGTCTTATCATTCCCCATGATCACCAGGAAGTGCCACCTCCACTGCTAAAGCTTACCAAGGAAGAAAGATTGGGCAAAGAGGCACCTCCTCAGCTCTAGAATAGCTGTAATGATTCTGTTCAGCGTGCTCTTTTAAACCAGAACAGGCAAAGCACTACAATATCTGAGGGTAGAATATGTCATACATGTACAAAGGTACTCTTACAGCGTAGCAACTTCTCCTAAGAACAGGAAATAACTTACCTTTGCTAGTAAATTGTTTAGTGTAAACAGTTGCAGTTACCTCTGCACCTGGATAACTATTTACATTAAACATTACACTTCTCATCCAATGACAAAACATTAGCAAAAAAGAAATGTGTAGGTCAGGCCTCATACATGTGTGCTTTCAAACACGTACAAGAGCAAAAAGTTTTAGTAAACTGAACAAAACCATTGCCATGGCCTCATGTAGAGCAGTGGTGGCCTTGTGGCTTGCAGCTGCACAGACCTTTCAAAGACGAGTCCAAGGACATTACTGTGCACTCAAACACCTTTCTCTTCTGGTCTACAGCATTTTGTGCAGTTTCTTGGAGATGTCACTAGAATCTCTTTTGATCTTGTGCCTAAGCAGCTCTTACAGCAGTCTTCCTTCTGGTCTCATGAGAAATCAGTTTGTTCTTCTCTGAAATTCTTTGAGTTTTATGTAGTAATTACCAAGTAGTTAGATGGACAAGCATATAATTTGTTTTCTTTCTGTTTGTATTCTGGTATTTACAAAGCTGATTTGTTTGCATTTATTTTATAAAAAAATATTCTAAATATCTTCTGGCATCACGGAAATTTTTTAAGTAATGGAAAGTGATTTAAGGTGATTAATATGTGTAGTTTTCATTTTCTTATAGAATACTTCTTGGAAAATGTGTATTTTTCATGTAAAGCAAAAGAATTTGAGACAAGATTGTTATCTAGGGTAAAAGTTTCTCTAGCAGAACCACATCACAATTTCCTGAAACCTAAATTTTGCAAGTTTCTTACATTAGTATAAAAAATTTCCATAAAAACAAAACCTGATAGATTTTAACCCTCTAATAGCATATATGGGTCCATTGCAGATTTTTTTTAATTGACTAAAATAATAATATATTACAAAGAAGCCACAAAGAAAGAAGGCAAACACACATCCGTCTTTGAGAAGGACAAGGAGAATTTGAGGCAGTACAGGCCACTCATTTGAGCTGCACTCCCTGGGAATGTTACATACTGAGTCTCCTACAAGCACTTCCAAGCACAGGAAAGATAAGAAGGTAATTGGGAACAGCCAGCACAGAATTATCAAGGGTAAATTATACCTGAACAACCCGATTGCCTTCTGTGATGAGATGACTTGCTCTGGGATGAAGGGAAGAGCAGTGAATGCTGGGTACTTTGATTCTAGCAAGGCCTTTGATATGGTTTCCCATTGCCTCCTTAGAGCCAAATTAGTGGCCTATGGATTCTGTAAGTGGATGATAGCTGGGGTAGAAAATCAGCTGGACCACCATGCTGAAAGAGTTGCAATCAACAATATGAAGCAGAACTGGTGACTGGTTGTACAAGTGGCATCCCTCAGGGATTCATAGTGGGCATAACACTGTTCAATATCTTTATTCATGACCTGGGTGGTGGGATGGAGTGCACTCTCAGCAAGTCTGTAGGCAACATGACACTGGAGGGAGCAGCCGTGGTTCAAAGAATCTGGGCAGACTGGACAATGATCTGAGAGAAACTCATGAAGTTCAAGGACAAATGAGCTCTGGGCTCTTGCTTCTGGGAGAGATTAAATAGGTTGCTACAACAACAATGTAGCCACTTGTCTGGAAAGCATTTATTGCCCTGCGTTCAGTACTTCTGAGGCTGTGTCTGAGGTGTCTTTTTGGGAGGACGCAGGACAAGAAAGGCATTGACATACTGGGGCAGGTGCAGTAGAAAGCCACCAGGACAGCTGGGATGCAGGACAAGAAAAAGAAAGGCATTGACATACTGGGGCAGTAGAAAGCCACCAGGACAGCTATGGAGCTGCATGATGTGCTTGTGAGAGCAGACTGAGACACCTGGGTGTGTTCAGCTGTGAGAAATTAAGGCAAAGAGAAGGTCCTACTGCTGGTTCCAAACACCTAATGGGAAGACAGAGAAGACAGAACCAGGCTCTTTGCTGAGGAGCCCAGTGACAGGACAAGCAGCAGCAGCCACAGGTTGGACCATTTAAAATTCTTACTAGATATACTGAAAAATGTTTCCCCTGTGCAGATGGCCAGATACTGGAAAGGTTGCAGGATCTGAACCTTCTTTGAAGATTTCAGAACTGGAATGGATCAAACTGATAGATGGTGCCATGGTGACCATGGGATTTCTTTCAAAGTTGGGCAGATGTTTACCTGTTACTTTGTTTAGATACTGTACAGATACTGTTTAGATACATGGGAGACGTGATTTTCACAAGGTCTACTGGAGCTTCAGAGTTTAGTTATTGTTGTCAGCACTCAGGGTCTTGGTATCTGAGGTTTTGAATGGAAGCATTCAAAATAAAAGGATGTTTCTGTAAACTGAGCTTTGAAAACTCTGTATCTTACTTTCCAGTGACTCAGGAGAATTTCCAGGGCTAACCTAATTGTTATCAGTGGAGCATTTCAAGGTCTCCAGCAGATGAATGCTAGAAAGTTCTAAAGCAGCACTGAAAGAAGGCACAAGCATAACCATTTCTTAAAACAAACCCTGCAGTTCCAGGGACAACTGTCCAAATTAGAATACGTGGGAACAACTGTAATTCTGTGACAGCTCTTCAGCTATTGTAGTTCCTGTGATTAACCACAGTAAGCACAAAATGCTAAAATGGCAGATGCTAAGGAACCTGTATTTCTGCACTATGAATTGAAAATTCTTGTGAAATTTTGAAAATTATAAATATAACAGCTAGGGGGAAATGGAACCTACAGTGTTTGGAGTTTTCTACAAAATCAGATAAACTCTGCACGAAGCATTTTTTATTAAAGGGTGTGCAATTAAACACTACATCTTATTTCTCAATCTATTATTCAGTTGTGTGTCCTTTCATGTTTTAAGGGTTATTAAAAGAAGATAGAGGAAGCTTAAAGTCTTTTCAATATGATAAAGAGCCTATTTGGAAAAAAAAAAAAAAAAGCTTATATTCTGGCATGAGAACAATAGATTATTCAAAATGACATTTATTACCTGATGTTGATCAAAACCCCTTTCAAGTTAAAGAGGAAACAAGAAAATGTATATACAGAATGTCCTTATTAAGCTTGTATTTGATGCCTTTTGTAAAATATCATTATTTTAATAGTGAAATCTAATAACTTTGAGGAATTTTCTGGGGGAAAAAAAGGTTTATATATTGTATATACTGTCCTCTAACCCCCTGGCTGGAGTAACAATGTACAGGAACAGTTCTGCAATTTCCCAGCTGATAAGACTTGATACCACAGGAGTTGAATCTCCAGAGAGACACTGGAAAATCTCAGTTACTCTAGAAAGCTGCACACAAACAACTCACAAGGTTGAACTGTAGGCCCTGCAAACCTAAAAAAGGGTTAAAAGACTTCTCTACAGAAAAAGGAAGAGGTTAGCCCTTAAAGAGCATATAAGCTGCAAAACCTGGCAGTTGTGGCTTGTTAAACTGCTGGGAGGTGGAACTGGCAGCTGTGCTGCCGAAGTGGGGAAGTCATAAAAGGGAAGCAGAGGGCCCCAGAGGGAGCAGGACAGTTGGGTTTTGCATTTCTCTGCCTTGGAGAATTGACTTTATTTGAATGAAAATGGACACTGCTACTGTGGGATGCTGATCGTGGGGACTCTTAGTTGGCTTATTTATGGAGAGCCAAACAAGGTAAAAATCAGCTGTCCTGGGTTCCGCTGTTTTTAGGGTTGTGACTACAGGAGCTGCACCTGGCTGTACTAATTTCCCAAGCCTAGACTGAAGTGGGATGCTATTTTTTTCACCCTTAAAAAAAACCCATCCAAACCAAAAAAAAGAAATCATCACTTATGTTAGTTGCCTGATCTCAAATTGGAGCTGATAATCTCTTTGCAGGGCTTCGGTTTTGTACTGTGCTTCCTGTTAAGGAACAAAAATAAACTGGTAGTGCTTAAAATGAAATGTCAGAATCCTTTTGGCTTAAGAAATTATTACGTTTGTTTTTGCAAATTAATTTTAACAAATTTGAATTTGAATTTTAAATTTTATTCCACAGACCACTTGGAATCTTCTGTAATACTGTGAAATTATGTGAATCCTATAGCTCTTAATGGCACATCTGAAAAGTACAGGCCATGCTTTCTGCCTGTAAACATATGTATCCAGTAATCATTCCCCCATATAGACTGACTTGTTCTTCTGAATATGGAGCAATTAAGGAGTCTGCAATTTTATTTATCCTTTTCTGTTTTATAAATGAAGGAAAGTATTTATCTAAAAATATTTGGTCTGGTCTTTTTGTATTTCCAAAAAAAATGGTAACGGTTAAGAATTTGACATCCTTGTAGGTTTTGTGCTCTTGTAGCACATTAACTGATTTCAGACATTATTTATTTTCATTGTGTCTTTAAGACATGTTCTTTTAAAAAAGTGGCAGCATTTCAGAACTACAGGGTAGATTTAAAGTAACCCAGCTTGGCTTGAAGTGACATGTGCCCAGACCAATTTATGGAGTAATGGAACAATTTATGAGTCTGCCTTAGCTGAAATTAGTTTCTATGGCAGTTGGCCCAGGGAAACTCTGTGAGCCTTCTGTTCTTTACAGCTGCAGAAAATAATTGTAAAGGGGAATATTACCTTTCAGTAGCTAGGCAAAGCCTCACAAACTATGTGATATCCCTGTCCTTCAAATTGGAGACCCTAACTCACCAGCGGAAATGCTTTGGGAGACCAGTGAGAGAAAAAGCAAGTGATTCATATACTTTTTCATACTGAAATAAAGTAACAAATGAGTTTTATGCTTAAACAATCGTGCTAAACAAAACTCTGTGACAAGCACCAAAAAGAGCACATAGGTTTTATAAGTAAGCTTGCTAAATCCTGGTTAATCCCTGGCCTTTTTTAAAATTGAAGGTGAGAGCTCATACTCCTGTTTTAGTTTATTCTAACAGTTGATGAAGTCAGTCAAGAACAGCCATTCATTAGCGCAGTCTTGCTAGTTTGTTTATGATACTTCTCTCTCCCTTGTTCACCAGCTTCCAGTTGGGAGTATCTTGCACCAAAAAATGGGACAAAGCAGGAATTTTAGTACTAACGGTAGAACTAATGGAGACAATGCAAAATAAATAGTTTACCCCGAGCCTACTTTTTTACATTTTACAAGCCTAGAGGCCCTTTCTTTTGGTCTCCATTGATGCTTCTACATACACACTGGTCTATTAAAGATAGTAAACTACTTCATGAGAAGCAGAGTACATTCTGTGCTTGCAAAAAGATCAGCTTAGTCCACTGGTGGCATCACACCTCTTTAATAAGGTTTCGAAGCAATGTGAATTTGTTCTGGTTGTGCACTTTTATTCAGTCCTTGCAGAGTGCAAAAGCTTTACATTCAGTTATCAAAAAATTGGACATTGTCTCAAACTGGATGAAGTCTCAAACACTAGTATATATTGAGGAGTGGATTTCTTTAAAGTTGAGTAGGAACTGCCAGTCAGGATTTGAAATGCGCAGTAACCAGAGAAATCATCTCCTCCTCCATTTTCCGAAGTGCTTTACATGGGAACGAGATCCTGACTAGATTTCTAAGATGCAGCTAAGGACTCACTGAAAATTCAAAAGAGGTTTTACTGTCACACCTTGGCCCTTCATTTTTTTGTTACTGTCATCACAACATTTAAGTTAATTTGTTCACTAGTTATCTGTGAAGTGAAACAAGCAGTGTTGCCTGCAATGCAGCATGAATGCAGTTGTTGAGATAGGTGTTCCAAGAGATAGAATTATAGAGTCATTTAGGTTGAAAAATACCTCTAAGAACCAGTCCAACTATTAACCTAGCACTCCCAAGTCCATTACGAAACCAGGTTCCTAATGGAGATGTCTCTCCACAGGCATTACAGGCAACATGGTAACAGGTTTAGTCCTAGCTCTGAAGTGTTTAAATACTGACCCCGAAGGTCTTTCATCTCCCATTTCTGCAGAGGCACCATGAATGCTGACTGCAACATATACTCCCAGTGTCATGCTATTAAAAAATCTGTTAATGCACTGAAATACAACTTCCACGTCATGACAAGCTATATGAATAAAACTTCCCTCACACCTGTACAAAACTGTCCCCAAGGCATAAGGGAACAAAGAAAAGAGCTGGATTGTGTGCTCACTCTCTCTGTAGAGAGCCTGTCTCCAAGACTTAGCTTACAGCAAGGATTAGGGTACAGTTAGAATTAGGGTTGAGGGAAAGACAGCCTGCTGCTTCAGTTGGAATGGGCTTACAAAGGAGCTTCAGAGAAAAACAGGGCAAAGAGAATTTGGAAGGGAAAGTGTTTTGGTGTGGGCATTGATGGGGTATCATAGTCTAAGGCTCACCCAGTGGTCATGGTTAGGGCTGAGAAAAAGAGAAAGCCTAGGGGAAAGCTAGACAGTTGGAAGAGGCTAGAAGAGGGCTCTCAAAGTGAAGGGTGGGCTGCAAAGAGAAATTGGCTTCAAGAACTTGTTCTGGGCAGTGGCTGAGGGTGATGTCTGAAGCTCAGCCTCTGAGATTAAAGTCTTGAGGCTTGAGAGGGGGAGCCACAATGAGCTTCTGCTGAAGTGGGAATGTGAAAGAATGGATAACTGGAAGTGTTAGCTACAGGGAGAATTTCATTCCCAGAAGTTTTCTGTTTGACCTAGCCCAAGGTAAATTTTAGCCCAAGACTGAGCCTTGGGTTGGGTTTATTGATATGGCTGAGATGGGTTGACCTTGGCTGGATATCAGGTGCCCATCAAGTTACGCTCTCACTCCCCTCCTCAACTGGACAGGGAGAGCCTCCTAGCCAGGTTCAATTTCACTGCCAATTTTATCTATCTTTTCCCTGCAGTGGGGGAATGGGTGCCTGTGGTCAGGCCATCACACACTGTCTTGCTGCTCCGTTCTCCTTCTTCCTCCCATGTTCCAATGTGAGGTCCCTCCTACAGGAGACAGTTCTCCATGAACTTCTCCAACAAGAGTCCTTCCCATAACTGCTTTAGCATGGGCCATTTCCGCAGGATGCAAGTCCTTCAGGAGGAGACTGCTCCAGTGTGGGTTGGCATCTTCTCACAGAAGCCACCCCTATAGCCTCCTGCACAACCAAAACCTTGCCATGCAAATCCAATAGAGGCTACAGTTAAAATTAGGGTTAAAAGAATGAGCTGCACTGAGAGTTGAGTAAGAAAGGAGGTGGGCTGCAAAGAGAACTTGGCTGGGAGACTATTTTGGCTTGGGAATTAAAAGGGGACTGACAGCATTTTATTATGTTTGCATCAGGATTAGAGTTAAGGCTGGGAGAAAGAGACAGCCTAGAATTTCAGCAAGAGGAGAGTTAGAGAAGGGCTTTTAAGGGGAAGTCTAAGTTCAAGGAACTTGGCAAGGCTGCCGGGTCTGAGGCCCAGCCTACTCTTATGGTTGAAGTTACATCTGAGGTTATTTTTGACAAGAGAGTGTAGCGCTGCAGTTAGAACAGGCCTAGCACACCTGGGGTGCAGGAAGAACTTTGTTGCAAGAACTTTTTGTTGTGACTGGTGCTCTGCAGTCCTGGTCTGAAGTCCACCATACAGCTTGTGTGAGAGTTAGGGCTGGTGCTAGGAGCCAAAGAGAGCCTAGAGCTGCAGATGGAGGGAAGATTGAGAGCAGCTGATAGTGAAAAGATTGGGCCACAGGGATAGGTTGCCTGCAAAAACTTGGTGGAAGCAATGGCTGAGGAGCCTGGTCCAAGGCTCAACATAACTTCTCGGTGTAGGGAGAGGTTTGAGGTTATGTTTAACAGAAGGAAGGAGAAAACAGCTGCAGCTGGCTCAGAGCTAGAAAGTGACTGTCCCAGGAAAGTCTAAGCTGCCAGAAGAACTTGGCAGCAAGAACTTCCTGGTGTGGGCATTGGCACCACATCCAAAGCCCAGCATATGGTTTGTTTGAGGCTTAAGGTTAGAGCTATGAGACACAGAGGACCTGGAGCTGCAGCTGGAATGGAGCTAGAAAGGAGATCTCAAAAAATAAAAGGTGTGGGGTAGAGCAAATGTGGCAGGGAGAATATTTTATTGGGGGCACTGGCTGGGGATCCTGGTCTAAAGATCTGTTTTAGTGTTAAGGTGGGCATGGTGGGTATTTGGACAGCTAGCCTGGAGCTGCAGGTGGAGGGAGCTTAAAAAGGGAACATGTCAAAGGAAAGGGTGGACTGTGAGAAGAATGTGGCTGTGACAATGTTTTGGTGTGGGCAATGGCTGGGGACCCTGCATTGTGACTCAGCATAAAATTACATTTTCCCTCAGGGTCAGTGCTAGAACTGGAGGAGAGAGAGCCCTGGAGCTCCAGCTGAAGGTGAGTTAAATGAAAGGGAAGTCTAGGCTGCAAGAAGTGGACTGTGAAAATTTTTACTGTGGGCACTAGCTAGAGGGCCTTAGCCTCTGTTCTATTTTAAGGGATAGGATTAAAATTGAGGGAAAGACATCCCAAGAGGAGCGTAGACTGCAAATGTAATCAAGTTTTGTCTCTTCAAGTGATCCATGAGTCCAGCTGCATCTGTATCGTGGATTCAGTGGAAAACCTGTGCCCACAGTGGTTCCTACAGGAAAGGCAAATACAGGCAACCATCTTTTTTTGTGGCATTTAAAACTGAAGAGGACAAATCTTTGCTTCAGACCTTGTCATGTAGATAGCCCAGGCCCTTGAATTTTTTTTAAAATTTTGCTGTAATTGTAATGGTCAACATCTTTTGTTCTTCTGATAAAACAACCTTCTTTAGTGAGAATTTATATCTGCAGGGAAAAGCTCTTTAGAATCTATGCCAAGATGACAAGAAAGTCTTCTGGAAAAAAGAGCAACTTCTTTCTTCAGCCTTCCCCATAAAAAAAAAAAAAAACCTACTAAAATGTTTGGTGTTTTTATTATTTATAAACCAAAATGCTTCACTATATGGATTTACTCTGGAAGGATGATGAAAGACACATATGTGGCAGATGTTAGTCATGTTGATGTGTGCAGCATTGCACAATGCTCAGATGTCATGTTCTAAGTTTAATGTAAGGGATAAAATGGGTACTGAACTCTTCCGAAAGTCTGACTTCAAACCTATATTTAGGCATCTAAGTGACCTGCTTTTATTCAAAGGTGCTGACGACTCAGCTGCTTCCATTGACTGCAGCAGAATATAAAGGATTTTTTTGTTGTTGAATCTATTTTCAAGAACAAAAATTACAGTTTAGTATCTCTGTAACTCCTAAGTAATTCTGCTGAAAAACAAAAGGGAAAAAAAGGACAGAAAATTA
Organism: Onychostruthus taczanowskii; assembly: GCF_017590055.1. Taxonomy (NCBI): domain Eukaryota; kingdom Metazoa; phylum Chordata; class Aves; order Passeriformes; family Passeridae; genus Onychostruthus; species Onychostruthus taczanowskii. The sequence goes on along the minus strand of NW_024500349.1, from coordinate 8,178,487 downwards.
AATACATCTCTATTTTGTCCTACTCTCCATAAGATGAAGGCAAGGGATCATATAATAAATCCCAGTAATTGTTTCTATGCAGGAGGGAGATTAAACATTACTGCTTTGGATTCCAGCATAATAGATAACTTTGCTGTAGAGATTACAATGGCAAAAGAGAAATGGAGATGTGCAACACATTTTTAAATTTATGTAAGCCTGTGTTGGGGTCCCAGACTCATGTATTCACCTTAGTTGCCCTGAACAGCCACACCTGGGAACAAGTTCTGTCCAGGACCTCCACTTAAGCTCAGGTAGGGCACAGTTTAGGTCTGAGCTACGACCTATCTCCAGCTCTGTGTTCTGGTTATACCTTGGCCTCTCTCATTGGCAGCCTGCCTGCACCTCTGCTTCTGGCTCTGGATAGACCCTGTGCCTACATTGTGGCTTCCTGGATGGACCTGGTTCATCACTTCAGCTTCTCTGGGACTGCTGGTGTGATGTGTGCTCTTGCCAGCACCCTGCCCACTGAGTGTGGGCCTGTGCCGTGTCACGGAGGGCACTGGTTGCAGTGGGATGACCCTCACTTGCGGTTTGTCCGCCTCATGGAACCGCCCTGCTCTTGCTTCTCCCTAGGCATCTGGTCACCTTGCTGAAGCAATGAACAGCAAGATCTACAGCAGGCAGGTCAGTTTGTATTATTCAGAAGCTGATGTATGACTTCTTGTAAAGGCACCGGAGATGTATGTTACTGTGTTACCCGTGGGTACTGACCCCGAACAGTGACGGCAGATGTCATTGAGTTCCTCCTCATCATGCCGTGGAGCAAAGCGTATGTAGCGTTCGATATTTCTGAGCTGGGCAGATTGTGCCTTTGTTGGATGTCGCCTGTCACTGACCACATTCTCTGTGGCCATGGAGGCAATCAAGAGATATTCTGCTGGTGGTGTTACAGCATAGTGAGGTCACAGGGGTGCAATACTCTGGCAGGGGACCGAGCTTTCCGTATTTGCTGCATGCCCGCTGTAAGGAGTCGCTCTGCTCAGGAAGCCGAGCTGGGGCAGGAGCAGCTGGCAAAGCTCTGCCGCAGAGATCCCTCTCATTCCTACAGATCCCTTTACAGAGAGGGAACTGGAACCAGAGTAACACTCAAACTGTAGAAAGTTACGGTGTGAGCGACCAGCTAGCTAAAGAGTAGGGCGACGGGAGGTTTGGTTTCTCAGAGGACTGGCGACGGGCGCGAGGGCCGGAGGGCAGCGGACGAGAAGCATCGTGTCCCCGGGCGGGGCCGAGACAGCCCCTGCCTCCGCAGGCCCCTCTCCCTGAGGCGAGGGAGGCGCGGCTGCCCGCGGCCGCGCAGGCGCCGCGCGCGGGGAGCATGCGCAGTGGGACGGCAGAGCCGGCGCTCCGCGGGGGCCATTTCAGCCGCCAGGCCGGGATGCGCCCGGCGTCCCGCGGCTGCCCGCCCGCCGCCCGCTCGCCCGCGGGGCTGCGGCGCTGATCGCCCCTGCCCTTCTCGCCTGCCCGCCCACCGCTCTGCCCCACACCATCCCCTTCCACCTCTGCCGCCGGCAGCGCCATGGCGGCCCCCAGCAGCATCGTGCCCGTCATGGCGAGTAAAACCAAGACCAAGAAAAAGCACTTCGTGGCGCAAAAAGTGAAGTTGTTCCGGGCTAGCGACCCGCTGCTCAGCGTCCTCATGTGGGGGGTCAACCACTCGGTAAGCGCCGCCGTTCGACCCACACAAGCCCGCCCGCCTCGCTGGGGGCATCGCACCCGGGGGCTGCGGGGGCACGGGCGGGACCGGGGCAGGCAAGTGCCGCCGGGAGCCCCCGCCGGCTGTCGCCCCTCGCCCCGCGGGGCCGGGAGCGCGCTGCCGGGCGTGGGGTGTGCGGCGCGGAGCGGCTGCGGCGCCCTGCCCGGGCGCGGGTGATGCGCGGGGGCCGTGCGGGGTGCCTGCTGCGGTAGCCCGTGTCCGCCCTTTGGCCCCGCGGCTGCGCTCGGTGGCAGCGGGAGGGGACGGTGCTGCTAGCGGAGCCCGAGTAGCTCCGCTCCTGCCGCCGGCCGCGCGCGGGCGTCGCATGGATGTGCTGCAGTTGGGAAAAATCCCGGCTATCAGTGGGAACTGGCCAAGTTCGTCCCGTGTCCGTGCAGTTCGCTTCGGCAAGTGTCCGCTGCCGGTGTGTGCGGGGGAGGGGAAGAGGAAGGGCTTGGTGTGGTAAGGCGGCAGAACTGCACCATTTGCGAAGTGCTCCATCACCCTGCGGGGACGGGCGGCCCGAGCTCCGGGAGAACCCCCGGCCCAGCCCCCGCCGAGCGCTGGTCTGCGTTAAAATTAGGAGCCTGGTAAAGATGTCACATGGTTTGGGCATTACGAGGTTCAGGTCGCAGCTTTGCATCTTTAAATAGCCACCATGGCAGGTTAAAAGTGTAGAGCCCAAAGATTGCCAAAAATCGGGTATCAGGGTAGTTAAGCAAAGAGCGTATACCTTTCTGCTGGCGGAGCGAAGCCTGTACGCCTGTGTCGGGTTTGCATGGGTTACATCTGCTGCTGAGTAACGAGCCTGTAAGAATGTCAGTGTGCAATTTGAGATCAGACTACAAATTTTGAAACGGCCACATGAAACCGACAGAGCAGCCTGTAGTATTACTCATTATTCCTTTTGTTTCCTACATATCCATATCCCATGAGTTTTTTACCTCTGTGGATATTGCAGTAGTTTTTGCCCAAAGCCTGGAGTCTGTGCATCAAGACTGAGGTCTGTTAAACCTGTGTTAAACAACACAGTGCCTGAAGTGAGGATCATGGGGAAATGCTTTGGCTGTATGTACCAGACAGAGGAGAAGCTTCAGTGAAGTTGTATAGTCTGCTTAAGGTAGCACTGTGAGTCGGTAGGAAATGGTGACAAAGGATTTCAAGTTTTCTGTAGGTCAGTTGTGAGCAATGATGTCCTGAACTGATAAGACAGTAATTTATCTACAAAGCAGAAATATCTTTAATTGTGGAAGTGTGTGATATTCTGTTTGCCTGATTTGGGCTTATATAGACACATTTCTTCTGCTCAGTTTGTAGTGGCTAGTGTTACAGAAAATTCCCAAACAGGCCTCTTTAATGAAAGAAAGCACGCTGGTAATTACAGGGTGAGAGACTTGTACCGAATGGCAGCATGTGCTAGCTGTTCACTGTCTCCCTGAGGAGAGAGGGAGAGGATCACTGATGAAGGCAGAGATCTTCCTGTTGCAACAGCTCGTTGCTATGTGAGTTCACAGTGGAAATACCACTACTTTTAGAGGAAAGACCTCTTCACTACAAGTAATAACCAAGTGTATAGTGACAAATGCAGCACCGTGTGTGATCCTCACCATCCTGCAGTCATGTGCTGTAGTGTGCATAGCTGTTCCCAGTAGAAAATGTAATCAAGTGTGTTGGTTCATGCACAGAAGATGCGAAATTGTGAACTGAAATCCTCTCATTGGAGAGGCTCAAAAAAACAACACCAGCAACACCACAGGCTCAGAGAAAAGAGGCTTCACATTCACATGAAGGTGATGGTTGTAGGTGTGAATGTCTGTTGTGTTATGCAGATGGCATTCGCTTTCCTTACCCCACTGCAAAATGTAGTCATGAGTAATGCTTGGCGGCCCTGTGGAAGTGAAATCCCGCGGAATGAGAGAGCATGGAAAAAAAGTTAATTTGATGCGTCCAAATTAAACATCTCTTCTTGGCCAAGAATGCAGCACTGAAGTGTTGCAGGCTCCTCTGTTAGATGCTTTTCCTGTCATTTTGTAATGCTTCGTGTGGCAATGTCCAGCAAATGAAAATAAGTGTTCAGCATGGTTTAACTCTTATCACAAATAAGAGTTTCTCATGGGAGAAATACAAACAATGTGTGTGGATTAATTAAGAACAGGAATTAGGAATCCTTAGGTTTCTTAGCAGAATAAACAGAAATCCCTAAGCAAAGGCTAGACTAAGAACAGAGCATAGGTCATAGTTCATGATGGGAGTAATTAAACTTAGAACACAGTAATCATCTGAAAAATTATATTTAAGACTGCCTGTAGTGCCTCAGTTAATGAGACAATAGAAGTCTCGGAGTCTTACTGTCTTGGGGAATGGAGTATATGTATTGAAACAGTGAAGCTGAGGTGGAGTTCCTATCTCGCTGTCATTGCTGCATGTTTTTGAAGGAAACACTTGGTGAAGATAAAAAAGGACAAAGATTATTTTTTTCTGCATGTTTATTAGCTTTTTAATCTTGGGACTACACTTGATTGTTGAGTTTTGGAGGATTTTCAGAGTTTCAAATTGAATGTGAAGAAGTTAAGAAAAAAAAAAACCAACAAACTGTTGTCTTAACCCTTCTGTCCTGGAAGGAGACATGACTCTAAAGGGAAAACCTAAAAATTGGTGTCACAAAGCTGAGGGCTGACAGTAGAGGTGTGAATTCTTAATGGGGGAAAACAATTGCAGAAGCATGTCTGTTACCCAAGGTTCTTATCAATTACCCACACATTCAAGAAACGGTAAGCATATTGCTGTGGCTGTTTAGGTAGAAGAGAGATACCTAATGCAAAATCCTGCTTGGTAGTACAGTCAAATTCAGTAATAACTTCAAAGGGCATGTGAGAGGAGAATATACGAACATTACCCAGTGTCTTACGAAGCAAGAGAAAATGTGTTCACATTCAGAGCTGTAAATTAATTTCTCAGTGTTCTGACATATGCTGTAGAATGAAGCTTGCTGCGAAGTGAAAGGGAAAGCAACTGTGTCCCATTTTGTAGATCTGATTATACTACTGATGACTTGTAGCAGCAAAGACTAATTGTCAGTGCTTGGATCTTGCAGGCATCTGCATCATGAACAGTTGATTTTATCTTGGTCTTTTATCCTGTGTCAAAGATAATCTGCCTGTGCTACTGAAATAAATATTTAAGCTCAGTGGTTAGTATGACTTAAAGCTGTATTTTTAGCTAGTGCTATAATTGTATTTCATTTACAACTGATGTGGTAAATAACATCTATATTACCTCTATATTGTTGCTGCTGCGGGATTTCCAATAACAGCAGGAAGGAGGAGAGGGAAGAAAGGTGGCATGTAACTTGTTTTCTGTGCCTAAAATGAAAGCCACAGATTCAGTGTTTTCTGCATCCTATGATAATCATCCCAGGCACAATGATGCTGCACTCTCACTAGAATTGGTCGCCTGCTTCTGTTAGGAGCTTGTTAGGAAAGCTGGGAATTTATAGGTTTACGTCCTTCAAAACATCACCCTCAAAGATGGCAGAAAACTAATACAAGTGGGGTTTTTTTGTAACTAATTTTGAGGTAAAACAGACTGCTGAAGAGCTTGCCTACTGTGTCAACCATTAAAGTAAATGTATTTAGGAGAAGATCATGAATGCCTAATGAAGTTTTTGAGCATACTGTACAAGTTAAAAAAAACCCAAAACAACAACCAAAAAAAAAAACAACCCCCCCCCCCCCCCCCCCCCCCCCAGCCCCTGAAATCTGTAATCACCATCTGTTTCTTGGATGATTACAAGCTGATCCAAAAATTTAACAGTGCCTGACTTTTCAATGGCACTTGCTGCCTAATAAGCAAGTGTGGAGAAACAAGAATACATGGATAAAATTACCTTTTTTCCCCCCCCCAGCACTTTGTGGAATCAGGAGTGTACTTTCTGTGGCTAAAGAATTGAACACACAGTGAACTCCATGACCACCTTCAACTGCTCACATCCCTCTGTGAGCTTGATGCTACTGTTGCACTGTTCCTTGTATTCTTGTTTGATATTTTTTAACAGGAGTGGAACAACACCAGGACAGAACAATGAAAAGAGAGCTGTGGGTCTCCAGTCTGTCAGTGTACCTCTTGGATTCCTTCACCTTAGAGTTAGAAACTGGGTGGGGGGTGGGAAGCATGGCAAGTAAGTGCATCTTTCTTTCCCTCTCATGCAGTAACATATATTTGATCACATTAAGAATGCTTCTGTATCTGCAGAAAGCTGTGAAATGTCTGCTCTAGTCAGTTTTCACTTTGGGGGTTTTCTTAGCTAGTATACTGGTCTTACCTGTTACAAACTTTCATCCAGACAAATAGACAAGTAGCTCACTTATTAATACCTGTCCTTGTATTTTAACATGCCACTGGAGAGCTTGTTAGGTAAAGTGGAGCCTTGTGGTTTGGCATAAATCACTTTTCTTAGTCCTGACTTACCTAGCATCTCTCCTAGAACTTTGTCCTGACACATGGTACATGTAGGAAAATGACACTGAAAAAGTGTTACTGAATTGTTCTGTAGGAAGATGAAACCTAAATAAATTAAAACTAGGTGATGCCCTCTGGAATACAAACTCCATGTTTATGATTAGGTTTCATTAAAGAAAGGGTGAGATTGGTTGACCAAAACAAGCCCACAGCACTTAGTACTAATGGTGCCTTCAAAAGCTACAGGAATTGATAACTTCTGCGTCCATATTTTTAGTATAGTCTTAAATGATGATGTGACTGGTGGCACCCTGAGGATATGGAGCCATAATATTGACTCATGGCACTGGCTGTCAGTACAACAGGTTGGTTGGAAAACTGTCTTGGGGTGGGGAGGGCTACTCATCACTTGTCAGCTGTGTTCTTACTGTTTGTGTTTAATGCAAAACACCACTGCTGCAGTTGTGTTATAAGTGGCTTTTCAAAACTAAGGCAAAGTAAAACTAAAGGTATTAATCAAGATTTTAACAGTGAGTTTGGAAAAAAAAAACCATCTTTTGAATTGTTTAATGAAAGTGGTGTTAGACTGTTGGGAGAAGGCTCTTTCTAAGAAGCCGGAAGAAACAATGTATTAAAAAGCATTGATTACATCAGAGCAGATAATAAAGCAATTAAAACTATTTTAAAGTCGTCAGTTGGGCACTCAGCCCAGATGTTTGCATATAGAAGGAAGCAGAACAGGAAGAGCTGTTTATTGAAAACTTGTTTCTTTTTTGGATGTCAGGCTCTGTGTACTGCAGAAATTAATTTGATACTGCTTTTGCTTCAGAGTGGATGGACTAATAAAAATAAATAGTAAATATTATGGTTAGGTTAAGAGTAGTAAACATGCCTCCATGAAATACAAATGGAAGTGATATTTCATGTCCCTCTGTAAACTATTGAAAGGGACACATACAATAGCTTCTGTTGGGGATGGGAGTGGGAGAGCTATGAAAGAGCTCTGACAGCAGTTTCAAAACTACTTTCTGTAGTTTCTTCCAGTCTACAAGATAAGGTGCTGCAAAGGCTAGAGTAATTTTTTTTTTTCCTGTGGGTTTTTGAAACTGAATTTCATTAACCCCAGCAGCAAGGGCTGGACAATGTTCCATGAAGCAAATAGGCAGCATGAATTGGTTTTGTTGGCTCAACTTAATTGTCTTGAGTATCCTGCACCAGATGCCTTAAGAGTCTCTAGGGTATTATTTTTGAATTCCTTGCTCATTAAAGCAGACACTTGCATTATGCCCATTGGCAGGGCCTGGTAGATGTTTGTTTTTCTCCTGTAGTTTCAGGGTGGCAAACTTTGTTTACAATAACTGACTCACCCCATTATTCACTTCCTGTTCTACAATCCTGTTTTCTGTTCTTCCTTGAAAACATCTTGTGCCTTAGGGATCTGTACACTAGCTGTACATTGTGCAACCTCATGACAACTTTAGAGTAAGGTGAAACTACCCACTATTTACAGGTCTTCAGTGTATTCTTGCCAAAACTAAGCACTTGGGAGTTGTAGTCATTTTGGCTTATGGATATCTTGATTTGAGAGATTAGTCATCTTGGTTGTTAACAATGAGGTTTTAAAGGTTTGAAAGTAGCACATATTCATTTCCATACTCCAGTATGAATTTATTATTTTATGTTTACTTCCAAGGCATATTTCCAGGTGTTTCCATTTCTTTTACTTGGTACTTACTATGCAATATCTAACACAAATTCTGATTTCCTTTCCTCATTTTCACTGTTGGTAACTCATGTGTTTGCACTTAGCAAAATAGTTGAAGCAGTCTAAGAAATGGTTGCCTTGCTATGGATGGTAATGAATGACAAACCTTTTTAGTTTTCCTAATCTGCATCCTGGTGCGTGATGAAATGGGTTAGTTTTGAATTGTTGAAATAGTGACTTCTTGCATGTGTTTTGCTACGTGATCATCTGTCTTATGATCTTCCTGTTAAACCTCTATAATAAGTTAATTAGTTTTGTGTTGAGAGATTGCTTAATAAGGGTGTTGTGAAAATTGTTTGAAGTAACTGAATGCTGTAGTGATGGATCTCAAACTGAAAAGAAAACGTTAGCTTTAACTTCAAAGGATGGGTTTGAATAGTTTGCAGTAGAAGTACTTAATGGCCATAGACCTTTTAGAGTACTTTATTTTCATCAGGCTTGGTGAACAGCTACCTTGTGTACTGAAGCAAGGTAATTAGTCTAATCCAGCTCTTTTGTGTGCATTGTAAGTTCTCAAGACAATCCTAATATTCTTAACACAACTGTAAGTATATGCATGATCCTTTTAGATTGTAAGACAAAACTGAAAAAAAATCACATTTCCTTGTATGCCATTGTTAGAAAGCCTGTGGAGCTCCTTGGTGAGACTGAGACTTAAAGAACCACCTTTCAGCTGCTTGAGCTAGCTGGTTTAGTCTCACTTTTCCTCATCTCCTTCCTGATGTCTTAGTCATATGCTGTCTCACAACTCAGCTATACCTGTCTTTGCATTTTATCATTCTCTGCCATTATGGTCTTCCTGGTTAACAAGTTGAGCTGTATCTGTTTTCCTTATTAGTTATTGCTCAGCTTCGAAGGAATAATCCAGTAAAAATAATACATTTTGAGGAGTTTTTTAGATGGACCATAATTCATTGAAGTTCATGGTCCAGCTATGCAAACAGCTGTGCCAGCACAAAGAATGTGGAGTTGATGCAAAAACAGAAGAGACAGAGGACAATAACTTCCTTGTAAGGAATTGCCAGTTTAAGCCAGCCTAAGGTTAGACAAACTACAACCTCCATAATACTGAAGCTCACTAAAGCTGGGGCTGCTGGACTAGTTCCATTCTCTCTGGTACTGGTCTGATTCTATGGCAAGTTCATTTGGGGAGATACACTAACAGAAAAACAAATGCATAAAAGTGAATGGGGTAAGAGTTGTGTACTACAAAAGGCCATATTTGTAAGGGTCAGTCCCAGTTTAAAAGAGGAATTGCAAACACTGCAGGGAGCATAAAAGGAAGAGTCTGAGGTGTGTCTACTTAGAGGTGAGTTTTTATAGTAGCTTAAGGACAGTTGGAGGCACTTGTATAGCTGTAGAGTGGGCTTCAACCACTTCTCTCCTGTCTATAGCTCAGTTTCATGTGCAGTAACCTGTTAAACTAAAAGTAAGTTAAACTGTCGTCCACAGTAAAAAAACCCACTTGAGTAGAGAACTCTCACTGGATTCTGCACTTGTAATGAGGAGACCTTTCTCAACTGTTTTAGTCTCTTGAAATAATATGTGTTTTGGAAAAGACAAAACTGTCTATATGGCACCCATTGCCTTCTGATCATTTCTACAGTCTTGGTTTTTGGAACACAGTAAACCCTCTAACTTCATAACTTGCATATCCAGAGACTGAATGTCTTCAGAAAAGTTGTAATGGTTTCCTAGGGGCTGGAGTTCGAGGTTGCTTTTAGAGGTAACTGCCAACATCTGGAAGAACTTCTAAACAATAACAATTATTGTGAATCTTACCTTTGAAGTCTTCTGCATCCTATCAGGTATGTGGCTGTTGCAGTCACTGACTTTTTTGGGGTGGGGGTGGTGTGTGGTATTTTGGGGAGGGAGGAAAATACCCAACTTGGTTAGCCAAAGACCAGTTAAAAGAAAGTGGCTTACTAATAGTTTAACTGTACTGAACTGAAATTGAGAAATATCTGATGAACTTGTGGAGCCAAGCCTCAATAAACATGTTGTTCAGTGTTTTGTAGGCCCTTGCTAGGTCATGTGGGTAACAAAAGCATTTTTGGTACACCAGGTTATGATGTCAGTGTTGCTGGCTGTGCTTTTTATTCGTTCTATGTGCTTTTCTCTCTCAGAAATGTAAGTTTTCTGTAGTTAGTGTTTATTGGTGTTATGATGTGGTGTGACCCTTGTGGGTTGGGTTCTGGGTGATTATAACAAAACTTTCTAGAGGAGTTAAGAGAGAAATAGTTGTTAAAGTTTGTGGTTGTTGGGGCCCTTTACAATGTGCAAATCTCTTGTATTATGGTTTCCTGGAGCTGAGCAAAGTTGGAAGATTGACATAACAAAAGCAAGGTTGCTAATCTCTGAACTCCCAGCTTGGTCTTTCTGACTTTTTTGTATTTTGAGCTGAGCCTAAAGCTAGTTTTGGGAGACCAAGTTGCAAAATACCAAAAATTGAGAAAGCAGTTGAGTTGAGGAATGGGATATCTATTTTTATTTCTGGAAGAGGAAGGACTTAGCAACACATGCTGTCTCAGCTGGCTGTTCAAAAGAGCTGCTTTTCTCTCTGGAAAAGACAGCAGTCTCAGACAAGCTGACCATTCCAAACCTCCTCAGTCCATTCCAAACCTCCTCAGTCACTGCAAACTTGCAGGTAGAGGGCTTAGAAATGACTCACTCAAGCTGAAATGTGGTGTCAGATGCTTGACACCAGCTTCCTGTGCAGTGCCTTGGGGTTGATGCTAATTAGTGTGTCCCTGCTGCTCTCAGTGTGTGTTCCCCCTGCCCTTAGTAGCAGAGGAGAATTGAAATTTTCTCGTTTAATAATTCTTTTAGGTCTTAAGCAGAATTGTCAGATTAATGTGCTTTCAGTCTGACTCATGATTTGCTTTGCAGTGTGTGGTATGTTAACCAGCCTTCTCCTGTGATGACACAGTGGACAGGACCAAACAAGAAAAGCTTTCTGGATATTCCTCAGGCTTACAGAAGACAAGTGGTAAAAGTCATTTACAGAAACAAAACCTTAGTGCTTGTTAACAAACCTGTGTACCTGCTTGCAGGCGAAAAGCACTGCAACCCCTGATTTTGTAACCTCTTGCCCATTCTGTTCCTGATATAGCAGCTTTTCCAGCTGTTATTTTGGGCTTCAGCTGATTCAACAATGCTGCTTTCTCTTTCTACCTATAGCTGCAGGCAGTTGTGGCTGGTTATTTCATTTGAGTGAGCAATGTCCTTCAGGCTATGTTGGCTCAGGGATGTTAATAGGGTTCAGATGTCTGTGAGCTCGCAGAATCCTGCCCCCCCCCCCCCCCCCCATCACTCTTCTGCTTGTTCTGTTGCAGTACATCAAAGCAAAACAGTATTGAAATATTGCGTATTTTGGCTACTGCTAGTGCAGTGTGCCTTTTTCTTGGTGTGAGTGTGGTGGATTTCTCTTCTCCACAATCTTTTCCACCTGTTGAGGTTTTTTCCCCATGTTACCACAGTTGCCTGGTGTTGGTACTGGTGCTTTTAGTTCACTTTACTCTTCAGACATTATTTTTGTACTCAATGACCGTATCAGAGAAGTATATTGCAGGTTTCTCCTTGGAAGATGCCATTCCATAGGATATTTTTAGTATTCCTGTCTTGTTGAGGAAATGTCCCAGACTTTTAATATTAAAAGTCAAGTTTTTCATTTTCCGGTGAATGACTTGCTGAGGTTCCTGGCTGAACGTGACTTGCTTCACAATAAAAAGTGAAGCACCTAAGAAGTTACTGGAAGAGCCTGGAAGTAGTGGTTGCTCCTGCATGATGTGCTGGTCACCTGAAAGATGAAGATTTATTGGGTTCTCATGCGTGATGACTCTATTACAATGGGCTGCTTCTTGCTCACTACGGAGCAATGTGCCTGAGGTCTTCTTCACCCCATTATAAATGCCCTTCAAAATGTAGAGACTCTTTCCTGAAAAGCCATGATTCTAACTGTTGTACAGGAGAATGTGTGTAATGATTGGTTGTTTGGGGAGTGTGTTTGTATTGCTGAAGTTGCTAAGCCATCCTTATAGTATTTGACATGTAAAAAATGCTTGTTTTATCCATGTGCCTTAAGACTTAGTAGTGTCATGAAGACATTGTTTGATTTTTGTCACAAGAGAGAATATTGTTATTGTGGCAGCACAATGCTGAAAAGTTCAGAAATGAAAAACAGATGAGGGATAGAAATAGGTCTAGCTGGCAGACAGTAATTCATGCTGTTACTATGAGCATATGATTATCTCAATAGCAAGGCTAAAATTCACTTTAAAACTGCATTCACAGTTTAAGAGGTCCTGTGGCTTTTTTTATTTACAAGGTGAAATTGATTTAAACCATCATATTTTAATGGGTGTAACTTTATGTAGTTGAGTTGGCCAAGATGTCAGGTGGAAATGGACACAAGGGCATAGACATCTGTGTATTCAGGTGGTGGAAAGTAACACCTGAAGTAACTGGCTTGGTTTAGTTGTGTTGCCATGGGACCCCTTTTGAATTGAAGGCATAATCCAGGAGATCTGTGTCATATATAAGCACACAACTGAGATTTCAGGATTGCTTGTTTTTCAGTCAGACTTGTATTCTGACCAATAGTGACCTTTTGATAAGCAAAACTGAAAGGAACCTGAATAGTCTGTGTCTTGGTGATAGTCTTGAAATATATATATAGCCTATTCAAAAAAAGGAATTAAAAATTGGGGGAGTTTGAAATGTTCTATGGACATTTGACTTGCTGGTGAAGTGCTTCGAAATGAGATAATTTGGGACATACTGATTTCTGACATGGGAAGCACTGTATTTAAATAATAAAAAAAACCTAGGCCTTCATTAAAGGAAGAACATAGATTTGGTTGTGTGGACTTCTCAAGATCAAGCTGTATAGCTACTTGTAAAGACAAGTAGTTTTGCTGTAAAGGTTTCCCTGATTTTTGTCACCTGCTGTTGCAAACAGACTCAAATAGTGGTGTGAGCTGGCATGGATCATTTGGATGATGAAATTTAATACTATGGCTTCAAGTAGGTGGAAGAAACAACTGAGATCCAAGATAGTAAAGCATGATCCTTGAGCTACATTTTCTCTACTACTTACTTACCTTTGCTTCACTAGCTAGCAAGTCTGAGCTCAGAATTGGTTTGTCAGGATCGTGCTTGCTATGTTTTTCCCCTTACTTGAATATAAGTTTTTCACAGAAGTTACTGTGTCACCTCCCATGCCAGGTAGCTCTGCTGAGGGATACAAAGACTCATCTTTCTGGGTACTGTGGAGTGTACCACACTTTCGATGCATCCTGCTTTTCCATACCATGCAATATGGACTAATAGTAGTTGTCTAGGTAGTTGTGGTTTTCTCTCTCCTCAAGTGAGAAATACTCCTCGTGTATGTCACTTACTTGAAATACAATTCTGTTGGCTGTAACCATATAGGGTACTTAGTTTATGGAAATTATCTCTCAGTTGTTGAAGTTTGTTTTGTCCAGGAATGCTAAACTTTGTTACAGCATAGTTGTTGATGTAGTTGTGCCATACAGCAATCTCTACAATTTGTGCTAGACTTTTTGACCACTCTTTTAAAAAATGCAGTTTTATTTGAGTTTTTAGATATATCTGATGTCTCAGAGCTTGAAGCAGGGTGGATAAAAGGGACCAGACATACCAGGAGTGAAAATGCTCAGCTTTTGGACTCTTTGAACATAAAATAAACAGTGTGCAGTGAGTCACATCACTGCCGCTAAATAACTGAGGGGAGCTTGCAAGTTTTAATTATGTTCTATGGACTGTCCAAAGGACTGGTATTGTTGAGTTTTACTGTATCTTCCAGGACAGATAAGCTGATTTCCTGCCTAATTAGTTTATTGCTTTCTGAAATGTTTCCTAAAGCTTTGAGATCCTGTGCATTTACATGTATTTGCATAAGTAATACACAAAGGAAAGTGCTCAGGGGAATCTGACTGGGGCTTCTGGTGGAGTTGGCAGTGCTCACTGTTGCACAAGGTAGCTGTTTCACAGCTCCCCCAGTGAGGAGACAGCTTTGCAGCCACCTTGGAGGGGCATGGTAAATGGAACAGTGATAGAAGTGCAGCCAAACAAATCCAGCCTGCAGCTCTGCCTTTGGGCCAGTCAGGCTGGCACAGGTCATGGGCAGGTCGTTGAAATCTGCTCTTAAAGCATCCAGGGTGACTGATCAGAGAGAGGTGCCCAGGCTGTGAATGTCTTAAGTTTTGGAATGGATATTGCCACCAAAAATTAGAATTAATTAAAAAATCGTGCATGATTACTTCAAAGCCAAGTTAAGCTAACACCAATGGAAACTCCACAACAGTGTTAGTCATCTTCAATTATCCAGGCTATGACTGCAAAATTGTTGCATGACTATTATAGATATAAAATACATCCTGTGTTAGTGTAAACATCTTCTATATGTGACACTTTCCTTGTCACTTAGCTCCAGCAGTATGAAACCAAAGACATTTAATCATGTTAATTTTCCATGGTGATTTACTAATGAACTATTTGAATTATTTATTGGCTTCCCCTGCCTCCCTCCCCGTGCCCCCCCCCCCCCAGGTGTACTTAAGGTCAGGAAGTATGAAATAACTTAACCTGACACCGGTTATACTGCAGTGTAGTACCTTCATTCCTAAAGATTTCCAAAGCTCTAAAGCTGGCATTGTACCTTCACTCTCCACATGTGGAAGAGGAACGGTGTTTTGCAGACTAGAGGGGAATTTTGTTTGGGGATTTACATGGTTTTCAGTTGTCTTTCTCTGATTTGTGGCCAAGTTGTTATATAAAAGCATGGCTTCATCGTGAGTGTGGGCCTCCCTAAAACCTGTCCTCTCCACGGGTGGGCTCAGCTGCTAGCAGTGTGTGTGTCTGGTCAGCTGGGTCAGCTGCTTGCCTGCTGAAAACTAACACTGTGTCAAGGCAGGCAGGGGAGAGCAGAAAGGACAGGAATGGGATGCAAGCACTGCTGGGAGCAGTGGGCAGGAGAGCACGCTGGGAGTTGAGCTGTGTGATGCCGTGCTGCAGGGATAAGGCTAAGCCTTGATCTATGCCAGCTGTGAACTGGCATAGTTCACGTAGTTCTTTTTTGGGACTCTGTTGGTTTCTCTTCCTGCATGGAGGGTAGTGATTTTGAAACTTGGAAGGTTGTAATGGTGATCCTCAAGAGGAGGAGCAATAGATGAGAAAGTGAAATCTGTCAGCTGCTGCTTGAAGTTACTGCTCCTATAGGTTTCACCAGCAGCCTTATTCTAATAAGCCTCTTTATTCTTGAGCTTGTTGTCCTCTAACAGATACCAAGTCTCTTAACACTTAATCAATTTTGTGCTTTCTGTGTCAAGAAAAGAAGCAGTAAAATCTGATAACTTTGATATTGCCATTTTCAATATCAGTGTTTTAGGGGAGATGTTTTTAGATGTATATACAACAAATGCTAGGCAACTGAAATGCAAAGGAAATGAAAGCGTAGTCTCTGGTATGTGATTCTGTAAAAATCCCTTTGGAATACAGGTAGACCATATCCATGGTAGCTTTTGGTATCTTGGAAGTGCTTCTGCTTGTCCCAGTAGGAGATACTGACACCAGTTTTAGTGTATAGCTGAACCTAAAAATGAATGTGTTGGACTTAGTCCATCATGAAGACAGTTTTCTGTCTTTAATGTTGTGGGTTTTGGAGTAAGTGATAAGGAAACTTGAACGAACCGTTCTCCTGCTTCTTTGCCAAGAAATGGGAAAGTCATTCTACTTCTTTCGGTTAGTGCTCTGATGAGACTCGTTCCTGGCATTATATGAGACTATTGAATATCTTCACAGAATCTATATCCTTTTTCCATGCCTAGAGTCTCTTCCCTTCTATTTTTGAATGTACATCACTTACACCTCCATTGCTATGTCCCCTTCCAGTTTAGGGTTGTGTCTCTAGTAAATCATTCCTCTGAGAAACAATTTATGCTTACTCTGAGTAACAATTTCCCAGACAGGTAAAGCTGTATTAATTAGCTTGCTTGCATCTATATGTCTTTAGGGACTCTGACTCTATGCTCCTAGTAGGAGTCTTGGAAGTGATAGCTTGTGGTTCATTTTCAGGTGTTGCTTTGCTTTTACTTTCTTTCAGCAACAGTTGTTGTTGGTTTGGTCCTATTTCCCACTCCCCCCCCGCCCCATATTGTACCTTTGGTACCTTTGGCCAAATGGTTTTCTAGAGAGGAGAAAATATTTATAAGAAATAGAGTACTTAGTTTCTGGTGAGATCTGACAAGTACTGCAGTCACTGGAAAAGGGACAGGCAGAGCTGCCTGGTGGGATGCAGGATCAATGAGTCTGTCCCCTTGTGATGGGAGCAAACTGTTGGCTTTTGTATCCTGCATTCCAGTTTTAACTTCACATATTGGGGACACATGTAGACTCTCACAGCAGTCCTACTCCATAGGTGCCTTGGGCAAGCAGGTATAATATCTACATGGGCAAAAAATTAAGAGAACTCTAATTGAAATGACATATGTTTGTGCAATCACTGTGCACTGCCATATGTTTTACATGATCCATCCAATAGTTAACTGGCTTACTAAAAAAGACCTTCAGCATCTGCTGTTGGTCCAACATACCATTTAAATTTGCCTTTGTTCAGAGACTGACATGTCCTCTCTCTACTGCTTCAATCAGAGACATGCTTCAGATTCAAGTGCTTTCTCTCCTGAGTGACCTATTTGTATTTTCTCATGTGGTCTTTCTATTAGGCTGTCCCAGCAGTATGAATTGCAGCAGAGCAGCAGTGCTACCTGTGGCTTAAGGTACAGGGATAAATAACTGTGATCAAGCCCTTCTCAGCCGTGTCTGTGCCTTCAATAAAAGGAAGCTGAGTTCCTACTGCTTAGTTTATGCTGGCTCTAGTATTTGTCTGATGATCCAGTAAATCAATTCAGCTTGCTAAAAGACCAGAGACTAATCTGGCAAAAAGTCTGTGTTTTGGGCTTTTAGTTTGTTCTCATTTTTACTGGGTTCATAGGCTGAATCAGCTTGCTTTCTGGTTGAAGGGGTTGTTGGTAGAAAGGGGGAAAGGAGGCAGGACTATTCCCACTTGCCAAGCGGCAAATAATGTAATTCAGCTTAGCTGGGAAGCAAAAGGCTGGAAAAACCACAGCCTGAGTTGGTCTTGCTGCTGGCTACTGTCTGGGTAGGTCACCAGCTGAGCTCAACAAAAGGCACGTTGAATGCCAGGGGGTGGGAGGCTGGATCTGGCTGACAAGCTGGGTCACTCTGCTGTGGAGCTACACTGGAGAAGGCAATGAGCAAAGTTAGCGCTCTAGTGCTGCACTGTATTGTACAAGAGTCTTCTGAGTTTGAAAGAGTTCTTCTGACAGTGACTGTTTTCCCTTTCTTATGCTGTTAGGCTTCCATGCATCAAAACTGATACCTGGCAGTACTTGCACTGATGTGCTTTCAAGAGCAGCTTCTAGTCTGTGTGATTTGTAATGCACATACTTTGTGCAAATATTCTAGCTCTTCCTTTAATGATGGCAGGTCTTGGTGTGGGCTTGAGGAATTCACAGTTGAGTTGACTCCACATACAACATGTGCATCAAATACTTCCAGAGTATTCTGGACCTGCAACTGAACAAGTATGTGTTTGTGGGGTGTTTTCTGCTTTCCTTTCTGTCACTGTTTCTGCAAGAGCTTTTAGTCATCACTACCTGCTTTGTTTTTTGTCTGTTTTCATATCTGGATGTTCTGGTATCTTATCTAAGTAAAATACTGTATCATATGAATGTCTCTAAAGAGATTTGTGACTGCATGGCGGATGTTCTTAGGAGATATATTCACCAGATTTATTGGATTGTGGCCAAACTGACCTCTCATTTTGGTATTAAAGACTTTCAGGTATTGTGATTAGTTTTAACGCTTCCTCCTCCTTTCAGGATTCTCTGCACAACACTATTGTAAGAGCTATGTATTAGTGCATGCCATGACTAATGAGCAGTACACTTGAATGAAGCTTTGGAGACAAGCATTCTGATGCCTGTCTCTAACATATTTGTAGACAGCTCTGGTAAATGCTCAAAAGCCTTCATTTTTTGTCTCAATAGATTAAATGTCATACTTGAATTCAAATCTTAGATGCTACTTATTGTTTGTTGATGTTAGGTGTCTCTAGTGCCTTTTCTACAGTTCATTTGCAAAATGTATCAAACGGAGTTGCAATTTAGGTGGCATTAAGTACGTCTGACTGTGTACATCTGTAGCATGCAAGTGTACTGGTGGTGAGGTAGACAGCTACTTTTTATATGTGCCACAAAAGAAAATTGTAAATACTGCACCAAGAGTGGAGAATGGCATATTCAAGTAAATCCTTGTAATTTCAGGGGACTTAAAACACAATCAGTGGTCTTGGCAGATGGCCAAGGGCACAAGCGGCTTCTGGAACTCTTCCAGCTGTTAATGGAGTGTGGGTTCTGATTAAATTTACTGTGGCCACTGAGTCTTGGTCTGCTTGTCTCTCTATGTGTTAATGTACGCTTTTCTAACAATTAATATTTAATTTTAAAATCTGTTTTAATACTCAAAAGCAGCTTTACAGTATCCTCATGACATAGGTCTCTCCTTTATGTTAAGCACAATGAAGACTGAAACACCAGCAGCATGAGAGAAGCCCTACCATAAAAAACTAGCTGTTGTAAAAGCCTTGAAATATTTGTGCTGGCAGCCTTGCAGCTTCCCAAGGAACATTGCTGCATTAGTTATGTGAAATCCATTCTATAGTTGACATAATTAACTGATTACAAAAAATAAAATCTAATATAGCAGAATTGTGGCATGGTCAATGGGGTCTTTGACAAGACTTCAGGGTGGTAGTTTGGACATGAGCCTGCTGGATTGGCTGCTTTTCCATTTTACTATAGCTGAAAATGTTGCAAAGAAATGGACTCGTAGGGCAATCCCTTGTACTTCCAGATACATCAGTGAAAGGAAGAATATATTAAAGTAAGACGACTTTAGGATGAGGTTATTCTTTTAATTTGGAAGAAATGGGAAGTATCGTAAACTTAAATCCCAAAGAGTAAATTCCTAAGAATTGCCAGGCTCATGCCAAAGGCAAGTTCTGCAAAAGCACTCCTGTTAAAAGGCTACAGATGCTTTTTACATCAATACCACCAATAGTTTGAGACAAGGGGAAAGCAGATTACTGTAGCATTTGTATGGTGTGATCCTACAGAGTAGGTGGCTATATATTGGATTAGTTCAGCCGTCTACATAGAAATATGTTAGTTTTTTTTTTTACCTTATGAATTTTTCATGTCAAGGTGTCAATCTAATTGAAGTCAGCAGTAAAAGGTGAAGTAATACATTTCATGGAAAATATCTTAATGCAAGAACATAACTGCGTTACAGTCTACAAAAATAAATGGCTATGCTTCAATAAAATTATTTATAAGAATTGTTGATGAGGAACTTTCAAGGAAGACTATATCTGTAAGAGAAGTCACCCATTTGAATTACTTGAGAAACTGTTTAGGTTCTTGATTAAGTGATTTTTCTTGCTAATTAATAATATATCATACTACTGTGATGTAACTGCAGTGGTGCCAGATAAGTTTTAGTATATTTGAAATGCCTTTTTATACCTTCAGTTGTGTTAAATTCTGTAATATTTGCAATGTTTTAGGGTGCCATTGCATGTGATATAGAGGTATATGAATTTTAAATAACTTTCTGGTTATGAAAAAAAAATTGATTTATTGCTGCATTTCTTTCTCCAGTCTTACTTTTGTTACTTATGCTGGTTAGCTTGCAAATTGTTGAAAGTGAACAGAGGAAAGTCTGTGTAGCAAGGCTTCAGAGCTCCTTACACTTCCCAGAATTTGATGAGACTCTGGCAATATTTAACTGTGTGA
The DNA here is from genome assembly GCF_017590055.1 of Onychostruthus taczanowskii. Classification (NCBI taxonomy): domain Eukaryota; kingdom Metazoa; phylum Chordata; class Aves; order Passeriformes; family Passeridae; genus Onychostruthus; species Onychostruthus taczanowskii. The sequence continues at coordinate 8,158,629 of NW_024500349.1, read as the reverse complement.
CATCTTTAAGCAAGACTCCTTTGTCTTCACTATACTTTTTTTCATGCTGAAGAGGTGAACCAAGACTCTGTAGTGAGGGGAGGCATTATATGCAGGGTAGTACCTTGCTTCTTACAAAAATGGGAATGTTTATTGTGTAGAAGAGCTAGAAAAAATTATTTTGAGACTAAGGGTAAATCTAAGGGAGGTGAAACTAGGAAGATATGTTTTATCCCTCACTGAAAAAATGTAGCTAATTGACTTGTTAGTTGCTATGATGTGGTGAGCATTAGATACACCTCTTTCAGTGTGTTCTAAACCAAGTGTTCTACTCTGAAGGAATACTGAATATTGGGAAGTGAAATGTGACTGTCAGTTGGATGTAAAATATGCCAAGTACTGAAGTGTTGTTTTAAACACTGAGGTTTTAGAGAAAGATGGAAGAAATAATATTTCTGAACCTGCACCTTGTCTTGTGAGTAGATCAAGGTCCTGCCTTTGCAGTCTTGAACTATAAGGTAAACTGTTTTGAAATGCATTACTCTCATTCTGAGCACCATTATTCTGGAAACTGATGAGAACTGATTCTATAGCTAAAGCAAATTTAATGTTGTGGTGTAAATTATAGCTATTCATATCTCTTTTCTATAAGAAGTGATGCACAGTCTGCAGTCTGTGGGTGGGAAAATGAACAAAATCAAGTCTGAATAATACTGTTCAGTCTTTGTAGATCTTGCAGACTTTTAACTGTTGTTGTTTGGCGCAAATTTGGTTTTATAATTTGAATGTAACATTAGAGGTGCATATTAATTACTTATGTGGAAACTGGATTTATTCCAGTGCTATATTGTGGATTAAGAGAGTAAGTTGGTGAGCAAATAAAGTTCAGCTACCGCTTGGTGTTGTAAACCAAACAAAAACCAATCTGGCAGAGATCTAGGAGAGTCATAAATCTAACTTTATCAGATCCATGCTTCTGTGGGTATGGGTTTGGTTTTTTTTTTTTATTTTGTATTGTCCTTCCTGCCCTGGTTTGGTTTTGGCTTTTTAAGGCTGTTGGAGCCTAACCTGAGTCAATGGAAGTGTCTGCTTTTGTAACGTGCAGACCACATGTGATATGGCCCAGCTGTTCTTATTACACACTTATCACCACACAGCATGTTTCAAACAAATGGTAGGTGAGAACAGACTAATTTGCATTTTTAAAGGAAGACTTAAGTCATTCTAGTCTTTTGTACACCATCAAATACATGTATCAAAGTCCATCTCATTCAAAGAGATGGTAAAAAAATAGGAAAAAAAAACCTTAAAAGGAAAGTAACCAGACAGCTCTTAAAATCTCGATCCCTTAAGGTTATCTAGAGCACAGTGAAGCAGGTGTAGGTACAGTATAATGATGGACTGTGAAACAGAGTGCCAGTGTGTGCCATCTAGCAGATTTATAGGAGAGCAGAAGAAACTTGGGTAGCATGGAGACAGCTGCCTTCAAAACAAACAAACATAAGAGCAGAAGCAATGTTCAAATGTGTTAAAATCATGAATCCAGTAATCTAATGTAGAAATGCACTGAGAAGTTTGTGGTTAACAAAAGGCATCAAAACTGATAATTGATACTTTCTTCTTACAGATCAGAGGGGTTCCACTGCCTGCAGGACTTGAGGATGAGGATTTAAACAAAGCATATATAGTAGTTACAGCTTTTGCAGGGAAATAAATTACTTGTGTCTTTGTTCAGTGGGGAGGAAACAGAAAGTTTCAGTTTTGGAACTTTTCTTCGTGAGGGATTGCTCAGCTGGTGGGTGTAACAAGGTGGAGGCCGGAGACGAGTTTGTTGATGTAGCTGATAGCACTATCAGCAACAAAGTACAAGGACAGGGTGGTATTCACTCTGATTCTAAATACTGAGATGAAATAGCAGAATGCTGATGTGTAAGTTCTTGTATAAATCTATTGTGTAGCCAGTGCTATAGAGATAGCAGGTGGGGTGCCAAAATTTAGGTAAGGGAGACTGTAGCACTTGTAAGGCTCTGGTGGAAATGTCTGACACAGTTCAGTTAATGGTGTTATTTAAGCAGCTATCCGCTACTTGTGTCCTTGTCTCTGTCTTCTCCCTTACAGTCAATGTGCCTTTTGTAAGGAAACCTGTCTTCCAACTTCATGGAGGCTGATGGGGGGGTGGTCATTAACCAGTGGATAAAAGTGATTTAGGTGTCTCTAGTTTCTAAGTGAATTTTGAAAGGGTCACTCACTAGCTTTAAAGGGAGTTAATAGGCCATAGCATAAGAAGGGATGGTCTTTGTGCTGATAAATAATTCCTTAATTTGTAAAGAAAATAACGTGGAAATAAATGCTTGGCTGTATCAGCAAATTGCTGTAGGAATATGAGACTTTGCTAAATTACCTAAAAGCCCTGGTGACCAGTGGGGAAGAAAGCTTGCTGCTGGTAGCAAATTAATTGGGATAGGTAGGGTGAGGTACAGCTGAAAAGAATCGCAGAAAAAAGTAGTATGGCTGAATTTCCAGTGCTGTTGTTTGTCAGGAGAACAGGTAGCTGCATTGAAGAGAACAGCCCCACTTTTACATGTAGTGATGGATGCTAAACTGGCCATAACTGTGCAGGAGCAAGGTCTTAGTACTGTTATTATTTAGTAGGTGTCAAACAAGCAATTGTCCTTACCAGAAGAGGAATACAGAGTAAAGTAGAAAAGGTTGCTGTGTTACTGTGTAAATCCAGTTGGTAAATCAGCATTTAGAATACTTTGTATCATCTCCTGCTAAAAGGTATAGTAGAGCTTAAAGGTCAGTTGAGGGCGTGAAGGATGATGAAAAATACAGAACAGCTTTGGTGTAGATACTTGTCTAAGCATCAAGAGTTGTCAGGAAGGATATTTGAAGTCTCAAAAGTTATGAGTTAAAGTGAGGACTTTGCAGGAAGCGATTTCTACCTTTTTCCATGAAAGATGTAGAAGTTGGGTTCAAAACCACCAAGTGGTTCTTCATTGAGCAAATTTAAGACATTAGAAGATAAAACCTAACAATCTTTCTTTCATCTTTGAGCACAAATTGTGATGTACAATAGACTTGCTGTCTACATTGTAGGAGAAGGACTGAATTTTAAACTGTCAAGGTCATAGATGTCTGCTTTGTCAATGACAAGGTATTGCTGCTCCTCCAGTTCAAAAATAATGTGTATTTTCTATGCTCTTTCTTAACATAGCACACTAGAAACTTAACTGGATTCTAATGATTCTACTGTAGTGAATTTGAAACCAATCCAAAATAATGCTGCCTTTGTTTTTAATGTTTATTTTGCTTACTGTAAAGCCTTTCTTAGCTGTCTAGTTGCATTTTGGTTATGTGTTTCATATTTGTTATTAAAATCCAAAGAAAAAGACTACTGTTTGAGAAGTGTTGTGATTTGTAGTTGCTTGTGCAAGTTTACATGGGAATGCTCTTCTGATCAAGCCTAATGTTCTCTTCCTCAGTTTAAGCTGTAGGTGTTCAATGAATTTTATGTTAGACACTATACAAAAAGCTCATAACTGGGAGCAAGGTAGCTGATAATCAAAACCTGTGTTTAGTCTTTGCTTCACCATCTACTCCTGGTGCTTTCAGTTGCACATCTGAATAATTGAACAGATGACCCTTCTAAAGGGACAGATGGAGGGAAAGCTCTGCTGAAGAGTTCATTATAAGAAGTAAATCTTGCCCTTGTCCTCAACACACCATATCCGCTAAAATTAAAGATTGCTTCATTAAAGATTGCTTTCTTTATTTAAATCATGTAGCTGGCAGCTTGGTTAAATAGCTTTTTTCAACACAGGATTTTTCAGTTGATGTGTTTCAAAACTTCACCTCACTGCTGCATCATGCAGGAGCAGCAGTGCCAGCCTCCTTGACCACTGGCTTCCTTTGGCATATATGTATTTGTGCTGTGTTAGTTTCACCAAGTACCATTTTTTGTAAAGATAACTAAAATCTGGTCTTGCATGGAGCGATATCATTATTTTCTGTTGAAATATAAGAATATTTTAATTTTTCGTACAGCTTTTAGGAGATGAATAAAATACAAAATTATGAGAAGTGACCTTTTATCAAAGTCTGAGGTGCCGCTTGTTCTGTTTGAGTTTTAATGAAAAAATGTAATGATGAAGTGAAAGAAAGGAACTACAATGAGTGGTCAGAGGTGAAAACTATGCAATCTCTTTACAGTGTCTAACAAGAACAGTAAAATTGCTTTGATGTTTTTACTTTGGCTTTAACAGGATCTAAGCAGTTACTAACGTGACTTTATGACAAAACATCAAAGCATTAAAGGAAATCAATTAATGACTACTTACCTACTTCTCTACATGATGTGTAGTTAAAGGTTTTCTGTTCAGTGTCCTCTTTTTAATTTGATAGGGGTTTTTTTATTGTTCAGATGAATATTGTAATAAAAAAAGGCTTTCATATGACAACATGAAATTTAAATGCCTTGCGTTCATTATGTTCTGGTGGACTTGTAGTTTCTGGATAGTTTGTGATCAGATTCACTTGCCCACTTAGAAAGCAGATCTCATGTGTTCTCTAAGATTATAATTTAAATTGCTTAGACTGAGCTTACAGGAAAAGATGACTTGAAAAAATTAGTAATTAATATAGCTGAAAGTTAGACATAATTTGATATAAAACCTCTTAAGTCTTGTTGATATGACTGTATGCAGTCTTGGTTATAAATAAGCTTCCATGTATTCTCAATAGCCTGTCAATCTAATTGTTGTGCCTGATAGAGGGTAAAAATGTACTTAAGTTTTTCTCTGTGTGATATCATCTCCCTTTTTTGTGCTTCTCACTTATTTTATTTGGAATTTGAACAGGTGAATCTGCAAGCTCCTCAGCATCAGGCTTTGGGGATGTGGACAGCATTGGTTCTGTTCCCTGATGAAAAGCATCACAATGTGTTATTGAAACATGCAAAACTGTTCCATTTCATGGTCCTGAAAAAAATACTGTCTGCATTGTTGGCCTGTAATCTGTAGTTTGATTTAAAGATTGATTATTTAGAGTGTGTTTTAGAGTCATTTGAGGATATTTAGTGTGTCTTAGGGTCATCAGAGTCTCATCCTTTTGTCTTGGACCTTAATGAATATTCCAAGGCAGTTCTGGTTGTACCTTTGCCTGACACAGGTCTGATGTGTTATACCTGATAATGTTTCTGCTCTTTGATGTAAATTGCTGTAAGGCTTCAAAGTATATAAAAACTTGGACTACAGTTCTAACTCCTGTAGTTTACTTATGTGTTGATGCATCTTGTTAGATCCAGTAACATTAAATCTTTATAATCATTTCCACATGTAGAAGGTTGTTTTATTTTCTGTTTGCCTCTATCTCTTGCATCTATGCAGAAAGAAAGAAAGAAAAAGAAGGTAGGGTAGTCTTTAAAAATAGAGGTCTGGTCTCAGATTCTAGGAATACCTTTAGAAGCTGTTAAACTCGTAAAAATCCATAAGGTTAACAATATCTGGTAGAAGTGGTACCGGCTCTGTTTTTCTGGTTAGGGACTCCTGTCTTGGCAAAGTTGGTCCAGTCATTACTATCATCCCTGAAAAGTGTATTGAACTTCTGTGTTTGTTCTTCCCTCAATGCAGCAGGATTAAGTCAATCTAGTGCACATTTATTTATCATAATCAAGAGAAGGGAGTAATTTGTGTGTATGGTCTCATCTGATGACTTCTCTAGAAGGAAGAAGGAGCACAAACTGAACTTTATTTAACAGTGCTGGATTGAGTAGAATACACTCACTGGGTGGTGGCTAAAGCACATGGGAGAATATACTGCAAGACTGATTCCCCAGCAGAACTGACCTCAATATGGAGCAAGTATTTTTGTACTAAGGAAAAATGTTGAGCTTAAATGTGTAAATGTGTTTTAGTTTAAGAAAAAAGAAGGCTGTTCTTGCATTCTTCGGGATTCCATGTATGTCTTCAGCTATTAGTTACTGATAACTGTGTGCAGGGGCCAGAGGGGATGTGGAGAAATACACCTGTTTCAAACTGTTGTGTGCTGAAAACATCTGTTGCAGTGAGTGAGAGAAGTCAAATAAGTCCTATATTTAATCACACCACAAATTTTTAGAAAAAACTTCAAAACTAAGTTCCTGATACTAAAGCAAGTTATGTTCCTGTCTTTTGAGTCCCTGACACAAGTAGAAAGACACGTGCAATTACAATGTTTAAGCCTGATGTTATGTCTGCAAATCCTTTCAGAAATGTTTTGATAAGTATCAAAATTGAGATTTTGTTGAATTACTACTTCGCTGTAACGTTTTGCAGACAGAATTCATCAGTAACAGCTGTCAGTGCCCCCCCAAAATGAAAAATAACTCTGCCCTGTCTAGAGGGGAAAAGCAAACAATAGAAACATCAAAAATAAAAGGAAAATTAAGAGATTTGTAATGTCTTGAAACTTTCTTAAAGTGCACAGGGTCAGAACCAGGTGAGCTGAGGTGCTGATGTAAAGGAGAACCTCTTCTCTCCATGCCACAGACGTGTCAGCAGTGTGCCCATTCCATTTTGCAGATGGATGAAGCACTCATATGGTTTCTTTCAGTTTTTAGAGAGTGCATTAAATATATTTATAAACATCTAGATTCCGGTGTTCATAATGTTGGGATTTTAAACATATGTCATGAGAAAATACATTAAAAGGTCTCGTCTAATCCACCCAGCAGAATGGTTGGGCCGCTCTTTTTAAAGGAGACAAGCAATAAACCACCCACTGCTGCTGTTCTCCTGCCTTTCATTTCCTCCTCCCCCTTTTTACAAAAAAAACCCCAACTGTCCCCAATACCATAGTTCTAAAGGGTGATTTGGAGAAATCTGATACCAGATGAAGCTGGAGAGCAGATGAGATGGGACTTTTTTTTTCTTCCTGACATGCTTTCCTCTAAAACTACAACACAGTAGTGTTATTTTGAGGGTCAGAATAAATCCTGCTATATCCAGCTGATTATTGAATGCACCAGGCAAAGATGGGCTCAGGCTTTTTCCTTGTGGAGAGACTGAGTTGTAAAAGATAAAGGATGCTGTTTGAAAATTAAAATGCTGGTTTTTAAATAAGTGCTCCTTCAAAACTTAGAAGGAGATTGTCCCAGGGTGTAAATCCAGTTCATGTCTCTACTACCTACAAAGCAGTGTCAACTGGTTACCACTGTCTGGAAAATATGAAATGGGAAAAAACTACGAAAATTAAAACTCATTCAGTGATTGTTTTTAGCTTCAAACTTCTGTGGGTTATATACACGGGCTTCTTTCTGCAAGCATGTGGACTAGACATTTTAACTTGCTCTTATATAAAAACAGCCAGCAATGATCCTAGAAATGGGAACTTTCTGATAATATTTTTATGAATTAGCAGGAGTTACTAACTTCAAACTAATGTTGTTGCACCATAACATTCAGTAGTAATGGTTTTTTGTATGTAACTGGAGCAAGTAAGGATTTTATTTATAGTATATGAAGCTACTATGTTTTTTTTCTTTAGATCTTTGGAGTAGTAAACACATTTTTTTCTTGCTGGGAAAGAAAAGACTATCTTACTTTTTGAAGATAGTAACCCTTTTAACCTCTTGTAACTGTACCATTTAGATACCTATCAAGAGATGAATTCACAAAACCAATGGTAGGGCTAACTGCTCATGGTAAAACAACAGTGGAATAAACTGCAGCAAACAATGGTTTTTGGTTTGCCCTGGATCTGCCATGGGTGTGTTTTGGCACAAGGTGTATGTTCACTTGGTTGCCAGCTCTCCCGGGTCTTCTTCCTAGCAGTGGTCACCATCAGCTTTAAAGTGTAGCAGTGGAGTCTGAGCTTTTAATATTAATGTTCTTGAACATATAAATAATCTCATAAAATAATTTTTGAGTAGGAGAAGGAAGAGTGTGGTAAGAGCATAAATATGGCTTTTTTTCTCTTGCATTTATAGTCTTATTTGACATGCATTGACTGTTACGGGAGATAAATACGGTAAGAACTGAAATGACAGAAAAATAGTGATTCCTCTGAGAAGGTGTACCATGGCTTCCCAGTGGGACAACCCATGGTTTGACTGAGGCACAGTAGAAAAGCACTGTTACAAAATCAGACATCTAAAGCTTTATGTAGTTTACAGTTAAATCAATAAGACTAACTGATCCTAATGGAGTTCTGATTCTCACTCTGTCCATTTGCTGATGGCTTTGGGGACACAAGGGACTTGATTCTCCTCCCAACTCAATGTAAAAATTATTTCTGGCACTCCCTTCTCATCCCAGGTCTGACTCTGCTGCCAAATGGATTATCAGCAGCTTTGTCTGGACACAGCATTTGGACTCAAAAGCAAAGTGTGGTTTGGGTGTGTGTTGGCTTTAATTAAAGCAGAGATGTGAAGGTACATCCCCTGTGGCTCCCTTCTCCCTTGGAGAGGTGGGCTCTCCTTAAGCCTAGTGCTCACCAGATCTCCCCACCTAGGCACAGGAATTTGTTCTAGCACTTCAGGAGGTGAAAGGTACAGTTGAAGAATAACAATAATAAAAAAGAGCTGTTGTCTAGGGGTTTAAAAATAACTTTATGAGGCGGTGCCAATGAAGGCATCACCTTAATGCCTTTGCACCAATAAGTTACTCAGGCAGTCATCTCTTACACAGTATGGTCAAAGCTACATTTTAAAGAGGGTTTTTTTGTGTTTAATTGGTTCAATAGGCAACAGTGTCAGTCTTTTTCTAAAGCTGAAAGTAGTAGTGCCAGTAGTGCTACAGTAGTTGAAATTTTGAAGTATTGTATGTTTTTTGTTTGTTTTTTTGGTTTTTTTTCAGAGTTTAAAGATCAGAATGCTCAACTGGAATAAAAGCTCATATACAGCAAGTACCTTGATTCAAACTTCAGACTGCTAAAATTAGCTTTGTCTGGCAGTGGGCTATATGTAGGTGTTAAAAGGGGTTTTTATTTAAACTTATTTAGCTTCGTAATTTAAAATTTCAAGATTTTTCTTTTCTTGCTCCACATGTGAATAAAACTGAGGTATAAGAGAGTGAAATATGCTGCCTCCAAGGTCTTGAAAAAAAGTGATTAAAAGTAACCAGGTTGGGTAGAAAAGCACAGACAACTTGTAAAAAGCAGCTTTGCTAACAGGTTAAGACTGTTCAGGCAGTTATCATGAGCTGGTTTCCATTTTAAAGCTATTTTTCAGTAAGCTATAAAAATTCTGAATTAAAAAGCTACTTTATGACAAACAATTATCAACTGCTGTTTTCTAATGTTCTAAAAAGCCAAGGACATCTTTACTTTTTCTATGTTCTACAAATTTACATGTGTGCTTGCACATACCTTACTACTCAGCAAAACATAAAAAAATATAATTAATACAGTGCAAAGTGTATGTAGTCACTGGTAAATGAAAATAATAGTTAAAGCTCAAGCATTAAGATGAATATGTATTATATAAATCAAGAGGGTTTTGGTGTTGGTGATGCATCCCTTCATGTTATGCCCATTCTATTTTATGTAACAGTAGTCTTCTGTTCTGAAACAAGCTTTTCCTTTGACCTCTTACTGTTTTATTACTGAACAACAAGCTTCAAGGCTACTCGTGGTTAGTTGTGACATCCCAACCATGTTTTTCAGCTTGAAATAGTGCTAATATACGATTGGGCATTTGCGTGCAGAGTCAAAATGAGAAAGAACAAGATGTGTTGTGTTTTCTGTGTCTTTTTCTATAGCAAAACTGGACCACAGAAAACCCTGAAGATGTCTTAGGAACTTAATCCTTTGAGCGTACGTAGGCATGAACTCTGGTGGTCATTTGAAAAAATTGTGGGATTGAAGTTCTGGAAAAGAGACATTAAGATTGATCCAAATGCAGTATGAATAGAAGTGTGCATAGTAAGGGTCTTAGAAAACTGCAGAAAAAAGGGTTAAAAATGTGGCCCGTGTTGATAACCAAGGTCACTATTCCTAGCTATAAAATGTGAGGAATGTGCTGGTTTTGTCAAGACCAAAAGGCTACAAAGAAGGCCCTGAGGATGCTGCATCCTAGTACCAGGAGAACAGTTATGAAGGAGCAGCGTGCCCCATGTGCTCTCCATTCGTCTTAACTGGGAAGGAAAACCTGATAATGGGCAGACAACCTGCCCTAATGCTCACTGAGACTGAAGTTTGTGATTTTGAGACAAAGGACTACCTGATGTTAATCAGTGACTCTTAAAGAGCACAGGAAAAAAAAGGCCTAAAATTATTTTCATTATCACCTGTTGGGGACCCTAAACATTTCAGGAGGACAGGACTAGTTGTTTTCCTTCTGCCAAAACTTGTGGTGGAAACAACATCTTTGTACTTTGGATTGTGTGGATGTGAGAGCGAGTGACATCTGAAAGTGCGAACGTGTAAAATCAACTTGCTTTTTTTTCCTTTTATTTTATCCTTCCTGTAGTCCTGTACTGGGCTGCATGATGTGAATTCCCCTGCAGTAGCTTTCTGGAAGATAAATATTTAACTTGCTGCTGTTTTACTTTACTATTTTTGACCTCTGAAGTTGTTAGGGAGCTTTAAGTTTGTTAAAAATGGGTTGAAAGATCCCTGGACTTGGAGAAGCAATGCAATATCAGGTATCTTTACTTACAATCCAGCTTTCTGCAGGGAGGTAGGTAAATATACAGGAGGTTAGCTAAGAACTCTGTAACCTTTATTATACAAAAAAAGGAAATAATCTTAAATTTGGGATTCCTTGTCATGCTGATAGTATTTACCATAGAGAAGTAGCACCTGCTCTGCCATCCTTATTTAGGAATGGACTATCCTAGTGCTCCTGGTGAAAGGAGCATTTGTCTTGACAGCACTTCTGACGAAAAACTCTGAGGATAAGACTGCAGTTAAGAGCACTGAAGTTGTTGCCCGAGCATGTTTGCTCTAAAAGATTTCTGGAGAACAATTTGCAGTAAAACATTGGAGGGCTCTGTGAGTTCTTGAAGTGGTTGGTGTCCTTCTGCCCTCATAGTTACAGCATTACATGAGGCTGCTGAAAGCAATGAGGAATGCCAAGGGGCATCACAGAGATATGCCACATGTACTGGCATGTGAAGCTACCACATTAAACTGTGAACTAATTAAAGTGGATACAGGAACTTGCGAAACCTCCAACTCCAGAGGAAAAAAAATGCTCTGACTTGCAGAGGAGAAGAGATGGCTCTTGATAGACAGTGAGCAAACACTATCTGTGGATCTGCATTTGCAAGACACTCTGGCCAAATGTGAGGGCAGGGAGAAAGGAAAGCTGCACCTCATTCTAGGTGAAAGCAAAGACTTAGGAGTGTTCAATACTTTTGTGAAACCAAAGATATTCCTATTACTATGTAAGTATGTCAAGATGGTTTATGAATGTAGCTAATTATTAATGGTTGATGAACATAGAGAATTCTTACTGCTTATCACCACCATGACAGAGCAATGAGAAGAAAAAGGTAATCCAAAATTCTCAAACAAGACTGTCAGCCATTGTTCTCTACAACCCAGTGAAAGTTTTACTTTTTGTTTCCTCATATTAATAATGCATTTTTACTAAAAAGTCTGAAAGACACAGGGCTGGTTTATCAACCTGCATCCCTCAGTTGAAGGAGAATTCCCACTCTTGCAATGGTTACCAGTTCCAGGTGTTTGGTCTGCAGGTGAAGCAGGTTTGTGCTTGTGCTGCAGGACTGCTGCAGCTCAGGTCCCATGCTGCTGCTCAAGCCAGAGTTTAGCCACTCAGTCTCAGGGAAGGATCTGGTACAAACTGCTTAGTCTGGGCTGGGTCTGGTATCTTCACTTGCCATCAGCTGTACATCTTAATCCACAAGCATTAGAACCCACAAAGGTGTTTCTGAATAGAAATTTTACATCTTGACACCAGCAGCACAGTCTCTCTTACTTTATTAGCCAAGTTTTACTGCAAGTTCTTGTCCCTGCAGGGTAGTTCTTATGATGGCATCTGACTCCAAACTGACAAGACTGGATTGTGGGGCTGGGGGTGTTCTCTGTCAGTAGAAAAAGTCAGACTGTAGTATGGCTCTACTAAGGATTATAATCACTTTACTCTGGGATTTGCCATTTTGAACTGGAGGATTACAGTTCTGTATAGTTGCCATTCAAACATTTCAATCTGATTTTGTTACTGACTGTTCATAATGCATGCCTTTGAGCTATTAAAAGGAATTTGATCTTCACATTTTTCTTACTATTTCAATTAAAATACTATTGCTAGACTTTTAAATGCATCATAAATAGCAGCTGTAACAACTTTATAATGCCTCTCTTTTTAAATGCTTTTTGCTTTTTGCAAAAACATCTTTTTTGTGACAGGAAAATTAGAAAAAATACAGCTTACAGAGCAACACTAAAATATTTTCACATATAAATTAGTCTAGATCTTTCAGTTGCCTCCATATTGACTGAGAAAAGAGCAAAAACTGGCCAAGCCTGGCAGTGTTTATGCAGCCTCAGAGCACTGTGTGGCAATTAATGACACCATGTTCCTCCCGAGATGGGAATGGCTAGTACAGATCCTCCTACAATGAAAAAAACATCCTTGCATAAAGAGGCAATTGATGATTTAATGAAATAAATCAAACTGACAGTTTCCATTGAAGTCTCATTTTAAATCCTAAATATTGTGGCCCCAGAGGAAGCAATAGTGAGCCAGCTGTAGCATAACCTTTATCACTAAGTTATTTGGTTTTTAGAATATAGTGCTATGTTCACAAGTTTCTCTGGGAACTTAAAAACATAGGGAATATGAAATTCAGAGTTAAATAACTTGTAGAGACTTGAAGTCTGATGGAAATTGAATGAAATATCAGTTACTGCTTGCTCGGAGAATTGGATACTGTCTTCAGGATAACATGTTTTTGAAGTAAATAGCAGGTGCTCCTGTAGTAGGAGTTGATGCAACAGTGACAACGTGCAGGGGATTTCAGTGGAAGATTCCAGGTTTGTGCTACAGGGGATCTCACTCGCTCCTTGCTTCTTCAAACACCTCCAGAAAGAAAAGAATGAGCTGTTATCAGCCGAGGAACTTGCTGTCAAGACTTTGCTTAATCAAATAATCTTTACTCATATGATGTACCCTAGTGAGCAGGTCAGATTGCTGTCTTAGTAATGGGTTGCATTTATGCTGTCTATCCTAAATATGTTATGATTTTTAAAAAGCAATTAAGGGAATGTTAATTGCTCTGTTATCTGATTGTGACTACTTCTGAATTAGAAAAATTATAAGGTGCTTTTTAATTGTTTTTTTAAGCATCTTGGAGATACAGATTGGTTAGTGAGCACCTAAGAAAAATTGCTGCCTAGCTCCCTTGTGCTAGAAACAGCACTCAATTTCCACTTTTACTGTTTCTTTAGGGTTTTAAAAACATTAGTTAAGTAAGTGGCATGTCTCAGTAATGATGTTATTTTTGCTGCTTTCTCCTTACTTATGAAGTTTTGTCAGTGAAGCATTTAATAGTTTTTCTTTTTGTGTGAAATCAGGGGGAAAAAAATCAGTATGTTCATCTCTTTTTTCTGAAGTTTTGCTGCCAGAAAATAGTGCATGTCAAAAAAGAGGGCATAAATGACGAAGGATATCATTCCCATTACCAACACTGGATGTTTTAGGAGTGAATTTGCTTTCTGGAGATGAAACTCACTCAGTAGTGGTAGTCTCTGTTTCAGCAGGAGGTGTTCATTGGTTGAGAGTCGATTACTTACACCTTCCCCACATTTTAAGATACAGCTGAGATAACGTGGTATTTATAATTCACTGCAGCTAATTAGACCTGAGGAGTTTCTAGCCTCTTGGTTTCTTGTTGCTACTGCTACTCTTCGGTACACTTGTATCGCAGTCTGTAAAAGTTGGTTTCTTCATATGATACAAATAACCAGTAAAGAGATTTCTTTAGTTTCTGGTTGCAGAATGTAAATGGAGATTCTAATGACAAAAGGAATACTGGAGCATGTGGATGCTGCTATAAGCTGCTCCTGAGCTATAAACTTTCAAAGAAAAATAGGCAAGGTTCCTGTAACATTCTGCATTTTTCCATGGAAGTGTTTGGAATGTGTGATGGTTTCATGAAGCACCAGAGCAAACAAAATAGACCTCTGTTTTTATAGGCAGAAGGATGTATCAAAATTAACAAATTCAGTAGTATCAATGAAAAAATTGTACACAAGCACCATCATCTTCCTAAGAAAAGTTATTCCTGTGGTGTTATCTTTCTCTTTTAAATTACATGCACCCTTGTCAGAGAAGCATCTACAGCTGATCTGACAACAAGTGGTTAGCAATTAAATGGATCCTTTGATTTCTGCCGTGCTGTCAGCTGATGATAGTTGGCTTGAAACAGAACAGAGATTCTTGTAGTACTGTGTGATCTCTACAGCTCAGGATTGTGCAGAAGGGAAGAAGAATACTTCTTTTTATTCTGGCGTCGTACAGTAGCTGATCAGAGTGGCATAGTCTGCTTCTCTTAGCCTATGCTCATCTCTGATGCTTTAAAAAATAGTCACTGCATCCTTAAGGTAATTTCTGGATACTGTCACTGTCCTTGTCATGATTCACTTTCTTGTTGTATCGAGACAAGCTGTAAGACAGTGGCAAGGCAGGTGGCAGTGGTCCTGGTCCTGACTGTTCCAAAATAATTCCAGCAGTTTGCAGTGCTCGGTGGTGTGGGAGTTTATCTCCCAAAACTGACCTCATCCACAGCCTCACAGGAACTGCACAGGCCCTGCATTTTCCTTGTCGTTGCTACTGTAGGAGGAAAGGGAATCTTGTCTGTAGTCAGCCTAGTGGTTTGGAAAGCAGTGCTTTCTCCTCTGAAATAAAAACAGATCAGTCAGACCAATAGCCCGTAACAGGAATGGCAACTGCTGCCCTGAGCTGTTGTGCTCGCTGGGAACTCTACCAAAGAGGAGGGACTGGGGAGAGCTCTGCAAAGCCTGGTATACCAAACTGCAGTGGTGATGGGCTTCAGGAAGGAATAAAGGAATTTCCTCCCTGTAGAAGAAATGATTCATGTAATGAACAGTCAGCTTCTTACGTTTGGTGTGTCTAATTTCCTTACCAAACAAAGTGTGTGAGGGAGTTATAGAAGCTCTCTTTATTATATTTAACACTTACTTGGTAAGACGGGACAGAAACCAGATCTGCAGTATTTTGTTACATTGCCTGCTCAAAATTTTGTCAACTGCACTTCAAAATCAATGTATTAAAATGTATAAGATGCAGATTTTCTGGGTGTTTGGTTTCCTGTTTATCAGGCACTGGTTTGAAAGTGTGCACTGAGTAAAATATAGCCAGAGTACAGACCTGCACTGCTTCTCTAATCCTAACCTCTGCAAGGACAGAGGAAGAGTGGTTTGTGGTGTGACTTTACTATTCCTATTTCAGATATATCTTTGTTGCTTTGGAGTCTTTGGGATAATTAGCAAGGCTTGGAATTTTTTTCCTTTTTATGGAAAAGTCCTTAAACCTTTAGTTCAATCAGAGTACGTGTTTTGCTGCAGCACCGTGTAGTTCTCAAAAAGTACCATAGGGATGTGTAGAAGTCAGGAGTTGGCAGTGTGTGCCAGTGTGCTCCAGTAGACTTGCACAAGTGAGCTTGTTATCTTCTCTGGCAATTCTGGGGAAAATATGCTGGTCTTTTTATTAATGCTAGCTTATTCATTGATCTTAAGGTAATGTAATGTGATTTGTATACATAAGAAACCCTTGTTGAAAAGTCAAAACAAGACTGAATTAAGTGAGACTAGGAGGACTTGTTAGAATAGTCCACTCTAAAGTTCTTACATCTGTACTGATAAATATTTATCATGAGAACAAAATTGTGGTGTAGTTTCAAGTGCTTGAGTTGGAGGAGTGTTACTGGTTTTTTAATGCGCTAAAATAATGAAATAACAATAGTTGAAGGCAGGCTCAATGCTTCTGTTTCTGTCCTAGTTCTTTTTGCTTTGAGGTTTAACCATCAGTGTAAATTGCATCCAACTCCGAGACCTCTCCTTGCTTGGTTAGGGACTTGTAATGCTGTTACAGATACTCAGAGTGGTGTTACTTGGACTCATCTGTTGCTACTGCAGGAGCAGCACAGAGTTCTGTGCTTCCCAGAAGTGCAAGCTTTATAGCTTCAGGGATGGGTTTTGTGGCCTGGGTGAGGCTCTAAGTGGGCAGGGTTTCACTGTTGTGCAGGTGGGGCCTATTTAAATATATACCAGTGTGGGTTCCTATTGCCCCTGTGTAGACCTAGGTAAAACTTCAGGTCTGATAAGGTTGAAATTACTTTCATGTATGTTCTCAGCTTTACTGCTTGCTTCCTTAAGTGCTGCTGGAGGAAACTTGAAAAATTTGCCTTGTGTTTCCAAATTTTAAAGATGTGCTTTGGATTGATCTATTGGATCTGAACCACCTGTGGGGCTTTCATTGCATATTTATGTTTTCAAGTTGGGGTACGGTGTTTTTAAACCTATTTTTAAACTTCCAGAAAGATGAGTGCTGTAATCAAATACATAATTTCTCATGAGAATCCCTGATTTCATTGTTTTTTTTCAGGGAAATAGTGGTAGCTTACTACAGGGGAGTGCAGTTTCACACTGTTTGGTGTTAAAGCTGTCTCCAAACAGGCAGTAAGACATAACAGTTCAAAAAAATGTGATTTTCTTAATACTAATAATTTATTATGGCTGTATGTATGTAGTACAGTGGGAGTTACTACATGAGTCAATATCAACCAACAAATATGGTGGCTCATAAGGATTTTTGTCATTCAAGTAAGC
Organism: Onychostruthus taczanowskii; assembly: GCF_017590055.1. Taxonomy (NCBI): domain Eukaryota; kingdom Metazoa; phylum Chordata; class Aves; order Passeriformes; family Passeridae; genus Onychostruthus; species Onychostruthus taczanowskii. Next base: position 8,141,856 of record NW_024500349.1, on the reverse strand, counting down.
AGAAATTATCTAAAGCAGTAAAGTAAAAATCAAATGAACCATAGACTCCATGTGAGCACTAAATACCCCTATTTAAGCAGGCTATAGGTTACTATGAACACCATTTTTTATTGGTGGCTTGAATGGTTTTTTTGTGGAGTTTTTTTTATCATTGAAAAGCATCTCTGGATTTCTTGGTTAACTGAAAATACCTTGGAATAATCAGATGCTAGAAACTACTGCTAGCTTAGCAATATAGAATAACATGAGAACAATTAGTTTTGTTAATTCAGTCTTTGAAAGCTTGGAAAGCTCAGAAGACTCCTGGAGCTTCAGAATATATGCTGTCATTTGCTTATTTATATCTGTGGTCCAGCAATTCAGACTGCCACAGTCATGTCCCATTGATCTCCTGGCAATGTCCTTTTCAGTCTGAGGCAAGACACCAGTTGCTTAGATCCAGTTGATAACTTGACACAAATGAACAGAAGGACTGTCATGGGGTCGTGCTGGGCACTGCTCAGGATGAAATACTGTACAACAGGATAATATTTTGCTTAATTTGCTGCTTGCCATCGTGCTGTGTCAGCCCATCCCGCTGTCTCACACTGGCTGTGGCACTGATGTGGTGCAGTGATGATCCATCTCAGCCAGTTAACCACTGCAGGGAGAAAGAGGAATCCCAGCAGCTGTTCCTGTGGCTCTGCAAGGGGAGAGGCACGGGGGTGGGATGCACTAGGGTGTCAGGCTCTTTGTAGCTCTCCACCAAAAAACTGCTTTGACATTAGGATTTGTATGAAAAGTGGTTTTCAGGAAAACAGGAAATACCATTTTGAGGGCTTTTTGCCATTTCTTCTTACTGATGCTTTACAATTTTTGTTGTTCAGCTTATAGAAAAGCAGTTAAATTTAATTCAGGAAGCAGCTGACTTAGCTGTTTGACTGACTTAGCTCTTCCTTGCAATAACAAGATCTGGGTCAGAAAAGACTGGAACAAGAATAACACTGATGAACTTGCAGTGCTTTACTTACAGTGCAGAATTACCATTTTACCCATATTATTGTTCTTTTGTTTCCCTTCCAAATCACTGTGTATGAAAGGCCAGGTAACCGTCTGTTGGTCTTATTTTAGAAACATGCACAACTACAAAAATGGTTGGGCAGGTGATGTGCCCAGAACAACTTGTAATTCCAAAAATAGCTGGTTTAGGTTGAGCATCATGCTGATACCTTGAGAGTTGCCTGGGTTCTCTTCTTTGTTTCTTCCTTCCTACCAGAGTTTCTTTCTCCATTTAGGAGAGAGATTCCTTCTACACAGCCCTTGGCTTTTCTTCCTCTTAACCTGTCAGTATCAGTGGGTATTTCCAAAAAGTTTTCTAGTTCCAATTCTGCAGCCTAGCCCTCATTCTCTTGGATATAGGGAAGACAGACACTGAGTGTGTGATTCACCTTTTTTTTCAGTAGTTTTAGGAGGCCGCTCCACAGACATGATTGTAGATGATTTTGATCCACAGCCTTTGGGATAAAAAGTCAAGCAGCAGCTTCTAACATGTTTGTGCATAATGTTTGGTGTCAGGAGACGCCAGTCTGCTATGTACTGGCTGAGACACGGCTGTGGTTATGTCAAAGTCAGAAACACTGAAGGTCTCTTTAGCACTGCTTATCTGTCTAAACACTTAAAACTCCAGTCAAAGGCACTTCAGATGTCTTGTCTTTAAGGCATCTGTCCTACCTTGGAGGTTCCATACAGTATTAGTTTGTCTTGAAACTGAATATTGCCATCAGCATTCATTCTGTCATGCAAACAATGGTGGGGGTTTTTCCCCTCTTCTAGGTAAAATAATTGTTTTGTTCTTTCTGTTTTAAAGGCTCTGGCTTGTTTTATCACGAATTCAATGTCTTGGTGTGGCATTTCAGAGAGAAAGGAAGGCTACCCACAAAAAACCTGCTGTGAAACTAGTTTAATCTGTTATGAGGGTTTTTGTTTTGGTGGTTTTTTTCTTTTTTGATTACTGATGATTTAGCAGAAAACAAAGATATTATTTTGGAGGAGGCTCTGACATTGACTTATGAAAGACACCATTGAGATGAGTCTCTGTTCCTGAGTGCTGAAAGCGTTTGCAAGGAATCTTGTGACTGCAAACTTTTATGCACTTTCCATAATAACTGCTCACTTGACTTGATTATGTCTGCAGCCACAGATTTGTCACACCTGGTCTAAGGCTTCTTGTAAAGCACAGTTTGAGGGAGGGGGAGAAGGAAATCGAGATGCTTGAATTTAAATGTTGCTTTACCCAAAGGCAGAGATTTTCACTGGAGCTGTAACACTGGGAAGTGAACGGCTACTGTGAACTGAGTATCCCCCTGGGATTATTCTGGTCCTCTCAAAAAGCAACTCGATCCTGTAATCAGTTAATTATTTGTGTTGCATGTAGAAACTGTATTTATGACTTTTATTGTTGTTGCAGTCTTCCTTTCTGACCAGGCAGATTACTGCTTCTGGAGGTTGAGCATGTTTTGGTTTTTCCAGAAAAAGAAAAAGTGGATATTTTTAGCACAAGCTTTCCAGGGTGCTGTACGTCACCACATTGCTAAATAGCTCCTCACCAATGTGGCAGCAGGTTTTTCCCTCTGTGCTCTTGGGATAAAGGTGTGTTGCTTTTTGTAAGAGCTGGTCTACGATCTGTCAGTTCTTTCCTGAAGTATAGTTAAGCACCTCCAGTTCATTAACCATTTCTCAATGCTTTGGCTGTAACTAAATGTCGTTATTTGGGTAATGACTGATGAGAGCATAATTTGTCCTTGAATTGCAACACTCTTGCTTTTTAGTAACTTAGATTTCCTAACTAAAAATCTCACAAAATCAAAGTTGATGTGATTATAGGTTAAATAGTACACCCAGGATTTTATATTTAAAGTGTTTAGGAGTCTTTCTACAGTTGAAAGTATGGGCAAATTGGTGCATGAAATAGAAAGATTCCACATGGAAATTACGTATGCTAATGGTTATATACTAATCAAAAAATTAGACTCACTCCACATGAGGTGGAAAGTCTGGCATGGTTAAGATTTCAGAAAAGAGTAAATAATTTTTGGTGGTATAAAGGTGTTTTCTAGTTGCTCTTTCTAGTCTAGGATTATTTTAACTAATGACTTCCTCTTTTTTTCCCCCTTTTCCTACCTGTACTTTTATGAAAACACAGTTAATAATCTGTGGCTAATTGCAAAATACAACTTAGAAACATCATAAAAATATTCAGGAAGCATAATATACTTATTTAAAAAGAGAACAGATCTCAAACTAGTTACAGTGTGAATGATGGATAATTCAGACTTGGAGCCAGAAAAATATTTTCTGTCAATAACACTGCATATTTCATGTTGAAATGTGTTGACAAGACACATGCTTATTTAAAAGTCTCATCAAATCAAGTTTAAAAAACCAAAACTAAGGCTTTGTATTTTTTTTCTTCCCTCCTTCTCTTCCCCCTCCTCAGCCTGCGGTGAGCATTACTGGTAGTTCAGAGCACTTACAGAGGTCTGGTTCTTGCAAAAAGAGCAGCTCCTCACAGGCCTTCTGCTTGTTGTGTGTGTGCTTTGGGCTTTTTCTCCTAGCACCTTTGCATGTCCCCTTGGCTGTTTGCTGGTGTTTATATTCTCTGTGAGGTAAAATGTATTTTGCATGAAAGTCAACAGTCTTTATCCTTGGTCTCCGAAAGTTGTTCATACTGTATAATAGTTCCCAGTAAGTAGGTGCTTTGCAAATATTTGAATAGCAGAGCAGCAAAGGAATGATAAATGAAATCAATCCTCCATGCGTCTGCAGTAGCAGATGTCTAGAGCTGAACTAGTCACCCTCGACTCCATTGGGAATTAAAGCACCTCTTTCTCTGCACTAAGGTCATGATATCTTATTTCCTGTTTTAAATACTTGACCATAGCAAGATCATTCTGGACCCAGTTTGTTGTTGACTAGGTCACCATCATGATAAGGCCCAGCTGCACTTAGCAACTTGTGCTTCATCTCTTGTTATTTCCATTGTCAGTTGAATTCTGCTTAATTAATACTTGCAGAATTAATTACTTACAACTTAAAAGAGTGCACTGAATCTTTAAGCAGCCTACAGTTAAATCCTTCAATCAATCTAATTTCTATCTGAGGAAGAACAAAGTTTTTGAAGGAGGGTAGAGGAAGAAAGTGAAGCAAGTGAGAAATTATGTAGGTGTTTGCTGTATTTCCTGTATATCAAGAGTAACTGTTAAAAGATGATTTTGGTTGGATGGGATGAAGAAGAGGGGAGGTTAAGAGGCTGTTAACAACTTGGTATGAGCACATGAGGTCCTCTTGGTCACTGCATAGCTGTGAGCTGGTAACAGGCTCTGGTAGGCTGGATCTTGGATTTGATTTACATTTGTGCATGGGAAGTGTGTCATAGCAACTGAATCAGCAACCAATCTGACAGGTAAGTAGATGCTAGTGAAGTGTCTTGGGGGTTGTTTTGGGAGCAGAATGTTTGTTTGGGTTTTTTTTAGTAAAAGCACACAACTAAATTACTTTGGAAGTGCCTACACCTCAGCTAGTGAAAACCAGATTTGCTTTTGGCTTTGCTGCTTGCCCAAAGGCATTAATGTAAGCAGAGCACTTAAGCATACTGTTAAAAAGCACTTTGTGGCCAAATTCAGCCTGTTATTCAAATACATTAGTAGCACAAGGAATGAAAGCAATCTGTAATTCTTATTAAGGTAAAAAGCAAGTTGCATAAACTTCTTTATTGAAACAATTTATTTAATGTTTTGAATATTATTTTTCTCTTTATTGCTTGAAATGCTTTCCATATACTTTTAAAGTGTTAACAATGAAGTGGATGTTTTAAGGATAAATTATACTTGTATTCTCCCCTAGGTTCTATAAAACAACAAATTTGCAGTAATTTGTGACCTCAGGAACATCTTCCCTTTAAACACCTTCTTCTCAAAGAATCTACTATGAAAAAAATTGAAGTGACTAATTGTATAAAGATGGGATACGTGCTGTTAAAGAGCCATATAAGCATTTCAATAATTTTACTACAAATGCATTTCTTATCTCTGAGTGGAGCCTTAAGTCCTCTGGATGTTTTGCTTCCCCCAGAGCACTCGTTAAAATAGAGCTGAAATGTCTGGTGTGTGAGATGGTGTCAGGAACTGAAAGAGGGGTTATTGCAGTGATACTGGTTTTAAAAATTGTTCCTGTTTTCTTCAAAAAAAAAAAAAAAGTAGCTGGTGACCGTTTGTGAGTTAGCACTTCTGAAAGGGAAATAGGACAATAGTTGTTTTCATATTGCATTCTCTCCAGCATTTATCAGGAGATTCTTTAAATAGCAAAATCCATACTTTCTGAAGTTAAAGTAGTTCCTGTTTTATGTCACTGACCTTTTATTACTTTTAGGCTGTAAGATCCATATATATTACAGAAAACATGGCTTGTGTACTACCAATACCCAGTAGTAAACTCATCATTTAATGCTAACTTATGTCGATAGTGGATTTTTATTTTGACTGCAATTTAGAGACATTTCAACAACAATTAATGCTACCTCAGTTTGAAAGCTCTGACTTAAACCATATCTGCAGAGTTTAATTTTTCATGTTCAAACCTCAATTAGAAACATTGTTGAGCTAATTCTTGGAAGCACAGACTTTCCAAAATGGAACATGAGTCAGTGGGGGGTGTTTCTGTTGTGCTCTCCTGAAAACCAGATGAAAAGTACTCTAAAGTGAGCACCAAAAATCCATGTCAGGATGCAAAAGACCCAGGTACACCAGCCATCCTTTCAAAGGGAGTTGGTTTCTGTCAATCATAGCTGGTAGACAAGAGCTGTTTTGTGTTTTCAATTTGTTTGTGAAACTGCCCTCCTTCCAAAACAGCTTGTACCGATGTCTCCGGCTCCCGTGAGGTGAAGTAAACTATGCTGGCAGAGGTGCAATTTTCTGCTGGCATAAATTAGGTCTATTTTGTGGTTTACGAGTGAAACTGTCAAGTGCAGAGCTAGCTATAACTGCATTACAACCTGAATAAAACTTAATTTCCAGATGGTAAACCAAAATGGAATATGAGAATACAGTATTCTGTATATATGCTTCGTGTGTACTAACACTTCAAAAGAAGTAACTCACATGCCTTCCTGGTTAGTACTAGTCCTTAATTCCACCTTACTGTTGAGGAAATTGGGCTGCTTTCCTCGTGGGGTTCATCTGAGCTAGTTGTATTCTTTGACATGTTTTGTTTCATTAAGACAACACTGAGAAACAAAACCTCTGTTTCTTCAGAGAGATAAATTACCTTGATTGTTTGTGAATACCTATAAATTGATTCCTATGGAGCCCATTTGCCCTGCAGGTGATTCTCAGGAGCTGTGTTGGAGGAAATGGAGGACCTTTTCTCTTAGGCAGTGGGAAGGCATGCACAAAATACTTGTGCTTGCTTTTAGGTCTTTCAGTCCTGGGTCGGGTAAGCACAACCACTGTGTGGTTAGAGAGATCACAGTACGACAGCATCTGTTTATCCATCATTCAGTATTTGAAAAGATTAGTACAAGGCTATTCTTAGCATTGGCAGATAGATGGTATGTTATTTTAGAATGTGTATTTATTTCGTGTTTTCTTTAATCGTATCTGTGTTAGTATTTGAGGTCACTTGAACTAGCCAGGCTGCATGAGTCATTTTTATCCCACTGAATTTACACATTGTAGTCAAAAACATTATTTTGCCTTTTTTTTTTTTTTATTCTTTTTCTGGTATTTTTTTTCCCCTGGATTATGACCTTATAAAAACATATTCCTCATGTTGTGCCAAGTACAGCTCTGAAAATTGGCTTTACTTGATCTGTCTTGCCTTCTGGGCTTATCTACTGCTAGACAGTAGAGGTGGGAGGGAGACAATCCAGGGAGCCTGAAGACAGGAAGATGTCCTTACAGTGCTGGCAGCCTTCCTGTGTTTGAAGCCTGCAAAGATGTCTTCAGTCTAAGGGAAACAGAGACGAGAATTGGAACGATAATCTTCCTAGCCAAAATTAAAGCAGAGCTTTTGGCTTCACTGCTGTTTGAATTCAAGTTCTAGAGTTTGTGGCATGAAGTTTGTTGGCTGATAAAGATTTTATTGACATAACTGCTTCTGCAAGCCTAGGCAGAGATAGTGTGTATCACTATTTGTTGTTTCCAACTTTAAAAAGAAATATTTAACACTGTTTGTAGAACTTCACAATCATTAGAGTAAATGGAGTTTTTTTCCAATATCTGGCTGTCCAAAAAGGATATGTTTGTCTTGCATTTGACAAATATGCAAAGTTTTTTACAAGTCTTTTTATATTGAGACAGTAAATTTACCTGGGAAAGATGTGTAAATATTGAAAACTTATCATACAGACTTGAATTAAAGAAGAACAATATTTTAAGACAAAAAGAAACCTTTTTTCTTTTAAATGATGTATACTTTTTCAGTCTTGTTGATACTTAGGCATGGCAGTTCTTAGCCAAAAACTGAGATTTACTCAATTTTCTTGATGACTGCTTAGCAATTGTACATTTTCTTGCTGTGAAGAGATGAAATTCTGTCTACTTGGGCATTAGATAAATCTCATCCATTCAGGTTCCAAAAGGTAGCATGAGACAAAAACATGTCAAACAAGGCTCTGCTTAAGTGACACTGAGGCAGCAGACTGTAGAGAATTCTAAGGCAGAAGTTTAAATTAAGCATAAATTGATAAGCAGCTGATTGGTATTGATATGTAACTGATTTTAATTCTGTTTTGTATTTGTATTTAATGAAGTCAGTACCATCTAAGTAGGAAGGTCCACTGAATGCCAGTCTCCTCCAAAGATTCTTGACAGTGGGCTGGCAGGCAAGAGTTTGTTTTTTAAGAGAGATCCTTTTTTAAATCCCTTTTGTCAAGCTCCATCTGATAAATTGCAAAGCGATGCACTAAACCAGCATTCTTTTTCCTAAGTTAAATAAAGCAGCCTTAAATATGCTGGGTACACAAACTGGAAAATGAGTTAATCAAACCAAGTTTTATACTTGACACTGTAATATTTTTTTAAACAAAGGAAGTATTATCTGAAGACTCTAATCAGTTTAACTCACAAACATGCTTTAAGATTTCAAAACTAGATCTCATCTTCCATAACATTTTTTAATTAGGGGACCAGAAAAGGAAAACAAGTCTTTTTTTTGCTTTTTTTGAGTTCCAATTGGTTTCTCAACTCTGAATGACCTATCTGTTCAACTTTGTTAGCAGAAGTGAAGAAAATACTGTCTGCACCTGAAAAACAAGTTTGTTACCCAAAGTTAGTTTTGCAGTTCAGCAAACTCAGGGTTTTTTAAGTACTTAAATGTTGGCAGCAAAATCAAATGTCAAAATAGGTTTATGTGCAGGAGGTTCAGTCATTAGTTCTGGTTACTGTTATTTTTCATTTTGTCATATGTTGTACAAGGTATTGAAGTTAAAATTTCATTTAACTTTTAAAGTACATTTTTGGATTAATTTTTCTCACTTTGTAATAATCACATCTCAGACTGCAAGCAGTGTTTCCATCTTGAGGGGCTTTAGCTCATAGTCCAAACACTTTAAGGTAAGGAATTGCAGAAGGAAACATTTCTCTGCTGCCTCCACTTCCCTGCAGCCTCGCAGTGAGCAGGTTTGGCAAGTCATCCAAATGAACAGAAATCCTTTCTTGGCAGGTTTAGCTTGGGTTCTAGCTCTGCTTTGTCGCGCAACTGACCACACACCCAGGCATGTCAGAAGGGGAAAAATCTTGGTGCAAAAGCAGAAAAAAAAATGGGGCAGATCTGAAGCGTTACTTTTGCGACAATGGTGGCAACGCTGACTTGTCTGAACCGTAGGCCTTTGTACGTTTTTCTGAGAACTCCTGTGGCTCACTGAGCCTGTTTTCTTCTCAAAAGCTTTCTTGTAACTAGACAGAGGTGTTTCTTCTAGATTTCCTGTGAAGTGCCCCAGTATTAACTATGCATTTTCAGTCAAATCTGTGCAAAATCAAACATTTTTGTACAATTTGTACAAAATCAACATTGTATTTGTTTCCATAAATAATGGTGGGGCATCAAATACCAGAAATAAAAGCCTGAGCTTACAAGCTTGAAGCAGATCGTTTTAATCCATCCTGGGTTTTGTATGTTACCTGATGGATTAAAAGTGAAAAGCAGAATCCTTAACTTGCTGCATGTGAACTTCCCTCTGGCTCCTTATGGTTTGGAGGGCCAACACATCACACCTGACCCTGCAGCCTCTTCACTTTTCTGTTGTTGTAGAAATCAGTGTCTGTGTTGTCATTAGTGCATATTAATGTTACTTCTCATTTTATGAGGTGTTTTACGAAGTTTGGCAGCTTGTGGTCTCAGTCGTGAGAGAAATGGCAGTGGCTCTTACTGTGAGTTTCTCTTTCAAAAAAAAAAAATTCAAGTGTGTTTTTCAGATCTTTAAATGAAAACTAAGGGCAGTATTTCCATTTTAACACTGTTTTTCAGAAAATATTTCTTAGACTGAAAATGGGAAAATGAGTATGTGTGCACAGAGGAACGTGGAGGGCATGAGGGTGCGCATTCCAGATGGCCTGTGCTGGTGCAGTGATGCAAAGCAGCTGTGGGTTGAGCTAACTGGCCCTTGTGCTGTGCAGACAGCCTGCTCCTGCCTCTGGTCCCAGAAATATTGCTTGGTTTGATACCGTGTGGCTTCAGCTCTTCAAAACGCAGTGTTGTGCTCACTGTGGGTGCATTATTCAGAACTCTTGATTTTGGGTTTTTTGTGGTGTGTTTTTTTTTTTTTTTTTTTTTTTAATTTGCATTTGAGAATTTGTTGTGTTCAGATTAGCATTAATGGGTGAAAATGCATGTTGGCAGCTCAGGGCTTTTTGTTAAAATTATTTGTGTGTATATGTAAAATATGTATGTATGTATATGAAATTCTTGCTTAAGGAATAAATTAAATCATTAAATGTTTTTAATTTTGTTTTTCACATATGGAAATAATCAAAAAGCTAGATTTTCTTTCTCATACTATTCATTAACAATACATAACCTGAGTCAAATGTCAGTGGTGAGAGAGAGTTTCTGTGGGGTGGTTCTGCTCTCTGAGTCGTGGAAATGTGATTCCTGGGTTTGGGAGAGGAAATGAGTGGCAGCTGATCAAATACTGTCACCAACCACCTCCTCACGGGAAATGCTTTTTGACTGGATTTGGAGCAGTGTTACCGTGGCTAGCATGATAGAAACTTCTGCAGAAAACTTTGTGTCATTACAGTTTGGTTTTGTCTTCACAGTGATGTTGAAGTGATGTTTTGTTGTTGTTGTGCTTGCTGAATGACGAAGTTTGGTAATTTCTGTTTGATCTTTCAGAGGCACTGTGGTACTGGGGCATGTTGAGATTAACAGCACTAAAACCACTGGGGTTGCTTTTTATTTATGGGCTGTAAAAAGTATAAATAGAAAGCGGATTTATGTCATCTTTGCGTATTGAACGTGTCCTATTGTCCCCTTAAGCTTATGGAAATCCTCTGGTAGCAAAATTCTGACCTGTAAACAGAGGAAAAATGTTGCACAATTATATTATGTTGCTTTTAACAAATTGTATTTTATTTCATATCAAGGGATAAAGAAGATGCTTACCTTGAGTTGTATAATTATCTCAACACCCAATTTAATTGAACTAGGAGGGTGACAGGACTTGGGAGACAATGAGCCCCTGGTGGCTCTGCTGCACCCTCCCCTTACACCCCTCTTCTGCAGGGCTGGGAAGGCTTTCTGGGGTTTTGAAATAATGTGCAGTAATTTAAATAATTGGCCTTCAGCAAAATGAACATTACAGCTGTTATATCTGGGCAGTTAATATCTCATAAGTAATGAAATTTTGTATGTAATATTACACTAATTAATGAAATTAATGAAATTTTGTGTGTAATATTACTGCCAAAATAAATTGAGATTCCGTGAGGAAAAAGGATATCCTGAGCAGTAGCAAAACCCAGCTCATTATAACCATGCCTGGATACTGGTCTCTCCCAAACACTGAAGGGGCAGCATGTCAACTCATTGCTTTAGTAGCCAGAAGCTGCAGAGTATACATCCAAACAAGTGTGAATTTTAATGTCTGTGAGAAGGAGAGACTAATGCATATTTAGAAGCTATATACAGGAGAAGTCAGTCACCATGAGGTGGACAGGAAAGTGCTAAAACAACCTTTAAACCACCCCAGATGTCTGTTCTGAGCTTGCTACTCAGCTTGGGCTCTCTTTGAGTTTCCTTGGGACTTTAAGGCCTTTCATGTCTTCTTCCAGATGTCATGGTGTCTTGACCAGCAAGAGGTTCTGCTATTGCTCTGAGAGCATTTTCTGAAATGAAGCCCATACAATGGCTTCATGCAGCAAAAACTGTCTGGGTAGCATCCTGTTATGAAGAAGTGTTTGAGATCCCTTAAAAAATCATTAGCAAGGGTATCAGCAAAAGCCAGATTTAATATTAAGTGACAGCATGACAAAGTTCATTGGCAAGAATCACTCTACTACTTACAGGACAGTTAAGGGACAGCAAGGAAAAACAAGCAACAGCAAAACCAAACAAAATCCAGGCAATCAAAACAGAAATGAACTGTGAACTGTCTAGGGATGTGTGTGTTAAGGGCAGTGAGGGTGAGATAAAAAGGAGCATGGCCTAAAACAGCATTTAACAGCACTTAAACTTAACAGTACTTTATTTATACCTTTTACCTTAAACCAAATAATTTAATGAAGGAACAACACTTAGTTTATACCTAACTTAACTTACACCTTAAACTTAATTTATGGCTTAATCATGACAATTTAACGGAGGAATAACACTTACTAGCATTTAACCTGACTTTATTACTTTGAAGTTATACTTGGCAACTCGGCGAAAGAACAACACTTGGCAGTATTTAGGTAAGGTTAACTCATATGTCACAAGCTTACTTACAGGCCTATCTTGCTTCAATATCCAAGGTATTTAAACATCTAAGAAGGCAGCATTTTTCTCAAATTTGCTGTAGCATATGCACACAGACATAGAGTCAGTGCAGCCAAGGCACCTGTGAAAAATTCCCCTTGGAGGTCAGTGAAAGGCTCACTTCAAATGCCCTGCATCTCCTCATGGGTGGAGGGTTGAGCCTCAAGGAGTGGGGTTGCAAGTCCAGGACTTGTTCAACGATCCTCGAAGGCTGGCAAACCATGAGGGTTCTGTGGCTCTGAGAGGCCCCAGTCCAAGGGAGGTCACTGGTCACAGCCCAGAAGAGCTCAAAGGACTCATTTTGGACCACTGTTTATAGGGTTGCAAGAGAATGGGCTTTAGTCATAAGTGTTTCATCCTGGCCACAGTTTGGGTCTGCACTTTCTTTGGAAGTGTAAGAACAGTTGCCTTATGCCATTCAGGCAAGAATTTTTCCAAGGCTATTCATAAGGGAAACAGGAGCTTGTTAGCCATTCCTGGGAGCAGATAGTCTTTCTGATAAGCTCAGGAGGAGCTGAGCTCGGGTGCTGTTTCAAGGCTGAGACCTAATGAGTGTTTCTCAGATCGCAGTGCAGTCTGAAAAGGGTATGGAGGGGAATGCGCCACCACAAATCCTGATAGAACCTGGAAAGCTGATAACCTTTACAGGTGACTACAGACCTGTTAGCTCAACCTCAGGTGTTACACTACTTTGAAGTAAAAGACTTTATGGCAAATGCAAGAGGAATACAAGATGCATCAGAAAGGTGAATGGAAGGGTTTCTCTAAACAAAGGAAATGCAATTCTTACTCATTGGACCTCTAGGACAATATTTTGCATGGTGCTTACATGTAAAGTTATTACTTCTCCTGAAGGATAGGAGAGTTAGATTGAGGCCAAAAAAGGTTCATTTAGCTGCAGGCTAAGACATGCTGGCAGAGCAAGTTCTGTCCCTTGTGCTCTCCAATTACTCTGTTGGTCCGTGTTACTGAGAGCAACTGCTGCACTTCTTTATAGAGAAATACAGGTAGTGTGACCTTCATGTACTTCCAGTGTCACTCTTGGTCAGTTAATTAACTTTTTAGATTTATATAATGCAAATAGCATTGCTGCTGTTTGCAGAAAATTTGCCTCACAGCTCCAGCCTTCACCTAATGCATAGTCAGAAATGGCCACAAGGAATCATATTTTGATGTCATCTTTTCACAAGTCAACAGTTTTCTAAATAATAACATATTTATGAGGTTGGAATATATGAGAGCACATTAAACCCCCTTCACAACTGGTCTTCTTTAGTAAAATTGCTACTACTACTACTACTACTACTAATAACAATAATAATAATAATGTGAAGTGCATTACACTGGTGTAAAAATAGGCCAAAAATTGGCTTTTCTACATTTGTTTCAACTTGTGAAAATTAATGAGGCCCATCTGATGCCTTAAATTGTTGCTTCATGGCATTTGTTCTGCATACTTCGCAGGTTGTTTTTCTTAGGCAGGATGCTCTTAAAGCCTTTCTCTTCATTAAGCAGCTGAGTGTTATTGGCAAAATGGTTCCGTAGGTTTCTTTTCCAATTTTACTTCGCCTTTCTGTGTTGAAGTTTTTTCTATTGATTTTCATTTTTCAGTTATAGCATTCAGGTAAGGCTACAGCATCTCCTTGTTTGTTCAGCTGCATACTGGAATTTTAGGTTTAATTTCATTAACTCATTTTTCCAATTCAGAAATATTATACTTGTAAAATATAATCTTGAAAGCTGTTATGAGATGAGCATTATTTAATAGACTCCTTTAGGTTTGTTTTCTGGTTGGTTGGCAAGTTTGTTTTTTCTCTAAATCTTAGTAACATGATTCATTGAATATAAGTATAATTTTATTTCATTGTTTTCTTCCTGGTTGAATTCTTCTAGAATCTACAATAAATACATAGTTTAGAGACTTCGCTGAACATCTGTCTGTGAGTTGTATGTTTTACTGTGTATATAGAATTGAACTTGTCTTCTTCAAACCTTTCCCTATGTCACAGTAAATCCCTGGTGCCTCCTACCATCTTCCTCTTTTTAGTCATTCTTTTGTGAAGCTTTTAGGATGAAGCCAAGTGAGCTAAAAGTTTATCTGTTGCCAGATAAGCATTTTGTTTTTTAATTAGAAAAATAGAGACCAGATGGCTATCAGACCTTGTGACAAGTGTATTTTGAATTGCTATTCCAAATAATAATTGAGGATGCCCGTTGATATGAAAGATTGTCAAAGTGCACCAACCTTCCAGCACAAATTTAAGTTTCAAGAGGACAACGTGATATTTTTGCTTAAAAAATAAAATGTTCTTTTATCAGATTTGTGGCAAGCTAATAGCTTGCAAATTGTTGTCTGAGCTGTGTCCCTTGTCTTGGTGTCTTCTTAACAATTGCATTTGCAAACAAGGATGAGCTCATGTCTAAAGTGTGCCACACAACTCATCCAAATACGAAGAGCTTACAGTCCTTTACAGTTTTCTTTTGGACAGAGATAGGACTTTATTTTTGTATGCCATTTGCTACTAGAAGTGTTTGTCAAAAACTCTACTAGAAGTAGCTTGTCAAAAATCACTATAAACAAGTCATATTTCTATTATTCTATTTCCCATTTCATTAATGGGCATCAATGTATTTGTACATATTATGGCATTTGACCTAGCTTTTAGGAGAATGAGGGATTATCATGACAGACATTATATCTGAGCTGCTTAATTTATTTTTGGCCTTTGATTATTTGGCAAATTACAAAGTGTCAGTTTTTGCACTCATTGAAATGTGTAAGGAGATTCATGGGAACTTTAACCAAATCTGTAGAAATGTGACTTAATGCTTGTCTGACAGTATGCAGCAGCTGGTCTGGATATTCTAGACTGTGCAAGTGTCCAAGAGACTTGAAAGACTTAAAAGCTTGCAATCAAAACAGTTGGGAAGGAAATGCAATTTAAATGCTTTTTTTATAGGTTCTTTAAACCCTTCATTCCAAACTCTCTGAACAGGAGTGATAACCAAGCTATAAAACCCTTTGTCTAGATTTTTGGACCCCGATACTACAAATTTAAAAACAGACATGAATGGCTTTTGGAAACCATTTCTTTGCTCTGTTTTAGGACTATGTTTGGACAATATCCTGTCCAGAGCTTTCTTGAGTATGTCAATATATCCTGTTTTCCACATGGATGCATGTACTACAGACCTTGGTTGCCCAAACAGATCCTTTTCCTGTGGAAAACAGCAGCCAAGAAGTCTCACAAAAATATCTGGGGTCTGCTGTGAAATTTGTTTTGGTTTGGTTTTTAATTCAGATGCAGACAGTAAGACTTGACAAAGGTCTTGCTACTCTTTTTGATAAAATGTGGTAGCTGTTATTGAGGTGTTCATTTCTTAGTATTGCTAAATATGGTTTATATTTAATACTTTTGCAGATTATTTCAGATATTCTGTGGTTAGTACTTTAGGAAAAGTAGATGTTAAGGCAATTTGGAATACTCTTGGTTCAGTTTGGCCAACTTTTCTAGTAGTAAATTACTGAATTTTATTGAAAGCCAGAAATCTAATGACAGGCAACACCTGAACTGTAAAAACACAAAGCTGCTCTGGTAATTACTGGTAGATGTTTTGAGACATGTAAAATTTAGATTCTTTTATGTAGCTGCCTGTTACCTGGCAGCAAGGTAGTTTTAAGTTTGTTTGATTTTGGGGGATTTTTTTTTGGTTTTTTGTTTTTTGGTTTTTTTCCATTCATATACTTTAAACTGCAATGATTCCAAAGACTCAGAAAAAGTTAAATGCTTTACACTCTGTTTTTCTTAGTCATATAATTGCATTAATTTTGGGACTTGATTCTGAATAGGTAACTGGATATTCCTTTTGTAGAAGTCTTCTATGCCCTTTAAAGTCTAACAGATTGCAAAATTAAAAAAAAAAAAAACTTGGATAATTTTTACCTTGTAGGGTAGCGGGGGAGTAGGGGAAAGAGATGAATTTTTGTGAGATTGAAATAATGAAAACCTCATTTAAAACATATTAAGGAGTATTTTGCTGAACTGATTTATTTCTCTACAGCAGAACTTAACCTTTTATTTCTCTTGCAAAAATGGGTTTGAGTGTAATTTAAACTGTCAAATGACATTTATCAAATGATGGTTTTGCCCTGTAACAGGCAAATGTCTTCCACAAAATTGATTAGCTGCTGACCTCATCCACCCTTTTCAGACCCTTCAAGGTAGATTTCAAAGAGTTGTAAAATAATCACTTTGCTTTCAGTTTATGCTTCAGCACAAGGCGTTTACTGTCCTGGTAGCAATACCACAGTGTGTTCCCCATCTGGGAAGGAGAGGATGTAAATGCCTGCCTATAGCTCTGCCTGTCAGCACTCGGCCTGGTGCTTTAACCTAAACCTCTACTCCGTACAAAACAGGAACAGCTTTGGAAAGGGCTTTTTACAGGACAATAGAGTGAATGAGTTGAAGAAACTTTGTCTTGTAGGTACCTACTCTAGTGATCAGGAAGATGCTCTGTTAGGTAAGACCTGCAGAGTGTTCAGTGTCGAGAAGGTGCTAGAAGACCCGAAATGTAAAATTTTATACTCCAAAGAGTTTCCTCTGTTGTGTTCTTGTTCTACAGCCCCATTTTGTAAGACCAATCAACCAGAAGCCCATAGGCTTGCTTTGATAAGCATTAACCTACCAGTAAATGAATTAACTGTGCTGTTGAGGAAGTCTGTGGCCTGTTCGAAATGGTAACTTTGTATCTGCACCAAAAAAATGGTTTGATATTTTTTCTCTTCAGATTTCTGTGCAAGTTTCTTTGCCAAAGTAGAAGCTGTGATGCAGAAAGTAAAACCCTGAACATAAAAAGCTCAGTACTGCTGGTGGTGTTGAAAGTTCAGTTCTATTTTTACATCCCAATAATTTCTTTCTCCTGAAGTCTCTATCACTCCCACTTCTTCCAAAATCAGTGTTTAAAAATACACAAGTTTGTGAAAAATGAGCTTGACTTTCTCCTAGAGTAACAAACCAGTTGTAACTTGTTTGCCTCAACGTATCAGACTGCTGTGAATTAGCTTTAAGTACAGAAAGAGCTGGGAGATAAACAGCTGCAAAGAAGTAGCACTTCCACAACTTCTGCCACATCCAGCATCAGGAGCAGCAGGGATTTTCCTGTGTGTGTAACTGCCAAGAGCTGTAACTGCAATTGAGATGTTTTATCAGGCTGTTCGGTGTGAAAACACCTCATTCCTCCATAGTTTCAGCAAGTCTGGCAGGCTGATATGTTAAAATAAAAGGAAACAGTATATATGCTGTATACTAAAGCTGCGACATTAAATTAAAACAAAAAAAATCATAGAGTATGAAGACTTTAAATAGGAAGAGAGTTTCAAAAGAAATCAGGCATTGCTAAGTAGTCTGAGTGTGATTTGTGGTCTTCTTAGGATTAAATTTTGGACATTGTGCATGGCTTTATTGGGTTTTTAATGGGGTTTTTTTGGTTGCTTGGTTGCTTGATTTGGGTTTTTAAATGAGTAATATCAGCTGTAATGTGTTACACAGGTTTCTTGCTGTAGCATTGTAGCAATAGACATCAGCTTGTATCTGTTGGAAAACAGGATTATTGTTCTCACTCTTCTAGCTAAACATGCAATATATGCTGTAAATTGCCTTTATTATATGCAGTTTAAATATCTCATTGTCTGCTTTCCATACAAGCAATTTATTGCTGTTTATGTTCTGACAGAATGAAAACTAATGCTTAATTATGCATTGCCCTAGTAATGTGGTGTTTAGGGTGAATGTATCTGAATTAAATAAGGGCCATTAATAATGCCTAACAATTTATGATATAGTCATTGCTTGATTTCAAATCATATAAATTAGAGAAGCTTATTTGAAATGTCACCAATATAAGATGGCTTTGTGGGAACACCTCTCTGTGTGCTAATTTCAAAATCATTACCAGCTGAGTCTTACTATTTATTCAATGTCCAGTAGGCTTTTATTATTCCCTTATTTGCAGTTTAATTACAACCTCTGTTATCCTGACAGTGTGAATTCAATGCTAAACCTGCAGGAGCAAAATGAGTTGCAATCAGTTGTTTTTTGCTTGAAAACTTCTTTTTGCTTTGATCCTCTCTCACCTCCCATGGCCAAGCCACCACTCTAAGCCACAATTTTTTATATGCATCTTTAAAGGGGCAATGCCAGTCTAAGGCTTTCAACATTCTTCTGTCCTAAAGCTTGGAAGTTATCCAGAGATGTTTCCAAGTCACATAACCACCTGTGTTTATGCTAATATCACAAAAGATACTGAATGAATTACTTAAAGGGAGGTTTCTGGGTTACTTGTTAATATCATGTGTGCATGAATTTACAAATATTATGAACACATATGAGATATTTATACATAATATATATAGTTACTATGCAACTAAAATTTTAGTCATTCATATTTAAAGCAATACATTCTCTAAGGCTATTTTATGGGATATTAATTCCTCAAAGATACAGCAAGCATTGTCCATTTCAAAAAAGACAAACTGCAGCAAAATTTTGCATTGGCAACAATAATTCAAGGCAATTAAAGGATGTAGGTTGCAGGACTAAAAGAATTTTCCTTTTCAATGTTATGCACATGCATTTATTATAGTGATGCTGTACATGTGGATTCTCTGAAGTAATTGCAGTTAAATGAATGTTTGATCCTGAACCCTCAGTCCTCTGACCAGTGAGCTCTTTTTGCTTAATTTATGCTTTGCAATTATCTCTTGTTTATCTCAGTTTCTTGGGAAATTGTTTCTTGCTTATGATTTTATTGCATTCAAAAGCACTCCTTAGAGGAAAATGGATATTTCTTATGTAATTATTACAGCGATTGTTACAGTTTCTAGTGTAATTTGGAATACTGAACTTTCATCCTCACACACACATCTCATTTGCTATTCCTAAGGGAACTAGCTGTATTTAATGGGTAACCTGAAGAGATGGACATAATACTTGTCAAAGGTATCACATGCATCTTAACACATTTTCTCTTGTGCTTAACTTTCAAAGACAGAAAAAGAAGCAAAATATTCATTTGAGATAAGTTGGAAGACTCAAAATGTTTTCATTTCATATTTAGTGTCTTTCAGATGTGGCTGCTTCTTCAAACAGTGGTGGCAAAGTAGAGAATTGATCCCTCTGACCTTTCCCTTTTCTTTTAGTTTTTCAAGAGCTGTTTGGGGGGGGCGGGGGTGTTTAAGATATTGTTCCTTCTCCCTCCCCCACACAGTGTGGTTCCAGTTTCCACCAAGATCTAATGACATGGGTGTTCCATTCACTCTTGTGCACATTTTCCAGTCAGGCCTCATCAAATCTGTCCAAAAATGTCCTATTGCAGAGAGAACCAGACCTTATACTTGAAAGGTTTAAATTAATTAATGGTCTGTGCTGCTGGGATATGCTATTACTCAGCTGGTGTGCTATACAAAAGGTCACTTCTACTGTGTGCTCATCACCTACTTTTTTATTTTCCTACTCTACTAGAGAGGAATTCCCAAAAATATTAGAGAAACTACTTTTACTTACCTCAGATTTGGATGAATCTTTAAAAAAAGCAACCAACCAAAAACACCAACAAAAAATCCCAAAAACAAAACAAAAAGCACCCTCAATTAATTCAAAAATTCATCCCTCCTGAAAAGAACAAAACCATCAAACCTGATTGGGGAATGGGGAAAGTATGCATTTACATCTTGTAGCGAACTTCTTAGAAAACATATTTTGGAATTTTTTTCTTAAAATCAAAGAATCCCCAAAGTATGCACATACAAAGGCTTTTTCATTCTACTGTGTAGGTAATGCTTGTAGGGCCTACAGGCACAAGTAAAACTGTGCCATTACATAGCACCACTTTAAATATCCACAGCATGAAAGCTAATTTATAGATGTGTGCAGAGAAATTTCATATCAGCAAATTAAGAAAGCAAGTACACATAAGAATCTGTTCAATGCAGTTTTGCAAGCAAACTTTGTTGTAGATAGGTGAGCATGTGAGTTCAGCATTTTTTACACTATTCAGCAGAAGGTGTTCTTGTGATCATTTTTGTCTGTAATATATACATATGCATGTACATTTCTGCTAATCTTCATTCGAGTGTGAATTTTGTTGTATGATCTGGCAATCTGAAAGAGATGGTAATTCTGTAAAACAAATTCAGAATTTCATATCTCTGTGTAATATATCTACTTGTCCCTAGTTTTATTTGTACAGCAGCTACACTGGTTCTGCAGGCTCATGAGCTGCCTTGTGACTTCAGGGTGAGATTGATGTACAGCAGTATCAACTTCAGTAAAGAGCGTGTATGTTGGATGTAGTGATTTTTCAATCAGCGTTTTGTTATTTTATGTTGTATTTAATGAGGTGTCATCATGATTTATTAGGCTTGTACAGCTGTGTTTTCAAAAATTTATTGGAGGTTCTTCTTTCTCTCCCTTCGGAGTGGGAAAAGAGCATTCTCCCTACAGCACCAAGGAGTGGAGCACTTTGAGCTCATCCCCAACGTCTTTCTCTTTCCTTTCTCTGCTCTGCTTCGAGCTGCCATGCTTCTATTAATAACTTTTCAGGTCTTTCCAAAGAAGCATTCTTTGCACTTTTCATGTGGGTTGCAAGATCTGAATGACAAAAATGAGACATAGCGGGGAACATTACTGGGCTTTAAAGTATTGAAAGGTAAGGAGACCGCCTGACCTTCCTGCCAGAAGGAAGATTTCTTTCTTCTGCTTAAGAGCTAGAGGACTCTTCAATCTTCTCCTGTGTTGTTTAACTTCAGCTCTTTTAAAGGTCATGCTTGCAGGGAGTGCTTTTTTTTTTCCTCCAGTATTTTTAACCTATAGCTGCTTCAGTGGAGGTTTCTCCAAAAGCCTCTCTTGAGCAGAGTAGCATTTACAGGCAATTAATATCTTCCTAGTTGGAAAACACTGGTGGATAAGCAGTGCTAGTGAGCAGAGGAGCACTCCTGTGTTGCTACCTCCAGCCCCAGTGTACGTTCCCATTCTTATAGAGTGGGACTTCCCTCTAAACCCTGTAGAAAACTTCTGGGGAAAAAATGTGCTCTGTATGAGCAAAAAGATTTGACTGGTTAAATTGAAATGCGTGAGCAGGGTGTAGGGTGCCATAAAAACATGGATAAAACATATGTCATGGGTATTTGGTGACTGTTGTTGTAATGGGTATCTCATTCCCGATTTGGAAGGACCATTGCAAGCTTAACAGTTCTGTCTTGTATTTATTATGTTCTAGTTAAGTAAAGGTAGACTAATACATGCAGTTCTTAAAACATGCCTTCAAACTAGGTCATGGTGAAGTTGTCTACATTTTATAATAGATGTGTGGTCAGAAGTAAATTACAAATAAAAGTGGAAAAATCCTAATCTGATGAATACTGACAATGCTAATTCCAAAGCTTGAAAGAGTAGGTGGTCCACATAAATGTAAGAAAATAAGGAAAACCTTACGACTTACGTACACCTCTATTTCTAAGCAAAAAATTATCTATTTATGGTTTGTCCAATGTGAGCAATCAAAGAAATGCATGAATATTGTCACTTACAAAAACGCAGAGTTTTCCACTACTGTTAGAAATAGACTTCTGCTTATTTGAACTGAAACTAGGTACATTCACATGCATGCAAAATTTCACTTTGTTTTCTACAAACAGTTCAAGACACAGGCATACAAGATTTCTTAAGCTGCAGGGGTAAATAGTCATTGGAAATAAAGAAGTTGAATTATCGTTGGAAAGCATGGCTTGACTGGCAAAACAAGAACAATGTGTTGGTATAGGAAAGCATTTTGCTGGCATTGTCAGTGACTGTCCATAAAAAGTACACTCCAGGTGTGCTTTAAAGCACTTCTTTATTTCTGAAACAAGTCTAAATATGGAATGCTGTTTCTTCTCTTCCAGAGTGTCACTCTTGAGATTGCTTTTGATCTGGAAAGAATAACACTGCTTTCACATTCTTCCATTACCTGCATTCTCTCCTGGGATATATACACAGGAAAAGTAGACTTTCGGGATTAAGGCATATATGTAGCATCTTTGCAAAGACTAAATATATTCTGTTTTCTCTAGATCAATGAACTGAGCCATGTTCAAATCCCTGTTATGTTGATGCCAGATGATTTCAAAGCATACTCAAAGATAAAGGTGGACAATCACCTTTTCAACAAGTAAGTACAAGTAACAATTTTGCGTAGAAGTGGATAGCAGTAGTGATATTTTTATGAAGTACTATGAACTCTGTTATTTTTCAGTGCATGGAACTGAAGTTTTGATGATTAAGTTAATCCTGAGATAAACATAACCGTCTGTGCTGTTCTAAAAAGCAGCAGCAAAGGCTGCTGGGTAGAATTTTTTCCTCCATATGGTTTATTATTGACTTATGAGTGTATTTGATACTGAAGGTGATTCTTTTTTGCTGTGATTATTTATGGCTGATAGAGGCATTTATTTGTGTATTTCTAAAAATATAACTTTATGTGCTCTTTATTAAGTGTTGTATTTGAATAAGAATGAGAATCTAAAGTCTATATCAAATGTAAATAATGTTCAGCTTTTTATTTTCCATGATACAAAATCATACCCATCATATAGGAGTTTCAAAAGCATTATGGTAATTTCATGTAATACCTATTGTCTCTTAAAAATAAAATGCCCCATGAGCAGTATGTACAGACATACAAAACTATTAATAGTGGTTTGTGTATAACCTGAATTTTATTCAAGAATCTATGTAGAAAAGAAAAATTCTGCTATTTTGGGTCTTCAGCTCTGTGACAAAGGTAAAAATAATTTTTCTGTTGTATAAGTCTAAAATGAACACTAGGATATTAAAACTAGTTTTGTGTTGAATGAGTCAAATTTTCTTTAAGTTTTGGCACTGTTAGTACTTTTTGATGGCACAGATGGTATAGTAATTCTTGTATAGTCCAATCTAAGATTTCACCTTTGAAGTAAGTTTAGGGCAGTGGGAAAGCTTTCTTTTCTTCTTTTGAATCCATATTTCAAAATTGTGAAAATACAGTTTGTGTTCATTTTCGTCATTGTTGTAGTTCCTTAGCTACAGCATAATGATGTTGTAGTAAGCTAATAAACATTCATTAAACATTGTGAAGAAAAACAAGATAACCCAATCTCAGTGAAAAAAATAAAGCATTAGAAGAGAAATTGTAAGAGGATTGTTACCCTGAGCTTTCTATGAACAGCTTTGAGACAAAATTCTCGAGTTGCTTATTATATATGCACAGTAGCTAAGTTGAATTGGTTTTATCTTCTTTCAGAGAAAACATGCCAAGTCATTTCAAATTTAAAGAATATTGTCCAATGGTTTTCCGCAATTTAAGAGAGAGATTTGGAATTGATGATCAAGACTTTCAGGTAAGTTCACTTTGAAAAAGCCTAGACTGATGGAAATGCACATTTCTGTTAAACATTTCGGCCTGCCCCAGCTTCCCTCTGGTTCCTGCCCTTGTGCCATCTTTAGTCCTCTGTGTTTCTCATTGGAGTGCCTCCATATAAGCCACATTTACTGAAGCTGCAGGGTAATACTTCTTGCTATGAGGAGGAAAAATAGTGTCTGGACACTTCTGGCAAGAGATTCTGTATTCAGCTGAGTTGCTTAGATAACAGTTGCTTCAGTGTTCTGTCTGTATGAGATGTGGTTTCTGAAATGACCACAGCCTTTTTTTTTTCTTTTTTCCCCTCATGCTTTTTTTGGTTACAGGAGAGTGACCTATGGCCTGCCAGCTTCATCCTGCTTCATCATGTTTCATTTTCCTGTTGTTAAGAGGATCTGGAAACAAATTGCTTGTGTAAAGTAGATATAGCAAACCAAGAAATTGCTCTGGATTTGGCAGGGTTGTTCCATGCAGTCAGAGTTTCTTTCTGCCTTTGCAAAAGAAAGTCCCTGAGCTCTGCTTCAGCCTGATTTGCCAGTTCTCACTGACAGTTCCCTTTTCCGTTAGCTGTTCCTAATACACAGCATTTCAGTCACAGGGATAATGCCTTCTGCAGTCACACTGCAAGATGTCCTGCCCTAAAGAATGCTGGCTGTGTCATCCAGTACTGCTTCCTCTCATACTTTTTTTGCGTTTTTAACTATTTTGATATGAGCTGCAGTTGTGTTTATAATGTCACTAAGATAAAGAGAATCTTTAAGAAATGGTTTGAAGTAGCTAAACAAATGGTACAAAATGCATTTGTACAACAACACTTCCATTCTTGCCAATGGACTAAACGGAATGTTGCAGCCAAAATCTGTATCTGAGTCCTTCAACAATTCTTTTGCCCCTTTCAAGATCAAACAATGTGTTAGAAATTTATAGGCGGGCTAAAATGTGCAGGGGTGTAGACAGAGATTGTTATGAATCTCAGTATGCAGCCACTGTAACCTTGCTAAGACACTTTGCCAGTCAGTGGAGAAGAGGATGTTGGTTTATTTTGGAGCTGTCATGATCATGTTCCATGATTTTTCATTATCCTGTTTATGAAGAACTGTTTAAAAGGAAATGCATTGAGACTGAGGCCAGCAGTTTAAACAGATGCATCAAATGGCATTCCTGGTTCAGTTCTGCTGTTGGACCAAGCAGGATCCTATTGCATGGGAAGCTACTTGATCCCTGTGTATGAAGATTTCATTTTTCTTGACAAAGAGGAAGACGTGATTGCTCTTGAAATTGTGCTGTCAATTCATGTTTGCTGTCTTTAGAACATGGGCTTTTGACATTACTGGACAGTGGAAGGTAGAGTTCAGTGACTGTTAGAAGACTTGAGATGCTGTAGTGAGTTAAAACTGGCAGACTTGGCATAATCAAAAATGCTGCATTCGACACCACTGTGAAATGCTTCCATCTGCACTGCTGTTCTGCAGCAGAAATTCCTGTTGTAACTATGTTATACTGCTGTTTGGATTTATTAATGATAACAATGATAAAACAACATTAAGTAACTGTCACTGGATAAATTGTCCATATTTTCAGATTAAAACCAAAAGTACTTCTTTGTATCTGTGTGTTTTGGTAATGTAACCAATCAACAACCCAAAACAAGAACATGTAACTACATCCTGGTTTTTGATACAACAAAATTATGTATTACAAAAAACTCATGGTTTTTAGTATTTAAAGCATATTTACTGAAAAATGGAAAATAGTTAATTTTAACCTGAGGGAAGACAATGTCCACCTTCACTATTGCTTTTTTCCTCAGCCCAAGCAATTTATCAGTCTGAATTCTTTTTCTACTTGACTAATCTGACTAAAAAGAAAATAAATTAAATGCTTAAATTATTAATGTATTTTGAACTCACTTTGAAAATTAAATTATTTTTGCAGAATTGAGCATAAAGAAAATTTGTCTCCTCACATGTAAGATAGGAATTATCCCTATTAAAAGTAGAAGTTGCTTTCATTTTAATTTTAGTCTCAGTGACTTAAAAAGGGAATCTAATACATACTTTTTTCAGATAACCTTTGTCTTCAAGGAAGTTATTCCAATTATTATTGGTTAAAATTATTGTCTTGTACTCAGAATCATACCTGAAACTGAAAAATTATTTGCAGTGTAAAAGTAAGGGGAAGCTTATGGAAGGAATATCAAGTTGCTTTCTCTGATAGTTTTTCTTATATAGTGATTTTCAGGAAGGGAGTCCTAGTCAACTGTGAACAATGTCATTCCCATTATTGAGCCAGAAAGGATTGGTTTAGATAAATAAACCAATTACCTTGTTCATTAGTCAGACACATCAGTCACAGTCTCAATGAACATTCATTTTAAATGCCTTTGTTTTCAGAATGTTCTGCTGATATCCTTGATGAGTTGTTCCAGAGGGCAAATAGTCTTTCCTTATGAGTAAGCACTAAAAAACCAAAACCTACCTCATGAAAAAAACCTGGTAGCATATGCTCTAAGTAGTGGGCTATACTAATTTTAATTGTTTACATTGTGTTTCTCATTTTGTAGTAATTTTGTGGACTGTTTAACAAATAGGCAGTTCACATGTGGAATAATTAATATATGGAACTTGTCTTACAGAGATCTCCTTATGTCTCTGAAGAGAGATTTAAATCTCACGAAGTACATGGCTTTTTCCTACAAGTAGTCTGGACTTAGGAGTCAGAGCAATTCCTTAAATTGTGTATGGCTCATGCCTTACAGGAAGCCATTCCTAGTAATGGCAATTACAGTTCCTGGAATGAACTCCCCTCCTTGACATGACACAAACCAACTCCCTTCTTTGAGATGTTTTTGGTAATCTGTCCTGCATCTGTCTATATTTCATAGCTAGTTGGACATCTCCAAGAGACATTTAGTACTGAACTGGGATTGAAGTTTCATGGACATGCATGTGCAGTTGCTAATACAGTGTAGCTTGTTTGTGCTTCATGCTTTATAATGGACAGCAGTGTAGAAAATATAGTATGAAGTTAGTGAAACCTTGAGTTTCATTCAAAGATTGCCTGTACAAATGTGTTATGATAAATGAGGTCCTTAATATAGGTTCTTTGAACCTAGATTTGAATATAGAAACTTTGTTCTAATATTAAAAAAATTCTACAACAGTTACTGCATTAAATTAAAAACTGGTCTGGCTGTTTTTTCTTAAAAGAAGGAACACAACTGATGATCAGTCAGTATGAATCCAGATTGCATTTGAATGATGGAAAAACTTTAAAACCATTTTAACCACTTACAAAGACTATGAATTATCAAAGGGAAAGAGACTATTGTTTTGTACTGTTGGATGTTACAAGTACATATGGATCGCTGATTGAAGATTACTATTTCATGTGTCAAAGTAATTCCAAAAGCCAGGGCGTTAAGTAATGACAGATTTTGCCTTGATAGGGTAAATTATGTATTTTTGTTAGTGTTTTCTTGTTTAATTGAAAAAGAATCCTAATATTCACGGGAGAATACTTGAGAGCCTTAACTGGTTCTAGTAGAAAAGAAAAAAATTTATTAGAAAACAGATATTGTAAAGTCCCTCACTAAGCACTAAATTAATTTTAATTTCTGCATTCCCCCTCAGCTTTAGACACTGTAAAGGTTATTCTACAGAAAGATTTCTGCCCCCTCTACCAAGCTCCCAACCCCGTTTCCCCCCCATCCAGTTAATGGGATAGCTGTTTTCCTTTGGGATTGCTTCTCAAGTCAGTTGACATACTTTGTTACCTTAGAAAATCCAAGAGTAGAGTTCTGTTAGAAGAATTACAGGTTAGCTTCTGTAAACTGAAAAATTATGAGATATTATCAGGCAGACAGCTCACCTAACAACCCCCAAAAATCTGTAGAAAAATGGATCTACTACCGTTACAAATGCTTCTGCTGCTGTTGCTCTGGGAAGGGAAACTTTTTTTTACTATGCTGCAACACATCTGTTCTTGCTTAAAGTTATTGCTGAATCCTACATCTGGATTCTGCCAGGCAACAGAGGAAGACTGGGTTCTTGCCCAGTAAAGTACAATTGCGCATACCCGAGGGCACCGATGTCGCAGTGCACCTAATGAGCCTTCTGCTGGGGATGAGGGAGAGCACAACTGACTTCCCTACTCGCTCTAGTGGGAGACAGGCTCAGATCTGACTTCTCCTGTCTGTAGGAGCAGTTTGTAGAGATTCTCTGTACAGGACAAAAAATTCGTAAAGAACTTTTAGCAGCTGGTTCTGTAAGTTCCTTTTAATTTACCTGTGCTTGATATTTCTCTAAGCACTTTTCCATATAAAAGTTTGTAATGTAAAATAATTAAGAATTCCTGCTTTTAAGCAATTTCCCTAATAACAAACCATATGAACCTGTATCTTTAACTTCTTCTGATAAGGCTGTTAAGGAGACTTTTCAGTATCTCCCAGACCTTTCTATGTAGAAGGATTTGTAGCATCAAGAAAACAATGCAAATTCTAGGCTTGTTTTTTAGATGTTGGCCTGCAATATAATTTTCTTTTGAGGTATCTAAACTTCAGATCATCAAAATTCTTATCTCTAAATATTTTTGTTCATTTTACATGACTTATCCAGTCTTAAGACATCATCTTAAGAACTTTAAAAGTACTTTGCAATCTAAGATGGTATCTTTCTTCAGACAAACAAATATTAATCAGTGCTCTCAGCTGGTGCTTCTACACTAAAATTCATGCTTTTATTCCTTGGCCCTTGGTTTGGGAAAGAACAAGCACCTCCAGCATCAAACTACAGACAGCAAGGTCAGCAGTAGCTATGTTAGAAGTTGGAGCTTATTCCTAAGACAATATCTTCAATTAATTCCATAAAGTGCATTAAAAATCATCAAAGCAAGAACTGTCTTGTACAGAAAATACCAGTACTAGTCATTTTATTTTAGCATGATAAGTGTGTCAGTGCCTGAAATGTTCCTGGGCTTGTCTGTCAGATGAGGTTCCTGTAGCAGAGTATACAGTTTGTGGATCCCAAATGGACATTGACACCAAGACATTCAGAACTGCTGACATCTTGTTTGATGTGAGTATAGGCAGTGGTGGTAGTAAAGTGTTGAACCAGCTGTAGTAACAAAACCTCTGCTGTTTGTAGTCTTCCCAGCACATAAAAAATGAAGTTTTCAATCTAAACCTAATGTTCTTAGATTTAGTACCCTAAGTGTCAACCCAAATAATAATTTAGTGATGGTGGGAGTTAACCTTAGTACATATGGCAACAGAAATTCTAACTTATGGTTTCTTCCAGTTTTCCCTAGAAAACATTTAATTTGCCTTGCTTTTGGCTGTTCCTTGCTTATACTGTTATTCAAACTGGGCATTCAAACTGGAAAATAGTAATTTAGCATATGCTGGCAACATCAAAAGAGCAAACTGATAAGTACTCCCGAGTTCTTGCAGATATTGAAAGGAAGGCATTAAGCCAACCTTTGCAGGGCTAAAGGGAAAAGGTTCCCAGAAAAAGAGCCACAGCTCTTCCCAAAGCAAGTGCATGCCTTAAGTTGACAGCTCCAAATCCAGATCTATGGTCTCAATAGGATAACTTGTTTTAGGAAAGACCCTCATGTTTTATTCATTAACTCTTATTCAACGAAGCCAAGGAACCCATCACCTTTCTCCTGGAAGGATGGCTCAGTACAAAAAAGAAATTCATGCTTCTCTGTCAAAGTTTTTCCTATCTTTTTCCATAGTAATCACTCCCTTTTTATAAATGTTCATAGGTGTTTGGAGTGTGTGCATCCACATCTTAAGATCATAGAAGGAGCTCTATACTTCTGATGGGTGCAGCACAGGACCAGTGGTATCCTGTTTTCATCTTTTGGGGATCCCATGGCATTCACCATAGGCCTTTAGAGAGTCATGCTTATGAGCTGACAAGAAATCATCATGCAAAATTGTCCATATATCTGGCAAAGGCAGGGGAGGTTACACCCCTGAACGTGCTTGTAGCATGTTACTGGTAGGTCAGGTATGCTTTTCTCCATGTCAGACTCCTTGCAGACCTTCTGGTGTTAGAGATCAGTGTTGCCTGGTCATACTTCTGCAGCAGGGTTTCCAGATAAGCACCTGCTTAATTGCAAGAATAGTGTCACCATACAAAATAGACCCAAAAGTCATCCCTACCTGTCCCTGTATGACCACCCAGATATCTCTGGGTTTGGTGCTTCTGTTTTTTTTTTTTTAAAAAAAACCCAGTGCTTTACCTTTCTTCTCTCTAAAAGTCACTGACAAAACATTGTATTGAAAATCATCTCAGGAGTAGTATACTTGTTTAAAATTACAGCAAATAACCTTGGAGCATCTGTGTCAGTTGTATGACACTGTCTTTCTGATGTCCTCCTTAATCAGTAATCCTGATCTAATTTCCATATTCGTGATTCCTGAAGTCTTGTAAAAAAAAAAAAAAAGAAAAAAAAGGTTGGGGGATGCTCCAGGTTTGTCTTGTTGGGAAGCTGTGCCTGGGCCAGAGAGCAGCACCGTGACTTCTGCTGCAGGAGAACAGCCAGACTGTGTGTACATCATCCTCCAACAGCCATGAGCCACTGTCAGGCCTTTCCACTGACCTATGATTTCAGTCATCACAGAGCATCATCTGTGCACTTGTTTTTGCCTATTTGTTCATTCAAAGCTTGCCCAGAGGCACTCTTAAATAGTCTGGGATGTGATCTGATTTGTCTTTAGGGTGCGTTCAGCTTGTAAAGCTCATTTTAGTTTTCCACAGCTTTTGGATGAGATCACAGCAGCAGAAACCCTTGTTTGCCTTTGTCCAGACGTCATGAAATGGGGAAGATTTAAATCAATGGGAAGCTGTTAAGCCAGTCAGTTTGAAAGATTACTGTTCTTCTAAAGCTCTCTATGCTTTACCACCAGCATTTTTCTATTGCCCTTTTTCTCTTTCTTAGGAAAAGGTCTGACTCAATGGCAATTTTTATTAGGATCCCTTTTTAAATTAGTTACACAGAGTATTTGTATTACATCCAACACATAGTTCATGTGTTCAAAGTTTCTAAAATACGATCTTGTCTGCTAAAGTAGCAGTTAGAAAACAATGACATTTACATTAGGCGTGCGAGAGATTAGAATGAGCTAATTAAATTGACCTTTAAATCTCTCCACCCTCTTGGAGTCTGGGGCTAATCCTTGGCCTCCCACTGTGGAGATAAAAATTCATGCTGTGAACATTTTAAGCAAAGTGGGCAGAGAAGAAGAGCCTCACCAGCAGTTTGTCTTTGAAGAGGGGAGCAGTGCTTTGCCAGTTATAAATATAGCTTGCAGTTAAGATGTGAGATGGGGGACAAGTTCTTCCTGTACTTCAGTGGCTTTGCTCCGTGTGTTTTCTTCACAAAAATAGTTTCAGTTAGATAAAATAGCTCCAAACAAGCTTAACTTGTTATTCTTAGAAATAATCAAAGCCTCTCTGGAAGTTAGCTTTGTTTTTTTTATATCTACTATTGGTATAACTAACATATCATTATTGTTATTTAATTACAGTAACTTTTTTTATTGACCAATGTGTAAGGTAAAAATTTCCAAAGGATAAAGCATTAGATAGTCTTTAGCTGGCTTCTAAGGACTCTTGAGAATGGTTCTTACAAACTATTTGCTGTGATATTTTGTGTCTTGGATTTTTAAAACGCTAATTATTGCAGAGCTTTATAATAATAAACCAAAAATATATAAATAATGGATAATTAAATAACAGTCAACATTTAATTGTCAACAAACAATTGACATTTCACATAGTGAAATCTTGCAGAGGACACAAAATCCATTCAAGTGTTGAAGCAGAATAAAGTCAAAGATTTTGAACAAAACCCACTTTGATCACCTGGCATTCTGAACCTGTCCAAATGAGATCCTGTTCATATGGTGAGATGAATACTTACGTGATTAAAAAATGAGTGTAGAACTACAGAGAAGAGGCTTCGTTCAGGGAGGTGGTAGCTCTGAGAAGGAACAAGAGGTCAAAGAAGACAAGAATTCAGCACTAGGGGGACCTTCACACTAGGAGTAACTGCCCCCCCGGGTAGATAAATTAGAAGGTATAAAAAGATCTGGAAGAGTTCTAACTTCTTTTTGACATCTGTTTGTTTTATACCTGAAGCTATACTATATATAGTTTTCATGCTAGTAGTCTTTGAAAAAGGAAGTTGAAATTTGGATGAAAAAATACCAGAAAAGTGTCAAAGGAATTTAAGGACATAGAGAATGCCATTTGGTTGGGAGTGACAGAGTCTGGCCTGCTGCACTTGCAAAAATTGGAGTTAAGAAGTAGGTAGTATGTGAGTATCTTTGCAGAAAGAGAATACTAGGTACTTCAGGAATTAAATAAATATGAATTACCAGAGAAGGAAATAATTAAAATTCAGAATTAAACTCACCTTTCCAGCAACACAAATGGCTAAATACTAGGAAAACTGTTGTGGTGGATCTTGGTCTTTTGAAGATTAAAAAAATGAAGACTGCCTTTCTAGAATGTAGCTAATCCATAAGTAGAGATTGGAGTTCAGTTTAGGAAGTGCTGGGTGAAATGAAATAGCTTCTGATGAAAGCAGTTCTGTTGGATTCTAGTTTATGAAATTTTGTTGAAATCTCTAGAAGCAGCTCCTGTGAATGTCAAAGAATCCTGGATCAGGTCCTAAAAGCACCTATGGAAAAGAACCTTTTTCCTTACCTGATAGGTATTTGTTGTAAGAAATAAAACTGTGCAGATTGCTGAGAGTGTGGGAAAGACGAGAGTGAGTCTATAGTGAAATTAAACAACCTTTCAGGTAATTTGCTAGAGAATATGCTGTTCTTGCGTGAGATGATGACATGTAATGTAGGTGTGCTGAATAACTTTTTTTCCTCAAGAACTCTCTGGGAAGTTAAGTACTGGTAAATAGTTTAGCTCTCAGTAATTTATATGTGAAACTTTTTTTTAATTACTTTTATTATTTTATCAGAAATTAGTTCTGTGGGACAAATTCTTTGTGATTATTAGCTTCTCAGCACTGAAGATGAAATTAATATTTCTCGTTGTCTGCTAGTCAGTGCAGTATGGGTGATTTTTTTTTTTTAATATTCATTTATGTGAGGGCACTTAAGCTTCCAGACAGTGACTGGTCAGAGGGAAACTGTTTGGGAAAGAGGGGACAGTATGGAGAAATTTATCTAGTAGAGGTATCTGTGAGCTTGGCATGTTAAATGTGTCTTCAGTTGTATAAGTAATTACACAAGTAATTTAGTGTAGTCTTTAAATGACCTCATGAAAGTATTCACACTTTAAAAGTACAAAACCTTCTCTTTCTCCTGAGACCAAAAAACCAGCAGGCACAAGATTAAAACTTCACAAATGAGAAGTGAATGGGGAATTGGCACACCCGGAGCAGGAGACTTGCAGTGAGTTGCTAAGTGAAGCTGTTAAGTGGAACAGGGTATGCTTGGCTGACAGATGTTTTAATTGTGCCAGAGATCCAAGGCACACTGTGGAAGAGTTGGAGAAGGCTGGGAAATTCTGAAGGGTACAGGGCAGTCTGACCCTTAATTCTTTGAATTTTGAGCTCACTAATGCTATTGTATAAGCAGCTGATTTTTATTAACTTAATGGGACTAATACCTCCAACTTTGTACAGCTGGAGACATGCTCTGCTGGCTCCTGGCACAGCAGGGAGGAGCTGTGTCCTAGCAGTAAGTGATGGTACAAGGGTTGTTACAGCATCAAACCTTGGCAGATTAAGAGTTGGGCATTTTTTTGTCTCCATCTGAAGGATATCCTCCCTGTTCTGGCTTTGTAGCTCATAGATCTGTCTGTGCTAAGTGAGGAGTGGCTCATTTCCCATCTGTTCATATTCCACTTAGACTTCCCCTAATTAAGAAGCAGAGCCAGAGGGAATTCAATCTGGCATTTGCCATGATCCCTCTCTCTGTATCTCCTTTCCCCCTCCCTTAACCCCATTTATATTTTCCTTTTGGAAAAGGGAGATGCTTATGTTTCATTATTTATTTCCTCCCTAGTCCACTTAGAGATACCTCACTTAAGAAGGAGATTTTTCTGCCAGGGACCCCAGTGGGTCTCTCTTAACTGAATTTCCTGCTGGATTCAAGCAGAGGAAAAGGCCTACAACTGGTCTCTTCAGACAGGTTCAAAAAGCTTTGCTTCCAAGGAATTTGTGCACAGATGTCTACAGTACAACTTATCTTTCTTACTTTTCATACAAGTCATCACTTTAAATTTATCTGTGTGTTCTGGCAAAAGCTGTCTGGATCTCAGAAGCTACCATTTATATCTCAAAACTACATTCAACAATAAGAGAAGAGTCTATGCAATGTGACCAAAAGCTGTCTGAGTAACAGGACAAGTCAAATAAATGTGTATTTTTAGTTTGTCTAATGAGCACAACTGCATACCTTTCTTATTATTGTCTGCTTTAAGATAAAGTTCTTAAAAACTTGACTTTAAAACTTTGAAAAGACAACCCCAGAGTAAGTTAAACTTGTTAACTTATCTGGATATGTCTAAAGTCTAACATAAAAGTGAAATTTGATACCACATATGGTGTTTCTGGTATTTCTTACTAGTTAGAGATTTTCTAATGTTTGTGCTTCAAAGTGGCTTAAGTGCAGGACCTTCTTGGCCATTTAATGTCTTAACTTGCAAAAGAAACATTTTCTAATGAAGAATCTCTTCAATTCCACAACATCTACTATTAACTTAGTTAATATTAGTTTTGTTTGTGTTGTGTTAATGTTTGTAGTGTTAATGTTAGTATTTGGCTAAATGAGAGGCCTGAACAGTCTGAGTCCAACAGGTAAGTTAGCTTCACCTACATCAGAAGGGAAAAATCATAGTGGATTTAAAAAACCATATAGTTTCCTCTTTGAAGACACTAAAATCTCCTCGTTTGATCCTTTCAGTGAAGCTGTTTCTTGATCTCACTTGTTAATGATGATTTGCCAGTGAAGCCAATTCTTGTTATCTCTCTACTTAAAGATGGGTTACCATCACCAAGCAACAGTAGATGTGTTTTACTGAAGACTAATTTCTACCTATAAACAAGTATAACTAGTGTAGTTGAGAAATGGGGTATTTTGCAAGGTACCTGGAAGGTTTACTTGAGAAGGAATTTGAACTTTTCTCTATTCACAGAAGGGAGAATTAACCATTGCAAATAAAATCATCTACTGACAAAACTCAACTATGTATTTATCAACACAAGAAAGTGGCAATTACTAGTAATCTGCACAATATGATATAATTAGATTTATTTTTTCTGCTTTTTAAACCACACTTATTTAACAAACTTGGGCAAGTATCAAAAGAAAACACAGAAAATAATGTCTCCTATGTTCCATGTGCTTTTAAAGTTCAAAGTAACTACATTCTGTACCTGAAAAGTGCGTTGTATTGAAAGAGCTATGACAAGAGTGGGGAGTTAGTAAAAATAAAGTCTCAAAGACTTTAATTTAATTAAAGGTTTAAGTAGAGGTTGTTTTTTATTTAAACATGTTTAATGTTTAAACATTTCCTCTTAATTTATTAGTAGCGTCAAAGTATTGTAGCGAGGGCACTTGGGTTATCTGTGCATGTATGGAAAGATGCTGCTTAGCATAAAGTTGGTTGGTTTATTCTGACAAATTAATATGCATGTGGTAAAATGATAGCTATGTGCATTCTTAATTAATCCTGATATAGATAACTACTAATAAAATAACCATCTACTAAAAAATAAATGCATCACTATTTGTAACCCATTAAAATATTAATAAAAAGTGCAGCTAAATAATTATCCAGAGATGTATTTTCTTGTTAGCAACATTTTTGGTATGATAGTTGTATTTGCAAATTGATTTTCATCATAGTTAGCAATCAGGCAGAATAAATTTTCATTAGTGGAAGAAAAAGCTACTGCTGGAAAAACAGGGATCTCTTTAGGTGAAGGCAATTTCTGGCCATTTCCTCTTGTCCTTGTGCTTATTACCTGGAGAAGAGACTGACTCCCACCGGTTTGCACCCTCCTTTCAGGCAGTTGTAGAGAGTGATAAGGTCACCCCTGAGCCTCCTCTTCTCCAGGAGAAAGATGGCACGCAAGAGGATCTGCTCCATGACCTTCCCTGGCACCAAGGTCAGACTGACAGACCCTGGATCTTCCTTCTGGGTCTTCTTGTAGATGGGCATCACATTTTCTAACATCCAGTCAACTAAGCATCTCCTTTATACCAAGGCCTGTATTTCACTCAAATATGAAAATCTTTCCATGAAAATACACCTTAAGAGTACTTGAAACTTTGAGTTCATGTACTTTACATTTTCCTTCTCCTGCTTCTGATGTTCAGGGGCCAACTAGCCAATACCCTCTTTTGCAGCTTTTTATAGCTAAACAACTTAAGTCTCCTGCCAGGTTAATTGCTTTCAACTTTTATATTATATGGATTACAGGCTGAAGACTAGAGATCTGGGGGAAAAATACATTCTGAATACTGTGGTTACTGCTTTATTGCAATAGTTAACCTCAGAATAATGTACCCTTTTCTGCTGGGAATAATAACAAGTAATTACTCAGTAGCCTTTATTATTACTAACTGAATTATAGCTGAATAACTTAGCAGTAGTTTAATTCATTATGTACACTAATGGTTACCCATGCATTCACTTCTTTTTACAATTAAAAATAATTATTACATTACATCATATTTTCAATTTGTGATGAAGGCAACTGAATTTGTACTTCTTTTTTAATTTTAACTTCTATTGTCAGCTCTTCATCTTGAACTATTAAATATAGGCCTGGAAACAAAACCAATTTCTGACTGTAGAGCACAAAGGGCTTCTACCCAAATTCAATTTGAAAATTAGTGGAGTAGTGGTATCAAGTGTAGCATTAAGAAAAATTAATCAGTTTATAATACTTGTTTGCTTGAATAGACTTCAGTACATTAAAACTTTTCAGTGATGGAGTGGTGGGAAATCAATTTCAACAGAAAAAAATCTGAAAACAGGCAAATAATACTCTGTAATACTTGAATTCTCTGCTATCTTCAAAACTGTGTGAGGTGATGGTGTATCAGCACTTACATTTGTTAAAATTGACTGTCCAAAAGCCAGCATCAAGAAGGAACTGCAGTGTCTGCAGTGATGTCCCTAAAGCTCTCTTCTGATTAGTCTAGAAAAAATGTTGATTTATAAACCTTAAAGAAGCACCCACATCCTTTCATTCATTACTGAGTGGAGAGGATAATAGAGAAAGATGTCACTTTTTATCATAGACATCAGTAATTATTCTGGTTCATTGTACAAGCCTAGAAATATATAGAAAGAAGGGTAAAAGATTTATTTCTCCTACATGTCATAATTAAGGTTTTCATTCTAATAAGCCCTTGCAGAGCTGTGCACTTTTTGGTGATTTACTGTTATTCCTGCTACTCCTGAGTATTTCTGTTGAACTTAGTAACCTTGTGGGAAAACGGTTTTATTTCACATTAAATTGATTTCAGAAAGCACCCCACAGTTGGGATAAATTAAACAATGCTTGAAGCCCTATTGAAATCAATGGATCTCCAAAATACAGAGACGTAATTGTATGTGTTCAAGTGTCTTCTTAAACTCGGGGCTATAGTTACCGTAATTTCTTGGTTGAGGTTATTATTATTACTTCATAATAATTACTGACCAGGGGTTGAATCTGCATGTCCTGCTCCTTCTGAAAATCTCCAAATAAAACATAGATCCTGCAAAAACAAGATTGTGTGGGTTTGGTACCTGAATGTGGTAGATGTAGTGTATTAGTAATTACTCTCTCAGAGCATCATCGTTCTTCTGGTGCAAATCCATTTTGTGACTTAGTTCACAGTGCCTTACCACATCACACAAACATTCATTCTGTGACTCTTGGAGCTGAACTTCTGCTGTTCAGGAATATTCAATGTTTGCATTTATATATAAAAATTTAATTTAAATTGTCTTTGAATGTGAAATGGCTTTTCACATAGCAGGAAGAACATTATACTCTGTGAATGTGGAAAGAAGGGAGGTATATTTCCATTTAACAAGAGCTGTTTGTGCAGCATGGTACAATGAGGAAGGATAGCAGGAGCTGGGGTTTTCTGCTATAAGTAGAGATATACCAGATGGTTACTGCAAGTTTGTTTCATAAACATATAAACATAGAAGTGTTCCAGTAGTCTATCATTAACTTGTTTAACCTTTTCAGAGTATGTTCATATTTATGGAAATACACAGGGGGTCCAAAACATCATTGTTTTCTCATGGCTGTGTTGCTGCTGTTACTACTTTTTTTTGTGCAATTCAAGTGTATAACAATTGGCATAAGTTGTTATTGGTAAAGAAGGATGTTTCCAGGCAAAAAAGAAGTTGTTATACTTAGTCTATTTTTTTTCTTGGTTTTGTTTTTGTAAGTGTAAAGAATTCTAACCTAAATACTACTTATTCTCTGAGAAAAGCAGAAGGCTTCTCTTGCTTCTGTTGAAGCACCAGTAATTTTAAACTTCACTCTAAAAATAGTCCTTAGTCTCTCTTCTAAATGCTATACAGTCATCAACTAATTTTCTCCTCTTGAGACAGTATGGAGGTAGGCTTATTCTATGAAAGGAGGTATTGTACAAATTATTTGCTTAACTCTGTGGTATAGCTCTGGTACTAGAACTCAGAAATGTAACTGTGATCTTGGTTATGTAGCAGATCACACTGTCTCAAGAGCAAATACCGCTAATGTTAAAGTGAAACTATAACTATGGATGAATCATGTCTTTATAATTATTGTGGTGTAATGCAGTGTTCCTTCTGGATTTTTAATTACTCTGTTTTCTTCCCCAAAGCTGATAATATGTGTGTATCAATGTCCAATAAATTCTCATTAAATGTTGAGGATGAATTTTGAACCACTGATGAGCAATACCTTCCTTCTCAAACATGCTTTTCTTCTCAGAATATTTTTGAAGTGTTTTCTCAAGATAATGTAGTCTGTGAATACATGCTTTTCAGAATTCAGCTTGGTGCAGATGTATTGAAAAATATTTTAAAATAACTGTAAATTGTTTATGTGTGCTCTAAATAAAAGTTACATACTTTTGTCTGACTTGATGCTTTTTTTGTTTTAAATCAATTGACAGAATTCATTGACAAGAAGTGCACCCCTTGCCAATGATTCCCAAGCACGCAGTGGTGCCCGCTTTCATACGTCTTACGACAAAAGATATATCATCAAAACTATAACAAGTGAAGATGTAGCAGAAATGCACAACATACTCAAGAAATACCATCAGGTAATAAATGAACTCTGCCAAGGTGTGAGATGTCTTCTTAAATATTATAATGCCAATCTTTTTTAGAGGCTTAAAAGTTTCAAATTCATAATTATGGAAAAAGTCACTTCAGACTTTTTCCCTTTTGCATCAGCAATTTACTGTATGTCTGTAATTCACAAGGATGGACTTTTCTAAATGTCTGCACTTAGTATTTCATAAAAAAGAAATGTCTATGTGATAGTGGTGACTTGGAGGCTATGAGGTCCTTTGCCGTACTAAAAAGGTGGTCTTTCTTTTGGCTGGTGGACTCCCAGGCTTGAAGGTATTATTTTATTCTTGGCTTGCTTGCAGATGTCTGTGTACATGTGTATGAGTGCTGCATGTGACCTTCTCTTGCTGATTTGGTTAGTGAATATTCTGTGTTTCACAACAGATTTCAAAGATTAAAATTGTATAAGAAATTAAAAATTGGATGTCAATAATGTAAAAATTCTACTATTAAAAAAATTGGTTTTGGTAATGTGAATTTTCATACACAACTGTAAAGTTAAAAGTGAACAGCAGAGATCCCTCAAACCAGCCTTGATAGCTGCCATACTGTGCTGGTGCATAGTTTGTGTGGCTGGCACAGAGGGGAGCAGTACCTGGGAATTACAAAAGGCTTTAATAAAATCAGTGCTAGTTTTCTTAGCCCTACGTCTCTTTGAATAAGTTCTAAAGCTACAGAAGTCAGAAAAGCCTCTAGAAATCACCTAAAATATGGTACACAATAGGAAGGGGTTTTTGTCCCTCTTTCCATCTTCCTTCTCCTTTCTGTGGGTTGGAACTCCAGGTAAAGAATTAAGGATATTTGGGGTTGGGCTTTTTTATTGTTGTTTAGGTGGTTGATTTGTTGCTGTGTGATGTTCTTGTTTGTAGTACGTTTTGGTTTTTTTTTTTTTTTGTATTTACTTGTTTGTAGTACTTTTTTTTTTAATTTTTTTTTTTGTATTTACTACTTTTAATACTTTTTTTTACTTTATTTACTATTTTAATACTTTTGTATTTACTTTTGTAAAACCGGTTTTAACTTCTGAGGTGGGAAGCCAAAGCATTCTTTCAGGATACTTGGAACTGAAGATATTGCCAGCCATTTTTGTAAACCTCAAAGGGAGATCTCTGCAGGCTTCCAAGTCCAGAGTAACTTGGGAAGCCTTCAGGATGTTAGATATGAACTCTCTTCTCTCCTCCTGTGGTGTTCCTCTGTTTAAATAACACGTAGGACCATTGTGTGTTTGTTTTAATGTGAATAAATATTACTATCAGAAAATTTCTTATGACATTCCCCTAATGACAATTTTACCACTAAAAATTTTAAACCTAATTTAAATCTAATTGTATTTTGGGGCCTATTTTTATGTGAGTTTTCCAATTTACTATGTTAGTTTTCATCTGAAAGGGTTTGATCTGTGAAACTGTACAGCAGAATTAAAGCTGTAGTCTGTTTCATATTTGGCATTAGAAACTAGTATTAATGATACAGATTTTGAGATTTAATCCAGCTGTAAAGTCATTTTGCTTTTCAAAACAGTAATCTTTCAAGAGTATCAATGAAGACTGTGCTAACATTAATGAATTTAATAATTTTGAACCTTTTTCATTAATGCTTTCTGACATCAGGGTTCATATTAGGCTAGGTTACAGGGAATAATGATCTGAAATTTATCTCTACCAGGCACCTAATTTCACTTTATACTGGAAAATCTTTCATGTAAAATAGCTCTCACTGATGCCTCCAAGAGATTCATAAAGATACAAGTTGTATTTCTTTTTGTCTCAGAACTTGAAAGCACTGTACAAAACTAAATACAGAAGCACTCAAGTACAAAAACAGTTTAATAATTGAATTTTTTTATTTCAATAAATTAATTTCAGTGTCTTCAGCAATGTACTGAACAAGATCTAAATTAAATCCACTGGCTCTAATGACAGCTGACGCCATGTCCTCTGTGCTGCTGCTGGAAGTTGAATGCTTGGGATTGCTAGATACAGCAGCTTGTCCTCCCATTTGTCTAGACATTTTTCAGGCATGCAAAGCTTATCTTCACTTCCTTCTCAAAGTCTAGCAAACCCATTGTCCTGGTGGAAAGGTATTATTATTCCCTTGACCAAGTTGTCCCACTCAGATTGGCCTTAGCCAAATTGTCCCACACAGTTTGGCCTTCTGCTAGCTAACAGTGCAATGCCAGATGCATCCGCTGGCACTTGAGCTCATTAATGGTCCCTACTGTGGTTTTGATTTGGGCCAGCTTATTGTCACCCAAATAATTCTGGGCAAGAATAAAGGTGTTAATTAAGATGAGTTAATATTCCTACTTAGGAGTTTGAATGTAAGCATCATTTTTTTTAAGAGGGGAGGTTA
The DNA here is from genome assembly GCF_017590055.1 of Onychostruthus taczanowskii. Classification (NCBI taxonomy): domain Eukaryota; kingdom Metazoa; phylum Chordata; class Aves; order Passeriformes; family Passeridae; genus Onychostruthus; species Onychostruthus taczanowskii. The sequence goes on along the minus strand of NW_024500349.1, from coordinate 8,100,739 downwards.
ATAACTTAGATGTGAGTTATTCCATTCCAGCTGGAGCTGATGCCTGAGGATGCTCCAAGACCTGTCTGTTTCACTGGTGTGGATGCAACTTTATGGTTCTGTAGGATGGCACAGTTGCAGTAGCATAAGACTTTTCAGATGCTGTCCTGGTACTCTTGTAGAAATCTTTGTCAATAAAACAAGTTCTCGTGAGTTCAGTTTTATTTTGGCATACTCTCTTCTGCCAATAGAGGAATTGTCAAGTTCCCTCTATTGATTTTCATGCCTTACTGTTCAGTATCTTTCTTGATTGTTAATAATGGTGCACTAGAGTGTCAAATATGGGATTTTTAGGGAGAGGTCTGCTTGTTAGCTTTTCTCCAATTTCAGTTCTCTGATTGTCAGCAGCACTCCCCACTTGTGAAAATTCCTGGCTGAGCTGTGTTTCACAACTCGAGTGTGATTGGGAATGGTTTGGAACTTCTAGTGGCACACCCGTGCAGCATACCCTGTGCCAGTCTGCCCTGAGAGCAGAGCTGTATTTGAAAGGTTCAGCCTTCTGAGAAAGGGAGTGTGTACACCCAGTTAGGTAGTACAGGGATCATCCTGGAAAGGACAACCTTTTTCAGGTGCATGAAGTCTAGGGATGTGGTTGGTGTGAATTTTAGGCTTTTTCTCCCTTGTTTCCTCAAAGGAGTTGAAGTTAGATCATCTGTCCATTAAGAACTGTGTCTTGTAAGCCATTACCTTGCACCCTCTTTCAAGTGCCCAAGAAGGTAGTAATTATCTTCCATTACTTCTGACATAAGTATGAGTGAAATTCATGCCATTTATGACAGAAAGTCTCTTTCAGTTTTTGTTTTTTCCCCTCTGCAAATTCATTCCATGTTCCTTTCCCTGTTTGAAACTCTGAATTAGTTTCATTTAAACCATAATATTTACTCACCTGTTTCCTTTGTAAGGCTAATAGCATAAGGCTGATAGAATCATTCTAGACCTTGAAAGCACCTCTGTCTTTGCTTAGGGACCAAACAAGCCTTATCAAATATTTTCCAAGACTGCTTGAACTGCTTAACAATAAATACCAGAGGAGACATCTATCTTGAAACCAAGAATGCTGGAGATGGAGCCATCACAAGGCAGAAGTGTGAGACTCCTTGTGTCCTTCATTCACCAGAACAGTTTTGATCTTGGCATTTGCAAAAAAGCTGTTGTTTTCTTTGCACCTTTTTGGTTGTTCCCAGAGCTACAAATGAGGCATCTGGGAGTTTGTGTGGTTGGCAGAGAAATATAGCACAGCAGCTTTTGCCATGAACCTCCAAAATCTGATTCCAAGTATTGGTTATCTTTTTGGGAAGTCACCAAAGGGTTAGATGCAGACATGTACACTGACACTGGCAGGTAGAAATGAAGGTTATTTTGTTATGGACATCATGGAAATGTATAGTTCACAAGCCCATGCAGTTCTTTTAGTCCTTTCTCTCTCCATCTGTCTGAAGGTGCAATAACCTGTCTGTTCTTTGGAGCTCAGAGGAACTGAGGGTGTAATTACACAGTTCAGTATATGTCGGAGTTTACAAAAGGAGCGGGAATAGTTCATAGCCTGTAGACACTTGTAAGTTTAAAAATCCCAAATCTAGATTGGTGTTTTTAAATCATCAAAGATGATCTGATCAAAGATAAATTCCAAACTCAGGGCTACATGCTAGAAATGTGTAAATAACTGAAAGTGAACTGGGCTTGAAGGAATGTTAGGAGAAGTTATAGAAACAACATATATATATGTGTATATATAGTGACTCCAACTTAAAATTGTTGAATTGTAAATAATCTTGACAATTGTAAATTATACTTGCTATCCAAAATCATGAGTTTTCAAAAATCGTGGGCTTCCAAAATCATTTACTCTATGATGCCTTTTTTTAAGTGGCAGTCAGGCCCAGAACCTCAGACAGATGGTGAACACTTCAGTCTAAACACTGACACTTTCTGTCAACTCATCAGATGAGTCTGACACTTTTAGTATTGAGTAGAAACACTAGAGATAATTATTTTAGTTTCTAAAGTTAAAAGGAAAAAAAAAAACCAAAACACTGAGCAAAACAAGCTATTAAGCAAACAGGAGGAATTATACTTTTCACTGTGTTTAAAGCAGCAAAGCATCCTGTGTTTTATGACAAGACTATTAAAGGCCATCATGCGTGGATCAGCCTTCTATCTATGTTTGAAAGACAAAATGGCCTAGAGGTAGGTTTTGAAGTGTTAGGGTAAATACAGATATATGGCATGCTAGATTCTTATGCTGTGACTAACCATTCTAGTCAGTTTCTAACTACTGTAATAGTTTTTGGTACGTAGCTTGAAATACTGCTTTTAGTCACATTTATTGATAATTTGCAATCAGTTTGGACTGCTTGTATTATTGGTATAGTGTCAGTTACGACTAGAACTCTTCTCACCACTCTTCAGTGTTACTCAGCTGAATGTCATTTACTTGTCAAATGCAGTAGAACCATTGATATGCTCAAATGGGTCAGACTTTCAAGTATTAGACTGTTGTATGGGCACATAGATGTAGTTGGACCATTTAAAATTGTGCAAGTTAATCAAGCATGTTTATTTTAAATAGTATTTGAGAGCAAAATCAAATATTCGTTGTAAATACCTCCAAATCTAGTGCAATCGTGTTTTAAACCTCGGCTCCTCACCCCAAGAACACAGACCAGAAAAATGGATTTAAACCCTACTGCTACCTTTAGCATTGTTAAGGAAGAGTTCAGCATAGTCATCTGTGATAAGTGTGTTGTCAGAATTTCACCCTGTGTTTAAGGAATGGGTAATACCCTACTTCCTCCTAAAGGAAAACTTTCTATTTCATCATATATTCAAGTTATGTTTCTATTTTTTTATTGTCCTGTGCAAAAAAGCTTATGAATTTATATAAAATATGTATTGTAGATATTACTGTATTTGTAAATATTTTCTGAAGTGAAAATGTTATTTTCAAGGTCAGAAATCAGTAACAGTTGAGTAAAATTCTGAAGGCAGATTTTATAGTATCTGAAATGTCAGAATCAAGACATTCTGCCCTTTCCAGTGATATTAACTTGCTTTAAATCTTAAATTGGTGTAAAAGAGGAGTCCTTTGCTGTTTGAGAACAGATGATAGGCAAGTTAGAAATTTTTAAAAATAAAATAAAGCAATTTTAGTGTCTCTTTTAAACAATTTCTTTCTTTTTCATTAAAATTACTTCAGAAGGGATGACTTCTCATTGCTGACACCCAAGTAACTTCAGTAAAGAAAAGAGAAGCCATCTCAAAGCAGGTGAACAGGACAGAATTGTTAGCATACAAACCTTCCAGCATAAAGCTCCTAAAAGGGATCTGAGCAGGTCCCTTTCAGGTTTTCTGTAGGCAGCTGTCCCTGCTGCAGGCACAGCTCTCTTCCCTGCACAGGTAATTGTATGCAGAACTGACACCTATTGCACTGCCTGTTTGTCTCCCTGGCAACCAGCAGACATAGTGGATGGTGGTAAAGGAGAGGGACTGCCCATTCACCAGACACAGCAAACAGTGGAGTCATGGGGAAGTGAAGGGGAAGAAAGGAAAGAATAGAATGAGCAAAAAAGACAAAATGACAGACATAAACAGACAGAAATAAAAGACAATAAAAAAGCAGGAAAATACTACCTTAGCTGCTGGAGGGGAAAATATAAGAAAGAAACAGGAAAGCAAATTAAAGGGAAGAAAATATAGGCAATAAAGTGAACATGGGAGAAATTGCACCAGTAACAGGGTTCAGGGCTACACAGAAATCAAGGAACAGTAACAGATTTTGTGTGGAACGTAAGAGAAAAATTGAAATCATAAATAGATAAATATTGAAATAGAGAAACATTATAGTAGGCTAAAAACAATTTTGTCAAAGAATTGATGACAACATAGGCTGGAGAATAGCTCAGAAAAGAAAGTGGGGACTGGGTGCCTAGGAATTTGCACTGGTGTAGATGGGCTTGTCAAGCTGTTAGGTGGCTGAATCAGAGATACATTAAAGTTTGTGTCATCCTCCCTCCACATCAGTAGTTGCACAGGCTAGTAGTGGCTTCCTCCCAGCCCCCATCTCTGCTTTTGCTGCATGAGTTTCATTCATATATCACAAAAAAAGGGAAAAGGTAAAGCAAGACTTTAATGTTATTTAAACACAAACGTGAATGAAGAATGTAGTGATGACCCTGACTCTGTATGTCCTCAGATAGTAAGAAGTGAAGATTTCTGGGAGGTTTGCAAAGAAATGCAGTGAAAAAAGCCTTTCAGCAGTTCTGTGTGAGAATCCAGAGGCAGCACAGAACACAGCTTCTGCCCTGTGCTAAGATAACCGGCTTGTAAAGCAACTTTGATCTGAAAAACAGGAGAGGCAGAAGAAGGAGACATGAGAATGTATGTGTTCTCATCCAAACAGTCTGTGTTTCACCTGCATCCAGCTGACCCACGCTTCCTATGGAAGAGGTGATCCTAAAAATGGGAGACTCACTAGGGTGCGTGTCAGATGGAATTGCAGAGGGCTGATATGCAAAGGGGCCACGCAGACTAGAATTGTAACAAAAATAAACCACATTCAAAGTCCTCCCTGAAAGACATTTCATAGGTAAATAACTGCACAAAATGGCTGAATGATCTTGGCTGCACCGGCTCTGTTGAGGCCTGGATTTCACCAGGCAGGTGTTTTCTGTTGGTTTTTTTATATATAAGTTATTGATGTTGTGCACAGTACTTTTCAAAAGAGATCAATCCACAGAGTGAGTCAGTTGTAGCAATATGAGGTGTGATGCTCCTGGTAACAGATCTGCAGCCTAGATAATCATGTGTGCTGGTAACATTGAGATTACACTGCACTTAGAAGTAAAAATAACTGGCCATGTCTGAAACAATGTACAGTGTAAGGCTCTGAATCACAAGGCTTGTATATAAAAACCTGTATATTTATTGATTACTTATTTAAATGTAATTGCTTTATTACATGGCTTATTTGAAGAAAACAGTTTTATATGCCTTGAAAATCTGTAACTCTGTGATGTATGGTGTAATTTGGCTAATTAATCCTTGCAATGTATCACATAAGTACCCAATGCACAATATTCTGTGAAATTACTAGGGTACGAGAAAATGGCAATAAATGGAATATTTATAACTCTGAACAAGTTCTCAGTCTTTTTTGGGAAGAGTGATTCCACATATCAGTGCTTGTGCACAAAATACAAATGCTTGTACACAAAATTAGTGAAGGATATTTCTGACTGCAGACAAGAGGATATAAAAGAACAAGTTGAGCACAAAAATTACTATCAATGTCTAGGCCTGCACAATGCCTAAAATAGTTTTAAATAATTATGTGACTTGCTATTCAGTTTCTTTAGTGGAAGTATCCTGGTGAACGTATAGACTTATCACATAATTCTGCTTGAATTATCAAATACTTGTCTTAATCATGATACCAAAATGTGTGAAAATAATATATAAAGGGGTAACAGAGAATGAGCATGTTGTGTATTTCTGAATTAATATTTATCAAATAGGGCTGTGAGAAATAGAAATGCTGACTTTTCACATTGAACGAAGACAGATATAATTCAGGATTTAATCTGCACCGATGTCAAATCATTCCACAGATGATCTCGAAGTGGAGATGGAGAAATGGTAGAAACAGAAATTTTATTCTGTGTTTTTCCAAAAAGAGCCAAAAGTAGTATAACTTCTTTGCCAATAAATGGTATGCATTATCTTACCTTTTTATGTATCTGATAGCTTACTAGCATTGCCATAGGGAAGCAAGAAACTAATTAAATCGGTAAAGTTTTATTCTTACTAAGCAATCTTGAAGCTGTATTTATGCAAAAATTAATGAGAAAATAGTCTCATAAAGAATTTCTTACTAATTTTCAACTTGAAGCATGGGGTTCAAGGGAGTTCAGAAATTTCCTTATTTGAAATGTGCTGCACAGCTGATAAAACCTGTCAATATGTGGATGTTACTTTACTATGTCAATAATAATATTGTCCTCGTGCTGTGCACAAACATGAAAATTGTCAACGAAAAAAAAATGGGGTGTTTATTACAACACTCATTTAAAAAAATATTTTGTTGCTGCATATAAAGACTTGTAAATGTATTAGCTGAGTATTACAGTTTTATTTAGCAAGTCTGCTTAGTAGAATTGTTTTAATGTTCTTTTTAGAAAAAAATTAAAGGAGTGAAGGTCTTTTTCTTTCACTGAAATTTAGCAGTCCTGTTAAGCATGTACTGGCTTATTTTCTAGGCTCACTTTTTTTCCAGCTGTGAGTGAGAAACTTCAGGAAATCATTCCTAAAAAGCACCTTGAGGTGACTAAATTGCTACTTCCTTTATATCAAGATGGACAAATTGAAAATCTGCCAACCACAGTCACCAGTGCAAGTCCTGCTGGACTCCCACCCAAACAGATGACACGTTTTGCCTCCTCTGTGATGCAGATATGGGGGATTGATAGTTGCAAAGGTAGGAAGTTCTAGACCAACCTTGTAGATGCTGAAAGCAAGTGGCATTCCTCCCTCTTTCCTTTGTCTCCCCATCAGGATAAGAAATACTGTCATAGGAAACACTGAACTAATTTCAGAGGCTTTTCTTTCAATTGCAATGGCATGAGTGTCCACAGCAGCAAATAGGAAACAACTGTGCAGTACTTGGTCTGCTTTGAGAGGATCTCTTAGAAGTCTGGGAGAGTACAGCCATGTCCCTTTTTATCAAGAGGAGCAATATTAGCAGAGCTTCTCATGTCTTGTGTTCCATGCTGGTAACACTACCCTTTCAGAAGTCTTTGCACACTAAGATAATGAAACAGTGCTGGCAAATGGCAAACCCCAACCTACAAACAGGACTGAAGCAACTCTCACTAGTGGCCTTTTTCTCCTCATTACATAGTACAAAGCAGTTTGGGAGGGGCTTGTATACTGCCAACCAAATAATTTATTTTATGATGTTACAGTGGGTATGGTGCTCATGCTCTGGTAATGGCATTACCATTTTACGGATGGGTACACTTGGGACCAGAAAGGTTAAAACTGGAGTGTTAGCAGTAGCTAGGGTTGAAGAGACTGTTTGAGTGTCAGTACTGTGGCAGTCACAGCTGAGAGGAAGGGCAGGGGGTTACTAGTGTGTTCTCAAGATGCCTAGCTGGCATTCCTTCACATGACACAAACTCTCTGTATGATTTCAGGTAGAGGTTCTGCATCTCAGATCCTATGTGGAAAATTGGAGCAATAGTATTTATTTTAATTCAAATTCTGTAGTTAAAAGCTGTAAGATGTAATGGCTGTCTGTTAAATGAGTTGAGTAGCTAGAAATTCTGTGACACTAAATTCTTGTTGGAAGCTAGATTAATTTTCATCTTGTAGAACGTAATGATCTTAAAGTAGAAGTCATTTAATAAATGTTTCTATAGGAACAACCCTTCTTACTTTCTATAAAGTTTTAAAAAAGTATTTCATATTAACCTTTAGAAGATATGCCAAGTACTTAACGTATATTAAAAAATAGTCCATGTATTTTTGCTAGTATGGATTAGTACTCTTATGATTGGATCTTTAAAAGAAACGATGGTCAAAATAGGCTGTGTATCCTGCAATGTGTTGTAACAGTTTTGTGATGTTAACAGCCCTATGACTCTGAAAATCCTCCAAACTGAAAACTTCAACTTAAAACTTCAATATTTTTTAAATACAGAAATCCTCTCAGGTGCAAACTGATCGATCTTTGTGCACTGCTCATGACTGTCCTTGCTTTTGTGGTCTTTTACTGCCAAACTTCTATTTGTGTTTTGAGGCATACAATCATACTCCTTTCCTAAGATTCTGATTTGTATTCACTGAGTCTCTGCAGCACCTTAAGATAATTTGGCTATTCATAGACAGCTGGAACTTAGAAGTGCTTTGCTGTGAAATGGCACAACTACATTGTGACTTAGTTCTGTGCTTCAGGGCTTGAACCTCCAGTACTGCTCCAGGGCAGGCAGAAAGCAGAGTTGCAGCCCAGAATGTGCCAGCAAGATTTAACAGGGCTCATGAGTCAGTCAAAATTGGGTTCAACTGACAGTTAACAATTTCTATGTTTGTTGTTCATTTCCTTTGTTTCCTGGTGGGCAGAATTGTTTTCAGGGGTCTTAAGTCAGTTTTTTGTTTTGCCAATTAAAAGGTCTGTCTGTGATATGTGCAGATTCCAGTATAAAGTTAGTGAGAAGAATTCCTTACAATTAGCAGAGGAGGCCAAAATTGCAAAATCTCCAAGGTTTCAAGAGCTTTGTTCCAGTATTTGTTACCAAGTACTACCTGCCTTTGTGAAACAGTTGAAATGGCTTATTCAGTTAACTTGTTTTAAATTCTTTTAAAATTGTGTTTCTAATAATTGGGTCACTGGCACAAAGGAGCAGCAGCTTCAGTGTGCAATTAAGGTTTAAAAGCTGACTGTTGGTTAGATTTCATGTTTCCTCTTTGGGCCTTGGGTTTTTACATTTTCTCCAAGTTCCTGTTTGAGACTTGGTACTAACAGAAAGAGGAAGGCTGGTGAGTCCTTTCTGGTTTGCATCATAGTGCCTTAACTTTTCCTTGGTTCCACAAAATATGTAAATGAATGTTTCTGAGTAGGATTAATATAGTATGGGCATTTTTATTCTGGGAATAAAAATTCATCCTTCAATAGTTCTCATCATCAGTATGTGTCTGCTTTTTGTGCTTCCTCCAGGAGTCTTTCTAATAGAACAATTACTTGTAAGGCAAGTGATTAGGAAAAAAAAAGACAGGTTGCAGGTGGCAAATTTTTTCAAGGTTAATAGCCCATTTGTAATGGAATATGGTGACCTTAAGGAAAGATAAGGATTCATAAATAAAAAAAAAGGGAATTTGCACTTCATTGCTCAGCTCTATTGACCCCAAAATGCAAGCACCAATAGGAACTAACAGGAAGTTGGTGATAATAAATAATACCCCTTGCTGGTGACAGCACCATGAGTGTTCATCATAAGAAACAAACACTGACAGTGGAGAAACGTGCAATTTAAATATGGTCTGGGACAACACAGTATGGGTTACAGAAGTGTGATGTTAAGAAAAATACTTGGGTTTTGACATAACTACCAAATATATGCTGTCTGCTTAGGTTTGCTTTTTGTGTTAACACAAAAGTTAAAAGGTCTGTCCAATGGAGTCTCCTCTTTCTAGGAGATTGTCTGTGGAAGTCGAGAGTTATAAATTAAGCAGTTTATGATTTTAATTTTTAAACACTGGCCTAAAAGCAGAATAACTTCCTCATGAGGGGGTTTGTTTTTGGTAATTTTTTTGAAGGTTTGTCACCACACACATTCAGAAAAAAAAATTATTGTTTCTTGGTATTTTATATCTAAAATCTAAATATATATTTATGTAATATGTCAATCCTAATTTCTGGTTTTTCTTTTCATTCTGCAGTTTATTGTGGAGTGTCATGGGAATACACTTCTTCCCCAGTTTTTGGGCATGTACCGGCTTACTGTTGATGGAGTTGAAGTATATATGGTTGTTACAAGAAATGTGTTCAGCCATCGTTTATCTGTTTATAGAAAATATGATTTAAAGGTGAGAAATACCTGCTGATTAAATAACTGACAAAGTAGCTGAAAATCTTTACTATAAATGTTAGATTATGCTGATGCTTGAATATTGCTCAGAATTTTAATTAATTTAAAATTATGTTATGCAAGAGCCAGCATAACTTATTTCATTCTACTCCTGGGTTTAGCAAAACTACAGGGTGGTTTTATAGACATTATAGAAACTTATCTGTTCTGTGCATTTTTAAGAGCAGCAATTTAGCCAGGTATGTTTGCTAAATGTTGCTAGTAGTTAAAGGTAAAACCCATCACACTAGTACAATAGTAATTCTGCTTCTTATAGGTTTTTATCAACATTATGGAAAGCCACAGTTGATTCTGCAGAGGGCATTTATAAAACAACTAAATAGCATCATTTCAATAAATGCTGCTAATAAAGTACACCTCTATGGCAAGAGCTTAATAATTTATCCAATGTTTTAAAAATAATTCAAGTGAAAAGGAAAAGAGTCTTTGAAAAACCAAAACATCTGCTTTTATCATAAAATCTGTTTCAGTTTTGTTTCAGAAGCTTTATCTGCTCATTGTAATTTTGACAGTAGTTAATATACAGGACTTACAACAAATACCCAAAATGTAGTCTTAGTCTTTCTACCCAAGGGATGGTATTTTAATTTCCTCTATAAAGGATCCCCTTAGAAACCTACTTCTTTCTAATACATTTAATTTCTATGTGCTGAACCGCTAAGTGCATCTGCAAGCTTGCTTTAAGGTGTTCATTTATCATTCTGTATTAGGAGATTTGTAATGCTATGTAGTGCACCATCCTTTCCTACTGTCAAGTCTCCTTAGCAATTGCTCAGATAGTTGACTGAACCTGATTTATAAGAACTGATTTCCAGATTGTCAACAATTTACTCTCTGATATTCAGTATTATTGGCAGCAGTTGCAGAGAAATTTTGGGCTTTTTTAATTTAAGAGAACTGTGATTTAGAGCATCATAATGTACAGATGTGTTAAAAATGACATGAAAGCACAACAGAAAGAAACAGTAATTATATACACTATATTCTTAACATTGGTGTCAACAACTCTTTATTTTATTTACCTCTGTGAGTGCTTCTGTAGCCTATTCAGTTTGTCCAGCTGGACAGCATTGCTTTAACTTCTCATGCAATTCAAGTTTAACATCAATACCATGTTCCTCAAAACAAACTCCTTCACTGAACAGATTTATAGTGACACTGAATTTATTTATAAATTACTTTTTCTTTATATTCTTTGCTGTGTCATCTGCAGTTGTAGATACAGAGTCCTTTTTTATTACTGAATATTTTTGACACCACCTTAGACCTCACTTTATAGCACAAGTCTCTACGTCTGTAGATACAAGAAAAACAGACCACAAATCAGCCTAGGATTTTAAGGGTATTTTTTTGGCCATGGATGCGTTTTGTTAAAATGCCATTTCAATGTCATTTTTTTACCAAATGTCAAATTTGACATCCTCCCTAATTTTGACAATTGTGAATCTTCTTTCTTTTCCTTCAGGTTGGTGTTCAGTTGATCTTTTTTCTGCCCTAATAATCTGTTGGAGCACAGAATATTATATAAAAGGTGTCTCCTTTTATATAATATTTCAGAGTAAACTGAAATGTTGGGCTTTTACCAGGCTTTATTATCAGTTAAGAATAATTCAATGAAATCTCTGCTTCTAGGCCATACATAATAACTAAGAGATACTGTCCTATATATCTTTTCTCTCCATCACTTCTGAGTTTTCTAAGTTTCTTTCCATAAACAGAATAAAACAAGCTGTAAAAGGGTGTGGTTGGGGATCCTCACATTCTTTAAACTAGTAGGACTCCACTCCAGCACTTCTTTACACAATGCACACCCTTTAACAAAGAGCAGAGCTAATTTACCCATCTTTCAATGTCCAGTCACCATATTTGTAGTTACTATTTCCTGCAGTGCTGTTATGTGATAAACACATGCTGGGTATTTAAAGGTGTGGTCCTGCTCCAAGAGATTTTTAAGGAAATATATACGGTCTTTTTTTTTGTCAGCTCCAGATTATTCAGAAAGCACCATATTGCTCACTAGTTTTAATCTAAAAACTAAATTTAAAAAGAAAATCCAAAATGTCTTTGGCAAGCACTGTAAATCTTGTGAATCCACAGTTGGTCTCTTCTCTTCTTTTAACTCCATGTTGCTGTGAGATGCATTGTTCTTGTTTGTACTTTACGATCTTTTAAATACTTTTTGTGTTTATATTGTGTGACATCCTTTTCAAATGTGTGTTACAAATGTCCAGACAGTTATACAGAATAAGCTAGTCCATACCCATACAGCTAAATTGGCACACCAAAAAAAAAAAAGAAAGATGAGAAGTCTGCCAAGCAAACTGGACTTCCAGCATGATACACTCAAAATGAGGATGAGAGATGAGGGAAAGCTCCAAGAATTAGAGGGACAATAGAAGTAGAGCATTTGAGGATTTAATCCATCTTTCTTCTCTCATGAAGCATCTTCTTCACATGATTGCAGCAGTTCAGCAGTCCTAGACATTCTACCTACTGTATTACCTTTCTTTAAACATTTCTCAAGTTCAAAAGGATACAGTTCATCCTCTTTTTGACATGTTATAACATTTTCAAATTAGTTTCTGACATATGCACGTTTTTAGATCCATTTTTTCTGTTTCAGGGCTCTACTGTGGCTCGAGAAGCCAGTGACAAAGAAAAGGTATGGTGCATTTCTGTTTCTTTTTCAATTAATTAACCTTTTAGCCAGACTCAGAACAAACATAACCACTGCTGTTCTGACCCTTTCCTTTTTTTCTGCCATATTCTTCCCTCTTGAGTCCTACCTTATCCCTCCTTTATCTGTCCTCTATTTCCTGCAGACCTTTGAATATTGGTTTGCAAAAGTGTTGTAATTTCAGAGGTAAGTGAGCCAATCCTCTACCTCCTCCTTTTCCTTTTCTCTTCTCTTCATTTCTTCAGGGCCTGCCCTGTGCTAGGAAAACATCATAACTTTGTTCCTTTCTCTCCTGCTTCATCTTCTTTCTCTTCCTATTTAATATTGAGATTTATGAATACCCCATGTAGTTAATGGAATTATGTGATGGGACACATTTCTAAACTGAGTGCAAGGATGAGCCAAACCCTGAATTATGAGAACCCTTGGGTATGTAAAGTTCATACAAATGAGCAAGAGACTGACAGACTTAGATGTACGTATAGCTGTAATGAAAGACAGTCTCCCTCAAATTCTGGGCTGAAACTTGGATCTAAACAGAAATAGATTGCTTTATTTTTCTTCACCTCCAACTTCAGTTCTTTTGGGAAATTCACTGTTCTCAGTTTTTCTTTGTGGTTTTAGCAAAATAGCCAGATGGCATTTTAGGAGAGGTTTCTCTGGAGATTCTACAGATAATTGGAAGTGTTACATAGTCTCCGTCATCTGAGACTTCTTAGATCTCAAATTTGGGCAAGGTCTAACAACCCATGGCCCTTGTTTTCTTAATTTGTCCAAGCCCATTCCTCCTGAATTAGCATGAGCTCATTCAAGAGTTCACTTAAGAGACTTCATTTTCTGTTTTCCTCAAATTCCATTCAGATCATTTGTTTTTCTCCTAAGCAGTAGTTGTACCATACCTGCCTCTCTGAGTCTTCTACAGTTCACACAACTGCACTAAAGGAGTAAGGGGCATGCAGTAGCTGTCAGTTCTCACTGCATGAAAAACTCTGTGCCAGGTTTTTCCACCTTTCCTAAGGCATGATGGAACACTTTAAATTCTTCTTAGCATTAGGCAATACCACAGCCTCACCTGTGAGCTGCAGTTACCACTGCCAGCAATAGCTCTCTTCTGCTGTACCAGGCCCTCAAGATCATGTCTTGAATGGTCTCCTTTCTTTCTTTTGTCATCTGTTTTTGTTCTTGTTTAGTGGCAACTGTAGTGTTTTTGATGTGCAGGGAGTAACCCTTCAGTGTCTTACAAACAATACCTAATGTCATTGAAAACCTCTGCTGTACTATTAAAATAATCTGATAGAAAGGATGAGGACAAATTATTTGGATGGGACTGCTTCAGGTTACAACATTAATGCTTGGACTAGTAACATAAAATTTAAAAATATTATGTATAGTCAGCTATACAGGAGCTGATACTATACAGATGTTTAGCAAAGTAGTTTTGAGCAATTTTATGAATATGTCTTGTAATAATAAATAGATTAATAATAGTACATGTATATTGTAGTTAATACATTGAGTGAGAACTTTGAAGAAACAGCGCCTTAATTTTGCTCCTCTGTAAGTTCATGGCAGAATTACTATTGAACTTGTTTATAGATAAATTGAAACAAATTTGTGTAGTTTTATATAACTGCATAAAACAATTATTCTGTACATTTAATGTTAAATCATGACTTCCATAAGGCAGATAAGAAAAATTCTTACCAACTTCACATCTAGAACTTCCCTTTGATTTTAAGTACTCCTCTGAAAATAATGCATAAAAGCCTCATCCCCCTAATTCTTATTCTGCTATTTTAATGGTGTGATTTCTTGGGGATGGAACTGCACAAAGGCTATTGATGTTGTAAGCACACAGTCTGAGGCTTTCGAAGCAGCTTTCTGTCACTCGTCATTCCCCTCAAACCCCAGTGCAGTGCACCAGGGATGTGACAAGCTTGCATTCAGAAAAAATATTTCTAAGAAAGGAAATTATTGGGTAGCCTTCTACATTCATACAGGGAACATCATTTTACACTTTGAGACTCTTAGGGATTCAAACAAGGGAAAATTAGTATTTTGCTTATTACGTGGGTTTTATAAGTTTTAGAGTCTGCTGTTTGATTTGAAAGGGCCAGAATACATTTTGCTTGTGCATTGCAGATGTTCAGAAGATTTGTCATCACTATGATCTGAATCTCCTGCAGCAGGCATGACAACAGATTTACTCACTAGGACTGCTCAAATCTAACACACAGCTTTTAGGTTTAGATAAAAAGGGTGTTATATATTTATATGAATAGACAAGGAAAGTTTGGTTCTGAAACTCTGAGCAGTGCTAAAGAGCTTCTGTCATGAGAGGTATCTCTGCACATGTGCCACTGATTCCAGGGCCTGAGGACTCTGTTGATCTGAATATGTAGATGATCCATTATTCCTGAGTGGCAAGTGGAGCCCTGTAGCATGGTTTTTTACTTCCATTTTCTCTTAAATCGATGTCGGTGTTTCAGACCTTTTGTTGTCATCTGTGGGAATCTCAAATCAATCTTAAGATTTGAAAACAATTGAAAAGATTTGACTTGAAGGGGATGGGGGGGGAGTGTTTTAGCAAATTCTCTAAAGAGATTTTGGCATCTCCTGTCGTAGAAGAAATTGCCCATGAGGATTAAACAAAACCAGACAATCTAAAAACCTGAGCTGGTGTAGTAAATTATTAGCTAATTTTTAGCCAGATGCAAACTAAATCATCAATTTATTAATATTATCTTGAAATGACATTAATATTAATAAATTTCAATTAATGTAAGTATAATTACTTATTATAACTGTATGGCTATTCACATGTGACAGTAATAAAGGAAGTTTTTGGTACTGAAATGTATGGCTAAATTGTCTGGCAATGGCTAGTTTTTAAATGGGCTTTTAAGTAATTCATATGGAGTTTCAAATGACAACAGTCAAGTAATCAAATGGTTTTCAGAATATCAACTGTAATATGTTTACTTATCTTAAAGCTACAGAAGTCAGAAAACAGAAGAGCAAGTCTTTCAGTCACATTCTAATGCAGACTGTAAATTTTAGATAAATTACTTTGTAAAGGCAAATTTGGTGACATTTCTGTTCTTGAATCTTCTTCCTATCAAACTAAAAGTTATTTACTCAGTTAATAAAGAAGAGACAAATATGCAAAAATATTTATTTGATAAGAAATCTGAGAAAATAGTACAATTCTTCTTCAGTTTAATAGTATAAAAGAGGTATTACTATTCCAACATTTTTCAAAATCAGTTTTTTAGGATGAAAAGTTGCCTGATTAAGAGTGGTACTTTTCCATCCTGTTTGCAATTTACCTCCTGTTTGACTGTCTTCAGCTGTTTAATATCCTAACATATGCATGAGCAGGTCCAAAACTGTCATTTCAATGTTTTGTGATAATCAGTGCAGAAACAAGCACCAATCCCTTAAATTTCACCTTAACACACAACACATTTCATTTGTGTTACAAATGATACTTTTAATAATAAAGACATCACTTTCTTGGCAACATGTATCATAACATACACTTACAGATGCCTTGGATTTTAAAAGAACAGTATGTTTCAACAGTTGTCAAATTCTGACAGCTGCTCCTTTTTACTTTTTGGACTTTACTACTCTTTTAAAAATTTTATTATTTTAACAGTGGGCATTTTCTATTCATTCTTGGGACAGTTTTGCCCTCTCAAGTGAAATGAGGGTAATGCAGAAATCCCCTGGCAGTCTAGCTGCTCACAATTATGCCATACTTGCAGTACAACATCAAATTAGCAGTAACAGCTGAGTCTACTTGTACTGATACCTAAGTACAAGTATCTAAGAATCTAAGCTCTTGCTTCTGAGTGAGCAGTTCAGAAATAAATTTGAAGAAGAAAAAGAAATCCTAACTGAACTGGTGCCCACCACATTTCATCTTTCTCAAGCAATTTCAGAGATTATCACGTTTTTAAATCAATCTAAAACTGGTTGCATTGCCACCTCTGTAGTATGTGTTGTTTCATAAATCACCATTCATAAGTACAGTAAAATTCTAGTCAATACAATTGAATAAAGGATTTTCTATTCAAGTTTCTTTTGGGAAAAAGATTGCCATAGTTGACAGCTATGTTACATCTTAATTAAATTGTATGCAAAGTACATAGCTATGATAATTAGATTGGAAGTTGTCACTAGATGTTAGCTTTGTGTTTAACTTTATATATTACAGCATATAGTAATTAACTGATTTCTGAGAGGAAAGTATAACCTAAGGAAGAAGGGCTTTAGTAGAGGAGTCTAGCAACAAGATCCCTCAGTCTTGACTCAGTTTTATTTTCACTTTTGGTGTCACTATGTAAAACCTTATTCGTGGTAGATCATTCCGAAATCTGAGCTATTTTTTCCTGCTATTTTAGAATTACTGATTTCAGAACATTTTTGTACTTATCTCTTATTAGTGATTTCAGTCTGCTTCATGTGCTGATCTCACACGAGAGACTTGTGAAGTGTCTGACACTTATCTGTGGAATAAATCTAAACATTGCAATGTACAGAGATTATAGCTTTCAAAACATCACACTCCAAAGATAGGGAGAGACATTCAGGGTTTTGATTTCAGCATTTAGCCTTCTCATGACACCAACCCCATTACAGTTTTTCAAAATAAATCACTAGTTTGCCTTTGTTTGGTTTGAGGGGTGGGGGGTGTTTTGTTTCATTTTTGTTTAGAAGTCTGCTTTCCATATGTTAAAAGAATTTTAAAAATAACAGGGGAATTTTGTTTTGCATTTTATATGTTTGTTGCAAGTTCATTTTGCAGCAGGAAGACATTAATGCTAGGGATAATTCTGGATGCATTTCTGGAGCATTGAAAAGACAGTTTCTATTTTGGTACATTCTTGAGTACTTAACCCTTCTACAGCATCCTGCACAATTCTTTTTCTTCCTACAGAAAATGCTTGTTGAACTGGCTAAAGTCATTCCAGTGTTTCCCCTCAAACACTATTTTGGGGTTACAGCTCTATTTCCATTGCCTTTTACAGGCAATTGCCATTACCTGTGATGTCAAGTTGAGCTGCAGACCCTTTGTATAGGAAGGCCTGGCTAGGGCATGGCAATCTGTACAACAAAAGTTTGGACCCAGCTCACAGAACTATGGGAGGCAAGAAACTGCATAATTCTAAAGGAAGTTATTCTTCCCTCTTGTAGATTTGGTTACTCCAGAGTTTTGATTCAATTCAAAATCCCCTGTTCCAAATTATTGCAAACTATATTTAGTATTATAGCCTTTTTTCCCCCAAACACTGCCTTCCATATATGCTGATGAGTCCAGTACTTAAGAAAATTAAGGTGTATGTGGGCCGTTTGCTGTTTAAAAAGTCCAGGGTGTGGACCTTCACTCTTGGCAGATGTTTTACATAATTTTCAAAAGTTATAAGTTGTAAGCCAAATTTTTCCATGATTAGCTGCGTGAATAATGTGGCTTGTGGCTAGTTCCAGAGAAAAAAAATAAGGCTGCTATGCAGCATTTCTCCTAAAACCTTGTCGTTGTTAGATAAGAAATTGCTGCCAAGTCATGAGGACAATTAGTCTATTTTCCTTTTTCCATCACTTATTTGGAAACTTACCTGACCTACAGCTATTTTAGCAATCTGCTTCCAAAATACCAGCATTAATGTTAGCTATGACCATTATTTTTGATGTCATGATGCATACAAAATCTCTTTGGGGGAAACAAAATTGCTAATATTAATTTCAATTTATTAGGATAGGATGCTGAATTGAGATGTCCTAAGAAATGTAAAAAATCTGTTACCATGTTCATCTAGAAATAAAACTTCACCTGTCTCTTACATTCCTAGGGGTTTTTTTTAACTCAAAACAGTATCAGCTCTTACACTATACTTTTATTTTGAATGAGGCTTTACATATTCTGTCATCTTAGTTACTAAGAAATCTTTATTGATTTTTCAGCCTTTCAAAGACATTGAAATCTTCCTGCCATTAAAATTCTCTGTGACCATGGCAAACTTTGGAATGCAAACCTGAAATGTGCTGATAACATGCTTTTTTTTAATAGATAGATATTTTATATTTATAAAATCTGGTATGCCTTTCTTGCATCTTTAAGTAGTAGATTAAAAACAGTGGAGGTGGTTCAGAAAGAAAATCTATTATTAATTTAGTGGAAGTAGTTAGATGCTCATCTCCTGTGCAGCTCTTAAAATATTTAGTTCTTTAATGACAGTAATATGTTCATTATAATGAATTACATTCTAGGAGAATCATTTTCCAACAAGGATTTTGCTTCATTGGAAATATTTGAGACATCATAAAAAATTAACCATGTCAATTATTTCATTAAAGCAAAGCCTCAATTTTTTTCATTCAGGTAATGTTCTAAACTGCCACAATGTGATTCTATTTGTGTTTATTTCAGCATGTAAGAAATGAACATAGTGGGATTTTTCAGCATGAATGAGTGTGTTATTAATTCAGCATAACTACAAGAGCCCCTCCTAGTTAAATATTTCATAGGTTTTGATTCTTAAATTCACAAATCAATTTTAAGACAAATTTCAGTTCAAGTACTACTAGAATCACTTCTGCTGGTGGCTGTCATTAGTAATATGTGGGACTGCAGCAGTATCCTAGGACTATTCAGTTTCAAATGAATAGGGAGAATAATATTGCCTAGTACACCAAAAAAAAAGGAGGGGGGGGTTGTCTAGTAATACCTAGAAAGAGGGAAGAGAATAGGCTGGGAGGCATCATGCAAATAATGTAGTGAGGGCAACCACTGGCACAGAGCATTTTAGCTTCAGTTGCTTGGATGGGACCCACTGCTTTTATTTTGTCCTTTTTCTTCGGTTGCTTTAGAACTGGCTTTTAACTTACGTGGTTCTACACTTGCCAAGTCTTTACAGGTATGGGTGTTTGGGTAAATAAAAATTACCTCAGATAAATATTGTCAGAGGAACCTGCATACAAGGCAGTGAGGAGTTTGGCTTTTTGGGAACGCTGACTCACTGCCCAGAACGTCCTTGGGAGTGCCCCTTGGGTCTTGTGATGACAGGCAAGAGCTGCAGCAGTGTCAGCTTTGCTGGCTCACTTCTATTAACAATAGTGTAGAGACAAGGTTAAAGTGAAGTATGGCACTTGCACAACTGGCTTACCAGCCCTAGCATCTTCCAAAGAAGACACTGCTTGTAATTCTAGTTTATTTTGACCACCGTAGGACTGTTCTCAGTGGCGAGGCAGCTTCCCCTCAGCCCCGCCGGTGTCACTGGGGCTGTGCTCTGCGGGAAGCCTGCGGCAGAGCCTAGAGGCAAACAAGCATCTCAGCATCTTAACCACAAGCACATCCTCCCTCTGTGCTCACCCTCCAGCTTTAAACAGCAATAGTGGGGGGGGGTTTCTGTGTCAATGGGTTTGTTTCACTTTAACCTCTGCCTAATTTAATCAATAACTTGGATAAACTAGGTGGAAAAATAACCTGGGGAATTTTTTTTAAGTGATTTTGGGCTAAAAATGAAGGAAGCTTGGTTTCCTGCATTCTTTTCATTATTGCTTCATCTTAAGTTATTTCATCCAAATCTCTTCTCCATTCTTAAGCATCCCACGCACTGGATTCCATCCTCCAGTGTTGGCAGCGTCCCTGGATCCACAGTCCTGCCTCTGCAGAATTAGCCCTGTCCGTGGGATACTCTGCTCAATTGAGTATGGTAATCTCTACAGCTGTTAGCCTGGAGTGCTTATCTGATATTACCCCTGCTCATTTTTGTCCTAAACTTCTTACTGAGTAGGCCAGAAAGAAAATCAGTGTGTACTTTGCAGTCATATTGTGGTAAACAATTCATTGTGAGCTTCAAAAAGTGTCCAGCATTGTTTTTAAGTAAAGCAGGAGAGCGCTGCTGAGAGACTCCTCCTTGGAAGTGGAGTCTGGGACAGATGAATGGTTATAGCTCCATCTCAGCGGCTTGGGTGTTTGTTTTCTTCTTTTTTTTTTAACTATAAATAGAGGATTGCTATTAGACGGTATGTTAGTGTATCAGAATGTTCTAGATGCAAGACAATAATAATTCAGAGCAGCCAAACTAGGACCTTTTTTTTTTTCAAACTTCATAGGTATCGGGATGCCATGGATTTAATAATGGATTTGTAACTATTACAATGTTACTAATTTCTCTTATTGGAAGAAAATGATTGCTTTTCTAAACAAAAGTAGCACTGTGGGATATCAAGCAATTCACAAATTCCAGGTCCAAAAAAATTAATTTGGACACTTGGGGAACTGAGTATTTTGGCCACCTCAGTGCACATAGTCCAACAGCAAAAAGAACTTTTGGCCATTGTGAAGATCTATAAGGGCCTCTCGGATTCTGCTGTGGTGCTCACATTTTAATGCTGTGCTTTCTAAGATATACGTATTGGAGTAGAGGAAAGAAACTCTCAGGTTCTTTGCCTTGCTGTGTCATAGGAAGAAAATAAACTTTATGAAAAATACCATCTCCAGTAAGATTGTAGGCAATGTCTGACTGGTTAAACTTATGGAGAACATTCCTGTAGGCTGATGTTAGCTGCCATTTATTCCTAGCAGAAGGACTTTCAGATTAAGGGGAAATTATTTTATTCACGGTACTCACTAGTTCTTGGCCATTGACAGTTCATAGGAATTGCAGCACTGGTTGTTCTGTAACTTTTTCTTTGTAAAGAAAACCTGTTCTTCCATATTATTGATTAAAGGTGGGGCAGGGAGAAAGGCTGTTCATTGCTCTTAATAGGCCAATTTTTTAAAAGCTCTGATTGCAGGAGTTAGTATTACTTCTAACTTGATTGACCAAATGTCCTGAAGGAACTGCTCTTTTGTTTGTCAGCTTGCTGGGGCTTTTTAAGTAAACTTCCTGTCACTGTCCATTAAAAACAGAGCCCATTTGAGGTGTTGCAAATCACTTCATGAGGGAACTGAAGATGAAGTAATCAAGTTGCTCCAACATCAAGAATATTTAATTACATATTGAAGAGGCAGTGGTCTTCTCTGGCATTTGCTACTTTTAAGCAGAATTTCATAATTCAATATTCATTTGATGCTTTCCAATGATTATTTGGTATTAGGCACTTTTGAATATTCACAGTAGTTGTGCAAAATGCAATCCTGTCTAACTTCCTCTGTAAGATCTGATGCAGGCCCTTTCTTATGAGGAATAGATTGTTTTAACTTCACTTACTGCCAGTCGATTTGACAAATGACATCTTGGAAGAAGCTCAGTGCAAATCAGTGTTCAATGGAAATCTGGTATTGAGAGGAGATTTTGTCCTAGCTGCATTTGCTGCCCATTTCACACACACCTTCTAGGCCATTCCAGGAGGGGTAAGATGAGCAAAGAGCTCTGTGGGTGCAGTTATGGAGATCTGTGTGCCATGGAGGAGAGGCACCTCGGGGGTGCCCACAGGGCCAGCAGCTTCACCACACTCCTCTTTACAATCCTACTCTTATAAGAATTTTGGTTTGTTTTAGGCCAAAGACCTGCCGACATTCAAAGACAATGATTTTATTAATGATGGCCAAAAGATTCATATTGATGAGAATAACAAAAAGATGTTCCTTGAGAAACTCAAAAAGGATGTTGAGGTAAGAATGTGCCTGTTCAGTTACATGTGATTGAAATGTGTGGCAAATTATGGATATCCCAGGAAATCATACCTGTAATTAATTAATAAAAAGCTCTTGTTTATAAAACTGTAAACACTGACTGTTTTAAATGAAACACAATTTAAACTTTCAGGAGTTGATCACTGCTTTGCTGATGTGATAAATGGCTTGCTGCCATAGCTGGTTGCCATGCATTGTTCCTGCCTTGATGATGTGATGTTAAAATGATGGTACTGCTTAGTACTTAAATGCTTTACAAGCCTAGTGCTTCCAAATGCCCCCGAGAGAGAGGTGAGTATTGTTAGTTGTATTTTTCAGGTGGAGGTCCACCAGGGCTAAGGCCAAATACAGGCTGTAGTCCATAACAGAGGAGGAGTATCTCCCCTGCTCACAGCTGTGCATGCCCTTTTTGTTTCATATTAGTAATCCAGTTTTAAATCATTCCAAGTGTCACAACAGTAGAATGCTTCAGTAATCTAAACAGCAATTGGATTCTCATTAGCTTAATGTTGTCTTTCATATAAATTTGTATTTTACTTGGCTGAGTGTAGTAAATTCATGAAAGAAAAGTGTTAATGTATGATTTTAATTAAATATTTTTACTGATTTTGTTCATATCATAAATATCAGACTAATTTGTTCACACAACTTGCCTTTAGTTTGCATAATTTAAAATATCTTTCCTAAACACAGTATTTTGAAGCTTCATACTCAAAAACTAAAATCTGTTTTCAAGTAAAAAGGCAGATTTGGAAGAGACTTGATAGCAAAATGTGTCTGTGACTTAATAAGACTTTCAGCTATTTATATCAAAAGAGCTCTGTGAATTGGCTTTCCAAATTCTTCAAATTTTATCTCATTAGTTGTACAAAACAAAATATTGTTACTTTAGAATTTACCCAATAATTTGCTTCTGAGGAAATATAATTTCCCATCATAGTAACAATGGGAAATTTATGGTGGTGAGGATGATAAAAACATAAATATTTAGTGAAATATCAGTGTGTGTTTATTTTATATTTAAAATATTGTGCTCTACTGATGTCACAGCTCTAGAGATAAGTTTATTTGGGTTAAAATTTTGTGGTCTTTTAACATATACTGCTGTTGCTGACTGCTGCTTTTACAGCAAGTAGGTTGCAGATATTATCTTAAGTGTGTGGAAGGAATGTGGAAGATACTTTCTTACCCCAAAAAGTAGATTGTGTATGATCTATATCATTTACCAGACTGGGACTATAATGGCAGATTCCAGATTATGACTTGAGAGGCTGGTTTTATGGGTTTGAAGTTTATACAGAGAAATGTTTAATATCCATGTAAACCACTAGTGTGAGGTGATCTGGCTCCTTATTTTGACAATGGCAAGCTATTCTTTAACCTTGTTTTTCTTTTGTTGGTTCTTTTTGCCCTTATTAGATGACTGATAGACACACTTTGTAACCAGTGTGTAAAAGCTCACATTTCACTACAATGAAGAGAAATGCACAACACTTGGTATATGATTATCTCATCAGACAGTATTTATAGTTAAACGTATCATGGAGTACTATTCTCAGCTATATAGCTTTATATCTGTTCTTGTTTTTCATTAAGATTTGTTTCCATATTTCTCTTCTAATCTATATCTATGTCCCCTTCCTATGTTCAAACACAAGTTATTACTGCTGTTTTGATGTCCCCTTGTCTGTTTTCCCATCTCCTTACTCCATTGCAGGTGTCCTGAGAAAAACTACATATTTTTCCCATTTTAAATCAGTTGGTTTTTTTTCCTTGTGCTGATCTCCCTAAGTCTTTTTGTTGTTAGCAGCAGCAAATTTTTTTCCAAGAGCCATTCTCTTCTAATTTGTAGCTCACTGGTTTTTTTCCCAAGAGTCCATTCTCTTTCATACTGTT
Source organism: Onychostruthus taczanowskii (assembly GCF_017590055.1). Classification (NCBI taxonomy): domain Eukaryota; kingdom Metazoa; phylum Chordata; class Aves; order Passeriformes; family Passeridae; genus Onychostruthus; species Onychostruthus taczanowskii. Next base: position 8,076,840 of record NW_024500349.1, on the reverse strand, counting down.
CTGTGTTATTATTGGTAGATTTTTTTTTCCCTGTATTTACCAAGTAGTGAATAATATGCCTGGAGTTCTTCTGCCCCATTGCCTTAGGCCAGTCTCATTTGTTTGTATTGTATATTGTTGTGCATCATCTCATCAAACTTAGATCTCTTCCAGTCTTGTGAGAATCTATTGTTTTATTATATTGAAATGAATTATACTGAAATCTTTAAAAAACAGTTTCTTGTTCTTCTTAAAACCTCCTCTCAATCTCACAATATTTCTTCTAGCACTTGAATCTACAGTTATCTCCAGCTCATCTCTTTTCTCAGAATCAGATTTTGACAAACTGGAGTTTCTCATTACCTAGTATTTTATCTTTTTCATCACCATCACTCTTTCTCTGCCAGAGTCTAGCTCAAGTGCCTTCTTCCCTGGTTTGCTCTAACTTCCTTTTTATAACCACTTAGAGTTTATAAAAATCGAAGCTTTTTATTTTCAGCCACTTTCTCTGCATACCACAAGCATGGGCTTCACAAGTTTGAAATCACAGTACTGCTTTTAAGCTGCAGCACTGCTCTGTCCTGCCTGTCCTTTGCCCCCTTGAGCTGTTTACCCCATTTTCCTGTTTTTATACCTTTCTTATTTCCATCCTCCTCTTTCTGCCTAATGCTGTTCTCCTGAACTAAAATAACTCTTTGTTTGTACATAGAGTGTATTTATCTTTCAATTTCCTAAAATCTCCCATCCTTATTCTTTATTCAAAAACCACTCTTTCGTTCACGTACATGTTTTGCTTTCATGGTGTAAATCACGAGCCTGTCACTGTGAAGAGAATCCAACATCATTTCATGTCTTCAGGGTGTGAAACTTCACAGCTTTCCACTGCAAGAATATTTGGACATTTTTTCATGATTCTTTAGTAAGACATAAAAGGATTGAGAGGGTGGGTTCCACTCCAGATCATAGCACCTGATAGCACAGAGGCTGCTCTGGACACTGAGCAGTGACAGAGCAGTCTCCACCTCAAGTGCTGTGTGTGGTTTTGGGCACCACAACATAAGGAAGTTGTCCAAAGGAGGGCAGAGAGGATGATGCCACAGCACCAAGCCTGACAGAGTTCAAGAAGCATTTGGTCAATATTCTCAGGCACGTGGTGTGACTCTTGGGGATGTTTCTGTACAGCAGGGCCAAGAGTTGCACTTGATGATCCTTGGGGGTCACTTCCAACCCAGGCTATTCTATGAATCTAATTTAACTGAAACATGAGTCAGGAGTAACAGTTGTCAGCTTGCAAACACACTGTCTTCACTACTCACAGATTTTTTTCCTGGAGGCTTTTGGAAGAGTGGGCTACAGAATAAGATTCAAGTAATTTGTGTGCTGCTAATACATTTTAGTAAAATCAGGTACCTCTTTGATAGCTTTATCACTTAATCTTCCCTTTTGCTCTCTCTCAGATGTGCCTTAGAAGTTTTTTTCAGTTGGTGGCACCTTTTTGTAAGTGGAGCTTATGTTTTTCAGCAATATTGATAGACTGCTTATTATCGCTTTCTAGTTCCTTGCTCAGTTAAAACTCATGGACTACAGCTTGCTGGTTGGAATTCATGATGTTGAAAGAGCTGAACAGGAAGAAATAGAGTGTGAAGAGAATGATGGAGAAGAGGAAGGTGAAAGTGATGGGACCCACCCTATTGGAACCCCTCCAGACAGTCCAGGAAATACACTGAACAGCTCACTGCCTTTGGCTCCAGGGGAATTTGATCCAGCTATTGATGTTTATGGAATAAAATCCCATGAAAGTAAGCAGTAAGAAATATTTTTATGTTAAGGTGGTTTGATCCTTGCATCAGAATTCTAAAGTCCTCAGAATGATGTAAAGGCAATGCAAACTGAATGACAGAAGTTCACTGTGTGGAAAAGGAAATTAACTCTTTGGTGGCAGCAGAAAGGAGAAGATTTCTATAATGCTTAGCTGTTCTGGTTCACCGGTTCTTCAGCAGTTAATTCATGGGGTTTTCGTTCCTTTCAGGAAGTCTAGTAACTGTAATTGGTCTTTTCTGGCAGATAACACAGTCTAAAAAGAATGAGAAAAGCAGTGTTCCAAGTTATATTTCAGTTTTTTTGGTTGCTTTTTGAAAATTTGTGCAGTCATACCCAATTTCTGTGTTGCAGCTAAGAAAGCCATCATAAGGAATGTGTAAGAAGCCTGAAACTGAGTTGAATGTTAGTGTGTAAAATTAAGTATAACTGGGTACCTGTGGCTGTTCAATACAGGAAAGTTACCTTTTCTTTTTGTCTATAAGCATTGACATGCATAAATGCATGGTTTTATTCATTAAAAAAATATGATCTTAAGCTGCACCAGAGGAAGTTTAGGTTAGATGTCAGGAAAATATTCTTCACTGAAAGCATTATTGGGCACCAGAATTGTCTGCCCAGGTTCATGGTGGAGTCACTATCCATATACATGTTTAAAAAAAGACTGGATGTGGCACTCAGTGCCTTGTTTTAGTTGATGAGGAGGTGTCAGGTCACAGGTTGGACTTGATGATCTCAAAGGTCTTTTCCAGCCTAGTTCATTCTGTAATTCTCATTGTTGACACAGAAACATTACCTTTCATATATAATTTCATAGTTTTTCCACAAAGATGAAACCCACATTGCCTTAACTGAGCAATAATTTCTATTTCTGTATGCTAGTTTTTTATTTTACACCCGTTTAGGGGATTTTGCATTATATATGAGTGCAGTTAAACTCTGAATTAAGGACAGCTTGAGCTTGTGGTTTTTGCACATCTTGATTATGACTGACATTGACCTGTCTTAGCTGCTGATTGAGATGTACCAAGTCTTCTTTGATAGAAGGAGTACTCGTTGTTAAGATGTTTCAGAAGTCCTTCTTACTGCCCTGTTTGCTGTTGGCAGATGCTCCCAGGAAGGAGGTGTACTTCATGGCCATTATTGACATTCTTACTCATTATGATGCAAAAAAGAAAGCTGCCCATGCTGCAAAGACAGTAAAGCATGGGGTAAGTATCTGGGTTGGTTTCTTCCTCTTACTCCATTTATATTCATGCATTTTTGTTTAGTGCCATGATACTGGACAGTTCAGTAAAGCTAGGGACAGGGGAAATAAATCCTACATTACATACTGAGAATGGAACTCCTTTTTCAGCTGTGTGCACAGCTTTCTCACCCACAAAGAGCTCTAGTGAGATGCTTTTTAAGACTTTGTCCTAAATTTGTGAGATGCACCTTGTTCTTGTAAACAAAGCTGTTCACCACTCTATGAAAGCTGTCATGAATCTAATTTCAGATGCAGGGCCCTAATGATGGTTTCATTGTTGGGTACAGCCTGCTGAAAGTTACTTCTTCAGCATATAACGTGGCTCACTCTAGAAGACTTCTTCAGAAAAAAAAGTACAATTTACAAAATCAGGCATAAAAATATCGTTTACGTATTAAATACTCAGAGACTGTTCAGTGAAGGCTTCTGCTTGACTGCCCTTATTTAATTTTGACTGAAATTGCTGCTTAGCAGCAGACACCAAAGAGCCATGGTGAAACAGCCCAGTCTTCCAGATTTATGATTTATGTCTACTATTATCACTCCTGTGGTGATTTAACATTCAAATTTCATAAACTTCTTAAAAAGAGCATATTCATTCATGAGGCTTAAATCCCTCCTGTGTCTAAGTATCTAAAGGGTCAGGGCATTGTGAGAAATTTCAGGCAAAGGGCTCTGGGCTTTTTAGTTACAGTAGAGAATGATATGACCTGCAAAGGGCTGTGGGAGGTATTTTTTGTCTCTCTAAAGCAATGCACTCATTATTCTCTGCTTTCTGGGCAGCTGAAAGTTGATGCAGAACATATGCAGCCATTATCTGGCAATTATTATTGAACTTTGAAAGCAGCAGACTTTAAAAACTCACACTTCTGGCTTAAATAACAGATAGAAATATGTTGTGAGTAACAGCTATGATTATTGGAGCTGATAGTGATTAGAACTTATTACAGAACATTACTTTCATACATTCATTTTGTTTATTTCTCTGTCTCCATCCTGAGCCACAAGAGACTGAAGTTCATTCATTAATTGCATGCATGCAACTTGCCTCTTTTCTAAAACAGGAAAAATATAAATAAAAATGTGGGTAAGGCTTTGAAAAACTCAAGTAAAAATATTAATGAAATCATGACTTCATTGAAATAACAATTGTATGGCTTATTCAGTGAGTCCAGATTTAAATGCATAAACATGGAAAAGGTGTTACTCTTGCCATGTATTTCAAACCAGGCTACGTAGCATTCAGATAACAATACATGTTGCACAACTGTTGACATGCCAAATGTAAGTATGGGAATTCAGTCTTTCCTGTATGAAGGCACTGCTGCTCTAGAGACCAGAATCTGCTGGTGAATCAGTGGGTAGCGTGGCTAATGTGCTGTAAAAATTCATACAGAAGACTGAAGTACAATGAAAGTAAAGAGAAGCATGGAAAGTAAAAAGAAAATTTTTCTGAAATGGAAGATAGCTGCCACAGGGGTGAGTACTGATTATCAGTGTCCTCCTGTGAAGCCTAAAAAGGCACCAGTAAGATTCTGCTTGCGGGCCACAATTTACAGTTTGTGTTTCTAGTCTCTGGTTCTGAAAACTGCACATGAAATTTATTAACATCCTCAATGACAAAAGCATCAAATAAAACACTGGTTCTTCCTTCTTTCTTCTCTTGTCCCAATTCTCTGTATAGGCTGGTGCAGAAATTTCAACTGTTAATCCAGAACAGTATTCAAAGCGCTTCTTGGACTTTATTGCCAACATCTTGACGTAACCTATCATGTTACATAGGACAGACACAAGACCTGGGGACAGCAGCAGTGGCTACAAGTGTAGGGAAAAAAAGGAACTCAGAGAAGCACTCATCTTACAGAAAGCAACCCCTTTGTTTACATCTGCTGGCAAAGATGACTGAAGTGGGGTGGAGTACTCGCTTTAACAGCTGCCTGATATTCCCAGCATAGTTCTAGCTATTTCTGACTCTTTTGTGTGTGCAAAAAAAAAAAAAATTTAAAATAATTTAAATAAATAGAACAGCTTACTCAGAGTGCACTGTGACAGTAATACTCTGATGCTACCAGCTGAAATGGAATAAATGAACAAAGAGGTGTGGGGTGGGGGTGGGGAAGAGTAAATGCATGTTAAATTTACAATATTGATATCAAATTGTAAACTGTGGATCAGTTTATATTTTGAAAAAAGATACATGACAGTATTCTTCATGATGATGATGGTGATAATAATGAAGACCTTACTGCGAATGTTACACTTACACCCTGCGCACTGGCACTCCTTAAAAACACAGCTGCAACAGCCCTTGGTGCCGGAGGCTTTTCCCATTTGGTTCCTAGCAGTTGGGTTTTTCCTTTTCTTTCCTCCCTCTCCCTTTTTTTGTCTTCTTTTTCAGCACATTGCATCAGGAAGTTCAGCCTCTCAGACATCTGAGAGCTGGCATCTCTTACCTTACAAAGAGCTAACATAATTCATGCTATGTGTACATTTTTGCTATAGTAAACTTACGTTAAGGGAAAACTTTGCTTATTTCTCTTTGTTACCTGAAGTTTTCATTTGTTTTATATTCTTGCAATATAGGAACTAATAATGTTACAAGTGTAAAAGTAGCTTATCTGAAGAAGCGCATAGTTTTGGGCAATAGTTGCTTCATCTTCTACCCATCCTGAAAAATGTGCACACTGATAGAAATTCCATTCCCTTGTCATTGACTGGGAATTTGAAGTTTAAATGCTTATGTTGTACTGTTGAAATAGCAGTATTTTATTATAGATTATCCCTTGAAAAATGAACCCTGAATTTTACTGTTTACATTATTTGGAAAGCAGGGATATTTCTGAATTTCAGAGCCGTGTACAATATAAGATTTTGAGTTTACATGTAAAGTTATTTTGCAGTACAAATGAAGTAATGTTTGTCATCTTCCAAGAGGTAATGTGCAGTAGTGTACTAAAGTGAATGTCTCGCTCACCTCCATGATAGACTCTTTTACAATAAAATGCGAAAGGATATTTTGGAGGGATTTTTCCCAAGGTTGTCTTTCAGCAACAAAATGACCTGTCCTACCATTGACTCAGTTTTGATTGTATAGTACATTGCCTGAAACTGTGCTGATCATGTTTAACTTGTTTAAAATTTTTTAACAACATTGTATTCCTTCTCCTCTTGTATTTTTCCCTGAAAGACTCCATGCTTGAAAGAGACAAATTTACATATGCTTAAAAGTTTATCTACTTATACACTGTGCTAAAGCTGTGCCTTTAAAATTTCTTTATTGAAATTGTTAGATTTTGTAGGCAACATAAGAGAAGTCAAACCTCCCTCTCATTGTTTCTAACTGGGATCAGGAGTGCCAGCATGCCTTCTCCATAACCAATGTCAGTGCTGCTCAGCCTGCAACTGTGCATAACCCGTGTTGTGGTTCACTGCAGAGGAGCCCCTGCAACAGCAACCCCTTAATGACACTTCCAGTGGCCAAAGGCAATACTATCCCTGTTGCTGTGTACTAATTTTTCTTCCTTTCCCCGACCTTTCCCACAGGGTTTTTTTGTTACGTTTGACTTAGTGATGTCTGCAGCACTGTAATGTATGTGTATACTTTTGTATTGTATGTATTTAAATAAGTTGGTACTGTGGCTTGATTTTTTTTTTGTCCTCTCCCTAAACACCCTGGTTGTCTGCGTTCTCACCCAAGTTTCGTTTTCTGAAGCTTCTGAAGGTATGAGGCCACAGGGAGACCCTGGAGTAAAAATAAGGTACTCAGAGTACATATTTAATTGCGGCCAACGAGTGTACATTTTAGCCCATTTTAGACATTTATAGCAAAGCATTCTTTTTGTCTGTGTAGCATTTTTGTCACTCACTCTTGTCGATAAACTGTTTATTTGGACAGGGCAAGGAAGACTCATTATTGTGTATGTTAGTGCTTAGATTACACTCCAAACATGAGCAAGGCTTTATAAAATAAAGCACTTTGATGACTCACTAGGTAAATCCTTTGTTCTTGTGTTTCACCTGTGGTTTTGATTGCTTACAGATGAATTTTGGATATTAAATGCCTGTATCACAAAGGAAAAAAAGTAAGACAAAATTTAAACTTGAGATTTTTCACTAGATTTTAACATGCTTCTATGCTTACTTTAAGGGGCTTGAATCATTTAGTCTCTGGGGTTTTGGGCTGAGACTGGCTCTGAGAGCGAATACTGAGGTTTGTAATTGGCAAATCTGTGGAGTAAATCCTAGTATTAATAACAAAACAGCAAGATCATCCACAATAGTTAATTGATAGAAGGATCGGCAGAACTTTTCTAGCTGTGATCTTATGCTAAACCAATTTTTCAAGTATTTGGGAATAAGTCCAGACTTTCATGGGAAGGGGGGAGGGATTTTTATTCCAGAATTTCAAGACTTTGATTGTCAGGGCTTTCAGCCTGTGGTACCCATTGTGGGCAAATGGCAGAAAAGTGTCTTTTTGTCTTTGTTCTGACTTAACTTTTAATTCTTTCATTACATTTATCACTTTCTGTTTTTTTCAGTTTATTGCACAGATGTAGCAAAACAATATTTTCAGCAGTATTACATGTAAAATACATGACTGAATTCATGATAAAGTAGATGTACCCCAAAGACAAGGTGGCTGAAGAGCTATTTTATTAAAAGTAGGTGAAATGATAGAGACTGGAGAGATTCACTTTCTTAATTACTCACTTAATGATGTCTCTAGTAATCTAAGGTTGCACTTCACACAGCTGCTCCAGCTGCTGAGAGTTCAGTGTGACCATGGTGCTCAAGGAATGCTGCTCAGATTATGTGGACCATTAGCCACGGTGGGCAGCAAGCAGCTGCAGGACCCTGTCTTTAGCAGAAGTGTGTACATGGCAATGTGTAAGAAAAGGTTATCTTTCCTGAAGGCAGTGATGATATTCCATGTAGGAGATCCAGCTGGCTCGTCAATGCAAGGACTGCAACAAAATAAATAATTAAATTTAAAATTCTTGGAAACAATAATTTTCTATGTCAACTATATAACCTAAACGTGTAATCTGAATTTCCAGCTCCCTCCCTTGTGCACAATTCTTTTCCAAAGTAATACTAGTTAGCAAGTCCCTGCATGAAGTGGGACCATTGCATTCTGATGCAAAGCCTGCCTTTATCCACTGTCTGCTCTCTATATGTGCTGTCCCTTTGGTTTCTCTCAAACTCATACAGTTAATGGGGGAAAAAATATAAAAATAGAGAGCAGTTAACTTAAAGGAGAAATCTGTTTCACCTCTGTCTGTCCTGATTTCTCTGTGGCAGGAATTGTTTCTGGCAATCAGCATATCCCTTACAATGCCAAGTGACAAAGGCCTTGTGTGTGAGGTGAAATCATTAACAATTGCTTTATTAAAACTGTTAAAACACAGGTCTGGAGAGGAGTTGAAGAGGTAATTATAATCTGTCCCAGAGCAGTTGAGCTGTAAATAAACATTGGTGAAAATAGGGTTAATCTTTTCCAGGGAGCTATTTCCATGTCTGCCCTGTGCTATCTCTTCCCATGCCTCGCTAGCTCTATCATTACAAAGAATTTTTTTTCTAAAATCTTACCTGACTACATTACTATGCTTTAAGCTCATTAATATTTGTTCTATCTACAGTGGACTCTAAGAACAGTTTATTCTCTTCTTCTTCCAGTTTCTCTTAATGTGATCCTGCTTCTATGTACTGAACAATGTAAATATTAGCTTTTGCACATTTTAAATTGAATATTCCCTCTCTTATTTAACAAAATTATTAGAATGGTTTGAGCAAGGCAGAATGGCCTATTCAATTTTCTGTAATGCCTAATTTAAAAAAAAAAAAAGTTAAAATGGTGCTTCTTGAATTTCTGTTTTGAGAATTTCATAGCCATTCATTTACCATCTACTAAAAAAAATTGTCATAATTGCTGTGTGCACCAAGTGCAGTTTCAAAATGAGCACAGCTAATCTTTGGCTGTAGTTGTTGCTGTAACTGCAATAAAATACTGCTTTTCCCTTTTCCCAAACTAAACAATATTGCAATCTTAGCTTTTCTCATCACACTCCCTTTCCACAGCTTCCTGTCTGATCTCTGTTAGTGATAGTCAAAATAAAATAATTATTTGGCCATAAGTATTAAGATACAAAAAATACTTATTACAAGGTGGCAGAAATTCATTCTTACCCAGCACTCTGAATATTTGTAGGCATTTTAGTTATTGCCCAATATGCTTTGAGTGCATAAAAAGCTTCTACTTTATTTCAACTCAATCTGATTCATTCATAGTGACTCATTTTATTTAGCAATGTGTGTCCTATTGGAATAAATGGTGTTTGTGTAAGAACCTTGTGTTTTGAAGAGGTTTAGCACTTCCACACAAGCCTGGAAGGTAATTTAACTCATTACATTTCTGGTATTTCACCTTGCCCAAGGCCAAAACACTTTCTTTTCCATTTTATGTATTTTTAAGTGGATGCATAAAGCCATTTTGTTACAAGAATATCTCAGTCACTCTAATGTTTAGAGTGCATGTGTTCTACGAAGGCAGAGGGAAGGGCTAGCTCCAGTGGCTGGGCTGACAACAATTCTGGTTTGTCTTCCATCACCTGAGGATAACAGGGTCACATTTGATTCTGTTTAAGAGAAAATCCTGTGTTCCCAGGATGTGCCTGTTTATCCCAGCACCTTGGATTTGAGTGATACAAAAGAATCCTTTCTGCCAAATAGGTCTGATTAATTAGTGCCTACTTCAACCAGGCATGTTATGCTAAATTGAACTTTACATTCTGGGTCAGGTCCCTATCTTCTTTCACACTGTGGAACTGCATAACAAAACCAAGTAAGTCTTAGATAGAAATTTATTTGTACATGAGCTGCGCCAAAGACTTTGTATTTAAGATATTAAAATATCAAATTATACTGTGCAATGATGATCATCTGTTCATAAGGGTAGACTGGAAAGAATCTGCTTGTGGTTAAGCAGTGATATGCATGCTCACCTGCTTAGTACTGCTCTGCTGCTTCAGTCAGCAAAGATCTGTGTGGCAGGAATTGCAGTGTTTGATCTGATCACGCTGTGAACATTGCTCTGGAGCAGAAGTTTGCAAGTCGTGTTTCACATGCCACAGGCTGCAGCATCTCTGTGCTGGGCTGCTCTTTCACCCAGGATGCAGGAGAGTGGGGTGGCACTGAGTCAGCTGAAGGAGAGAAAGCTGAGTGCATTTGTGGCCTTGAAACTGGACCCAGCAGTACAATGATGCTTTTGGAGGTCCTGGTCTGGAGGGAGAAAAACGTGTTTTCTGTACAATGCGGTGACTGGTCACAGCCAGCACGGCTTCATTAGAGGAAAGTGCTGCTCATCAAACCTGATTTCCTCTTGTGCAAGGTAACCCATGGGGTTGATCCAGGGGAGCGGTTGATGTAACGAGATTTTTGGATTTCAGTAAAGCTTTCAGTGCTGTCTCTCACAGTGTCCTTCTGCACAAGATGTCCAGCTCACAGCTGGATAAACACATCATGTGATGGGTGAGCAGCCGGCTCACGGGTCAGGCACAAAGGGTTACAGAGAATGGAGTGACATCAGACTGGGGACCTGTCACTGGGGTTCCATAGATTGCAGTAACAAGGGTTTGGGATAAGGGGAGAGCACAAACCAAAAAACCTTTTCTGAAGTGACAAGGAAGAGACAGTACTGAGCCTAGTGAAGAAATAAAGCTCAAAATAAGAAACAAAATGCAAAGAAGCAGCACTGGGGTTGGTCTTATCTGCTTCTGCTCTGGGGTCAGGAAGGACAGTCCCTTATGAGAGCAGAGAAAAATCTCAGACCATAAAGATTATGATGCAAAAGGAAAGGCCTAAATTACTGTGTTGACAACACCATAAAAGCATTTTAACAATAATTACCTTCTCACCCGAAATAATGGTAACAGTGCTATGGTGTAAGATTGGAAATAGAGCAGTAGAGCAAATCAGAGAGAACTGATCAGCCAAGAGAGCAGATGACAGCAACCCTAAAAAAAACCTGGACCCACAGCATATTTAAAAGCAATGCAGTAAAAGGTTCAAGGAAATATCCCTGTTAATCATAATTAAACTGCTGGACTTGGGTCATACGGTAGTATGCTGATAAAGAGAAGTCTGAGCAGGAAGATGGCTACATGGAACATTTATATCATCAAAATAAGCTCTTTCTGTGACCCAAACCAGTCTGTGCAAAGGCTTTGTTTGGATGGGATGTTCTTTGGACAGAAACATTTCCTTGTTCCCTGTGTAGCCTGTATCTCCCCCCGTTTTAACTCAGCCTCTCCATCAGACACAGTCCCACAAACACTTGGTGGCTTCCTTCAGAGTCCCGAGTTGTCTGGCCCAACACAATTGTTTTCATGGGCACGTTTGGGCAAGGGAGAGCTGACAGAGGAGAGGAGCAGTCTTCAGATGAGAAGATGGGTTTGAAAAGACTGTCATTCTCTTAAGGTCCACTGGGAAGCAGCCCTTCCTTTTCAGGTATTGGGAGTTAGCTTTGAACCCTCAGTTCAGCCTTTAATGTGGCAAAGAAGGCTCTAACTTGCCTGCTTGGGGAAGGTTCATCATGTGTCTCATCAATTCATTGGATGATGCTGCAGTGGAAGAGCAGATCACAGCTCATACTCTAGAAGTCACCTAGGCTGATATATACATAGCAATTGAAGGCTCATGCTTTCGATGTATTATTCAGGTTATTCACAGGTTATTCTGAAAAATTAGAATGCAAATGTTTTATTTTAAAATGTTTTCCCAAAATGGGGTTCTGTACTTAAAAACGTCCAGAGTAGAGCTGCTGGTGAACAGGGCTCATTACCCAGACCCTCTCCAAAGGCACAGTGGACCACTGAGCAACTGTACATTTACTACCAAGATTATTACTCAAACAGCATTTGTTGGATTCTTGACAAACACGGCTTCACAGAAGAGAAAGAATTTACAGAGCTGTTGTTACTAATCAAATTCCATTACATGCCCAAACTAAAAAAAAAGCTTTTTCAAACAAAGAAACAAAGCAGGTTGCACCCTAGTAAGGACAAGTATACATTCATAATTTAGAGCAAGAGGGTGGGAAACATTACACAGTGAACCGTGGCTGACCACAGATACCCAGAAGGTGAAGGCTGAAGATGATCTTCAAACAGCCAAGCTTTATGCTGTTAAATGCTTTATAGATCAAAATTATCAGCTTGAATTAATCCATGCTTTATAGGCAGACAGTGTGAAAAATGCAGCTGGGACATAATAGGATCAGAGGAAGCGAAGTCAGGGAGTAAATGAGTTGCACAAGCTGTGAGTAGAACAGAAGCCCTGCTGTGACCCTGCTCAGAGAGCTGTGCTTGCTGGGCCTCGTGGGCACCAGGGCAGTGGAGCTTTTGCAAGGCAGCCACAGCCCACCTAAGTACAGAGGCTGTGTCTGGGAGAAAGGAGTGGCTGAAAGAAAGTCCGTGTACTCAAGCTGGCGACGTTTCCAAGCATACCTTTTGTCATGGCGTGGGGCAACTAAAGAAGGGAGATTGCATAAGAGAGCTAAGGGACTTGCCAGCTCCTAGAAACATAATGTCACAGCCCAGCATAACCACAGGGCTACATTTCACAGTTTCTCCTGAAGATAAAAGGTGAAAAAGTTCAGATAGTTCAAAGAAACCAGGCAAGGATCACATACTGACATATTTCCAAACATTTTCAGGATTTTTTGACCAATGTTTGCGTTTAGGTCTTTCATATAATACAGATATTGCCATGAAGTCTCAACTAGGAAATAAGTTTTAGATGTTAACAAACTGTTTCTAATTCTAATTGTTGCTTTTTTCTAAACAAAGTAATTTTAAACAGACATTCTATGTGGCTTAATGTGGTTTTTAAGCAAGCTGCTCACAAAAACTTCTTTAGCCACTTCTTGTTTATTCCACAAATCAAAATGTTACCTTCGGACTAATTCACAGCCTGGAGTGCACTGCTCTGGTTTTTAATCAGAATAATAGAAAATGGTCTCATCAACTTCTTTTGCACTGCCCCCTGTGCAGTCACAATCAGGCCTGGCTTTAGCTATGAGTTTCCTGTAGCAAAGATTTACCATGGTAAGAAGCAATTGTACTATTTCTGAAGTTCACTCTGCCAAGCACATGTTATTCCTTCAAATTATTCACTTTGGAACACGTTCAACACATCAAAAGAAATCCAGAGGCATTTGAAATATTTTCTAACTTACAAATAACTTGAGTTGGAAATTATAACTTGATCCAAAGCCCAGGAAAAACTCCATCTAAATTCAATAGTGATTGAACCAGGTTCTTCAAGCATAACCTTTTCATCATCCATGACTCACACTAATTAGTCCCTGTGAAACTAAAAGGTGTTGCTGTTTTAACTGTGCCAGTATAAACTTGTATTTCCAGTCTTTCTTACCATGGATCTAGATACATCTTGGTAAAAGTACTTAATGTTGTTAGCCCGTACCCCAGGATCTCCTTATGGTGCTGGTTGGAGTTATTCTGCTTTGTGCCAGCATAAGCCATATGATGGCTCTTGTACTAAAAGCTTTACAGCATAACTGCAGCTTTAAAAGGAGAGTCAAACTTCTCACCAAAAGGTTTACTGAGTATAACTATATTAAGTATAATGACTTAGCAGGACAGATGTTTGAGCAGACCTTCTCCTGAACAGAATCTTCAGTCCCATTTGCCCAATGTTCTTGTAGTACTTAACAGCCAGCTCAAACATCCTTTCAACTGTCAAATAAATTCCCACAGACCAGATGAGAGCAGAACAAATCCAGCTCCAGCACACACACAGAGTATGTGCTCGTTTTCCTACAGTGTAATTAGTACCATGCAGCTTCTCTGTGCAACAGGAGAGCTCTCTGCCCTAACCAAGGGAAGGGAAAGCAAGCTTGCACTGTCTGTGTTAGTCCTTCTCAATTCCAAAAGATACTTAAATACATAATTTAAAACACAAGCATGACCATTTCAACTCTAAGTTGACTGAAATGGTGTAGTAAGATGATGCTCTTCAGCTTCAGTTGCTACAAAATCTTCCATGAGGAGTAAGTCGTGACAGAAGCTTGGTTTACAGCCAGACACAAAAGCCTTAATGAAATAAAAACATGGAAGCAATATGTCTTTCACAAATATATCATATTAACTGATTTTTCTCAAAACCTTTTCAATGCCACTCATTCTTGATTGAGAAAGAAATACCACGAAATCAACTCAAAATTGTTTTATTGGAAAACAACATTGGAGAGCAATTTGAGTCCTAACAATGCACATCAGTTTGCACCACTAAAGAACATATTCCTTTGATAAGCATCTTATCTGTGGTGTAGACCTTTGTCAAAGAACTCCTCCTGCAAGTTCCAAAACTGCAAGATACAGAAGAACCTGCCCAGATGTTCTGCTGACTTTCCTTCTGTCTTGCTCTGGTAAAGATGGAAAGAGTATCAGCAGACTAATAATTACAGTTACATTTATGAAAATAATTTGGAACAAGAGTCTCAACAATTATAAGCATCACACTGTTTCACTCACCAAGTTTCATCATGCAAATGAACAAAGAAGTTGGGATGGGAGCAGAAGAGAAATGAAGGGTGACAGCTGTTAATGTACTTGGATGTCACACACCAGTGGATGTTGTTAAAGAGCAGAATGGTGTCAATTCCCATTTTTGCAGCTATGGCACACCCCTTTATTCATGCAACACATGATACACAATTATCCGGCAGAGGTCACGGAAGTCAGCTATCCCTTTCATCTCATTCACATCAATTAGAAAAATATGCCAAGGTTCATTGAGACTGATTTTTTTTTTACTTTTTTTTTTTACTTTTTATGGCAGTTAAGGGACTGATCCTTGATTCTAGAAGTTCATAGCCTACTATCATGTCCTCGGGGTGAGGGTGGAGGCAGGAAGAAATACGCAGCTGTTCTGGTAAAGAAGTGAAAAAAATAGATACCTTTGGTGTGTGTGCCAAGGAAAGGTTATTAAAGATGCCCTGGAAGTCATTCTAGAGAGAAGCAATAAGGGCAAAGAAAAATGATGTTCATGGCCTGACTTGATTTTAAGGCAGCAATTTCACCACCCACGGTCAGCTGTTTGCAGGGTGGAAGCACCAATTGTGCTTGTTCTGGGACAGCTACCAGCTATTGTGCCCAGAAAATCCATCTGCAGCAATGGTATTAGCTGTGAGTGCATATTTCCCCACGTGGGGACATTCCTGCTGCCCTCTGCCTTTTGTTTGGGCTTTAACCTTGTGACCAGTGCAAATCTGTCTGCACAGATGCAACACACAGGAGCAGCTGGAAGCTGTTGTGCAGCAGGAAAACTGTGACATCTTTGCTGTGACATGGTGGGATGGCTCACACGACTGAAGCGCTGCAGTGGATGGGTATAAACTCCTCAGGATGGGTATGCAAGGAAGGAGAGAAGGTGGGGAAGCCCTGTACATTAGGGGCAGTTCTTATTGTGTGCAGTTTAGTGATGGTACCAGTGGGATTGAATCTTTATGGTTGAGAGCCTGGCAGATACCATGATGGGAGTCTGTTACAGTCCTCCCAGCCAGGATGAGGATACAGATGAAAAATTCCATAATCAACTGGGAGAAGTCCTGCAATTGCTAGTCATGGTTCTCCTGGAGTACTTCTACTTAAAATGTGGGAGCTGGTCTCTATTCCCAAGTAACAGGACAAGAAGAAATGTGCTGAAGTTGCAGTTGGGGAGATTTAAGTATTGGCTAATAGGAAGAGAATCTTCACCAAGGTTTATCAAGCACTGGAATGGGCTGCCCAGTGGTGGAGTCCTGTTACAACGCCCTACAGAAGGTGAGGGCAACCCAGGTTCTTGTTATTCCATCCTGTGGGGCAGGCTAGAGTGGAGCAACACGAAAGGCTTGGTGTTGGTGAGCACGCACATGTAGGCTTTATTGTAGAACAACCTGGTTGCAAAGGATGGCAGGTATGCAGCCATTTTGGTTATTATTATCTGCAGGAACAGAACAACATAAAAGCATTGCAATATGAAAGTACAACAACATCATCCAAGGATATGCACAAGGGAAAAGAAAGGACAAGAGCATGAAGCACAAAACAAAGAGAGAGAAGGGACCAGAGTGAAGATCTCACCACCCACAGGCCCTGCAACAAGATTTCATAGTCTTGGTCACAGACTGGATCCATCAGGTGGAGGAGAAAGTCCCGAAGAAGTGGTGGGGAAAGCTCTCTAAGGAGCACCACCTATTGGGTTTATATCCGCTCAGGAGCACCCAGGGACCTCCCCTGGGACAGGGAGATTGATGCAATAGTGTTGATCGTGGGACACTTGGGAGCCCTTAACACCTTCTAAGACAGCCCAGCTGCCCATCACATCAGCATTGAGTCGATTGTGGCCCATCAGCAGAGACCCACAGCCTCAGGGCACAGCCAGGGTCCCTGCTTCCCCGGGGAGGAAGGGGTAGCCCCAAACCCAGTGCTTTGTGCAGGGGAGGAAAGTTTAGCGTGGTGAGAGGCACATCCATCTCCACAGGATCCTCTCCTGTCTCACAGCCCTTCATTCTTCCACTCTGCCTTACCAGATCAGAGGTTTGGCCATTACACACCCAAAAGCTCACCTCTGTGTGAGCAAAGCGCCCTTACACACTCCACAAGTGGGGGAATGTTTTGAGCCATTATCGCTTGGCAGTTCAGTCTTTCAGAACTCCCCTCCCCGGAGGTGTTTAGGTGACACACGGAGGTGGCACTTAGGGACGGTTTAGTGGTGGACTTAGCACTGCTGGGTTAATGTCTGCACTCAATGGTATAAAAGGTCTTTTCCAACCTAAAGAATTCTATGATTAGAAGATTTTCTTCATTTTTTTGTTAGAAGCCCTTCCTCAAATCCCATCCTGTCCTGTGCTGAGCAGCTTTCCTTAGCTGATTCTCCAAGATGCTTTTTGTGCAATATGTGTATTTCTACATATACGGCAACATTCCGGATATACATAAGCAATTGGAGGACTGCATGGGATCCAAGTATTTCTTTGGCATGTAAGTTGTAGTGTAATGTTCAAAACCATAAATACACAGGTGCAGAAAAGTGAACAACTTTGGATCTATAAAGTTAACAATTTCTAGTTAACAATACGAGCTTCCTTCTTATATTGTTAGACTTGACTGTAGAACAGAGTCCCTGAATGAAAACATGCTGCATTAGATCTTCCTGTGCCATTTTAGGTTATCACCTCATCAAGAGAGAAATCCTCTTAAAATTAAAAATAGCCTCCAGCTTCAAGACTAGGCAGAAAAATTATTCCCAATGAGATTAAAAAAACCAAATCCATTCTTCAGCTGATTCATTGAAAGAGGCAAAGCACACTTTGCTTTCTTGGATGCATACCTGTACTTGTTTCCCTGAAATGCTTCATCTCCAGGAACTCCACATTCTCCACTCCATCGCTGCCTCATATGCAGCTTATGGGAAGACAGTGCAAAGCCATTAGGAAAGAAGCCCCACTTTTTAATTTTTTTCCTGGCCTTACACGGCCCTCTTAAAGGAACAGCAAACCTAAGACAAGGCTGAAGTCTCCCTGACTTTCAGAAGGCACTGACCAGCCCTACAGCAATCTGTGCTGGACTGCCTTAGCCCACGTTTTCCCAAACAAGGCCACTTTTCCAGCTACTTGTCATTTGGAAAAGAAATGCATTTCCTGAAGATTTGTCCAGGTCAGCTGTGATAGGGCCAGGGGTGATGGCTTGAATTTAAAGAGGGGACTTTTAGATTAGGAGTAAAAAATCAGCGAGGGAGGTGAACACGCCATCTATAGAAGCTGAGGGTGCCCCATCCCTGGCAATGTTCAAAGCCAGGCCAGAGGGGACTCTGAGCAGCCTGGGCTAGTGAAAGGTGGCTGGCCCATGACAGCGGGGTTGGACTGGCTGGTCCTCCCAGGCCAAGGCACCTGTGACTCTGGCTGCACGTTCACACACCATAGGTCTGACACTGCCTGGAAGCTCCAGATCTGCCATTAACAGCCTGCACAATTGATTCACACATTCACAGTCAGCCCAAAACACTTCCCGAGTGCTAAATTTATTGCACATTTACAGTGGATCCAACACTTCCCAGAAGCTTCAGGCTCATGCACAGGCTGAGCAGAGTAGAAGTGTAGCAGCTTGTGTCTGGAGCAGCCCGGCACACGGGGGATTGGGGTGGCACAGCAGCCTTCCCTCCGTGGGGTAAATGAACGCGGCGCGGCCGCTGCATCACTGCTGGTGCCGGACCGGAGAGGCACGAGGACACTAATGGAAAAAACCCTCTTCCACAGTCTAATATGAACAAATCTAAGAAGAACTCCTCCCTCCACTCCCCTAAATGCTGTACAGGAAGGTGCATCGACTGAAATCGCTTACCACTTGCAGCTGCAGTTTGACTTCAAGCAGCAAGGAATCACAGAATCTGCTGGGTTGGAAGGGACCCATCAGGATCATCGAGTCCAGCTCCTGGCTCTGCACAGAACCATCCCAAGAGTGCCCCTTGTGCTGCAGAGCAGTGTCCAAAAGCTTCTTGAACTCTGTTAGCCTTGGTGCTGTGACCACTGCCCTGGGGACCCTGTTCTAGTGCCCAGCCTCCCTCCAGTGGAAGAACCTCTTCCTACTATCCAGCCTAAATTTCCCCTGGTGCGTCTTCACATCATTAATCCATGAGTTAAAGTCTACTGACCTGCATCATGCTTCTGTTGATATTTTGGCTGCCTTTCCAGGAGAAAGATTTTTACTGGCTGGCATGAAACCATCAACATTATGTACAGTTGTTTAATTATAGGTGTTTCTTCCACTTGTTTATCCAGAATTAGATACTACCATTATAAAAACAATTATCTAAGGAATTCTATATTAATATAATTGTCCTGTTAATATAACATTTATGATTGTAACTAGTGGCAATGGGACATCAGCAAACAATTGAAGTTTTGGTGACATTTGTTATTAACCATGCAAGAAGTTCACCATACAAGATTAACCTTCTTCAATTACTAAAACTACCTCTCACCTTTCCACTTCTGCAGTTACACAAAATCCATTCTGAAGGTGTACTCTTAAGAGTATCATGATAAATGGAGCATGTTAGTGAAGCAGCTCACATTTTCAGTTTAAAAGAAATACGAATAAAGCAAGAAGTTTCTTTGCATAACAGGGGCTGAAGTTCCTAACATCTGGAAAATGAAAAGACTCAATCACTGGGCTACAAAGTCTCAGCAATTACTGAGTCTATCTAGATATGCAATCCTGTGCTGCATTTCTAAAGCTGCAGTGTAGTAGTTTATCAAGCATGCTCTTTCCCCTCTTTGTATGTAAAACAGTGTATTTCAGTAGTATATGGACTGATGACACCTCAGTTATTTTCCAAAAGGTATGTTTCAATGTGTCACTTGCAATAGTAAGTAGATTTTGAAGCTGTCTGGCAATTACTTTTCTTAAAGCCTTGGTTTTGTGAAAATTGATCAAAACTGGTGTAAAAGCTGAACTATGACCCAAGATTCCACTGCTTGTCCTGTAAGAAAATAATTTCCAATCTACATCATCTAAAGAAATGCCTTTCAGACTACCATGGTGTTTCATTTTTTTTCCTCAGAATTTCTGTTATTGGGGGAAAATAGAATACAGAGGCAAAAACGCTTTCATTGACTCCCACAAGTCTTTTATTAGACTCAGGAGGCAAAGGAAACATGTAACACCTGGAAGTCTGATGGTAAGAGGAAACAGGAATTATTTTTATCTATTTCCCCTCTACACCTCCACTACATTTCTTCAGCCCCTCAGTAAGTCATATGTCATCTTGGGAAGATATTCTTTTTTCCTCCAAACTCCCTCTGACAATGCATTAATTCTCCAGCTCATTTCTGCAGCACGGTGTTTTTCTTTCACGTTTAACCTTTTTAGAGAAGGATTTCACCTTTTTGCCCAAAGTAATATGTTCACACACACACACCCCTTTGGTTTTTAATTCATCATTAAAATGGTATTCTGTGCTTCAAACAGGTTAATCTCAAGTGTGCACCACAGACATTACCTCATCTGTGCAGCATATGCAGCTCAGCACATGCAGTCTCCTTTATGTGACAATCTCTTCAAGATTGCAAATTATCATTTCTCTATCAGAAACATGAAAGCATTTTTCACAATATGAAGAGAATCATGGCACAAAAAGGCACCATCAAAACTTGCATTATCTTTAGAAGACAATGATTGTGGGGTAAAAACAACCTACATGTTCCTGTTCACAGAGTCAACTGTGGTGTCATTTGGTTTTATAAAGAAATTCAGATTTTTTTTTTTTTAACGTATGCACTTTATTTTTAGCTCTGTAAAATGTCAAAGGCTGCAAACTTTTCTCTGTCCTAGCTATAGAGACTTTATTATAACAGAAGGGATAACAGCAATTTTTTAAAAATTAGGCAAAAATTATTGGCTTATGCCCACAGCAGTTTTGCAGTTGTGCAAACTTAGCTGCTTTGTCCAATACTAGAACAGTCAAACTTGCATTGAAGAAACATTTTCAGTGCTTTTTGTGCATTTTGGCACAGATTATTTATGACCCAGGATAGCCAGAAAATGATTTCCATAAGCAGCTTGCTTTTCTTCTTTCTTTTCATCATTTTTCCTCTAAATGCTGAAGCTCAGCATAACCCATATGTAGACTCCTTTACAAGTTCTGCTAGTGATATTTTCGTTACTGTACGTAATTTGTGGCTAGCTAAATTGCATGTATTTAGCTTTGATAATTTTAAGCATTTACCATTCAATCCTATTCATATTGATAATATTCTATTGAATTTCCAAAAAGAACAGAACAGTTCCCTCAAAAACAAGTATTATGTAGCCTGCCTAGAGCTGAATCTATTATACTCCCCTACGTGTTATATTATTTAAAGGAAGCTAGATAAAGGGTACATTTTCTTTTCTGTCTTTGAGAAATAAAAACCCTGATCACTTGCAACACTCATACATGATTTAGTTATCTAGAAAACAGACACACACTAAATAAAAATATCTCCAAACTCACATATATAATACCACAAAATCTTCTGATCTAACCAGTGAGTTTGCATTTAGAGTCCACATCTCCACTAACACCACAGTTGCATCTGGGCCATTATGTTTGACAGCCCTCAGTGGACCCACCCCTCCCTGAACCTTTAATGCCTTTGGCCTCCACAAGTGTTGCACGTATTCTCATGCTGTTCTCTCCCTGCAGCCCTAGGAGCCTGAATTGGCTGACCTGGCAGAAACATCCAGGAGGCTTCAATATTGTGTTTAGAGGATTAAAGTGGTCAATATCCCAGAGCAGAGTAAAATATTCCTCCTCCTCCAACAAAAAATAAAATTGAAGAACTACCCCCAAAAAAAAAAAAAAAAGGGGGGGGGGGGGGATTCTGTCTTTAGAATTTACTTTTTGATAAGTTCAAATATAAAATGAAAAAAAGACTGCAGAAAAAAAACCCCTGCATTTCCTCATTTCACTGATTCTGCTTTTTCCTTCACATTGTTCCTAAAAAACTCCAAAGACAACAAAGAACTGACCCTAAGGTTGGCTTCCATCAAATGTCTTCTATGATGCTTTTAAGTTTGACTAGATTTAGATAGCATATAATATACAGCACCAAACCTCAAGGAAAGAGAGAAATTTCTACATTAAACACAGATAATGGCTGTATTACTTATTAGGAGACACGAACTACATCCCTGATAGTAAAAAATAAATCACTCAGTATTTGCAGGGCTATGCATTAACAAAGTCAGTGGAAGGGTACAAAATATAAAAATGTTTGTTTCAATAATAAAATTAGCTGAGAAAAGAGACTGGTTATGTATAAGCCTTAGAATTCATTAAATCTCACATTTCACTGAGGACAAAGAGAGGTTGAAGGAGAGAAAGTTCCAGACTGCGGGGATGTTAAAGAAACACCTCTTCCAATAAATACCAGGGAATGAAAATAACATTGCACCAGTATATTTCCAACATAAAACTGCTCCTGGACTCTCTATTCCTCAGCCTGAGAGAAGATGAATAACACAAGAATTTTCTGTCAAGCCTGTTCAGACGCACAGATACCATCTGCACAAACTCAGCAAACAGACACAAGCACAGCAGAAACATGCAAGTAATTGTAACCAAGTCACAAATTCTGCACAGTATAAAATATTTATCATGGCCACAGGTGGTGTAACAGTTTGCCGTGCAGACGCTCACAAACCTGTCTATTAAACCTATGAAAGGAGCAGGTTTGCCAGCTTTACCTGGACTCAGAGCAGTGACTGAGACACAAAAGCTTTAGGCAGAGTCCCCAGAATCTCTTCCACTTGCCTGATTGTCCTTTGCCAATGTTTTTGTAAAACAGACAATTGTTTGTGGACACCGGTGTTAGTAGAAGGTTGATAAGATCTGAAAGGGATCTAAAACTTGTGGCTGTGAATATTGCAGCTGGAGTTGGCCTCAAAGTAATTCCTCTGTCTGTCCTTTCTCCAGAGCCTCAGACTTGCACAGTGCATAGTCCCATACCCAGAACAAAGGCAGGTATGCTGGGGAATACTTCGGAGCACCTACTTAAAAGCAGAAAGGCCAGATCTGATTGCAAAGACCCCAGAGTACTAAATCAACCAACAACCAGAGCTCCAGCCCAGACTCAAGTCTCCAGATGCTCTTCCTCTTTTCATTTCCTCTCTGAATTGCTCTCTAACATCTGTGTTTCCTTTTAAATACCATGCTACAATCCAAACCATTTGTAAAATATGTCAGTTTATACCAGAGTAGAGTGCTACTAGATAAATACAGGGGTTATGTGGAAGTACACACAGAAAATATGGCAGAGCAAATGTCCAGAGTGAAGCATCTCCTGTCCATGGCCCCTCCAGGCAGGGTGTCCCAGCTCTCACACACATACACATCTCCAGCCACCGTCTGCCTCGACTGTTGCAGTTTCTTATTTCCCACCTTCAGCGGTAAGGCAGCCCAGAGAGCGGCGCGCGTGCTGAGGAAACGACATTTCTAAAAGCCATCCAGTTAGGCTGATTTCTTCAAATCCAATCTCCTCACCTTCAAATTCATTCTCAGAGCAAATGAGTTTTCAATTGCCTGTTTACACAGGGCTGAGCCCTTGGACGGCAGAACTGACAGGAAAGACAAGGACCAGGGGCTGTCTCAGCCACGTAACACTTTTAAAACCCAGGCGGAGGCACAAGAACTCATGGAGGAGCGGCACAAAAGCCTGCTGTCCCTGCCTGTAGCAATATCTGCTCCTACTCCCACCTCATTAATTGCTAGTTTTCCTGATTATAGAAACAGCTTTTTCTGCTGCTGAAATGTGTGGCGCGGTGCCATTTGCATATGCAAACTGACAAACGAACAATGAACCAGTTGCACAGTTCCTTAGAGAGCAACAATGCCGAGGATTTACGACACGTATGAGGCAACAGGCAGGGAGGGCGTGTGAGGAGACGGACACACAAAACTGCTCGTGATGTCCTTTATCGTGTTTTTCTGATAAATAATCTCTCAGGCAGTTTATTGAAATAAAGTATTTAACACTTCAGTGGATTTCTGACACTGGATTTGGGAAAATAATAGAACTGAAGATCTGTGCGACTTTGATTTGCCTCCAGATGCATATCTGTTTATCAGATTTTAATATATGATCTTTGATTACATGCACAGTGTTCAGCCACAAGGTCTTTATGTTATTCATGCAGAGAAGACAGTGTTAATTTAACAAACAGAAGCCCAGCATTTGCTTTTGTTCCTGTTGTTCAAGGTGTAATCCAAGACTTTACTGGTACATTCCATTGAAACTCTACTATCCTAAAGGAATTACTCATTTCCTTATGGACATTAATCACTGGATCAAATGTATTATTTCTCTAATTTTGTATTATTTTTCTCCTACATTAGATGTGAGACACTATTATTAATCCCATTTTATGGACCAGGAACTGGAGACAGATTTGGGGGCGGGGGGAAATTTAATTTTGTGATGCCTGTAACCTATTTTCAAAGCTTTGGACATTATATAGGACTTCATAGATTTAAAGCACAGGTCTCATCATGCTAACTCCACCTCTGAGTGTCTTGCATTCCCACAGGTCTTATTTCACAAACATGAAAACAGTGATTGCCTGGAAAGGATTTGGCTTAAATAGTGATCTGATGAGGAAAATGTAGAGCCCTGCAGGGGCAAGGATAGGCCACTATTCTCCAGACCATCATGTGGCTGCCTTAATCATCAAACAATGGTTATACCACCTCTATGGCAAATGAAGACATTTTACTGAAGGGAAACCCCCAAGAAGCAGCAATTGTATCCGATGGATGGATGAGGAAGCGCAGGGCTCAGCCCTTGGGCTGACACCCCTGGGTTCACCACAAACACATCTGCCACTGGAGGAGAGGAAGCAGCTGGCAGCAGGAGCAGGTTGTTGCGTCTGCATGGACCAGACTGGAAGGGAACACAAGGCACAGCTCACCAGAAAACGTCTCAGCTATTTCGTGATTGCAAAAGAGAGGCAAGATTTAGAAACCATAGATCCCATCCCTACTTTAATCAACACAGATTTCCAGTCTTTCTCCTTGGGATTGATCCCTTTCTGCCCCATCCTCCACTCTGCGTTTCACCCACAGCCCTTGTACCTACAGCAAGCTTCTGGGCTCAGACTCTGCCTGCACAGCTCTGGTTCCCTTAAAAGTACAGAAAATGCCAAATTGTGCCTCCTTATTTTAAAACTCAGAAAAATGGCTCAGAAGTTAAGGAGAAGTTTGCCTGGCATCAGTGGACAGCTGAGCAGAAAGCAGAAGGAGGCCATGCCAGCACCGCTGGATGTCTTCCAGGTGTCTGACTGGGAACCACACAACAGGTGATATGAAGATAAAAAGGCATGTGTAGATTAAAAACTATCTTAGCGAAGAATATCAAAATGCAAGGTGTCATTTAATGAGAAAATATCTGAAAGGGCCTCTCCTGGGAGAACCTCCTGAGTGCAGCTCTCAGTCTTTTCGTCTGTTCATCGATGGTCTACTCAATCTCAAGAGCTCAGTAAAGCTGGTGCATGGCACTGAAACCAAGGTCTTCAGAAAGAAGTGAACACATTATTCTTATGTGCTCTGACAAATGGACACAGCCCCACAGGAAATTTCAGGAAAGTCTAATGGAAATCAGAAATGCAAGGGATGCTGGAAGAACAGAAGACTACTTTGAAAATCAGTTTCTCAGAGGGAAGCTGAAAAGGCCATCCAGAACACAAGCCTGTGGTATAAGGTGCAAATGGGAATATTGAGTGAAAGGAATTGATTTTGCCACAGTACAATTCACTCCCACAATTCACTCCCAAGACCACTATTATGTGCAATCCTGATGCCCACTTTTTTAAATCTCTCAGCTTCCTTATAGACAGCTGTACAAAAGTGATAAAAATTTGGAAAACAAGTCATAAAAGTGTGAGCCAAGGAACAACTACATGCCTAAGTTGGGCTGGAGAGGTGTTGTTCTCCCTGACCCTGGAATTAGTTTTCCACCCAACTCTGTTATGGACACTGGCCAGACCTGTATGTTCTGTAGCCTCCCATGAAGCCAGCTATTATTTTCTTCAAGTATTGCATTTAAGCTTTCTGCTATTAAGTACAGGAGTCACAGAGGAAGGATTTCCCCATAGACACAGATGCATTAATTTGGCTTCTGATCTTAGGAAAAATAAGGATGTCTTTTTAGACTTTGTTTCCTAAGGAAACGGAGATGCAAAAGCACCATGTGTCTCTGTATGTGTCTGATCCAGTTCTGTCCAGATTCTCTGGCCAGCTTTAACCAAATTTAACAGGGAGGTACAGGTTGCTTTGAGCTATTCCTATACATCTTGAGAGGAACAGAAGTTCGGGTAGAAAAGGGGGACTAAGCACCCAGCACAAGGGGAAATGGAAGTACAGTCCCCCAAGGTAACAGTCGCTGAGACACCATGTGAATATTTACTCACAGCAAAGTTCCATTAGGAACTCAGGATCAATCACAAAACACAAATCTGTAGGAAGCGCTGGAAGGGGTGAAGGCAGATGGGCAGAATTATTTGTTCTGGTTCCCCTCAGAAATAGCAGAGCTTAGCCCCAGATGCTGAAAGGTGCTGACAGATCAGAAGTCAAGGGAGGGGAGGAAAGCTGCCCCTCGGAGATGTGCCTGGCACAACTGCTCCAGGGCAACCAGGGCAGAGCTGGCAGGTCAGGGCAAGGTGGTGCTCTCACGTCAGAGGGGAGAAACTGTGGGGAAGGTTCATCTTCCCTGCTGCTGAGCCACGCTTCACCTGCAGGAATCCCCTGCCTGTATCTCCTCTGATCAGTTCCCTTTCATCACAGGAACCTGCTGAGCTGAAAAATGGATTATAAGTAACTCAGTGTATGAAAAGTACTCAGCAGATTCTTCTCCACTGGACTCCTTTCCTAATTCCACCTGTGAAAGTAGCTGGCAGGTTCTTCTCTGCTTGATTCCTTACGAGCTAAAAATGCAGTCACCTAAATATAGGTGAGACCTCTACCAACTTAAATGAATCCTTCTGCTGTTAAATATACGCAGAAGTACTAGATAATTTTTTTTTTTTTTTTTTTTTTTACTAGGAGAATATATGGTCCAACCCACTGTACTGTTACGGACAGTGTATTTCGGATAATGTTTAATAAACTTCCTTAATTAAATAGCTTAACTGTAATAAAGTATCTGAATAAATCTTAATGCTGCATTTGACTGGTAACGTGCAAATACCACTGGTATCAGATAAAAGCAAACCCAGGAAACAACTAAAATCAATAATTACTAATTAGTCTATAATTATTATTAAATACTATAAATAGTATTAATACTGTCATTGAAATTCTAGTAACTACTACAACAAATTCTAATAAACTGTTAACAGTGCTTCCTGGAAACTCAGGAAACACTATTTCCCCAATAATTTTTTCTTTTCCTCTGTTTTCACAAAGATCAAGTTTACTTAAGAGTAAGCAATCCTTGTATTGTTTTTCAGACTTGTTACTAGTTTTCTCTTAACTGCCATTTTCCTAGATATAATTTGAAAAAAGAAAAGGCTGTAATTTTTGTTCTGATTCCTTGAGACAAATATTAGAGGGGAAAAGTTTACAAAATCTAACACTATCCGAAGTGCATAGAAAGAGCAAGTGCTCAGGCAATATCAAACTCCTCATGCACCCAGCTATATTTCACAGAGAAAATGCACAGAGAAAAGAATATTTCCAAAGCTACTTTATCAGTTCTAAGACCACAAAACAGTCACTTCACATATATGTATTTAATATGAGAGGATGTTTTATATAAACAGAATAAATGTTTTTGCTTTGACAGCTATGACATTTTCAGCTGGTAAAGAACTCCATATCTATAGGCAAAACCTTTGGGTTTTAATTGTGGGAAAACAATTACTAAATCTATGAACTTTAACAGTACTATAATCTGACAGTATTTCTAAAACAGACCTGTGTCACAGCAAGAATAGATTCCTTTAAATATCTTAGGTGGAAAAATCCTCCAGGGGAATATCTAGGACAAACACGTTTATGATTATTCAGCACTGTAGATTGCTGAACCAGTGATGTCAACTATACGAAGCATTTCTGCAGGGAAAAAAAAAAAAGCCACAAGATACCGTTTGAAGGGCCCTATCTATGTCTCACACTGAAAGGAAATGCCTCATCCTGCTGACCCAGAGCAGGTGAGAGGGGTCTGTGCCTCACAGCTGCATGTGAGAAAAATACACCAAAAATAACAGTGAATGTATTCGGCTTCCAAACTAATGTATTTCAAAGCTAAAACAATTTCTGCATCAGCCGAAAGCATGCTGTTAAAAAGAATTCTTTTATATTCAGTGCTTTTGAACATCTTTGAAAAGGTGAGGCAAACCTATTCCCTTAAATTTTCAGGGTGTTTAGCGCATCCTCCTGAGCCGGGTCCCTTTTGCTGCGGGCAGGAGCGAACGCTTTTTCCCAGTTTTCCCCGGTGTGACACGGGGCTCCTTGTCGGCCCCGGCCCCTGGGCAGCCGTGCCAAGGAGCGCCTGAGACCCGCGGAGCCCGGCGCGGCCCCTGCGCCGCTTTGGGAGCAGCGCCGGCCGCGGCGCCCGCCGCGCACCGCCCGCTCCGCTCGTCCGCGGGGAAGGCGAGAGCAGCATCCAATTATCCCGGCCCTCTAGTAATGACACTGTGCCCCCTGCAGTTTCCATGGGATACGGTGCCTCTCCTGCTTCCTCTCCTGAGCTGCGGGGCACAAGGCTTGCTTCCCAAAATCGCTTTTTTTTTTTTTTTTTTTTTTTTTTTTCCGGCACAAAGACAATCTGGGTTGAGACTTTGTTAGCACAGCTAGCAAGGGCTGGATCCTGGCAAGGAGCGCGCCGCCAGAGCTTGGGCAAAGAGGAGCTCTGCATCTCATTAGCCGCTTTTCTTTGCTGCCAAGGTACTCGGCGGAAATTCTTCATCAGCGCAAAAATACATTTTCCGGAGAAACGTCCCCTTTCCTCTAGAAGCTCATCCTCACATCCTCCTCCGTTACCAAACAGGCCAGAGACATCTGAGTGCCATTTCCCCGCTGTCAGACCGACTCCAGGCACGGCAGAGTCGGCACCACTCCAGGTCCCTCCTGCTGCGCTGGTGCCCCTCGGGTTGGGATGCTGCCCCCGGGGCAAGGGCAGTAATTCCTGCATGGTGGCCTTTCCAACCAAAGCTGCTAATTGATAACTGCAAATTCACAGGTGGTATGTTACTGGCCCCATTTTCCTGCACGCGGTGCAGCACAAGTTCACAGAAATCCTGTATTACTGATATTGCAAACAATGTTATTAACACTGTTGCAAATAAAATACAAAACAAATAAAATATGCACAGATGTTAACTCTGCAGAATTACTGAGAACTAACAATAACACAAGCTTCACTAACTATTGCTGTTTCTAAAGGCCTATGATTTAATCTAAAACTTCCCTTTTAAACACACTCTGGTTTCTGTTATATAAATAAAACACTTCTCTGGCTCAAGCCCAGGCAGCATGTTGACCCATTTACACCATCTTGGTTTCCTGCTCATAGGTGGTAATTATCACATCTGTGTTTGTTTCTAAAATTGGAACTTAAAACACAACTCAGTTTACCTCAAACATGGCCAGTATCTGCAGGCTCAAGGAAGGAGCTTTCTGCATCACAGGACTCACCAAATCTGCACTGACCTGGGCTGGATCTAAGGAGGCAAAGGAATGCAAATTTTTTTACCCCATGGGAAATACTAGCGCTCATGAGTCACAGGGAAATTCCCATTGACTTCAATAGGGCCAGAACAGGGTCACCTCTGCCACTGTAAAGCACTTCAGCAAGAAAATTTTTGGAGGAGGCGAGTAACAGGCCACAGACTGAAGAATATCACCGTGCAACATTATTTTCAGATTTACAGAGCAGCTAACAAGTTTGGTCACTTGCAAAGGACTTATTCGTTTTTAAGCAATTTAGCTGCTCAAGACAACAACCAAGAGTGAAGCACCCAGTTCTTCACTCTGTGTGGTTTCCTTAGGATGGGAGCTGCTGTAGCTGTGTTCCAGTGGGGACTCTCCAGCCTCTCGCTTTGCCACCAGTTTCTCTGTGGGGCTTTCTCTGGCCTTCCCACCTTGCCAGCTCATTTTGTTAGAAATACTAATGGATTTGCACTACATCACTGTGAGGCAAGGTGGCATTATTCTCTTAGTTGTATATGCAAGTCATAAAATGAAAGAAAAAAATTAAAGCAGGAATGTCAGATCTTTTGAACGTTTTTCTTTAGGGAGCAGCAAGGGCTGGCTGCTCCCCTGGGGCCAGCAGGGCAGGGGCAGGGACTGGCAGCCACAGACTGGGCTGGCAGGGCCCTGGGCCAAGGGCAGGGTCAGGGAGGCCCCAGGTGAGGCT
The DNA here is from genome assembly GCF_017590055.1 of Onychostruthus taczanowskii. Classification (NCBI taxonomy): domain Eukaryota; kingdom Metazoa; phylum Chordata; class Aves; order Passeriformes; family Passeridae; genus Onychostruthus; species Onychostruthus taczanowskii. Next base: position 8,046,841 of record NW_024500349.1, on the reverse strand, counting down.
GGGCAGGCACAGTGAGACGTGTCAGTGCCTTGAGTTTTGGATCTCCAAACTGAAAACCCTCGGAGCTGAGTCTTGTGATATCTTCATGTTTCGTAGTACTTCATGGACTCACAGCATAGCTCCCAACAACTTGGACAGAAGCTTTTCCCAAATCAGGTCCTCTTCACCTCAGGTCTCACCTGCTCTTTGAGGACCAGAACTAAGCACAGCACAGAACAGCCATGTCAGAAAATTGTGTGACAGGGGCCAGCCCAGGTGACAGATGAGCTGTCACAAAGGCAAGGCTGCTGCCTGTGGGTTTCCCCTCAGGAAAAGCATTGCCTGCTCCTGCTGCCTGCCCAACACTGCAGCTCGTGCCAGGAAAGGACAAAAACACAATCTGGACTCACTTGCAGGGCAGGAGACATCTTCTGCATTAAATGAGAGAGTCTTGCAGCAAAGATAAGGTAAAATCTCAAAATCTAAATGGACCAAAAGCCCTTTTATAGTAAGGCCACATTAACTTGCAGGGGAAAGCTTCATCCTGTTATATCCTATTTTTGAGTGCTCCATTCTGTGTAATTTTTATTTCTATTCTGTGAATTTCTTACTCAGAAAAAACCTTCCACTGAGAACACTATACATCACAAAAAGTAAACTTTTTGCTGAATATAATTCCATCTATCCTGCACTCCATCACATGGCTTGGGAAATCAGAAGCTGCAGGTGAGTCCTGTGTGGCCTGTGCTAATGAAGACCCAGTGTAGAGATGTGCCTAGGAAAGGGAGGTGCACAATTTCCCAGAAGAATTCTGAGTTATTAGACCTGGGGTGGGGGGGAACAGTTCTTCAGTCTTCATCACTCATCACGCTCAAACAGCTCTGCAAGTCCAGCACAGCAGGCAGCACAAGGACAGGAATGAATAAACTGGAGATAAGAGGGGAAGAGCTCCTTACACAGCCCTGCCACCAAACGTGAGATCACACACAACTAGAGCCAGCAGCATCTCTCCTGTCTGGGCAGCAACACATTGTGCTCACGTGGCTCTTGTACCTCCTGCTCTGCTAGATCATTTCCTGAGCACCAGTTTAAAAACTTGTGGTTTTAAGCAGTTTTCTGAAAGTTTGATGCCATGTTTCCACACGAACTATTAGTTCTCACCCTTTCATCTTGGAAGGCAGCAGGCAGAATTTCAGACACAAACAGTTGCACTAGCAGACCACGTGCAAGTGGTTTCTGAAAGGTTGATGCCATGTTTCCACACGAACTATTAGTTCTCACCCCTTCATCTTGGAAGGCAGAAGGCAGAATTTAAGACTCACAAACAGTTGCAGACCACGTGCAAGTGAACAACTCCAGCATCTGACATAAAGGCTGCTTATGTGTTTTGTATGAGAATTACTGCATGAAGTGCATAAATCTCAGAGGACAGAGACCTAAGCTCCCTTCATCCTGGCAGAATGTCCTCAGCATGGACTTTGGGCTCCCCTCTTGTTTGTCTGTCTCGCTGGCCCAACAAACCTAGTATTCCTTTCGGCGGAGCACCCCAACTTCCCACAGAATGATGCATGTCCTTGGTCAGGAACAGTGTCCCCAGCTACCACCACACTCGGGAGAAAGACAAAGCTTATCCCATGATCCTGAAGCAGGCCCCAGACCCCGGGTGCCCCGGGAAGGGCTGCAGGCCACAGGAGTGGCTCTCTGCCCACTGCTCAGAGGGCTGGCTGAGCGAGAGGCATGGCTGGAGCGTCGTATCCACACCCTGGCCCTGCCCTGTGGCCTCACCTCTGGCTCAGCGACACAGTGCCAGGCCACTCAAGGCATCTGTGCTGGAAACCGACTCATTCTCTCTCTCCCAAAAGACGATGGGAACAGACAGGAGTCTGGGCAGCACCTGCAGGCGGCAGCCCCCGCACTGGCACTGGAAGCTGGTTCAACACCCAGCTGGAGCTCCCCCAGCCCGCCCTGCCTGGCTCGGAGACCCCACCCCAGGCCCCTCCGGCCCCGGACACAGGGGGGCCGGCCAGCAGGGTGGGTTCCCCGAGGAGATTTCGCGGGGGACGCGCGGGACGCGGTGTCGGTGCCGGAATGGGGAGGCGGCGGCCGGTGCCGGTGCGGGGCATCGCCCCGGTGCTGGACGGCGCTGCCGCGGCCGGCGGACCCTCCGAGGCTCCCCGAGGGCTGCTCGCTCCGCCCGGACCCCTTCCTGGAGCCCAGCCGTTCCCCGGGAGCGGGGACGGGGGCGGCTTCTCCCGGCCGTGGGGTTTCCCGAGCAGCGGCACAGCATATGGTTTACATGTTGCACCACTGCATACAAGGACTAACATTCAGCCCAGGGATTCACTTGACATAAAAAAAAACCCCCTAATTACAATAATTTAGAGGTGCCTGAATGACAGCAGGCTCAATTTTTGGTTGAATTTGCAATTAAGGGGAGATAATTATGCCTCGCACTAGCGCAGAGTATTAATATTTATGGTAGGAGCCAGAGGCTCCTGTGGCTGAGAGGATGCGGCGGAGCAAAGGTTGAAGCCCCGCGGTACCGGCGAAGGGAAAGTTCGGAGCCCCATAAACTAGGGAGACGGCGGCTGCCTCCATCGCGCCGATGGAATCCAGACCCCGCCAGAGCAGGCAAAGATTTATACACATCCTTTTATATATATTTATATCGCCTGAGATACGGATACTTCCTCTCTAAAGCTTTTATCTTTCAGCAGGCACCTCCTTCACCTACTTGGGTTTTATTCCCGACTATCGATCCCGGGGGCTTTCCATGCCTCATTAACAGATTGGTGACTAAATGAGTAGAATTAATTTTTAAAACCCTTTAATTTACTTTATTAATTACACACATGCGCCCTTGCCTACCCTGTGTGTCCGGCTCACTCGGCACCCAGTGTGTCGGGGAACCGGTCACGCCAGGGTGAGAGGGGATTAAAAGGGGAAAGAAAGGTGTCTGAAAAATCCCCAGCGAGCCTCTTGTGTCCCAGCGCCAGGCACCGGCCGCCCCCCGCCCCGGCCGCCGGCTCGCCGGGGACGGAGCATCGCCCGCCAGCGCCTTTTAAAGACACTTTACCATTCATTTAGCGGCGCCTTCGCCGCTGCCGGGCTCAGCACAACAAAGGCGAGAGCCTGGCGCGGGGGCGGGGGCGCTTCTCGGGCAATTTCGGCCGCCTGATTTCGGGGAGAGAAAAAGGAGAAGGCTGTTAAAACTAGCGGGAGCGCCCCGGAGCCCCCTCCCCCTTCCCGCAAGCCGGCGGCTCCGGGAGGGCGGCGGGAGCCGGGCGCGGAGCGCTGCCGCGGCGNGCGGGACAGCCGCGGGGGGGTCCCGGTCCCCAGCCGGGCTCCGAGCCCTGCGGGCGGGTCCGCTGCCGTGAGCGGCGCCCGGGGCACAGGGGCAGCCGCCCCGCGCGAACGGCTCCCGCGGGTGCGTGAAAGGCTCAAACGCAAATGGGCCCCTGTATTTATACACGTCAAGTTCCTGTTGCCGACGGGAAAGGCTCAGGTATCTTTCTCCAGGACATGTATCTTTCTTCAGGACAACCCCCACCAATTAAAGTGGAATATTGGGAGTCAGCAGCCATAATTTGTTTGGTTTTCCGTCTCTGAGGACTGCCACTTGCTCGCAGTACAGCCTTCAAACAGCTACATTCCAGGTCTCAGTTCTCATGCCAGTAAATTAAACCATCCTTATTCATGTTTATTCTTTTTAAAATTATTTTTAAATCCTGGCAGATTTTATAACTATATTGAAATTCTATCTGTGCTTTATTTTCATGAACTAGAAATAAGAAAGCATAGAGAGAAGTACAGCCCTAAATAGCTACACCATTTACAGTGGAAGTCAGAGGTGTATTGTACCAGTCACCATTGATTTTATACAGCTTGTATCCCTTTGTATACCTCATCGTTTACTCACCAAGCTGCTGTTTTCAATGAGGAAAAAAAAGAAATAAAAACGTGGATCAGGTTTTTTGGGGTTGAAAGATGAGTATATATACTTTTGTACGTACACACAACCACGCAACACATTGCCTTGCTAGTAGAGCTGGCTGTGCCATTCAAAGAGTTTTTGCCAATAGAATGATTTATTAATGGAGTTTGCATGACATTTCCCTGCTCTGCCTGCAGAAAGGCACCACAGCATCATTGTAAACTCATCAGCGCTGCATGGAGAAAACAAGAGGATGCTGAAACTGCAGCTCGATGGAACAGAGGAATGTAACTGCAGAGATTTAAAGCATCTTCCAGTGAGGACAAATCCTGCCCCCCAGATTTCCACATTTTTAAGCACTCCGGTCCAAAGGACTAACAAGAAACCTTTGCAGCTTTTAAGCCTGAGACTTTGTGGGATTTAAGTGATTCAGTGACTTTGTACCTGTCTTTCTACACAGAATTTAGGATGAATTTTATCCATGGCTAATCCCATTGACTTCAAAGGGAATGCCTGCATAAGTGAAGTGGTTGATGTTTATTTAAGTGAGATCTTAAATATGTTTTTAAAAATGAAACAGCTTTGCCATTTAGTTTCTGAAGTTATTGCTGCTTTGATTCTCTTTTTCAGAAAGTTCAGTTTTTAATTTCTCTGTAATTGAATATTTCTCAGCAAGTCCTCAACCTTTTGTGCCAGCAGAAAGGTTTAATATTGTTCAGAATGCAGTAAAAAATGATATATGTTATAATCTAATCCAATCTGAACTAAATCAGAGAGTCCCATGGACAAAACATATGTTGTTTGTTTTGGCTTTCAAAAGCACAAGTTAAATGTGGAGAAAACAGCATGGTGAGATTTTAATCAGTGCAATAATGTTTGAAATCATGGAAAGAGAAGATGTGTAAATCTGTTCTTGTCTGGTTTTCCTTTTCACTTATAATTTCAGGGAAATCTCTAATTGCAACTTCATCCTCAATTTATCCAAATGCTCCTCGAGACAATTTCTTTTACAGTAATTCAGATTCCCACTCCTGGTAGCTGGATTAAGTCAAGTCTTTGATGTCTTTTCTCTTCTGATAAGTTCAAAGTTTCCTGTTTTTCCAAGGTCCTCCCATGTTAGTTGATTTGTTTATTATTGGTGTTTCATTGCAGTGTCATTCTCATCACCCCCAGCCAGCACCTTTTCCAAAATAGCTATGAATTTCAAAAGTTAAACCTGTCACCTTGTTGAAACCAAACAGCAAGCAAGTCAGCGACCAAGAGGGCTGTCCACTGAGTAATATAGTGTCCAGGCTTGCCCATAGGTAAACAGATTGTGCAGGAATGTAACATCCTTTGGAATAACATCCTGGAAACTCAAGATTGCTCAGTGCAGGAGACAAAATGCTGGTGCCATTACCTTGTAATGTAAGTAAAATCACAAATCTACAGGTTAAAAATAAAACAAACAAACAAGCAAACAAAAACCCCAAACCTGTTTCTCTCTAGAGAGGAACATTTTTCACCATCTATGGATTACCATTTTTTTAAGACAAGTAGGCAAAAAGGTAAATCAAACTGCAGCATTTATCTGATGAATGCTGTCTTCATATGAGGACCTGTTTGGTCTTTATCTTTTAAGCAGAGAGTGACTTCAATTGCAGTTAATATAAAGATTTATTAACTTGAGAAGTAAATATTGACCAAGGTGAAGCCAAGGTCAATGTTTACCTAGAGGACTAATAAATCTTTGCATTAACCAAAATATGGAAGCTGATGGGCCATATTTTTCTCTCAAATCAGTATCTACCCTAAATTAGCCCTACTAAGATACCTTTGTATTTGCATAAAATGTGTTCAGTTTATGAACTGTTGTAAAATACAGTCAGTGTGAATTTACCAGAAATAGGAAAATTAGACTTGTTTTTTACAGGATAACTGACTATTTCTTCACATCTGAAAATCTGACAAATATGTAACAGTAGTCAGCTAGAATTATTTTTTGCTTGAGGGTGAACATTGATTTAAGTGAATATAGGATCAGGCAAGGTGTTTGCTTTATTTTACACTCTGGTAAATATAATAAATTATCATGAAGATAAAAGGATACTAATTTGACATGACCACCTTCAAGAAATCACAGGTTTTTATGTTCTTGTTTATATCAATACTAATGTCAGCCCCTCATTTAGGATGTGAGAGTTGCCTGTTCCAGGTAAAACAGCTAAAACATTCATCAAATCTGCTGGCCTGCTTTTCTACAGAGCTTTTTGAAATAACTTCAGTATTACATAGGTTGAGTGCTTTTGTCTTTATAACATTTAATTTCTAAGCCACACAGCAGTGCTGTTTTGTTGACCCTCAAAAATATATCATTTTAGCTTATTTCATAGGCATTACTGGGCCTTTAACTTGTAAAGAAATCACCAATCCTTTGGACCTACCACAAATATTCTACTATAGCTTCTACATGCCTTAGAAGAATATCACCTTTATCAACCTCTCAGGATGCTTCATGAGTTTTGACAGAATTAGTGTAAGGGCTTTTCTCCTTTGTTATCTCTTTCACAGATTTTTTTTCCTGGGTTCTCTGTCTCAGTTGTCTGGTTGAAATGCAGCTTTCTCTGTTCTCCGGAACAAAGAAATGGCTCCTGTTTAACTTAATCAAATACTCTGGTCTCTTTCTGATAGAAAGAATAGTGGCCAATTTACCTCTAGCACTATTAAGTCCCCAACAGTTTTCCTGTGTTTGATTTCTGTATGTGCTTTCAGTACAGCCTTTTTTTCTCCTACCCATTTTCCTTTGTTTCGCTCTCTTTAGGAAGACTGACACAAAGGAATAGCTTACCCATAGCATATTCTCTCAGCAAAATCTAGTATTATTTCATTAATTTATTTCTTGACATTTATTTGCAATTAAATTAATTCTACCTTCTGCACACACGATGTTTTAGTAAATGAAAACGTTCCTGCTCCAAGCACCAGATCCTTCTATCTTTGCTTTGCTTAGCCTTTGTGCAGCAGAAATCCTGTTGGCTGTAATGGAAAAGCAAAGTATTACTGACTTTAACAGTCCTGCCTATGTGAGAAATGAGTCTCGAGTTTTGTCTGTTAGTAAATGTGTTCTGGATCATATTTCACAATCAGGCTTTCGTACGCTCACTGCTAACATTAGATTTCTAGGCTCAGTTTTTTAGTTGCACTTCCCATTCATCACACAGAATAACTGATCCTATAAAATGAATCTGTGTTGGATGAAACAATAAAAGGAGCATCCAGTCTCTGCTGCTCACTTTTCTCATGCAAGTGGACCCTTTGAAATCAATAGAATCATTCAGGGGAGTCAGACAAGCAAGAGCTAACTCAAAACAGGTACCCGTGTTGCCCAGAAACAAACTGCCTCTGTCCTCTCTGCCTCTATGAAATAAAGGTGCCTCAGGTTGTACCGAAATTATGAAAGGAAAGTAATTTTTAGAAGAATTGTAGGGGGAAAACTATTTAAACTCTGATGGCTGGCTTCTGCATGCAAAGGGCACAGTTTAGGAGATGAGTAAAACTGCTGTGATCAGGGAATGTTAAAGGACTATATTTTTAAAGGAATTGTACCACTGTAAGCAACGCACAGCTAAAGCTGTTCTCACTTGTGCGGAACAGCAAATGCAACATCTAAACTCGTCTTTTCTTAAATGGTGAGTGTTAAGGCAGAAGGCTGAGAAAGCCTTAGAATGTTACTACGAAACATTTCTGTTTAATTAATTTGTTTTTGGTTTGCTTACATTCCTTTTGTATCCAACGTTTTCAAATGTGCTTCAGAGGGGCAAAATACTGTCCAGTTTTGGTGAGACTGTCACTGATACAGTAATTTTTAACCAAAAGTGAGAAAATCTTCATAGAAAGGGAGTCTGGAATTTACTACAGCACACAGTGGAAATATAGATTTCCAGGGCTGTGTTGCATGGCAAGAAACATTCCTCAAGGTTTAGTCAAAATACCTCAGATGTCTACATGCTTCTCAAAAACTCATGAAGACTAACTCTAACATTTACTCGCTCACATATTTTAAAATAACAAATATATTCAGATATTTCAATATGCATTTGGGGTTGAAATTCAAACAGAAGAAGAGATAAATTTTGTTTATATAATTGGTGGAAATTAAATTCGTGGGACTGGTGGAATACAAGTCGTACTACACACCAGATTTCTGTGGAAATGAAAATCTGGTCAGACTGATGGTGTTTTATCTCTCAAGACCTGAATTTGCAGTTATTTGTCAGTATTTTTTTAAGCACAGACTGCTCCCCCAAGTAAAGCTATATACATGTTCAGGCTGCTCTAGTTTTACTGTATTAATCACATTGATCTAAACATTTACAAATTGCCTTCTAATTTCTACTATATCATGATAATTAGAATCTTTACAAATACTACTCTGAAGTCAAAAGCCTGGCTAAAGCATCAATTAAAACCTTAAGTTATGTTACTGCCAATAAGTGGTCATTAAGGGCATGTGAGGGCAACCAGCATTGTTGTAGAATCACATTCTTAGGGGTTAGTCTCTAAAGCAGATGTTTTTCATTTTTATTTCTTTTTTTAAATGACTTATGAAATCTTAAGACAACTGTAAGGATAGCGAAGATATGTTTGGGGTTTTTTTATCAACAATTCATTATTGTTGATAAAATTCATAAATGCAGAAATAAGATTTTAAACATGAAACCTGATTATTGATGAGAGAGAAATAGCCCCTGATCTGTGGAGAGAGAAGCATTGCAATAATATTGATGGTTTAGGAGAACGCTCACTACATTTTAATGGAGATAGTAGGAATTAGTAGCTTTCTCTAGTGTGACAACTTTCCAGCAACATGAGAAAGGAATTCCTTCAAATATAACAAAAGAGCAGAATTTCTTCATACATTACAACTCTTCCTACTTACTGGGAGGATACTACTCATTTTCAATACATGCTATGAAAAAAGACTTCTAAATCTGTTCAATAGAATTTTTTTCTTTTAGTATGTCATGCATAGTCAAAATGGAAGCACTGATCAGCTTTCTGATAAGCTTGTGTTTTCCTGCATGACCTATGATGTGTACTATTTGCCCAAAAAGAAATGTTACTGCTAAAATATAGTCCCAGACCACCACTTCCAAATGAAAATAGTTAATTAAATAAATCTCAGAGCAGGTGAAAACTGTTAATTTCACTCACCTCCTTATTCCCGTATCACATTGCCATCCTAATTAATTTAATCTTCACTGAAAATGAAGTATAAACTCTTGTTTGGGAAGTAATAATCACAGCAGGTAACAGGCTCAAATACCGTTCTTAGTCAACACCAGCTGTTTGGCTGGAGGTACTTTGTGGTGTTGAAAAAGCATTTAAATTATACAGCAGCAGTGGACTTTTAATGGAATATCTGTTTCCACTAAGTAGAAACCTCTCTGCTGAATCTAAACATGAAACAGAGAAAAATACTCACTCTCACCTCTTTTTACATTTTTTTGGTCAAATTTCAGGATGAAGTAGATCAAAGTATAGGCGATAAATCCCAATAATGTAAGGAGAAAATAATGCCCTTCCTGCACGTGCAATAAACGGGATTCTGAACACAATTACTTTGTAAGGTAAACCACGTAATAAACAGAAGTTAGTAGCAGGCTAATGCCCAACAAAGTAACACGACAATTTAACATGCCTTGTGATATCCTCATTGTACAGCAGAGAATATTTCCTTTCTCCAGCTATTTTCATCTCAACTCAAAAAGTGCAGAGTTAATGGAATGGAAAATTCAGGCAACCCCACGCTCCTGATTTATGCATGACAAGAGAAACACTTCCCATACACTTCTATGATAAAACACTCTCTTTTTATTACAATCATGTTCTTTGCAGTCTGTTTGCTTTTCCTGGGCACGGATGTTACCCGTCACAAGTTAGACAGGACACAAGTACTTTTGAGATACTCCAGAGTTCTGCTGGCATAGGCATGTAGGTCATGGTGGCTAATCCCCTAACATAAATGCAGTTTTACTAGCCTAATTTTGCTTTTTTTTGGTCACAGTACCTAATCCCCTAACAGAGATTCAATTTTACTAGCCTAATTTTGGGGGTTTTTAACCTCTAAATTGTGTGGAAAGCAATCCCGTGGTTGCATGGTGGGTATTCACAGCTGTAGGACTGTACTGGTACGTCACACCACTCTCCCTATTTTGGTAGCATCTTCTTCCTAGTATAGTCATGACAAAAATATCCACCCTAGCACTGCCAGTGCAAGTGCAAGCAGCTCGAGTATAAGCCAGGCATCGTGTGGAACTATTTGTACATGCAAACCCTGACCCACAGTGTTATTTGCAGCCCTCCACCAGATATCTACATTTGACCCTTCAATGTCAACAGAAATGTATGACTACCAGAACCTGGTTGTCGTCTCCTTTCATTATCACAGGATTTTCTTGGGCCTTTTTTTCTGTTCTTCATATTCACAGTGCTAAGCTTCCATATTAATTAAATGTCAACATTCACTAGTCTGAGACTATGTTATCCAATAAATACCTGCCTGAAGCCAACTACAGGAAGGGTGGAACTCGCACAATTTCTAATACAAATTATTTGTTCACAATGTTTGATCAAATTAATCAGTAGCAGAATAAATGGGAGCTGCAACCATGTCTTGAAAGGGCGTCAAAAATAGTATTAATGCTGCTGTTGTAGCTCATCTGTCCGCTGTGCCTCCAACGGCCCTCATTTTGGGGATCCTCACCTTCCTCTGGGCCGGAGCTGCATGGTTGTCTGTATGCACAACAGAATAGTTAAGGACAGTAGAAAGCCTCACACAAACATTCTTATTTAGATTCCATGGGGTTCTTTTTCTTTTCCAGGTGTCTCATTTTCAATTCACGTAGTTTTCTTACTAATAGGAGGTGGGGGTGGGGAGGGTGGAAATCTTGATGGGAAACCTAACAAGGCACGGCCCTTTTCTCTCACTTGGTTTGACAATTTTAGCCACTGGCTGTAAGCGATGAAGCTCCCACGGGCAGATATTATTATCCAGATTCCCGAGGTGAGGAAGCTGAGCCAGGGGAGGGGAGGGGCTGCCTGGAGAGGCTGCAGGGGAGCCCCGCGCTCGGGCTGCCCTTAATCTGCAGAGATAAGCAGCACTTTGGGGCAGGTCAGAAATAGCGTGTGGTGACACAGACCGCCCGGGAGCCCCAGGCCCGCTCCCGCAGCACCTTCTTCCAGGCAAAGGCTGGGACTGCCCCGTGCCGGATCACTCTCCGCAGCTGGGAATTAATGGCTTCCGCGCAAGAAGAATGATACTTTCCTCATCAGTGCTGCAGATGGAGCTCCAAGCAACAGCCAAGGCAGGGGACTTCCACCTCCTCCCAGCCGGAGGCAGATCGGAGCGGGTGCCCTGCACGCAGAGGGCTCGGCAGCGATTTCCCCAACCCTGAGCCACGCAGCCGCTCCCGGCAATCTCAGCAGCCATCCATCCAGGCGAGGAGAGGAATGGTGAGCCCAGGGTGTGCTGCAGGGCTGGAGGTCTCGCCTCCTTGTCAGGCTCTTTGGGATTTCCCGCCCTCCACCCGCTGGATGCCTTCCTTTGGATGGGGTTTGCTGGGATTCCTGGGAGAAGCAGCCTCAACCAGCGCCTGCAGCCCCCCAAAGCACGAGGTGAGCGGCTTCTGCCACGGTGGGACCGTGCAGCCCTGAGCCTCCGCCGCATCCCAGCTGGGAGAAACTCATCTAATTGCTTGTTGTTGGCTTTTCTTCAGGGGAAGACAAGGCAGCTCCGAGGCAGAGCCGTGTGTGAGAGCGCAGAGCTGTCCGTGAGTCGGGCTGACACCTCCCTGTGCCCTGCGCCATCCCCGTGCTCTCGGCTGAGGCACAGCTGAAAGCGGGGGGGGCAGCGTCTCACACCGTGCTCCAAAAACCCTCAGAAAGGACCAGGGGTTTCAAAACAAAATGCTACCGCTGCCAGCGCCGCAGCATTCTCATTACAATTCCACAATAGCTGTATCTCAGAACCTGGCAATTTTAATGACAAAGTACTGCGATGCCACCAAGTATTTTTAGAACTAATAAAACCTCTGCAGAATATTTCCCTGGAATATATTAGGATCCAATTTCTGCATTCATTAGTAATATCAACTAGAATGTGGTGGATAGATATTTGGGAAAAAAATGCACTCAATGTAAATTGATTTTGTATTATCAGGAATAATGTGGAGAGAGGCTTTTCCAGCTTCTTGAAGCTTCAGCCATTCCACTGCCTGCTGCAGTTTATGCCCTAATCTTGTGAGATTTACATAGCATTTCAATTTTCAGTCTTGCCTGCATTTGCCAGGTGAGGGATTCTTATTATACTTTAAATTAATTCCAAATTCACACCACAACAATAGCAAAAAAAAAAAAAAAAAAAAAAAAAAAAAAAAAAATTGAGTACTGGCAAAGCGAGAGGCCAAACATGACTCAATTAAAATAATATGTATCACTATTAATCACCTCTGCCTGTCCGTCTACATTCCCGTGCTGGTGCCTCCCTCTGCAGCAGCAGCAGCATCTGTGAGTAAAGCCAGCTCTCATCCATCCCTCTGCTCCTCCCTCCTCCCGCCGCCTTCCTGAGGGATGACGGGGAGCCCAGCGGAGTGGGCAGGAGCGCAAGGGGCAGTGCTCGGAGAAGCCCGGGCCGAAGGGGAGCCAGGAAAAAAAAAAACCCTGTGCCGCTGCCCTGTGCCGCTGCCCGCTCGGTCCGGTCCTGCCGGGGGCCAAAGCGAGCGCTCCGTGAGCCCGGCCGCGCTGTGCTGGGATTTGTGCAGAGCTCAGCTGGCTGCCAAAGCTGAACGCTTCACATTATTATTAACAGCTAATGCACATAAGAATAAGGCAGGACTGACGACGAAGAACAAAAGCAGAGCAGTAATAACCACGCTCCGCAAAACAAACCCCCCCTGGCTAAGCGAGCCAAAGAGGGCAGGGCTCCTGCACAATTTGCCACCAGCCAACCATCAGGTTAATCTGAGACCAGGCAGGGGCTGGCAGTGACAAAGGGACATTGGACGCTGAGGCAGGAGGGCTGGCCCTGGCTGTCACCTCCTCAGTCGCTGGCGTGGTCCACAGTCCAGCAAGTGAGCAGAGGTGCAGGAACAGGGCGAGCTCTGGGGCCCACAGGGCCTCGGCCCAGGGCGGCTGCTGGCAGCTGGAGAACAGGGTGAGAGCTGGGGCTGCTCCCCTTGGAAGCACCAACAGCCTGACGAGCCCCAAATCTGTTCAGCACAAAGCCCATGATGGTCTTGGAGGTCAGGTTTGACTCAGGTCACTAGGATCAGTCTCTCCCATTTTCTGTGCTTTATGCAATCACTGGCATTTGCTCCAGATGGGAATGTGTGACTGCTGGCTCCGGCCAACAGACCCTTTGCCTACGTGGGCAGTGGGAGCCCTGCTGCAAGGGAAAGCCCAAGCACAGCAATGCACAGCAGGGCCAGTGTCCCCGTGTGACAGAAAAACAGAGCCCCACACACTGCAGACTTGCACTAATGTGATTCTGAAAGTCATAACATGAGGCTGGTATTGCAATGCCTGTCCATGAAATTATGAGGTTTCAGAAGAACAATCTTATTGTTCTCCTGCATCTGTCTAGCCAATGGTAGGTTCTGTTGCCCCCAAAATCATTTAGATGTGACCCAGGAAGCTTCTCTTGGAAAGAGCTTCAGTGATGTCTCAACCTTTGATAGAAATGGCCAGGACTGTGTGTGCAGGAAGTGATGCTGTCTTGTTCTCCACACTCTTTTTCCAGATAAGTCCTCTATGTGTCAGCATTAGCCAGAGCCTATAGCAGAGACAGCAGTCACCAGAAACCACAGATATGTTGGTTCAAATGAGAGCAAGGAAAACCATGCACCAGTTTACAGCAAGCACACGTGTTTGATCTGGCTGTGCTAGCTGCTCACAAAGTGCCCAGCTCAGTGCGTATGGGCTCCATGTCATCTGAATACAAACACTTTGAGTAGCCATGGAGGAAAAGAAACAACTTGCAAGAAGCACTAGCTAGTTTCACAAGAGTAATCACTCATCTGAAACTGCTAACAAAAAAATGGCCCTGTAGCCAAGCCCATCTAACTTCAGCTTGACTAATTTGTGACTGGTTATCTCTTTGTGAACAGTATGTTGAATCTAATCTGGGGAAAAGTGGGTAATTAATGAATCAGTCAATGACACCAGCTCAGGAACAAAGCACAGTATCTCTTCTAGCTTGGGACTGTCATTTGTTGCAAATGATCAAACACCTAAAGAAAGAACATATTTGCTGAAAAATGTACTGAGGCAGGCAGATCCAGAAGCATTTGCAACACAGCTGGGCTTGGCTGCTTCCCTGGGTTACTGCTGTACCACAGCTTTCCTCTACTGAAACAGCAACACAAAATGATGCACCAGGCAAGTTAGTACTAAAAGAAATTATTTTTCTCTCCATTCTCATTGCTGAAACTGCCAGGAGAGGCATTTCCGATTTCCCTCTGCAGTAGCAGCTCTGGCCATCATGTAGTTTATCTGACCTTTGGCTACGCCACACCATGAAATCAGACACCACTAGGAGGGGGGCCAGAACAAAGCCTGGAGAGATTAATAAGAGCATTATTTGCGATGTGGCACAGGGCCATGAGTCACCGTGCAGCCAGGCTGCTGCACCTTCTGGCTACAGGAACAGCCCAAGATCTGCATCCAGCTTTATGCTTAAAAAAAAAAAAAAATTAAAAAAAAAATCACACCAACAAAAACCACAAAAAGAACAAACAAACAAACAAAAAAACCCCTACCAACTTTACTTCAGTTCTTTTACAAAAAAACCTCGTCAAATGAATGAATGGGAAAAGAAAGAAAGAAAAAGTCAACTAGTGTGGGGGAAAATATAAAACATAAAGTTAATGTGTGACTTTCATTCAAAAGAGTCTATTCTTTTCATGATTGTTTGGGGCTTTGGGGTATTAACCAATAAAGAAAAAATTCTGCTTGTTCAGTCTGATGTTAATGTTGGTGCAGTACTTTCATTAACACAAAGATTTGCTCACATGCCCCTCTAATACCTTCCACCCTCACAGCTGTAGCATTCTAGAGTGCAAATGCAGTTCTCTATGGCAAACAGAACTTCATATTCTGATGTCATCATGTGCAGATGGCTTGATTTGGAGAACACTAAATTCTGTGCAGGTCAGGTTCAAAGAGCTTGAGGATAAAGCAATATATATGTAATTATTATTATTACAGTTCTATACCAAGCCCAGATAATAAGAAAAGGAATTAGATTTCTTATCTTTGACTGCATTTGACTGTAAGGTTAGAGATCAGTGACATCTTGATTAGGAAACAAGAATGATATGAATCAAGAGATTCAAAATTAATCAAGAAGATGTGTGTCACAGTGAATCAAAAATGAACAGTATGAGTTGTGCTCTGTGTTAAGGAGTTCCCTGACTGTACCAAGCTCCAGCAGGAAAGCTGAGACTGAAATGAACCTCTGGGTGAGGAGCAGAGGGGACAGACCCTGCTGGGAACAGGGCAGCATCTCACAGCATAGCCAGCCAGGAGGAGCCTGTGAGCAGGGCTTCCTACCGAAAACCGGCAGAAGTGTCCTCCTAGTCTGACTCCTGCAAAGCATTTCAAACCAGGAATCTGCTGGAAGGGTAACACAGCAATGACCAGGCAGCCCAGGAGCTCCTTTTACAGCACAAGTAATAATTCCATCAGGTGAATCCTGGAGGCGACAGCTAGGGATCACACTCAACTTCCAGTGGTAAACATGGTCACAGTATCAGTCAGGATTTATCTTCCATCACCATTGTTAAATTCAGGTTCCAGAACAAGATTGGGAAGGTAAGCTACAGAATAATTACTCTGGATTTCAGAAGAAGATACTTCAGTTTACTCACAGAGTTGCTAAATAAAATCCCTTGAGATGCAACCATGGAGTGGAAATGTGCCCAGAAGTTCTGAATGATATTCAAAGACAACTTACTGAGTAGCTCAGCAAAAAATAATCCTGTTGTGCAGGAAGAAGGAATTTCAGCAGAATATTTAATTGGCTACAGAAGCATCTTGTTGATGAAACCAGATGCAAAAAGGGAACATACAAGAGACTGAAATGAGGCAGAGTACACATTTCCTGAAAGAACTGGCCAGTGGGATTGTAACATCACTCTGTGACAGCGGTCTAGATTGGGGAAGTCCCCAATGTCTGGAAAAAGTCTAACACCTCATATATCTTTAGAAAGGCAAGAAAGGAAACTGGGGAACTACTTGCTGATCACCGTCATCCTGGTCACTAGAAGATCAGGGAGAGTGTCCCTCTTGGGGTCCACATTGAAAGCCATAAAGGACAAAAACTTACTTGGGAGCAAATAGTCTGGACTTACATATGGCAAACCGAATTTGACTGACCAGCCTGCTTTCCAAGATTAAATTGCTGAATGTGTGAAGATGAAAGTGCTAGTTGTACTGTGCCCTGTAAGGTTTTTACACCGTTACACATAATATCTTTTGGAAGCTTAAAGGATGTGGGCTAAAAATCAGGTTGAAAGAGGGACTGAAAACTATCTGGTCATGCCTGACCAGCAACCAGAGGTGCACCCAAGGGGTCAGTACCAAAATTCACACTGCTCAGTATCTTCATCAGCTACCTTGATGGTGACACTGTCAGATTTGTTGATGACTTGAGCTGTCTGCACTGACAAACAGCAAACCTTCCATGCAGAGGCTCCTTTATATACTTGAGATCTGGGCCAACAGACACCCCATGATGTTCAACAAGGAAAGATGGTCTGTTCCACGCTGGGAAGCATCTTGCTGAGGAGCCATCCTGGTTAAAAGGAGTTGGGGATTGCAGAGGGCAGAAGGCCAGAAGTGTCAATTTGGAAAGGGTCCAGCAACGCGCTGCTGAGATCATCAGAGGCCTGGAGCAACATGAGAGGGGCTGAGGGAGCTGAGCCTGTTTAATCTGATCAAGGGAAGGCTGAGCGCTGCTGGAACAGGGTGGCTATACAGAAGAGACTCAAACTTGTCTTCTTACTGCTAAAGGCTGCAGGAATGGACACACACAGAGGTCTGGACAGGACATGTTCACTGGGAGGGCAGAGTAACCCTGACACAGGCTGCCCAGAGAGCCTGTGGAACTTCTGCTCCTGAAGGTGTTTCAAGGTTTAGCTGTACTGTGGCTGACCTCATCCACTATTGGTCATAACCCTATTTCAAGAAGGATGTTGACCTAGATGAACTCCTTGATTCTAGAAGTAACTAAATAAAATCATAACAATATTAAATGGTAGAAAAATATTATTGTAAATAAGATTCAGTTAATTAATTTCCAATTTGCAAAAGGTAGCTGGATATGCACAATTTCTTATTTTTGCACTGCACAAAATATGTGGTACAGTGATTCCTGAGTAAGATTTTAAAAAAAAACTCCAAAATCAGTGCAACAGTATGCAACAAGGAGGAAAGATTGTAACCCAAATAGTCAGCTTGATGATTTGCATGGGCAAACCATAATCTTTCCAATGCAGCCAAAAGCAAGCTCAGACACATAGAAGGATGAAAGACTCAGAGCAGAAGAGAGCCCATGCTGATGAGCCAGGGTTAGGGAAAAGACATGGATATGGGCCAAGTATGATGCAGTACATTATGTCACCTCTGACATTGGCCTTCATGGGCTGTTCTGTTCAGGCCCACCTCCTGAGTGGGACACAAATGAACAGGAGAGAGCCCTAGAGGCTACAGAACGTCTTACAGTGAGAGATGGAAACATTTCAGAATGGTATCTTTGCAAAGGTGAACACAGCGGAGAATGCTGCACTGGTCTGAAGAGACAATCCCACGTTTCTCAACAATCCAGGGGCGAAACTGCTTCTTAGTTGGAAAGAAAAGAGCCTTTATGGGCACTTTGAAGTGTTTTCCTCCATCTCCTACACAAAGGCAGAGCCCTGAAGTCCATGTCAAGGCCACCAAGCCTGTGCCAAGCCCTGCAAGCCCTGCTCCTGCCTCTGCCCCTGGGTAGCAAACTCAGCGGACTGTGGGCACCGGAGCAGGGACATGGGTTTACCTCAACAGAACTGCTCCTGCCTCTGCCCCTGGGTAGCAAACTCAGCGGACTGTGGGCACGGGCAGCAGGGACATGGGTTTACCTCAGCAGAATTCTTCTTCTGCTTCCAGGAATTTACCTTCCTGGGGCATCTGCCTGTTCTACCCTCACCCAACAGAGAGCTTGGTCTCCACATATTTAGACAGGGAACACGGACTCAGAATCTCTTAAAGCTTTCCCAAAGGTTGGAAGTTGAAACAGGTAATAAGCCTCAATTATGTACACAACATATATACAAAATAAAATCAGTGGTGATCAGTGAGTAAATGCTGTTAAATTGAGTGTATGTTTGTCCCAAAAGCTAGTGTTTTCTGCAGCTGTTAGGCTTGAAACATGACTTACCTCTGGGTTGTCTAGGTGGGAGGTCAGCTAGATGAGCACTCTGGGTCTTTCCAGCCTCAGATTCTGTGGCTCTGTAGAAATTATGTGTCAGGGGGTTTTTCTCATCACAGCCAGACTGAGAGCTTGAAATCCACATGGTTACTGACAACTCCCAACTGTCAGTAAAGCTGTTTTGTAGAAAGTGTTACATGACTGATGTCTCTACAACTGCACTTTTCCAAACAGATGGGGGAAAAAAAAGGCACCGGTCTCAAATCAAATTAGTCTTGATGGATTACGCAAAAAAAACTTAACACATGCTCCAAATTTGAGAAACTTCTAAATATAACATCTCCATTGAAAACACAGTATATGGCAGTGCTAAAAATATGTAAATACTCATCTATAAAACTATTTTCACATTGCAGAATGAGGACCACTACAAGGGGCTAGAAAAATAACATTTTCTTGATGCAGGAGCCCCATGTCAGGGTTGCCACACCTTGTTTAACCTCACAGATAAGCTAATTTTTGAAACTTACAGTTTGACTTCTCAAGGTTTGTCTCTATGGGACATAGGGCAAAGATAAAAATGTTCCCACTGTAACTGATGTTGTAATTGCATTCAGAAATAATAAATCCGTGACATTACGGAAAAAAATTAAAATAACCCACAAGAGAAAATGTGGTATTTAAATTCTGTTGCAGCTGGAAATGTACTGTAATAAAGAATTAATAGGTGAGTCTCGGTCAACACCCTGGGTATTTTCACTATAATTAGACTGGGTGTGATTTTTTTTTTTTACCAAAGTAGTTATACTGGTAATATATTTACTGTACATGTGATTTTATTCATATAAAGGTATGGTGCATCACCATTTCAGGAAAGAGATACAGCAACATAAGAATAACACACTAGTACATCTGTGTACCTCCAAGTAATTGTACTGGTTTAAATGGAGACATGCATTCAAGGGAACACGCTGTGTACATTCAAATAGACTCTTGGAAAGTTAGAGTTTGCAATTACTTTTAGACATTAATAAAAAAGCAGTCTCAAAGACAGGAATGGCAGAATAAAAAATGGAGAATCGATACTTGCACAAACAAAAAAGTCAGGGATTTCTTCTGAAGAATTTCAAATTGCACTGGTAAAACAGACCCGGAAATGTATAGCAAAAAGGGCCTATATAACAGAGGAATTATTTTCCCAGGAAAATTACATTTGGATTCATTTATAGCCATTTTGGTACTCCAAGTGATAAAAAGTAAATCACATCTCGATGTTCTTTACTCCATGTAGAACCTGCTTTGAAGGAATGAACAATGACCGCTTCCTAATTACTATTTTGAAAGCAATTTTTAAAATAAGAAAAAGAGTCTCCCATGTAATTATCAAAAAGAATTCATATAGTTTCAGGAACAGCAAGAAAATTTGACTGTAGCCTCCTACCTGATACAGGGCCAGGTAGCTGTCTTTGGTAAGCCTGTGGCAGCCAGAAGAGGCATAAAAGCCATTGCAGCAGTAGATGTTAAGAAAGCTAGCACGAGAGACAATTTTGTTCCTCTTGTCAGTAAATACATGCCAGGCCATCTTACTTGGCTTGGTAAAGACCAGTGCAGTTCTGTGAGAGTGGCAGAAGAATGTTCATTTTTCCACTGAGAGCACCCAGAGTTACCACTGCATGGAAAGGCACCTGCAGTTCCTGCAGTAACAGAATCGTTACTGGGGGCACTGAAATAATTACCTAGTGCCTAAATGATAACTAGTACCCAAGTAGTGCTTTTGTCTTCAGTATGTTTTACAAACATTAATTTGATTCAGCACTGGCTCATGGCAGCTTGCAGCAGCAGCCAGATGGGCTCACTGCCCCACCAGGCACCTACAGGGCTTTGCAGGGACATTTGTACGGTGGGAGGTGCTGCCTGGAGAGGACCTTGCTCAGGCATGTGCTGAGTCAATGTGTTTCTCTGGCAGCCTGTACTGGCAGAACAATTATAGTGGCCAAAGAGTTATTTATAACTGTCCTCCCGCAGCAGGATTCCTGAGGGAGGATGTTGGTATGAGCACTGCTATTCCGTGTACACACACACACAGCTACACACACCACAGCCGTGTGTAGAACCATTCAATGCATGCAGAACGCTCCTCTGACATAAGTCCTGGTGTTTATTTTCCAAGGAGGTCACTCATACAGGGGGAAGAAAAAATGCAGCTCCAACCACAGTCAGTCCACACCTCATGCAAAAGCCTCCCCACAAATCGCCACAACTTCTCCATGAACTCATCAGGACTGACAGCATGGTTAAGCCTCTGACCATACAAACAAACCCTAATGCTAATGTGGCTTCACTCACTTTGGCTTGCTTTAGACTCACCTCCTCTCAGAAAACAGCCACCATGCAGCTTCTGAAGCCCATATAGGAATGGAGAAAAGGAAACTTATTTTGAAAAACTCTGGGCTCAAACTTGTCACCCTGCAGGAAAGCCACCCCCACCGGATGCAGTCAAGCCTTGTTCCCTGCTGGCTGCAGCCCCTCTGCTTGCTCACGTGGAACACCTTACAAAATCAGACCAGTGCTTAACCAGTTTAACTAGTAATCTACCACAGGTGAAGATTTACTTCCACAGTATTCTTACTTCCTTGTACTCTAGAATATGGATGAACCAGGCAGAAAAATGAAAGGATCTGAAACTGCGATGGCAAATGCTCAATCTGCAAAACATGGTGGCACGTATGGGGCTCCCACACCAGGATGCCTTTGTTATTGTCCAGGCTGGGAGCAGGTTGGCAGGAACAGAAATAGTCCTTAGGCACTCCAGAATGTGTGCTGTGAGTTTCTCTTCTTTGTTTTGCAGTTTCCAATGTGAGCAAGCAGCCTGCCTGTCTGCTGTGAGAAGGCTCTGCAGCAGAGGAGACACTGCTTCTTGCACTGAGGTTTTGCACATTTTCTTTTCCTAGCATTACCCTGTGCAGGGGAAAAATGTGCATTTTGCTCTTTGTGCACAGAAAATGTAAAGAAACTGGGAAAACCTGATAGGGTTTTTTACTAACTCTCTCAACAAGCCAACATAATGGTAAAGAAAGACCAAAAGCAAAATCTCTGTGAGAGAGAAAACAAAGCCTGTCTCTCTCCCGTTTGAATCTCAGGGTCCTGCCAGGCAGGCATGATGCTTCACACATTTAAAGATGCAAAGCACATAATAGGAGCTATATCATAGGGGAAATAAATATGTCTGCATGCATTTCAAAGAAGATAGGCCAAGCACAAGCCTTTCTCCACCGTTTTCCTTCAATACACAGATCTGGTTTTTTGTGAACTACCACAATGGTAGAAAAAGGAGCTGCAAAAGAGAGACAGGTGACTGATTCAAAAATTGGGATTCAAAACCTCTTGCATATAGAGATGTAATCTCTGAGAGATGTAGTCTAGAGATGTAATCTTCTGTATTGATGGCACTGAATTAAGAAGGTTTCATTCATGGTGTTTCTCTATTTATTTCAGCTACACAAACACTGGTTTGCTTCATGGGTTCAGAGAAGCAAGAAAGACTTCATAACTCCTCTGTGTCAGAGTTTGATGGCTGGTTTTCATTCCAGACAGCATAAGGGATGTACTGCAGCTACCAAGGTGCCAGTGTCAAAGAACCAGCAGAGATGTTGCCCTTCAAAATGATCTTTATTCTAAGATTCATGCTCTTTGTTATATTTTCTTTTTTAAAAAAGAAAAAAAGAGTGGGGGGGAATCCCTATCCTTAGTGGCACTAAAATTAGCAATGCCTAGAATAGATACCAAAATTGTCTTCCTCCCCATTAATTTTGCTCAGATGTGAATGACGCTGCATCAAGCACAGAAAAGGAGCATATTAGTCTCATTCTACTGGAAAAACAAGCACATTACATTGCTGAAATGTCAAGTTTCCACCATGCATTTGATAATAGACTGTGTGCTCAGTGTCTTGCATCCATTGTAGCAGCTCACTGAAGATATGCTCTGCCCCTGCCAGCAGTAGTTGCCCTTTGGACTGAACCGCTTCAGCCAACCGGGGCTTTACCAGTCACCCTTTCAGGTGTGGCCTGGCCTGTCAGATGGCTGGGTGTTTCAAAAATAGTTAATACTTTTTTTAACAACAGAATTCTACACCTGACTGATCTTTTTTTATTTTATTTTATGATCCTGCAATTTTCCATCATGCACTCTTCCCACAAAGATTTTTGGCTACCGTAACAGGTGAAAGGTCACACCTGGACATCATCCATCACCGTGGCATTTTCTCTGCACTGTGATTGCATGAGTGGCTGTTTGTTTTGCAGGCTGTGGTAAGCAGGTAGGAACAACTCCAGTGTGAAGGGCTTGTACACTGTCAGTGCAAGTCCCCAGACGACTTGCATCATAATTTTAGGGCTCTGCATATCATGAAATGCCCTGACATTAAGCATCAGTCTGTTTCAAATTATATGATATGCACATGAATCTCATTGAAGTGGTCCTCCTCAGACACAGGCTGTGCCAAGCTCAGGATGAGGAGAGCTACATAACTAGGAATGATTGTTATATCCTAGTTATCATTTGGGGAAAAAAAAAAGAAGAAACATACTTAGAGTACCTTTCTTCACCACACTTACCAAAAACCAAGACTGGAAAGTATCAGTGATCACACACATCTTCCCTGAAAACTCTGAAGAGGAACTGGCTTCTAGAAATAGTTTCCTTTAAGCTACATCCTTGTGAAACCTGCTTTTCTTCAAAATCTTACAGCAGTAGTTGAACTCTCAAGCTGTGCTGTCGGCTGCCTGGGTTTAGACACACTGCTGTTGCAGGCTAGAAAATAAACGTGGGGTCAGTACCCGAGGGATGTGTGTGTAAGAGGAGAGGAAGGAACCTGTATCGATGAGAAGTGACCCGCTTAAAGTGCCCCAGTCACTCCTGTTTCTCTTCTCCCACCTTGCCCCCTCCTCAAGCTCCGTGGGATGCCACACTGTGCAGAAAAATCAGTGAAGGAGGAAGAGTAACAAACCTCCAGGCACTGGAAAGTAGTCAGAGTTTCCAGGAACAGGAAAGGCTTAAAGCAGCAGAGAGTACAGAGAAGATGTTACCAGCTTGATGGAGGAAAGAAGCACTGTAAGAAAACAAGAAAAGAAAGTGGACAAATTAGCTGAATAAATTTTCTGGTGAAAACAGCTGGATGAGCATCTCTGGAGACTAAGAAAAACTAGAAACAGAATGGAGAGATCATCATCATCTGTCCATGTTTATAATGATGACAGATATGACAACCCATCCAATGCAAGCATTCCCATCATGCTGTGGCACTTTCTCTTTCCAGAAAAAAACTCCTTGGCAGTCACATCAAGGACAACAAAAAATTGACATGTTACTTTTGCTTTTTGTGGTTTTACTTACTGTTTGCTATTTCTTTTTTGGTTTTGTACTTTCATTTCTTCCTGTTTTGGTGATGGTCAGGAAAGAGCATTACCTGAAAAAGTACATTGCAACCTTACAGTCTCTTTTACAAGCTGGATGCTCTCAGAGGCTCCATAGCAGCATTTGTCCCTCAATGGGTGTCATATAGGACACCTGCTTTAATACTCGAGTATTAAAAACTTTTTATTGTGGTGTTTCTGTAGCCCAAAGGGTTTGTATTTAGCTATGTTATCCAGTTTTGTGCTCACGCCTTCTGTTAAATCCTGATCTAGATGATTTGAGAGTATAGTCCCTCCTTTCCCCCTTCCCTCCAATACACTGACAATACAGACATTTCCATCACACTGTAGGGAATATCCCACCAAGCACCAATCATATATCAATAGCAGGTAGGAGACCCATGACAGAAGTTGTGTTCCACCTAATCTCTACACATCTCTGTATTTCACTGACCATTGTGTGAGGAGCCAGGTAAAATGTTTTGTCCCTCTGGACGGAAGAGGGGGAGAAATAACTGGCACCTGAGTACTCCCTCCAGAAGTGCAGTAAATGTGTTTTGAAGTTAAAAAAAATTAGTTACTGACAGTTCTCTGGATGGTGATTTCCACTCCTGAGTAGAATTCCTCTTTGTCCCTGAGTACCACTCATCCACACCCCTCAGTCTCAGGCTGCAGAGGATGGGGAGGGCAGCCCAGGCTGCCAGTGGGCTGGCAACCTGCCATTGCAACTCACAGCCAATAAATGGACTTCAAAAGGGGCCCTGGGAACTGCAGACCAGGAAGTTTGCCATCCATCCTTACTAATGGCAGTAGAGTCTGAAAAAATAAAGTCACTGTAGACATGGATAAACATGGTCTCTTGGGAACAAGGCAGTGTGGCTTCTGCAGAGAGATACCCTGTCTCACCAACCCACCACAGCCCTCAGAGTGCACCAGAAAGGACAGGGAGTGCATGCAGCAGACACAGAACTGTTCAATTCTGAAAAAACTTTTGATTAGGTTCTATAGCAAAGTAATCATATCAGAGAAACTAACTCACCACATGATAAGAAGACTCTTTACAGACAGAAAATTGAAGGCAGGACATGAAGCTCAATAGCCGCTTTTCAGGGTGGGAAACAGGCATCAACAAGATCTCCACACTGTGGGATTGATGGTGGGACTGGCTTTACTCAACATTTTCAGTGAGTACCTGAACAGGGAATGTACAGTGAAGTCCTTAGGTTTGTATGTCACACAGTTCTTTCACGCAAATAATTCCAGAAAGACTTTAAAAAATTGGGTGAGTTGGCAATGGCTTGATAAGCAGACACTAGAAGGCCTAGGCAGTGATGAGTCTCTAACATCCCAACCCAGGCACTGGGGGTGCTGGGGGAGTGCAGAGAGGAGAGGCACACTTGCTCTCTGCAGGCAGCACTGCCAGACTCAGGGCTGGATGGACCACTGACCTCATGCAGCAGTTGATGTCTTACCTTCTCTGCACACCATTGCTAGACACTTCCCAGTTTCAGTGCACACTGTGATGGAGCAAATTCCCAGCCTGGCACTAAGGCTGAGATGTGAAACCCATGCAGTCCAATTGCTGCAGTCCCCAAAGCCAGTACTACCTATTCCACCCATGTCTTCCTGTAGCTGCCCAGCTGGCAGGCTGACCTGCCAGGCACACTAAATATAAACCCTTCAAGGACCACAGAACAGTTCGAGAAGGAAACAGATCTTGCAGCTGTGCTTTGCACACGTGCATTCTCTCACTTCCTCCTTCCCCATTATCAGACCTTGCAGAGTAAAGGTCTGCTCAAAACCGACAAACACTGACTGGAGATCCCAGCTTTCACCTCCTCACCGTTCCCTGGATTTCCCGGGGGTTTAGTGAGCATATTTTTAACGTCCAGGATGACTCACCACCCCATTCTCCCCCTCAGCCTGGCGGGGCAGGAATGCGGGCCCCGGGCCGGGGCGGGCGGTGCTGTCTGTGGGCAGAGGCCGCCGGGGCTGGGCCTGCTGCTGTGGAGCCGCCCAGCCAGCCCCACAGCCACAGCTGGCAGCCAAATTCAATTCCAAAGCCCACTCTGCCTTGTACCACGCCGGTGATGTGTGAGCCCACGCAGCAGGTGCCTGGTGTCCGGAGCACCTCTAAGGGAAGGAGCCGAGCCGCGGGGCAGCGCGCTGAGCTGCGCGGAAGGCGGGCCGGGACAGCGGCACCGGGGCAGCGAGAGGCAGCAGCTTGTGTCCGGTGCCAGCGCTCCGTGCTGTGCGCCTCCTGCACCGATAGGTGAAGCGTGAATCCTCTGTCTCTCCCAGTTCCTCCCTCTTCCCCGGTTGTTCGGGCTGTACTCTGAAGCTTTCCCTGCATTGCGTCCCCTTTTTCCAATGTCCGGCTCCATGATCTTGGAGATTCATGAGCTGACTTTACCGAGGGAGGACTGATGAGCCCAGCCCAGAGAGATTTCTGCTACCACTTAGAGGAGCTGCATCCCAGCTCCCCTCCCCCAGCCCCTTCAACACCACCCACACAGCAATCCATCAGCATCACCCTTGGAGCATCTGGGGGCAACATGTAATTAGGAATGATGCTGTCTGCCATTTATAGACATACTAGTGCAAGGAAAGGCTGGTGAAAGTAATACCCACCGACAGACATACCTTAGAGCGTGCATCGAACACTAATGGGGAAAAGTAACGGGAAGGTGGAGGGAAGGTACCAAGAGGAGAGAGAAGGATGAAAGCAGCAGTGTACTCCCCACCGCCTTAAACCAAAGCAGTCATTAAAATATCCTCTCAGTGTGACCATGATGTAGTTGTCTGATAAAAGTTTATTTGAAGAAATACATCAATTCTGTAAAATAGGAACATCCTCTCTTGCCGGGGAAGTAGAGCTGCATTTGTCCTGTGATCCCTTTACTCAGATACAATCCAGCAGAAACTTGCAGGCATTGACACACTGCCTTGCCTATGCACAGGACATCATGGGGTTTTTCTCTCAAAGTCTTTTACTGCAAGAGATCTTATATGATATTTACCTGACAGCTGATACTGACTGTCTCATCTCAGGCATGCTTGCCCCTCAGTTTGGGATTGTTTCTTTTCAATTATTTCCTATTTTGAATCTCCATCTTAATTTTTTTAAAAAGTATTTAAAAACTTGGTTGTGCTTGTCACGACACTGTAAGTATTTAATATGCAGGCTGTGTGTTCGCTCTGGAGCATACATCAGCCTATTGTCACAGCAAAAACAGCTGTTTGTGAGATGCTGTAACAATTCTGCCAACACTCAGTAACTAGCTTTGGATAAAGCAAAGTCAAACAAAAGAAGTGTGAACTATGACAAGCAATATGTGGAGTGGTAATTCAAAAGGGTTGAAGGAGATGTGAAAAGTAATTAGCCAAATAAACAAAAACAGGGGACAAATTATTTAAGTGCATCATGACTTGGAATTAAGGAACAGAGGGAGTACATGAGGACTGGGGAAATACTGGAGGGAGCTAAGGTTGAGATTCCTGCATTTAGCCCACAGGAAAAAAAAAAATCATGTCAGAGATATGTGCATCACTGAATTTCAGTTAAAGAAATGAAAGAGAAAAAAAAATAGAGACAGAGAAGAGGTGAAGGAAATCCAGAAGACAGTGACTGAACCACTATTTCACTCAGTAGGAGAAAGGGAAGGAAGCAAATGGACCAGCTGCCCACTGAGGGCACAGCAGCATGGCAAGACAACAGCAAAGACCTGAGTTCTGTGCTTGTGGGGCTATGGCAAATGCTCTTCTAATGGAGAGTTTTTCAGTTGCAGTATGAAGCCAGATCAGTTCCCTCCGTGGCTTTGTTTTGTGCTTGGTTTGCTCACCTGCAGCAGTAGAACTGGTGGCAGTTAAACAGGATGGAATTTATATCAGGCTTAGAAATTGTACTTGCTGCCTACGGTTCCCCTGCAGAATAGCTTCAGATTACACCACACTTGTGTGAAGTTGCAGAGTTTTGTCATCCAGCCATCCCACCAGTCCAGAGCACATCATGGGAGCTGCACCGCTGTCATCTGACTGCCATATGCCCCAGCCCGGAACCTTCCCTCAGTGCACAGTCACCCTCAGATCAACAAAAGCTTTTCCCTGGCTGAGGGTTTTCAGGACCAGATCCCCAGACAAGTAGGATGGCCTGTCTGCACCATTAGCTAACTAACAACCATCTTTTATCTATTCTTCATGTGTTTGTCACCACAGGATTCCAACACCACTAGCACCACATTTCATTCATCTGCTACAAACTGGAATGAACATTCAGCTGAAGTTTTATTAACTTAGTTGTGGATTTTCATGTCTTACCTTTTAGTTTTGTGGATTTTTACAGTTCCTTCAATAGCTATTGCTTAAGGGTTTTCACACTGACAGGTGACTTAACTCTGTATAAAATATGTCTAGCTCTGTACATTTGGACTGCTCACATTGAGGGGAAGGATGAGATATATTCTTCTTTCAAGATTCAAATAATATTCATTGAGATTACAGAAAATTACTTGTGGCCTCGGAGAAGAAGAAAAAAAAAATCCAGATTTTAGATTGCTTTTATAGTTCTGTGTGCTTCCTTTAGGTGTGCTGTGATGTGGCTCTGTCTATTTTCACACAGAAGGAATCCAGCTGAGAGCATGTTTTATTATAGCTCCAGATGATGTTCAAGGGGATGAAAAACTCATTTTTCTCAGGTGGTCAGAGAACAATTCCCAGTAAACTGACATTCTTTCCTTCCTAATCTGAATTCTGCAGAGGAATCCATCCAAGTTGTTTATAGGCCATTTGAAAGATGTTTAAAAAAAAAAAAAAAAAAAAGATGGTCCTGGACTTTTTTACATTTTCAATTACTTTTCAATCTCTTAAGAACAGTCATTTAGGTCAGAGTAGTTAAACTGCTATAAAACAGCTGCTAAAGCAGTCTTCTATTGTAAATTAAATGGCAATTTTACCAAACATTTGCACTGCACGACTACATTAGAATAAACACAAATCTGGATTTTAAAAAACAATTAGGAGGGGGAGGGCTAGGCCTAAAGTAGTGATTCATGATCTTGTGATAATTCGAGTCCATGGCAAAAAAAATTAACAGATTTTATTACTAGTAGGTCATGTCTGATATTAAAAAAATACAAAAATAAGGGGAGGTGGTCCAAACTGGAGCTCCACATCTCAGAGGGAAAGCCAAGTTTCTGCTCTTGCTGTCGGTCACGGTGACACATCACAGGCATAGCTATAGCTTCTGAAATGGCAGCTTCTTAAAACATTGTCATCAAAACAGTTCATTTTCTTCAGTTTAGCCAAGGGAATTATCACAGGAAAATGAGTTATGGTCAGCTACACATTGATGGCACTGATGAACGGTACCAGCACACAGCGCTCATGGCAGTTTTCAACTTCAAAGCACTTTGAACATCACCCCGGGACATTCTGAGGTGGAAGTCCTCACTGTGCCAGAGCCAGCTAAGTAAGGTCGGTGCACTGATGCTAAGTGGGCATGGGATGCAGGCAGGGAGAGGAATCTGTAATCTCTCAACCCTGTATGCCTGTGCTCTGGGTGTGGTACCTCTCTCCAAGGCAGGGTGGGGTCTTGACCCGTGCAATTAAGGACACAGCAATTTCAGTTCCACCCTCTAGCTGTGACAGCATACAAGCAGCACCAGCACAAGGCCCACTCTCCTTGAACCCTCTTCAGCCTCCCACTGCCAAATTTCCCTGTCTCTTGTGTGCTCCAAGACCCTGTAGCCTTCACAGATAAGCTGGGATAGGATTTGCTCTGGAGCGACTGAAAGCAAGAAAGTTTTGTATTGTTAAACTTCTTATAAATTGCTTAAATTATCCTCCTTTCCATTTCCATGAAATAAAAATGTCTGTCTGAATCACGGTCCAATGCTTGGCTGGCATGAGCAGCACTGCCACGGTGTCACTGGAGCAATCACCTGTCCCCAGAGCAGGAGGCAGAGCCCCATGGCCAAACTCGGGGACAGCTACAGCAAGGAGGTGTTACCCATGAAAGGAGATGGGGAACTTGAAGCTTCCTTAACATCCATTTCCCAAAGCAGGTAAGAGCTGCGACACCTGCATGTTACTGATTCTTCAAACCTCCCCTTCCATCTCATGCTCTGCATGGCTGCAGGTTATTGTTTCCAACACAGAGCATGAGCCATTCTACAGTTCTAGAAAGATTTTCCTACCATTCCCTCATTTGAAGCATTGTTGGAGAAAAAAACAGGGAAGTCACTTTCTTGCTTCTGCTTTGCTTCCAGTAAAAAGCAGAGCACAGGGGATGAAGATCTAGTGCCTGATTCTCACTGCAATGGAAGTCAGATGTGTGCTGCTGGCCTGGATGGAAATTAGTACCATAAAGCTGGCATTAGTGAGCACAGGAACTACCCACCAGCCCCTAAAGATGCTTTACAGAGGCAAGCCTTGTGAAAGCAGGCAGATGTAATTTTGATTACATTTTGGTTGACTATGCTTGCAAGTGTGTACATATGTCTATATAGGGAGTAGTTACATAAAGACCAGGGCAGACTACCAATGGGAGCTGTTATTTCCAGATTTTACACATTACTTGAGTCACAAAATATTAACTGCACCCAACCCAGTGAACTCCCTTCCCTCTTTGTTCACATTCACTCTAGTATATCCATCATTTTTGATTCTCTGCTGATTTCCATTGTTGGGGCTTATTTTCTGTGACTTGAGAACCTGAAATTACACTATATATCTTTGTAGTTCATTGAACTAACCAACATTTATTTTAATTTAGTAAGGAAACATTTGGCTGGGTGTGACCAAATAAATACTGTGTCTAAACCAACACAAATAC
This sequence comes from Onychostruthus taczanowskii, assembly GCF_017590055.1. Classification (NCBI taxonomy): domain Eukaryota; kingdom Metazoa; phylum Chordata; class Aves; order Passeriformes; family Passeridae; genus Onychostruthus; species Onychostruthus taczanowskii. The sequence continues at coordinate 8,016,239 of NW_024500349.1, read as the reverse complement.
AGTTTGCACAAGGCTATAAACCTCTATAAACCTGTCTCAGAGCTCTAATGATATTGCAAGTCAATGAAGCTTCAGTGTTCTCATTAACATGATTCCATCAGACCTCTATGTTGCATATTATTAATTTTAACAATAGATTGTAATATAATTTATAGCACTGTGGGGCAACAAAGGCTGGATTCTGATAGCAATCCAACCTTTTAGGTTGATAATGGTTTTAACACTGACCTAATATTGAAAGGTGAACATGTTCAGAGGGCATCAGACCAAATTATAAATAGGACAACAGGGATAAAACACATCACTGGTCTGCATCAGTGAAGACAGAGCAAAGGGCACAGATTTCATCATAAGATTATGAAGAGTTCTGCTGCTAAATTTGACACAAAAAAGTAAACAAAAGCTTTGTTTTAAAGAAATACACTAAAACACGCTTCTCTCACCTCTTGAAGTCTAATTTTTGTTACCAAAGGAATCAAATACAGAACAGCTAATGTTAATCTGGATACCTATAATTTAACTCAATGTGGAAGTCAGAACAAGCATGTATTTATGAAGAAAAAGCAAGCCTTCAAAATCTCTGTGGAAATATGCTAAATGGATGACATTAGTAGCCTTGCATTGTTCCTCTCCATGGCTTGCTGATGCATGAGAGTGAGCACAACTGGTTTCTGCTATGGCCAGCAGCTCCCAGTCCCTCAGCACTCCCAGCTCCTGATCCGACCTCCGGGCGGGAGGGACACAGCCATGGAACGTGCTTAACCCAAGCAGGAGTAACTTCCCCTGAAAGGCAGCACAAAACCTTTTCCTGGTTTAAAAGGCATTCTCATCATCAAAATATGTGTTAGTGTTGCTTATACAAATTTTCTAACTCAGTCTTTTGTGCTGTATCTAGAAATACAGTACAGCGGTAATAAGGTAATTAGTATTTTCACTAGCTAAATTACAGAGCTGGCTGCAGAATAAAGCACAGTAGCATCAATATTATCAGTTAAGTATTATACAAAAATAACATCAATAGTTTTAGTATAGTCACAAGATCCAATAATTTCCTCTTTCTCTGTGATCCCTTTAAATTTTATCAGATGAGGAAACTCACAAAATCCACTGACTCTTAGTTCAACTCCAATTCTAAAAATCTAACTAAATTTTTGTAGGTTCTTGAACAATATTTCTTTCTGAATATGGTATTAGTTATAAAGAACTTAAGTTCTGCTGCATCAATCTCTCATATGAATTTAATTTTCCCAGCACTTCTCCAAGTTAACAAAGGAGTAGAACAGATACTTCACAGATGAAGATGATGAATCATAGGGATTTGTAATAATTATCCAAGACCATAAAAGCAATCCTATGTCAGTGTGACAAGTGGAACCACTGGCTTTGCAATCCAGTCCCACTCTGTATTTCCTTCTCCCGCCAGTCACAAAGGGAGATCTAAAATTCCAACAATCAAGATACTGGAAACCAAGCAGCCATTAGGGAAGAAATTGAGGCAAGCATGCTTTCACAGATTCCTCACATGTTGAGACAATTGTCTGCCACCCCTTCATACCCAGAACTCAGAGGACTCCAATTTATAACAAAGTTGAAAGCATCCCATGGCATTTTCCATGCTTAAAACTCCCCTTGGGCCAGGCTAATTCACAAATCCCTGGACCAAATCAAGAACACTTGAAGATCTACTCACACTCCATCCACTTCCTAATTACAATAACTTTATGCTTTGTGTCACAATATGAGGTTCATTTCCTCCACCAGTTCTGTTCAACTCCTTCAACATTTTGTTCATTTGTTTGTTAAGATGCAGATCTCCAGCAGCTTGATCACTTCAGATGAGACAAAGCAATCCCTTGGTAAATCCCTCTGGACATGGAGAGCATATTATATGCACAAGAGTTGAATTCCTTGAATTTCCTCTTTTCAGATCCTCTAGGTTTCCAGTCATTCAGATAAAGAAAGGAGCTTTTGTAGGGCAGTTAATCCATCTGCTGAATGAAATATGGTAAAAGTTCTACACATCCACAAGTTCTGTCAAGGCCCTGGTTTACATCTGTGGATGTAATAACTGTAGTAATGCAGACAGAAATCACGGCTCAGGCCCCCAGAGAAGATCTTAAGAGACTTGAGTTGAAAAGTCACAATGCCGCACTCAAAGGAACAGGCAAAATGATTTAAGGGCTTACATTTATTTCTGCCAAAGCACTGGCTTAATTATCTTTGTGTGTCTTAATAAGCCACCTCTGTGAGAGGGACTCTTACTTGAAATGCCTGTATGTCCTAAGGTCCAAAGTAGGCACTGCTGAGTGGTAAGCTGAGACAAATATCCAAAGGCAGTGTAGGGGCCAAGCTGCAAAATGAGCCTGTTGTTCATCTTTTCTAGCACCACAGTCACACGCTTGCATGAAAACAGCATTTGAACGAATTAAAATGCAAATCTACATTTTATTATATGAAATTGAGACAAATGATACACACTTGAAGCCTGCCAGAACAGCTATTACAAACATTAATATAGTTTCAGATGATGACTTAAACCAAATGAGAGAATGGAATAAAAACAGTGAAGAAACACCTTTTGAGACACTACAGGAAAAAAGCAACTCTTGCCACAGTTACTTTAGTAAAATACAAATTAGGAATAATTCTGCTGTAAAGCCTAGGTCTGTCTTGTGTAGAGGTGAACCTCCAGGGGAGCCCCCGGCCACAAGGCGTTTGTGCAAGGCAGAGAAGCAGCCTGCCAGCAAAGAACAACTGCCAGGGTCTCAAACTACGTGGGAGAGGACTTTGCACTGCCACAGCCTGATGGGATGTGGCATCATCCAGGAATCCTGCAACAAGAGGCCAAACAGCCACTGGCCCAGGCCAGAGCTGCCCAGGGATGTAAAGATGTATTTATGCTAGGTCTGATTTAGATTGTGCTCTACACAATCAGATCGCTTTGAAGGTTTGCCTTGTGCAATCATTTCCTTTGTCAGGAATCAGAAAAAGACTGTGAAAAGACTGTGAACAAATTGTTTAGGCATTGAAATTTAACCCTGTGGAATCCTTACAGTGTAGCACAGTGTGACACAGCAGGAGCACATTTGTCAGGGGACTGAAGCCTCTTTGCTCTCTCTGCACAAAACATATACATTAGCATTGTGTGGGGTGGGGGTGCTCCCGAGCACACGAGGCAGCTATGGGGACACAGCTCCATGCAGCTGCTGCCTCCCATCTGCACACAGACAGCCCTCTGCACCACTTCTGCTCTGTTAGGGAAAACTGAGGCTTCAGATCTTTCAAGACAGTCTTGAAGCCCTTCCATTGCATTTTGTTTCAGGGGTTGTACAAGATTTGATTTTTAAATATCCATAATGCACGTGAGAAAATTATTGAGTATTACTCTTAACAACAATCTTATTAAGTTCAAATCTCAAAGTTTTTCCACTAGCATTAATAGTGCCAGAATATCCTAGCATTCATGTCAGAATATAATCACTAAAATCAAAAACGCATTTGGTAGAAGCTAGTCAGTTCCAAGGCTTTTCGCTTACCTGTGGGCTAAGGAAAGAACTCATCTGGTGTGGATTCTATACCAACATTCATGGCACCAACAGTCTCCTTACAGTAAGGCACTGTGCATCCCCTGCTTCTGAAAAGCAGAGTCTGAGAGCACCAAGTACCTCACAGCAGGAGCACAGCCCTCTGTAGGAATAAATTTTAACACATGATAGCCCACCCATGTTTTTGTGAACGGTTGAAAAATATGCTGACAAGAATAAAAACATAGTAATTTGGAATTTGGCAAAGAAAAGCCACTCTAAATAATTTCCAACTGCAATCAGTCTTTGCTCCTGCTTTACAAGTAATAGAAGAGACTATCCTTCTTTTATAAACCCATTCAGTTATATGTTTAAGAAAGTAGGTAAGTTTCTCTCCAGTGGAGGTTTTCAAATTATCTTTCCTTGTGGCTGCCAGTATTTCCATATCCCATTCCAGAAACACTGTTTAGTAGCCTTTGGGAAAAATGAAAAACAAAACAACAAGAACAACACAACAACAACCAAAGCAAAACAAAAAACCACACTCCCCCAAACTTCTGCAAATGAGAAAGAGAAAAATGGTTAGAACAAAAAGTGATAAATGACAGTTACATTTAAGGGAAGACTAGAGGGTTGTTTGCTGTGTGATATATCAGAGTAGTAAGAAGAATGGAAAAGTCTTTTCACTCTCCAAAAGAAGGTAAAAATAGTTTCAGGATGTTCTTCAGATGGGAGAGAGCTTATACCTCTATGTCAATGCAGTTGCAGCTTCAAGACTTAAGTTGCAAATGTGTTTTAACTCTATTCTTCAGCTGTTTGAGCTCTTGGAGGATAAATCCTAAGCCACCTTAGTCCCATCAGTGCAACCTAAGTGTCCTCAGATTTCCTCTGAATGTGCTCAGAACGTTGCTCACAGTGTTCCTGCAGCCAAGCAAACCTCCTCTCCTCTGCGCCACACCAATGTGCTGCTGAGCCCCCGAACCAAACCTGCCAGGGCCCTTCCCTTCGTGTCCGTCAAGTTCTGAGTTCACTCCGTCCTTCTCAAGAGGAACAACCATGCACAGACCAAACAGTGTATTGCTCCTTTCTCCACAACAAATCCTGCATGAATTAGGAGGACGTTTGCAGAAGATGTATTATCTACCAGGCCAGGATCACCACACTACCATATCATGAAGAATTCAGCCCTTGTATCATCTTCATCTCTGATTATTTCTTTGTTTAGCTGCTACTAATATGTTTGGAGATGTAAAATCACAACACTTTACTTCCCCAAAGGCAGCAGTAGGAGATATCTCAGTGCAGAAAGAATTCCATAATTAGAAAAAGCACAGGGGCCTGCTTTTTTCCCCCTCATCAAGCCTGGGAAGTTTTAAACAATATACAAAAGCAAAAGGAGAAAATAGTACTGAGAAGGCTAAAATTTGAATGAGATGACAAACTTTTCTTGCAGAAGGAATATGAAATGACTGATTCTAAAAAAGCTTCTGTGATAAATCATCACCCCTGCATGAAATTCCATTCATATATATGGCAATATCTGGTAGAAATGTTAAAACAAAAAGGAACAAAACGTAACAACAAACAAGTTTATAAAGAACAAAATATAGCTTTATAGAATTGCTGAGCTTTTTCAGTAGTTCAAATAGTAAAAAGAGATTTAAGAATCAAGCAAGGCTTTCAACAGCTGTATTTGTATTACTGTCATAAAGGCATAAATGTGAAATGCAGCTCTAATAAAACACTGAAGTTTATAAAACTGGTTGGTAATTTTCCACCCTTTCCAGAAGTATCTCAGAATATCCAGGGGAATAATACCTGAAAGAGAAACATTTTGTTTGTGTGTTAGACTACAAGGCATGTTCTGTGCAAAGTAATGAAATACTATGCATATTTCTACTGATCAGGAAAAAATCCTAGCATTAAACACTGGTCAAGGAATTCTACAGTTACTCCCCTACAATGTTTTAACAACCTGCTTTTCAACTTACATTATCATTTATACTTGGAAGTCAGGCTTTTTAAAATATATTTAGCTTCTTTTAGGGCATGTAGGTAAGTGGCTACGTTTTAGATAGGTTCAGCTTCAGCTGCCATAAGCATTATCTTTACTAAGAAATGTAGGTGCTGGCTTCTTTTAAAATTATGGCCTTTAACAAAAAAGCATGAGTTTGCACAGAACTGTTGGCTGCAAATGACAATAGTCTGCTGCTGCTTGTCAGACATTAGCACACACCCCAAAACTCACATCAAGCCTACATCCATGAGAGGGACACTGGTTCTGGAACAAAAAAAATTGCCACAGTAACCTTCTCTCTCTAATGCCACTCAAGGATGGACACTATCCAGGAGGTTTTCATTAGAGTAGGACTCTGTGGTCCCATCACTGTCCTGCTGTCATTCAACTGGTTTTCCACAATGGACCAACTACATGCACCCAGTATGCAAGCATCAAAGCTGCATTTAGTTCTTGTTTTCCAGGTTAAGAGTACCTGAAATTTAATGCTGTATTATTCTAAAAACATATACATCTCAGTATATTTCTAGTTTTGCAGGCATGTGAATTGCCACCTCTGAGCCCTGAAAGCTTCAATTATAAAGAGAGAGGAACACACCTTCATGTAATGTAGACCTAAAATATACTCCAAAAAATTTCCAGTGCTTTCCCTTGAAGGAAAATCTATTTATCTTGTTAATTTTCATTTTTCTGATTAATTTCTGCATAATTAAACTCTTTTAAAACCTCTTATTAGTTCTGTGATTTGTAAAGCTAACTTCCCAATGCATTACGGTATTCAGTCTGCAAACAGCCTAAAATAACAGGTCTCCAGGACAAACCCAGAGCTGGATTCTGTCACAGCTGCTGTGCCTCAGGCAGCACAACCAACATCAGGCAGAAGCACAGACAGGCAAGCAAGAGATGCTCAGAGGGGCCTTTTCCTTTATTACATCCCAGGCTAGATGAGTAACCTTCTTTCATTTACAGGGCAAAAAATAGCTATAACAAAAAAACATTATTAATATCCAGAAAAGCATAAACAAAATTCCTCTTTCCCTCTGAAGTACCAGCTGCAGAATAAAATTTCTTTATCACTTTGCTTTTAGCCATTTGACAGCCACTGGCTTTTCTTTGTAGAGACAAACAGGGCTTCATTTTGTGAGACTTAGTTTCTAGCTACTATTAGCTGAAGAACTCTGCTGCTGTAATTAAAATTGATGATGCAGATTTTCAGAGCCTGTAGAGGGAGTACATGAGTAACATCCTTCTGATGTGTTGATGGAGTGAAGGACTGGTAAATGGATATCTAGAATCTAGGAGGGCATTTCTCTCATTATTACAATTTAGGATGGTGACATTTTGACTGTAAGCTATTTAATAGTGTTTCTGTATTCATTAAGGGCAAAGTTCAACTTGGTGCAGACAGCTGGTGTATGGTCCTTTTATATAACACTTAAGCCTTGTGATGAGGCTAAGGGAGGAAGGGCAGCTGTGGGCAGACCAACTGTGCAGGAGAGCCTCTGGACCCTCTGTACATCAGAGGAAGTTTCAAAGGAGCCTCTGAATACTCTAGTTCAGACACACTATTATGAAAGTCAAGGATGCAACCAAAGATTCACCAACACCTGTATTTTTGGAGCCTAAGAAATCCACAAATAAGTTACCAAAATAAATTTCCCACAGACATTCATAAATATGAGTGGTTGTACTGAAGACTCAGAGTCCATCTGGGCAGTGCAGGACTGACTTTTTGTCACACTTTCCTGCAAGAGTCTGATTATTAGGGCTTTGTTGACAGACAAAGAAATTTTATTCCAAATACAAAAAGAGAAAGCATTCTAATGTTTGTGTCCAGAGGTTGTGTTACCGCTGGGGCAATTAACCAAATGTTACACTTTGGTTTTATTAAAACCAAAATTCACGTAGGATTTAAATTACAATTTTAAATCCTTCCTTTGTGTTGCTCCTGTGAAAAACATCTAACAATGTTACAAGTATGAATGCTTTAAATTTCATTTTTCCTACCTTACTATTTCCTCTGGATAGCAATTGTTAATAGTGTTGATATATTCCTGAAGAAGTGACCCAGGTTCTGCTTTTATTTCTTGAACCTTTTTAAGTCCACCAGTTGTTACAAAGAGACGACGCGCTTTACCGTCATGTGGTAACACCTACACACAGAACAGTACAGTTAAAAAAATCTTTTGAATTCATCTGTATGCCACTAGGCTCAAATATTGCTTATTTGTTTTTAATTCAGAGGACAGATAAAATGGAAAATCAGAGAAACAACATCTGTAATGACTACTGTATTATAACACCCAGCTGTATAGGGAAAAAAACCCAGAAACCAGCCCTTTATGATTACAACATAATTTATCATGTACTTTAATACATAACATATATAAAAGAATTAATTTAATATTTAGTCTTACATAAATAATATTTCTTGAATTATTCCTACAGAGACAATAAGATTGTGGAGAATAAATGGATAATCAAAACAGAATCCTAACATGGAATAACAACAGCATCTGTTCCACTTAAACCAAGTTATTCAGGTCTTTTATGTCAATTCCCACAGTTTAATTGTAGAGCTGAATTTTATATCATTATAATGATCTAGTATAGATTAGTGCATGAAAACAATACTGAGAATTGTTGCAAGTGAACAATACAGCCTTGAAGCATTACATGCTACTATTAAATTCCTAGATATTAAAATCCTTTAACACACTGTGTAGCCATGGAAGCCTTTTACAAACACACACACAAAGCAAAAACGTGAAGTTTCTGCAGCCAAAGGGGATGAGAAGCAGAAATGATCAGACAATAACATTCTGTGCTCCCTGAGTGATGCCAATACGCAGCTCTGTCCAGAGGACGGCAGGCAGGGAGGGAGGGAGGAATGAAGGGAGGGAGGGAGGGAGGGAGGTGGGGGCTGGGCCAGGCGAGGGAGAATGACAGCATGTAGTCCACAGGCCCATAGGGCTGCAATATTATTAAAAAAAACAAATAGAGAGAAAAAGATAGAAAGATAATGCAAGATGTCAGCTGCATCTACAGCAAAACCAGATGTGTTTAAAACCAAATCTGAGAATTACAGATTATGAGGACAAAAGCATTTTGTAAGCTTCCACACTGGTCAGACATTAAGCCATAAATTTGACTGTATTTCAGTGTAAAACAAGAGCCTCAAATGAGGAAGGGAATGCTTAAAAGGATGAAGAAAAATGACAAAATTTCTTCCATGCATACAGGCAAACAACCTGCATTTCTGTGGTTCCTCTAGGCTGTACAAAATCAACAGACAGGTAAAGAAAAAGCAGAAGAGCACAAAGACTATTGTATTCTATTCTATGCTCCACAGAAGTGTCAGGAACAACTGTGATTTTTTCGTTGTGGGAACTGAACAGACGTCTGTTTTCACATATCTCCCACAACAAGAACTGCCAAGGAGGAGCTAGCAAGGAGACAGGATATGGCCCTTTCCCTGCCTTCCTCCTCCACACTGTGACTTCCAGGCTGGATAAGACAACAGAAAACTCTCTGGGAAGAGGCCCTAAAGAAAGAGAGCACCTCTGAGACACAGTCTCTTCCCCAATCCAACCTGAGACAGCACAGACTCTTAAAACGTCTGAAAACACTAATGCTAAAATGCACAGTCCAGCATGAAAAACAAATAGCACCCCATTTTGAAGCACAGCTTGGAAATAAGGCTTTTACTGTGCCATAAATAAGCACACAGAAGTAACAGACCACAGCTCTAAGAATAGGAAATTCCCAAGCTATGGTACAGGAGAGAAAAATGCTTTTACTACAGAGAACTTTAAAATTAAGGGTACACTTCAAAAGAACAAATGCCAGACAAGTGTAGTTTAATAACATATAGGCAAAGGAGATAATTGAAACAAAACAAAATATCAGCTGATATGAAGGGCACAAAACTACTTCAATAGCAAGCAATATTCAAATGTACACTGGATAACCAATTGCTATGCACTTGGCTCATTAACAGCTCCAGTCAGAACAGAGAAGCAAAAGGGACTGGATTCTGTGCAAATCTCCAGTCTTTGAACAGCCTTACCAAGAAGAAAGACAAGAGAAATGAAACTGTGGCAACATAATCAGGAATCTGCACTACCAACAGCAGTGCTTCCAGATCTGTCATAATCAGAACTGAGCATCAAGAGTGTTTTACTTGGCCATTTCCAGAAAGAACATCTCACCAATTGGCATGCCCTGCTAACAGGTTACACTGCAGAGTATTGCACAAAACATAGTCTACAGCTGAACATGATTCCCAACATGAGCTGAACATGACAGACACTGCAAGTCTCTCAGTTAGTTAGCAATTACTTTGAGATTTTAAATATTTTGAATAAATTGTATCACTTTTACATGCTGCATTCAAATCAACAATGTATCTAACAACTAACTTTCAAAATTTTGAGAGGGATAGGAAAAGATTTGGAATTTTTACACTTATTTGAGGCTGAAAATTAATCAGGATAAAAGGAGTGAAGCCTTTATATTATTGTAAAATATCTGACTTAAGTCACTGCTGTACAGACAGCTTGTAGTTTATCTAAAACAGATGTGACTGGGATTTATGTGATACATTGGCTCAAGCGAAAATATTTGCACGTGAGTTAATATTCCACTTAATCTCAAGAGGCAAGGAAGGAAAAAACACCTTGCTTATAAGAAACTGTTTTCCCAGTTTTAGGATGAATTATGGCAGATTTCAAATGAAACAGTATCCAGCTGTATTAGACAAAAGAACAGGATCCAAACTGCTTTGAAAGGGGATGCTTGAGGATCCTGAGAAAACAATGACACCTTTAGAGTGGCTAAATGGGAAACAATTAGCAATTAACATATTACTCACCAAGAAGAGCCTTTTCTTACCTTACTAAACTGCCCAATAATATGCTTCATAATACCGGGAGGGGCCTCATGAAGCAGTGGTTCAAGTGCTGGAAGATATGTGCATTTCTGAAGAATGTTCTTTAAGGCTTTCTTAGTCTATTGAAATGCAAAATAAACTTGCTGTAGTAAGATAGCAATGAAAACAACAGGAATTCATATATATCACTGAAGTCTGATCAAAAAAGCAAATTGATCAGAATTTTCAATGAGCAATTTCTGAATAGAAACTATGATATCTATCAGGTCACTTAATGAAGAATCAATTCTCTACTTAGATTTATTAAATCTCAAAACCTAGAGTGCATCATATTATTATTATTATGTTATCTACAGTCAAAGTAATGGCAATTTTCCTTTGACTATAATGAAAGCTGGAGTAGACCCTTTAGGTAAATTGAAGTACTCTAATATAATAAGAAAGTTAAATCAAAACATATTTTAAAATATTGTAGTTTAGAAGTGGCTTACTAGGAGAGGCTGCTGGTCTGGGATAGCAAAGTGCAGTACTGTCCAGGCAGGGGGGAAAAGAGAGAGTGAAACAATTGTGCATTGGTGCATATTTCTGAAAACAAACTCAGTGGTGACTGATACAAGCAGAAGTAACCTTCTTGGGCACGATTACAGGTACAGGTAATTTGGCTTCAATATTTTTGGGACTACTGGAAATTACTATATAAAAGGTACTTTACATGGAATGTTGTATTTCAGTGGAACGTACAGAAGCATAGTGCAACATGGGAGATCATATCCTGTCCTATTACACTCTTAATGTTGCTCAGAAATACACTTTACTAAACTGCAACTCTACTGGCTTCCACACAAGGAAAGGCCCTCAATATAGGCAGTTGCATGTTTTAAAGAGCAGAGCCTGGATTAACTGTTACAGTTTTATTATAATAATAAAAATGTAGGCAAAATTATTACAAGGACTGTAATATTTTCTACAAGAGCTCACACTTGCAAAAAAGAGGTGGATAATTAGAAATGAGTCACAAGAAATTACAGCAAATGGGTCTATGCAACTCTGATCTAAACTGGGAAAAAAAAGTAAGGGATTAGACTGTGGTAGCTGTAACATATGATTTGGTATACACCATATGCACATGCATTAGGACCAGCCAGTCCCCTCATAAGTGACATGGCCTCCAGGAAAGCTGTGACTCGGTAAGCATCAATAAAAACACATAATTCAGTCGTTTTTAAGCACTTAAACCTCTTGATTACAATTAATACACCATATTAATGCAAATACCACAAATCTACTTGCTTTTGTTTTGAGATCTTCTGAGCTGCGTGTGTCCACAAAGATGTCGAGCAGCGTGGGCAGCACGTTTGCTACTGCAACATGACGTGCGTGCTCAGTAGTGTGCCTTCCAATCTGTCCCAAGGCCCAGGCAGCTGCTGCCTTAATATGATCTTCATGTTCTTCCACCAAGCAGGCACACAGTGGTGGTATTCCCTGTAGCATTAATCAAAAGCACAGCCTTTACAAATGTAGACCAGGGAATGACAATGCGAAACAGATACAGAGAGTTAGAAAATGTTTCTCTATTTACACTCTTCTAAAAAAAGCTGTAAGAGAATGCATGCTAGTGGTGTCATACTTTTACAGCATCATGATTAGTAAGAAATTTTATAAATCTTAATAAATATAGTTAAAAATAAACAGATTCAATGTTCTAAGTCAGAGAGCAGTTTGAACAAACAGGCAAATTTAAGGTATAAAAAGAATACACAACATAATTCAGGCTGTACTGAGTAAAGGTGGCAGTTTTTCTCAGACTGAAAATAAAAGAATTTGAGTGCTTATGATTCTATGAAATCAGTTTAAGACCAGAAGGGTTCAATCACTGAGTCTTTCTTTTTTTACTATCCACAGCACTAAATTTCAACTTATCAACCTCTTTCTTGAGTCCAGTAGTTCATGTTTGACTCGCCCAATCACTTCAAGAAGGGCTTCAGTTTTTGATTTGCAGACATCAAGAGGTGGAGACATCACATCCAGCTGTTACTAAAGGTGTTCTGGTTCAGGATCTTTATACTTTTCCCACAACTACTTAGTAGCTGGTATTTTATGCCAAAACACTCCAGTAGGAAACATTTCATGCTACTTTAGGTAAGGCAAGGCTACTAAACCTCTATTAAAAAAAAAAAACCTTTTTCTCCATCCCATTAATCCTTCTTTACTCTTTTCTGCACAGTTTTCTGCTTTGTTGTTTCAGGTTTTTCCCCCAAGATACTTTTCAAATACAGACAGTAGAACGATATATTTTACTAAAACAAATAGATTACCTTCTCTTTTCCAATAATGCTTCATCTTCTACTCTTTCATACGACAGGACTAAATTGTGGGGGGTTTTGCCACTGCATTACAGCAGAAGACCAGAATGAAGTGTTTGTCCAGTATGATCCCAAAAATCATTGTTCAAAATCCATCCTTTCAGGTTAGAGCACCATGGAATGGAACTATCACTTTACATCATCAGTGTCTAACTGCATACGGTTATGCCACAGTGCATTTCTTTCAAACGGTTCCAGTTTAACAAGCCCCATCCTCAGCACTATGTACCACTCCACAAGCTTAATCTCCCCTGAAGCAGTTTGTTTTTTTTTAATGGGTTTTGGATTTATTCAGGTTTGTTATTATTTCTTTTGTAGATCACTCATTAACATATTTAATTTCATCAAAGTTTGCCCAGATCCCTACAACAGCTCTCACAACAGTTCCATTCAGTTATGATAGGAATCATTATAAATCTTCAAAACTCTAACTTAGGGGCTTCCTCAAGAACTTAATTCTGGTTTCATCCCACTTAATGTCAAGCACTCAAAAGCAGAAGCATATTTGCTCTAGGCATCGCTAAAAGTGGAAAGAGACACATCCAGAGAAGAAGGGCCTCCAGAGATGGCAAGAAAAAAGCATCAGTTCCTTTCTTTTTAAAATACCGAAGATCATTTTTTTGATCACTCCTACTTTCCCTGCACACTACATGATGTTGTAGCAACTTCCATTTTTCAACTTGCATTTCTACTAGAAGACATTTCTCTTCCTTTATTTATACTGTTTTGTTGCTCCACTCATACATACATTTTAAATGACTGACATAGTGTGAAAATGGGTCAAAAATGTTAGTGGAATTGTTTCCTTCCTTCTGTCATTGTTTAGCATTATTCACATCAGACTACTAAGCCAGACACTAATTTCACCTACTGCAAACATTGCAAATTCTCCCTCTTCTATATCATTGCCCAGCAGAATTTATTTAAACCTGAAAATGTATAACTTTACTCATTTGAAATGTCACTTGTACAACTGAATCAAACCACAATAGATAATAAACTGAGGTCTTTTCAAGTCTGAAGATGGCTGTTGCAAGATATTCCTGCAATACTAGCAGAGCCATGCTTGTACAATGAAGAACATGCCTTTAAACACAGTTGTTCCAAAGAAGCTTTCAATGCAGCCACAAATACACATTTTAAGAGGAAGCAGACTACAGAAATTCAATGATTTATTTTCTGTACCCATGCAATTGCAACACAGAAAAATCACACACTGTAATACCAACTAACTCACAATGATCTGTAAAAGGTTCAACACCATTTTATCAGGTTGTCACAGAATTTCAGTCATAGAAAGCAGCAATACTAGGAGAAAGTGCATTCATCAAGAGCAAGTACATAATCCTGTCACAAAATACATTCTCTGCCTATGTTAATTTGTATCTGTACCAAAGAATACTGCTGAAGAACTACAGGAAGACAACAAAGTGATAGCTGACCTTGGAGACAATCACTGCCATTGACAGGTTCTCCGAATGAGCCGCCACATAACCAAGTGCCATGATGCCAGGCAGTCTGATAGTCCCTCTGCAGCTGCTAATGCAATCAACCACAGCAGCAACTCCACCTGAATTTACTATAAACTGGGAAAGCTGAAAAGATAAACAGAAGAGATTAGATACTCTGAAGTATCTACAGGCATAAAGAACCACATCAGAGAAGGCTTTTAACGTATTGCTCCTGTTTTACAAAATAAAGCTGGAATAAGAGTGATGTATCATACAGACTGTTGGGAACTAAGTGCAGCATCAAGTTTTCAGGAATGAGGCTGATTTGCTACTTTGTTTTTGATTGACTTTACTGCAAGGAAATCAGAGTTCTGAATCCTTGATGCTGTATAGCATGGAATGACATATTCTCAACTCCATCATCCCACACCAGAGAAATGTGCAAATGACAGCCTATCACATGACTGGTCTTGAAGATGCACCTAATGAGCCAGATACTGTTTCATCCTATGGCCCCTCATTCCCAAACCACCATCCTATGTTCTGTGCAAAGACAGAGGGAAAGGCCCATTCCTCCTCTCACCTGCATTCTAAATTACCTCTGTGGCACAAATTCCTTTGTGGACCCTCACGCCGAGGCTTGAAGCCAAGGACAACTGTTCTGGATGTGCAAAACTGACTTGGCCTGCACCATTCTGCCACGTTAGCATGTTCTGAGGGAAGTGTCCAGGGAACACACTTGATGGGTAATGGAGTCTGCCCCAGAATGCTAAATGACATAGCCTTGCTTATAAATGATAATCAAGCTATGCAACATGGGTTTCTACCAAAAGCAAACTTGTCACATCACTTGAGGGACAGCAGTAGAATATGTATTATATCAATAATGCATAGAAATCAAAATTATTTCTTATTATTTTCTTCCATGTTTTTAGGTATATCCTATTCTCCCTACAGATTCCAAAGCAAAAGGAACATGTTCTTAAAAGTCAAAATTAAATGAACAAAACTGCAGCACATGAATTCCCAATCCAGTTGATTTCTATAAATATGAAATCCACCTTTGTCTTAAAGCCTTTAAAAGGGGATTGTTTTCTTCGTGAAACAGCCAGATGAAACTTTCAGTTAGTACTTAGGAAAACCTGTTAGCACAATTGTGAATTACAGCCAGTGGCAACCAAGTGCTACATCTGGACACAGTGCACCTGGATGTGCAGAGCTCCTGCCGTGTCCCTCAGCCCTTGCTCCAAGTCCCTCTGCTGCTGACCTTCACATGAATTTTACTGCATCTGCAGCTAGAGAGTCGAGATCCAAAAGCCATGAGTCTCAAATGACACAGCCACGTCCTCCAAAAATCCCATTTGCCAGCCTGTCTCCACTGCAACGTGCGTTGCTTGAATAGAGTTCCCAGAGCTGGCCAGTCACCGCTGTCACTCTGAGTCAGACACGGATTGTGACTTCCCATTGGGAGTCACCAAGATGCCTCCTAGTGCTCCTTTAGAGAGCTGCTGGCATGGCCAGTCCCTTGTGTGGAGGATCTGCTGCCAGAAGCTCTTCTGGCTTTACCTGCAATCCTGAGTTTGGTCTCTGGCTTCTAACTCTAGAGCCCCCTTTTGAGAATGATAATTTCTTTACTTTTTGAGGAAGTGAAGTTGCATTGCCCGTGAGGTACAGAGAGAAAGCAGGAAATGTGCCAAGACTGTAAACTTTTATCACCAGCTTAAAGACTGGCAGGCTGAAGAAACTTCACAACATTCATGTTTAAACACTTCTCAGTTGTTAAGTGTGCATCATGATTTTGAAATTACTATGCTCAGCATTAGTGTGTTCCACAAATACGTGGCTTATATTTCATTCCAAAGTCATATTTAGAGCCTTTTAATTATCTCTGTGGTCTGACAGATTACCATAGTTATAATTATATGGTTTTCCTATTTATTTTGTATTGACTTTGCCAAACATCCCCACCTTCCTATGGGCAAAAACACTGCAAATGCTCAAACTCAAACTACAAACTCAAGTTACCATCAGGTTAATAATAAATAAGAGAATTTTTGACCTTCGCTGTCATTGGAAAAATAATTAAAACATGATCCCAGCACCCCTGAAGATTTTTAAAAAGACACACACCATCTATTATTGTTAAAGGATGATCTTGCAATTTATTAGCTGGTATCATGACTTCTGTGAGGCTTTTCTCATAATATTTTTAATATCTAGGACTGACAGTACTGTCAGCCAAGAACTCCCTCTCTGTGCTGATATCTCATAGAATGAAGTAGCTAGGTATACATTTTATGATTCCCAGTTTCCTAACCCAATTCATATTCAATACACATCTCATAATATCAGCATTTCCATATTTTCCAATGAACATGCCAAACAGCCATTTGCCCTCCCTTTCGAAAAGCAAATGACAGAATAATCCTGTATTTTATTTAAAGTGTAAAATCTAATGATATGACCTTGTATTTGCATTTTCAAGGTTTTACCTCAGGCGTGTGCTTTGCTATCTCTCTAATTAAAGTTGCACCATTTTTCTTGACATATTCATCTGAGTCCTTCAGGCATGTGAGCACAACTGGGAAAATTTCTGCTTCAACCACCAACTCTGCAATATCCACTGAATGCTTTGCTATTTGGCTTAGAGCTGACAGCACCTGACGCTAGTAAATAAAAATTGTTATAAAATCAATAGTATACAAACATCCCACAACACACACTCCCCCTGCACACAAAAATCTATTGCGTAAAGGAAAACAAAGCAGGATAGGGAAAACAATTACAGCTATTTTACAATTCACTGAGTCAATTCATGCACAAATATAATGGCACAGAACATTCGCTGGCTCCTGAATAAAACTTTCTCTTTTGTTTTATCCCGTTCAAGCTTGTATGTATTTAAAAAAATACATATATATAAATATATATATACACACACACCATTTTAAACTGTAATTTAAAATTTACTAAAATCTATATAAAGTATTTTTATTTACATAAATTGGATCTGTCAGATCTTCTATTATGAAATTTTTGTGGCATTTTCATGTTGTCTTCTGTTTGGTAGAGTAAGACAGAAAATTTATAAAAGAAATTTTTTTTGTCAAACACTAGTGATTAAACATTTGACAACAGCTATTCACATCAGATAATACATTCTAAAATACCATATGTTCACTATTAACTGGCTTATCGTATAATCTTTAGTATGCAAAACCTTTTTTGTAACTGAAATGTGCAAATCTTACCTATTAAAAGTATCTGTTGCATTCTTCATATACTATATATTCTTTAAAAAACCGCATACTTCTCACTTTAAAGATTAGTTTAGCTGTTCCTCGCAGAGCTGCAGTTTATATCCAGTAGCTAAATTTGTAAATATGTGCAGAACTCTTTGTCACTAACTACATAGTACATTTTGTTAACACCCAAACCAAGAGCTTCTAAAAAATATGCACATCCATGTCTTTTGATTCAATCTCAAGTAATGACCGGTATAATGGAGATTTAAAAAAATTAAATGTACCTTCAGTTTAGCATCAGGGTTCGGGATCAGCTGAGCTAAGTGAGCGATAGCTCCTGCATCCACTACTGTCTGTGCTAACTCTGGAGAATGCTTTGAAATATCACTGAGAGTTGAAGCAGCAATCCTTTTCAAAGCAATTTCTGGCTCCTGGATACAGAGCACTAAAAGAGGAACAGCGCCTGCATCCACCACAGCTTGTGACAGTTCTGTAGGTCCAAGGAAAGTAATTAAGTGAGTATGGGTGACTGACCCTTGTGCAAGCCATTTTTCACCCTGACAGATACAGCAAAGGAAAAAGGGGAGGGTGTAGTTCACTGTCTCGACATCTGCATTTCAAATCAGCCCTCCTGGTTTCATAAACCGTGTGGACCAATCCACAACTGAAAAGAATGCAGGTCAATAGATGGACCCCCATTTACATGCACACATTTGAGGTAGATTAGGCTGAAATGGTTTGTTATTCTGTTTTCTTTTTCTTTTTTTAAAGTAAGCAGATGTCAGCTGTTTAAACCCTGGCTATTCTGCACTGATCAATAGGAAAGCATTTTATGCATGGCTAACAACAACACAGAAAGCCAAAGTACCAAAATTTTATCAACCGGCTAATTAGAGAGCATTTTACCCTCTTTAAATGATAAGCAGATATTAGCATAGATCAAATGCCAAAAACAAAAATACAAAAAACATACATAAAAGATTTATCTCACATAAAAGATTGCAAAAATGGAACTTGGTGATCAAAACTAGTCTTTGCTACCGTACGTGGGATGAGACAGAATTTTTACTTTAATGACAAGAAAATGTTATCACAATTAGACAAATGAGAAATATCATCAGTGATATTGTGTGTCTGAGATTAGCACAATATCCTTAACTAACTGCACCTTAAACAAAAAAAAAAAATATCTGAGCATGTGATTAGCTGACATGGACAAAAATTACACTATTAGAAATTCATTAGCTCTCTCTGTGTATGCAGCATTAATCACAGTCCTAAAATGAGAATTACTGGGTATCAGAAGCAAAATTCATATTATAACCAAGCTGTGCTATTTTAAAATAGTGTTGAAAAAGTGGTAAAAACCATAGGGGATTCAATAATCTATTAGGTTCTTCATTCAGTTTTGCTACACCTTATTATGCATATCCATTATTATCTTTAACATTTATCTTGACTTACAGTACCATGGCAACATATGGCTGTTGTATTTCAAGACTCTAACTTAGCTTTTGATTTATAGTCCATCCATAAAGAGATTTTCATACTAAGAAAAATACAGCATACTTCATTAAATATACATAGACTAATATAGTTTTTCATGAAATCTGTACATCATGTCATCATTACATTGTTAATATCCAAATAATGTTCCAGACCAGATTTGTTTTCAATTAGTGAGTTATAGCCACACACTGTAATACATGTGACAAGTCAAATATTTACACTCTATGTTACTTTATGATACAACATTTTAAAGAAAATATAGATATTACATCAAAAAATTAAATAATGCAATAATTTTTAAACTAATACAATACCCTGAAATTAGCTTAGTTGGCTAGAGCATAGTGCTAATAATGGCAAAGTTGTGGTTCAACCCCTGTACAGGCCATTTACTTAAGAGCTGAGCTTGATGATTCTTGTAGGTCCCTTCCAATTCAGAACATTCTGTGAATCTGTAAAATTAACTCTAGGAAGTTCATTTTTCAAATAAATATTTGACTGAAAATAAAGTGCATGCATCCTTAAAATACACTAATCATAAGATTTCAACAAACTCAAATGCTGTGTCTTCAGTTTTAAAAATATGAAGTCAGACATACCTGAAATGTATGTAAAAACCAACCTGAAAATGAGCTAATCAATATAAGTGGTATAAGTTACAGTCAGCTTTTCATGGAAAAAGCCATCCCCAGCTTCTTCAGATTGTGGAATCCATGGTGATCTACTGACCCACAGCCCAGATTAACCCCTCCAGTTGTGCCTCAGAACTTCAGACCAAGCAGAGCTTCACTGCCCACAGTCTGCTGGGAAGTGCTAAAATCAAGAACCTGATGTCAAGAGGGACATGGTGCTAGAAGAATGGGCTTCTTTGATGTCTTTGGAGCTAAAATCATGAAGTTCAAGCAGGGAGAGAAAGAGCAATATTTCAGGTCACAGCTACACTCAGGAATGTAAAAGTAACTGTAAAAGTTATTTCGAAAGAGCAAACTAAATCTGATTCAATTTAGATCAGCTCTTGCTGCTAGAAGTCTGATATCATTTAAATACTGATGGTTACTGTTGGTCATGGGTAATTAAATGGTTTTTCTTCCAGTGGTGTTTATAAGGTTCGTGGCTAATAACTTACCACATGGAGGGCTGGACCATGTGTCAAGACAGACAAGTTGTAAATGGACTGTCAGAAAAACAGAAAAGCTGAGACAGGGAAGAAAGGAAATACAGTACTCCCCAACTTGTTTCCCTCCAAATTCAGCCCAAAATTACAATTCGAAGTATTAATTATTCTATTATAAATTGCAATTCTTTTTTTTTCCCTCAAGAAAAGGCTCAATTAATCTTCCTACTTGTAGAACATCTTTAATGCAGATTATGCACCAAAGGATTCATAAAACTTTGCCATCCATTAGGAAACACAGACAGAGGTGGGAAAAAATTTAGACTGAGAAGGAGTTAGAGATGAAAACAAACTTGGTAATAAGAAATTTTTAAAAGCAAATATTCACTCAGAAAAAATTAAAATAACTAAAACAAATTACAAAAATACTCTTCCAAATACTACACCAAGGCTGTATTGTAAGGGCCAGGACAAGTCCCATAGCTGCAGAGGAGAAAGACAGCAGAGAAAATCTAATGTATGAACCTCATTTAATTCCACAGAAGGTTATGAAAACCACAGGCTTGGAACTCACATTGAGGTACAACTCAAGGAACTCGTCCAACTACATGATGATAAAGTTGAACATCTCCCTATGTGAGTGAAAGTAGGAAATTGAACTCTGTTTGTTCAGACACAAGAGAACTATGGCTCAAAACTGGCCAAAAATTAATCACTTTCATCTAGATCTACATAAGGAAGATTTTAGCAAGTGAGACTCTGCAGACAAGACTCAAATGGATGCAGAAGAAAGACTAAGATAATAAAGACAGATTTTAGAGTCTGAGAATGCTACCAGTTCTAGTACAACTAGATGTTGTACTAGAGTTGCACTGGTTTGCCTCAATACAAAAGTACTCATCAGGGATGAAGAAATTAATTCAAAGTAGGTTGAAGACTTGTCATGAGTTTCTGTGATCAGGCAGAGGGGAAAGCCAACAAAGTGGAGTCAATATCCTACCTACATACCCACTGAAAACAATGGGAAGGCTTACAGGATTATTCTAAACTAGTTTAAGATGCTAATAGAAAAACCCCACTAATATTATCACATTGGCAATAATAACATGGATTATAAAAAGCAGATGAGGATAAAAAAAGATGAAGGTGAGAAAGTGAATGTCCAGGTTGTCCCCAGAGAAAGAAAATCATCTCAATATTATATTGACAATATACAATATTATATGCCCATAGTAGAGCAGCAGCAACACCCCTGGCTGGAAGGAAATGCAAGTTTCAGTTCAGACCAGGGCTCTCAAACAGACCTTGCTGTGGTAGCAGGTGCATCCACATGAAACAACAGGTTTGACCAAGACAACCACCAATATTGTATTTTGCTGAGGACTCTGTGATCATGTTATAGCCACATAGAAAGACTCTAATTCCCACAAGCAGCCCAAAGGCTGCACTTCAAAATCAGAGGTTGATGCAGGCCTCTACAACCACAGTGCTAAAGATTCCACTGGAACCAGTGGGAAAACCTTTCACCAGGAGGATGGAGATTAGACTCAAATCACTGAAGAGCTGAGGAAGTTCTTGCAGCTGATGCTGCTTTGAGCAGGAAGCTGGACTAGAGATCTTCCAAGGTCCCTTCTAAGCTGAGCTATGGTCCATTGTATGACAGAAAATGAGCAAAATTCTGCTCTTAGCAATAAGCTTCAGTATCAACAGTGTTGCTTATTTTTGTTTTCCTACCAATTTACAATATACTGAAGCAGGTATAAGACAATGAATAAATTATCCCTTTAATGCAGACAAAGAAAACGGAAAGCCAGATTATTTGCACACTTCAAAGAAAACAATTTTGCATTTTAACTGAATATGGTGTAAGTAAAATGTTACAAAATATTTTTCATGGACCTGATGATATCTATGGTATTTGAAACACTTTACACTTGTTTTTAAACCCAATCAGTAAAAATAATGAATGCCAAAATCACAGCACATTGATCTGTACACTTTGGAGCAAGATTAGTATCTGAAATTCAGCTCAAAGGGAAAGAAAGAGCAGAACTGCACGAGCAGCTTCTAAATTTTGGAATCCGACCTGGCAAGATTTCTAACATCTTGAAACCTCATGAGACATTTGTCTTTACCTAAAATCTCACAGGCCTTCTGGAGACATCTGTTCCCAGAACAACTGCATTTTAAAAGATTTTTATATGAAGTCAGTATAGAACTTGCTAAGCAGAGAATGTTTTCATTGTTGGGGGGTGGAAGGGAAGCCTCAATTTCAGAAAATGGAAGTCTTTTCATGGGAACATACACTGCAGTTCTGAGCAGCTTTACTGGGTCATGGATGCAATTTCTGATTAAAAGCAGAGAGACCCTCACCATTGCAAACAATTATCACTGAATGCCAGGAGGCTTTGAGTGCACTCACGAGGACAGAGGTTCACATCCTGCCTAAAACAGATCAGGACTTTAATCCTAGAGACATGCCCTAATTATTGAACTTTTCTTACTGGGGCATAGCCCCAATCTTTTCAGGAGAGAGAAAAAGTCTTGTCTCAATATTGTCCCAGTTCAAAACTCTAACAATTTTTGAAACTGAAAAACCTTCTGTGGCTGGGGGGAACCATTTCACATCCAGGTCTATTTTTAAAGTTAAAACTGCATTATGTGTCCAGAGACAGTCAATGACAGAAAATCATAAACACCAGATTTTGTCAACAGGAGCATGTCAGTTTAATCCAGAGTTTCTTGAACAGTAAACACCAGCTATTGCTGTATCCCATTTCTCTATCTCTGTATCCCATCTCCAGCAATATCATGTTGCAAAGGCATGCTTGTAGCAATGTAAGAAATACATGATGCACAGTGTGATCTTTTCTCAGTATAACTCCTCTACTTTCCATAATCATTTTAGAGACATCCTGTGACTGTTACAGAGGCGGGTAAATCCCCTGAATTGGCTGTAGTTGGGCAGTTTTTCCACGGGTCTTTTGGTGTTTTTATGTTGGCATTCGGGGTGTTTTTAGTGATTACGTCTCGTGATCTGTCTATGTCCTGATGCATGCAGCTCACAATTTCAACCTAATTTCTGAGGATGCTGTTCTTATTGTCATTGTAAATTGACATAAGGTATGCACCCATTCACCATCAGCAAATAAATTATTCATAACCGTGGAATAAAAATTTGTACACGGAATTTTTTGTCTTCAATACCCCCACACCACCTACATCTTTGCAGACAATGCTGCCACAGAGTAAACTGGATCACCCTAAAGCTCCATCAGCATTCATGCAGTGAATAGCATGAAGGGCAATTGAAGTGAGTCAATATTGATTTAGTGACATAACAAAACTGCAGAAATGTTTATGTTAAGACTAACGCAGACACACGCATACTACACACATTTATACAAATGAACACTTTTGATATTTAAATAAATATCTTTCAGAAGGAAGGAACAATTATTTTCCATCAAGGGTGGAATTCAATCCTGATGACCAAATGATAAAAGACCATTACCAGAGAGGTGTCCCAATAATTAATTTGTTGCCCAGAAAATGCAGTCTGTTAGAAAGGTGCTAACAACTCTGGAGACTGTCCCAGTAAGCTAACCCTCTAAGTGGGCAGGGGGAATCCCCCATGACTTCTGCAGTCCAACATTCTGCATTGATTAAAAAACAAAGAAAAACACTTTCAAAATCAGTCTATGTATGTTTTAGAGTCAAAACCAAATATAAAACCATGAGTTAATGTTACAAACCTATAATTAGTTTAACTTTGAACAACACAAACACTAACCATTTCTCCCACCCCTTCCAGCTAGCAGTTTCTTCCCTCAGTTCTTTCATTCACAGTGTAAACTTTTACTTGAACTATATAAATAGCTGGTAGAAGAAGTATCAACCACGTGGATCAGCGTTTAAATAGGAACATGACACCATCAGTGAGTTATACAACTGCCTGTGAGACAGCAGTGAAATGCTCAATATTGGATTCCTAGGATCTATTCCTGACTCCCAGAGAGTAGTGTGGTCTGCTGGCTAATGATAACATAGTGCAGTAAATTTGGCCTATTTATCCTGCAAACACTACTGTAATGAATGAATTAAACTTGCTTCTCCCTAGGTTTCTTCATTCACCTATGTATATCAAAGAAGAACTAATGTCAAGCAAAAGAAACCTGGTTCTGCAGTAACACCTACACAATATATAAAGATTCAGAAATCTGTTCATGAAGAGGAATAAAGCAGTGTCCTTTTATGACCACAGGCCCAAAACATCTTCTCTTAAAGCACCTCTAACATACCAGCATGGGTGCTGCTGGTATCAGGTATGCCAGTTTCCCACAAAAAGCTACAGCACTGTTGGAATGGTACAGTTACGCTAGGGTTTCATCCCAAATTTAAAATTTTGTAACAGTAGAGAAGAAAAATCATCTTGTTATATTTACCAAAATAACACAATTCATTACTGTTATCATATGACATTAAGGTAAAAAATAGCACACATGAAACTTGTTACCTGGATTGTGTCGGGCAATGTACCCAAATGCCCAAGATGCACCTTCTTTGACTCCAGGGTCAAAATCTTCCAAGCAAATCACCAGCATTTCCAGTGCTCCACATTGAACTACTGCCTGAGCTAGTTGTGGAGAATGTTTAGCAATTGCTCTTAGCACAAATGCAGCTGCTTTCTTGTAGTAACGCTAGACAAATCAGAAACAAACAAACTTTCACTAACATTAAGAAGTTTGAAGCATAATATAGTATAGACATACCTAAATTAGACTTTTTTAGTAGCAGCAATATCTCATACAGATCCAAATCAGGACCACTGGACATCACACAAACAATGAGCCTACAGTTCTTTGGGACAGCTCATGATATAAAATCTGCAGCAAGTGCATAAACAAACAGAAAAAAATGAGAGAGCTAAGAGGATATGGGAAAAAGAGAGTAGTCTAGGTAAGTCTGTTTGTTTAAGTGAGTAGTGAACAACAAGAGCTACAAAAACAAGAACTCTTAACATATTTAACCAGATTACACAGGTTATGCAGGGCAAGCTCCTAAAATAATTCTACCCATCTGTAACACCTGCAACATTTTCCACTTTCTAAAATAGATACCCTCACAATATCTCTATGAGAAAATACTAGTTACATTTGCAAACAGGAAACTGAGACAGAGAGAATTAGATCCAATAGAAGAGTTTAGGATCTGAATCCTGAAATGCCTAAATACTGCCTAAAACCCACAGCTAGGATACTGAAAACCCATCCAACCAACACCCAATACTCAATAATCCCCAATTTTGACCAAGCAGCCTGCAATTTTACTTCTGCCTATGTCCAGAAAAAAACTCACTTTGAACAGGACTAAGCACCTGGCCCTTTCGTCATAAGAGCACACAAGGTCTAAGCTCTTGTCTCAATTCTGCCCATCTCCCTCAGTGATGAACCAAATAATGGTTTCAGGATGTATATATAATGCATGACACTGCACACAGCATGGGGTTCCCACGTAAACTGCAGCAGCGATTTCTTCTAAAAGCACAGTTAAGTCTTCCCTCAAAAAATCACATTTCACTCTCCTCCTGCAGTTTTATACCCACCATTAGATATAGAAGCTGAAGGTTCCTCTACTGCCTTACATTTTGAAAATCCAGAGCCCAGCTGAAGTACTCTGGCCAGAGAAAACCATGTCATGAGAAAGACAGGTTGTTCCCCTCCCTCATGATTCCTGGGGACACAAGTAACCTGCTGCTATGTCTGTGTGCCTGGAGCATGCTCTCCAGCCTGGGCACTGACAGATGATCCCTATGGACAAGCTCTAGAGGGCTCTCTCCGTATGCCAGCTGGCTTTGATCTCATCCCAAGATGCTGGATTCTCCCCTGCTCTGCACAGGGAGCCTGGGCACTTTGCAGTGCTGGTCCTACTGTCAAGGCACCCAAAAATTAAACAATGCAAAGCCCACATCCCTTCTGGATCAAGTCCAGAAAAACAAAGAACCATGTGAGTGCTTTTGTGCATCCTGTAAGGTACCCAAACACCTTCAAAAGCCTGATCTAAAGCACTGAGATATGGCAACAGAACAGTATCTGCAATGCTCCCCCAGGAAATAAAGCGCACCCAGGCCCACTCCCTGGCCCTAAAGGAAGGTGACACAGCATGACACATCCGTGCACCTAAACTCCTCTTTCCTCAAAGCACAGTGGCCTCATCTATGCTACTGGAAACTGCTCCTGCCTTGTGCTAGCCTTCAAACCATGTCCAAGCATTGTTGAGTAATTTGATGGCTTGTACTGGCTAAAACCACATCAGAGAGCATGCTACTGATTAATGAGCACAGTCATCTTTCAGTGCTCCAACACATGCCCTTACCTTTCTTAGTTTACCAGCACTGATATAATTCCTTTATGCCAAAAATCCAGTTTTCTAAGTTAAGGTCTACAAACAGGTACATTAAACATAATTTACAAGCAAAGCATTAAACCTCATTTAGAGGGAACAGAAGTTAAGGAAAACAGCACAGACAAATAGTCCAATCCCTAGATAATGTAAGTTATTGTAAGTTTTGCTGAACTCAATGGAGTCATATTTGTTTACATAAGTCTGTACAAATATGGGTATGTTGTTTCTGTTAAGTAATTATGTTCCTGGCAAAGAAAAACACTTCTTTGTTTTCATTATTCAAAACACATTCTTTAGAAACAAACCGTATTCACAGGCATGGCCTGAATATGCTGTAAAACTGAATTTTGCTCAGTTTAATTGACAAAACATTGATCTGGGATGTTACCCTGTGATTGTTCCAAATAAATCAGTAGAAACAGTATTCATTGTGTGCTCAAAGAATCTCATCCTTAAATACAGATGTTGATACACTAAAAGTGAGTGGAATGGAAAAGGTTTCTTTGCCTGTGGGAAGTGACAAACTGTCTGCTTGCTAAACTCTGCATGAACTGGATGAGTTTCCTCCTCTTGCCCTCAGTCACCAAGGCATAGCAGGCTTTCCATGACCTCACACAAGTCTTGCTGTTGCTTCCTCTAGTTACTCTATCTCAGGGTACTTGAGCTAATTTAGTGAGGGTTTCAAGTCGTAGCAGCGGGTAGTTTCCAAACCAACAGTGGGTAGAGTTTTGTTCCACATATTCCCTTAAAAATAGAAATAAAATAACCAAAATGTTTATAACCTCGTCTAATTAAAATCTTTACCTTCTTTTCATACTATACCAGTATCTTGCCATCAAAGTTTTTCTTTAGTGTTTTCTTTTCCAATTTTAATTGTATAATGCTTCCATATGCACAAAAAGTATGCAATTCGTACATTTACTTTTTTTTTTTCTCCAAAGACTGAAAATGAAAATATATGGTTTTCCAAATTATATTTCCATTGAAAACCTACTTTTCATAAATCAAAGCTGCAGCACAAGTGTGGTTGTGATGTAAGTGCACTTAACACTTCGGCTGTCAGTTTCCAGCTGCTAGGAACCTTACTTGAAAGTATTTCTGTTAATTTGAATGATGCTAGGTTAGCATCATTCAAAAAATCAAAGCTGAAAGAGACACAGAGCTTGAAGAAAAATGTGAGGAAGGGAGTGGAAGAGACCAACAGATTTATTTGCATTGCAATTGTGACTGTACTTTGTTTGGTTTTGACAAATATTAAGATGAAAACCTTTCTGTATATTTTCCTGTGTCAGAGGCTTGTTATTTCTCACACTACAGATTTCCAAAGGCCTGCATTTGGACGTACAAAGTATTCCATTACAGAAGTTCAGGGGTTTTATATGGATTTTACACATGTCTGGTATTACGGACAAAAACTAGTCAATTATCACCACAGCTTCCAAACTGTCTCCTTTTTGAAGAGGGACCTTTTACAAAGCATCACTCAACATTTTAAAAATATTACAGTGCAATGAATGTATTTCCTACAGTGCATCAAACGGTAATAGAATATTTTAAAGTCAAGCTTACTTGAAGTCAGACTTCGGCATACAGTACACAGTGATCTCTCAGGGGTTCAAACATACACACTGCTCTGACTTCAATACATTTATTGCCCTATTAGAATAACAGCAGATGCTGATCCAGAAATATTTCCCTTTCCCTGTATAATAATTTTTAAAAATATTACTTAAGAGAACAATCACGCCTTACATTCTCCTCGGGCAGTACACATACGAGCTGTGGAAGAATTCCTGCCTTCACGATCACCTCTGCCAGCCCCACGTCATAATCAGCGAGTCTCCCAAGAGCCAAGGCAGCGGTCTGGCGGATGCTCGGGACGACATCCAGCAAAAGAGGTCTCAGCAAACACACTACACCTGAGTTGTAGTAGGAAGACAAAAGCCGATTTGGTAAGCAGAAGTTTTTCTAAACATTTGCCTTTATTCCTAAAAACCTACTGAATTACTCTTCCAGGGAATAAGAACATGTAGGAAATCCAGGTGTTTCACTGAAATGAAGTTGGCACTTGATGGCACTGCTGACGTTTCTGCCCACTTTTCATAGGTAAAAAACAATTCTGAAATCAGAAAAAAGGTACATGTAGAAATAAGGTGTATTCAGATATCTATAAAATACATCTTAAAGTTTACACAAGAAACCCAGTTATATTCAAACATACATAAAATGCATGTGTTACCACGTGCATGGGAAACTCCATCTGGAGATCCTGGTGAGAAGACACTGGTGTGCTCCTCATTCATCATGCCAGTAGAACCTCTGCATTGAACTACACCAAATTACATTTTATCTGTTGTAAGCAATGACTGATCTGAAGACCAATATCCATAATACATTACACTCCAGATAGAAGAGTTGTAGATTTTCTTATCATGTTATTATTTATGATGTGTTTTCACTGATGAATTCACAGTATATCAGCTAAGCACAAAAAATGTGAAAGCAGCAGCAAGGGAAACTATAAAAAGTTACAGACTGAATGAGTGGATAACAAAATGGAATGTGAAATGGAGCTCAGGCAGGGAACACAACTCCAACCTCACTTATGCAGTGATGGACCCCAAACAGATTACTACCAACCAGGAGAAAAACTCAGTGTTAGAACAGAGTTCTATAAAGATCCCAGCTCCTGCTCAGCAGTAGAGGAGAAACTTTACCTGCAGAAGTATACAGAGTGCTCAGGAATATTGGGAAAGGGGTAGAGGCTAAAGCAGGGGTCATCACTATCCTACATTTAATACCCTCCACTAAAATAGAAGTGAAAAAAGCTCAGTGAAAGGGAACAAGGATGATCAAAGATGACCAGTCTGTATGTGGAGGCTCTTCATGTTAGTTTAACAGACTCTTCAGTAAGGGTTGAAATGAGATCCAAATGGTTATACAAAGAATGTGACTCGTAAGGTCTGGGAAGGGAAAATTACTTGTATTGTGATCCTTAAAATGTCCCTGTAGCAGCCAGCTCCATGAATTAACATTTAGGACTTTATACCTTAGCCAGAAAGCAGAGGTCTCTGAAAATTGAGATGTGTTACAGCAGAACAATGAACACTCAGAGCTACAGGTCTCTTCATACCAGCTCTCTCAGTCCTTTCCACTGATTTTTTTTTACAAATATAAAGATCTAGTTGAGCAACAGTGAAAGAAAGCAAGACTTGCCTTCTCAAGGGTTCCTATGGTTATTAGCACTGAACAAAGGCCTTTTGGTGTGACAGTGCCACACTGGGGGATCACTGCCTAATGGCAAGCAACAAGCACCCAGGTATTCAACAGGCACTCCATGACAAGGAAAAGCTGAGGATCTCAGGGCAAGGAATAGCCCAAGGGGATGCAGGCTATAAGAAATTACACCTGTAGCATACTTCTTTCCCTAAAAAGAAAAAAAAAAAAAGTAAGTAGAGGAGCAGTAAAAGTCTCACTTTTATTTTACACCAAAACCATATTGCTCCCAGCAAGAAGAAAATAGCCAAATCATCTATACATGGCTCTGAAGGGGCTGGAAGAAAGACACAAAAAACTAACCATGGAGGCCATGCTAGCCACTAAAAAAATTTTACGAACGTCAATACTCTAGACAAAAGCTGCACCATCATGAGAGGTACCAGTTCACAAGACAAAGTAACACAGGTTTCAGGGGGACACATAACAAAAGCAAGTAAACTGAACCTATGGAAACAGGTCTGTAATACAGCTGGGGTCTGCTCACCCTTCTGTTAAAGCCACTGGGAGCTGAAAGAGGCCTCCTGTGTACCAAACGACAAAAGATAGATCCTCCAGTATTGTAAGATAAATGTGAATTCATTTAGCACTTGCAGAAATCAGTACTTCAGAATGGGGTCATCACTGCCATCTTCTCATGAACTCTCCATGGCAGGCATAGTGTCATTAGCAAGTTATGCTTCATATCAAAAACCACTAAATACTTTATATGACAAATCAGAAGTAAAAACAAACATGTGAGTTGGGGCCAATGCCATGTATCATCTGTTATCTTCTAGCCAGTCATCTACACCCTCTGTGGGAGGGTATTTTTTTGTCCTTCCCTCTAACATCCATTGCATGGTCAAACAGCTGCTGAAATTCCTAAGGGGACCTCACACTGTTCTTATGATCTACATTGAAGGTATTCCAGTGAAGCAGGAACACTTACAAGTAGTTCACTTGCATTTAATGTACAGATACTACATTTGAGCTCTTGGCTTGAGGTAATATAAAAACAAGATTATTTAATAGATAGGCGAAAGAAAAGAAAAAAAAAAAGGAAAGGGGGAAAAATAATTTTACTAATATAGAAGAGCCTGTCAGAAGTGGCTGGGGAAGAGGGAAAGGAACACTTCAGCCTGCAGCTTTCTGACCCTAAAAAAGCTAAGAGTCTGATGGCTGGGACATTAAACCAGAATGTATCAGACAGTTCAATTCTGATGATCTCAAACCCACTGAAATTTAAAGAGACCAGAATCACTTTACCCAGGAGCTAGGTCCAGGCCATGTGACACATTTCTGACCTTTAAGACATACCTAGGCACAGCAAAATGTAATACCACATTTAACACGGTTTACATACATACATGATTTGAGTTGTTCCAAATGTAAGATTTATATATTTTGTATTTTCAAGATTAGCTGATACAGCTTTCACTTTTGGAACAGCCTAAAAAGCCTTCAGTCTGAAAATACTTCCAAGCAGCATGCCTCCCCATGACCAATGCCTTTCATTTCATGACAGTATAAACCATGTAAAGTTTGGTGATGACATTTAAGCATCAGCACACAATGTTCTACTGCAAATTACTTTAGCTGGTACAACTTATAATAAGGAAAGAGATGAAAAATTAAATGGGAGTTACTATTTGAAGAAAGGACACAAAATGTTGCAACACAGTTACCAAAAAAAAACAGGTTTAGAAATAATAGCAACTGTGCTGGTCCTCAAGGAGACTGTATTTTCTTAAAGTCATGCTTGAATGTAAGAAGAGACAGTAGACAAATAATTACAATGGAATGAGTTTTGGAGAAATAAAACAAAGAAAAAACAATTCCTGGTGCTGTACAAGCCTTATATTCACATCCAATTAACTGAGAATTGAGAGAAGTATATATAGGCTTAGACCATGCCTGTGCATTGAACATAATTAAAAACTTTTACCTCTAGTTTTCACCTTCTCTTAAAACCACTTTCTTTCTCTGTGTCAAGATGCTTTCCTTCACCTCCAATTATTTTGCAAGACCAACTGCTTCAGGAGCTTTCACTATGGTCATCATTTTTATATCTTCAGCAAACCTAGTATTTCTTCTTTACAGCACTTAAAAAAATAATTCTGAGAGTGTGAAAGCAGCTACATAGAGATTCTACAGTCTCCACTAAAACACCTACAGGAAGCCAAGATATCCAACCTTTCCTTCTAGGACTTTTGAAGACAGTGCTGTAAAGGACAGATGTGCCTGGCACAGGATGAGGCTTTCCTGCACTGGGCCCAACCCAGCTCTTTGTTCCAGAGACAGCTGTATTTGGTGACCTCCTCTATTTGATCTCTTCCTTTCATCTATCCTGTTTACAGCAAAGTCTACTCCTCCAAAGACGTCCAAGCCAGGATTCCTATCAGCATTTTTAATTAAATTCAAATGTATTTAACATTACTTAGAGCAGGAAAATAGGCAAGAACCTTCCAACTACTTCCTTTTATCTTGACCATTCACTCAAGTGAACAGGGCCATACAGATCATGGAGTAGCAGCGTCTTGTTGCTGTAAACTTTAGAACTCTTTGGTCTTCTTCTAAATACGTCTGTTGTGACAGCAGTAGGAAATTCATTAACTCTAATTCAAAAGCAACCACACAGAAAGTAAACTACAAAATAAAGCATTTAGACTATTGGACTAGATTTATTTTGGAAGAGTTCCCACTAGCACTCAGAAACTGAGTAACAGAGAATTACTGCCAAATATTCTCTCTTGCATCACAGAACCTTGACTGACATTGGGCAAGGAACGATTCCCCTTTCTATCCTCAGTTTCCCACTCAAATTTGTTTCAAAGAATGACACACTTTAGAAGCTGAATCACTCTTAACACACACTTCTCAAGTGGAGCTGTTACACACAGGCCTGATGAACTTTCTTTTAGCAAGCAAGTGCTGGCTGCTGCCTATCTGGGAAACAAACAAACAGAAAAAAAATCACTCGGGGCAGAGAAGGTTCCAATTTCTTTTTCATTCTAAGTTTCTGCAGGAAAAAAACAGTCACTATTCTGGAGATGGCAATCTTTGCTTGGCCATTTTGATATTTTGGGGAAAACAACCTGGAATTCATGCAAAATACTTCTACCCTCCTCCCATCCCCATCAAATCCCTGTCAAAACAGAATCACTACGCTGGAAATTCTTTCCATTTCTGCATCTGAAGATGACTACTCCTACCTCATCCTCCTTCCTTAAAGGAAAAATAATTTCTGGTTTAAAATGTGGGGGGAAAAAAGTCATTCTACACTACGGTTGTCTCTGGACACACTCTTGTCTTGAAGATGCTGTCCTTCTAATTTATGCTTTCGACCAAGATAACATCTTCTAATTTTTGTGTGCTACCTGTTACATTTAGAACATCCACAGAGTTAACAGTAGCACTCAAAAATTCATCATATCAGCTTGATTTTTCAGAGCTCTTTATGTCAAATTCAGCTGACTTAACAAGGAAATAAAATGGAAATTTATTTCTGCCTCACCCCAACACCCTATCTTCAACAACCTTTTTCTAGGAACTGCATAGCAGTGAGTTTTAAATCCCCTGCTTAAAACAAATTTCCCAGAAGAGCAGTGAGAGAGAATTTTCACACTTGCTCGTCTTGACACAGCCTCTTCCAGAGACAGCAGAGTCTGCAGGTCTCAAGTACATACTCCTCAAGTGGGACCTGTCACGAGAAAGGGCTCCTCACTGCCACAGTTCCATGCACAGCACAGCCACCATCCTCCAGAGACCCAAGGGAACACAAATACAGTTTGGTAACAGAGACTCTGGCTGATCAAGTAATTCGTACAGCAACTGCCAGATGGTGTGGGACATAATGCAGATTCAGCTTGACAGTATCACTGAAGATTCCTGAAGGATCGAGGAACAGCAAGTTTCTCCTCCTTAGATGCCAGACCCTGTTTCTGCGTTAATGAAGCAGAACTAATCCTGTTACAAGAGGACAAATTTCTGAAAATACCACTTATAGGGCTTTTAGTGGCCACCATGCAATTGTGTACAGACACACCAAAACCAAGGTGGTCACAAGGAGCTGCTTATTTTTAATGTCCACTTGTTAAGATGAGAATAAAGTTTCTAAAAAATTCTGGTTTTGACATTTCACTTGCAAATCTCCAGACAGGCCAGGAGACTGAGAAGAGGAGGAACAGTTGAGCTTTCACTTGATTGAGCTACAGAAAAAGTCAATCCTGTAGCTTCAGCTGCATTTTTTTTCTCATTCTGTGTCACCTCTCTTGTACTTTCCTTAAAACAGCCTCCTTCTTCCCTTCATAAGGCACCACAATGTCATAAAGCCTTTGGAAAAGCCACTCTCCACACCTGATCTACTACAACTGCAAAGACAACCTTTGGTCTTTTATGCCACATTACATTAATCCTCTCCCACTTCTGCTGCTAAAGCTCAGTAAATTAATATTTTTTTAGAAAACAAAACAAAACAAACAAAAAACAAACAAACAAAAAACCCACAAAGTTGTGTGCATCCCTTACAAAAGAGAGTACATAAACTCCAGTGTTGAAACTGGCTACTTGGGGGCACTGGAGTCTGTCCGTGCGTATACACCTGCAAGATCCAAATGCTCCCAGGCTTTCTATTAAGCACAGTGCTATCATACAAAACCTGCAAATCATAAATTCTTTAATATTATATAAAATATGGAACTATATCCTAAAATCCCACCCTATGATCTGGTTCTGATTACTCAGGGCCAAGTGTCCAACAGTCACACTGAAAAACAGTATATTTAAAATACACACATCAGAAAAAAAATTGAAAAAAGCATGGGCAAAAGCATTCCATGTAATTGGAAGAGGGAAATCAATTTGAACAGTGTTTTCTTAAAAAATAAAGGCTCCTAAAACCAATCCAGAGATCTGGAAATACAGTTTTTAAAACCTGTCACCAGTGGAATAGGTCTGCAGCCAGGAAAGAGCTAACACTGATGACATCACCCTTTGCCTACAGAAAAACAGACCACGAAATAGGGGAAACCTGCCACAGCACAAGGGCTGCTGGTGGTGACTCAGGTGAGTCCTGCCTCCAGGCTTTAGCCTCTTGCCAACATGGGTTGTGTGGAACAGGTACAGGAGAAAAAGCCCAGAGGTGAAAACGGAGGAGAGGGCTCAGGACTGGAGTGTAAGGCTGAGAAGCAGCTTGAAAGCAGGGATAATGGAAGGGAGACCTGGGCTCAGGGCTGTGGGCTGATGGAGTGGGAGGACACTTGGAAGAGATTCGCTGAGAGAGGGTCTTCATTTACAGTGACATTTTGGAGCTTTCCTGGAACCCTGCACACTGTCCAGCAAGCCAGAAAGGCAGAGGAGCAGCAATTGAAGTTATGTGCCTGAGATGATAGAAATACCCCAGCAGCAATGTGAAGGGAAGCCAGGTGTGCAGGGCCCCAGCACACAGGCTGCTGCAGCACACATCTGTTTTTCCATGTTCCATACTCAGCTTTCCCCATGACTTCTGCAGTCATTACACTTAAGAATGTGATTAGCCCCAAGAAAGGGGTTAAAGAGCTGATCTTCTAATATCTGTAGAGTCAAAGTAGCGAGACTAAACTGTTTCTAGTTCACAATGACAGCCTTAAATAACTCACGTATTAAAAGCAACATTCCCATCACCATATGTTCTAATGCAAGACAAATAAAAAATAATCAAATAATCAATCAAAAAAAAAGGCACAGAAGTAATTATTCTGATACATGTATTAATCCTGAATTGTAAATATCTTCAAAAAAATCAAAAGAAAATGCAATTTCAAAGGAGTTGTTTATTTACAGAGCGCTACACTTAACAAGGAAAAAACCTAAGAATTAGACCCTCAGTGACTACCACATACTAGTCACACACATACTAGAAGCACTTCAGATTTTCACCTAGCTCTTCTAAAATACAGGCAGCTGCCTAAATCTCAATGCAAGAATGAGAGCTCAAGTTCATCTGCCATTATAACTGAAAATAGCCTGTTTCTTGGATTTTAAATTTTGGAAGGATGAGGAGGTGTGGAGCTGAATAATGCAATCCAGTACCAAACTCCATGAGCAGTAGCCACCAAATGAACAGATTTATATTTAAAGAGCATATTTAAAGTTGTTACCATCAAAGTAGTTTCTCCCATTCGTCAGCAGCCCTCAAGAAACAAGATTTGATAAAATGTCTGTCATTGCTTCACATGTATATTTACTAAATGGAAAAGGTTTAGGAGTTTTGGAGCAGACTTTTCTCCCCAAGTATCAACTAACTAAACATTCAAATGACAAATCCTATAATTATTCATGGTAGTATTTAATCATAAGGAAAAACTTTATCAAAGCAAAACTGAGAATTGGAAAACACACAGGAATGAGCTCCAACAAAAGAATCTCTCTGATGATTCCTTGCACTTTCTTGCCACCAGAAAGCTGTTAAGCTCCCAGGCACCAACCTCCAGGACATTCTTGACCAGGAAAGAGCCAGTGCCACATAAAAGTGTTGAAGCCCAGGGCGAGGTTCCAGTTCCCTGGTTACAACATTGAGATTTCTGCCCAGTGGGAAAAGCAGCTCCAGAACTTGATGAGATACAGAAGCTGCAGAAGACAGATGCCCTAAGGAAAGGTGGGCTTCCTGTTGGCCCTGTCTTTTCAGCTTCCCACCAGTTTTCCTTACAGGTCATACATGGGAGTCTCCACAGTATTGGCACCTTAAGGTTTCTCAACAGTCAAGCCAGCATGAGGAGCTGGTGCCTCTGATCCTGCCCGCTTGCTCCCCACCAGGCAGCAGGCTCCAAATGTGCAACAATACCACTGCTTGTACCTAGTTCAATACCACAGAAGCAGGGCTTAGAGGGTAGTAAAGAATTACTTTTTCAACACTTCTATCTTTCCTGATGTTAGCATGGTGTCCAGAGACACCTCCATAAAGAATAAGGTCTCAAACAAGTATTTATTTTCCTTATAACATGTTAAGTATTTATCAAAATTACTTCTAAAATGGGATCAGATGCTTTATTCCTTGAGCACTCATCTTTCATTCTTATTCCGGGAATATAAACTGAGACCACTAATACAAGAGTACATGACAGTACATTTCAACGATTTAATTTTGTTCAAATTCAAGTCACTGTAATTTTGCCTTCTGCTTTTGCCAGAAAGATACTAAACCCTGACAACTTTTGAGATCCAGCAAAAGAACCCTGCAAGGTGCCCCTGACTCCTATAGCTAATGTAAAATAACAGCGGGCAAAGACTTTTCTCATCTTCTTAAAACAGCAATCTCCATAAGGGATGGCTAGAATTCTTATTCACCAGAATAAGAAACAAGCCCCAAATCCTTTTAAATTCAGACTTATACAGAGATATAAGTTTAGACAGGCATCTTACTTAAATCATTGCTCCAGCACACACTGGATTAAAACCATAAAAAGCACACCAGTTATCTGCTAGACAGCAATGTCCCAAAATATTTGTTTTAATAAAGGGACCAATTTTATTTCATGGAAGGTTTTAAAGAAAAACACTTAATCACCTATAATTTACAAGGAGGTTTTAAAA
The DNA here is from genome assembly GCF_017590055.1 of Onychostruthus taczanowskii. NCBI lineage: Eukaryota > Metazoa > Chordata > Aves > Passeriformes > Passeridae > Onychostruthus > Onychostruthus taczanowskii. Next base: position 7,978,893 of record NW_024500349.1, on the reverse strand, counting down.
CTTGTATCTAGCACATCCAGAAAAGGCCAAAATGAACAGCTCTCACTGCAATTATATAACTACAAAGCATTTTTAAAGACACAGGTGGGAAAGATGGTAAAATATTTGTGGGCCATCCAAATAAATTGTAACAGCCATATTTGCAGACATTCCTCTCTTGTCCAGCATCTGAAAAACTAAAGCTTGTGGAAAAGCAGCTCATGACCACAAACAGCCAAGTAGGATAATCTACACAAATGCACATTTCCACATTACTACCCAGAGCATGATCCTTGCAAATTTAACCTTCAGACCAACACCAGCTGTGTGCAGAAGAAAGTTTCAGGCCTGAGCCGATTATCTGTTCTGCAACAAATCAGTTCTCAGGTAAAGTTACCAACAATATTACATTAAACTAGTTATTTTAAAAAGAAATACAATGTAATTAAAGTCAGCTTGGCACTTTGATTGTTTTCTTAAAATAGAAACTTTCTGCACTTTTACAATGCTGAGCTGCAAGAAGCCTGCCCACACAGGATCTCTCTCTGGGAGCTGCTAAAACCAGGACTCTAAAAGGACACAGAGGGACCTTTTCATACAAATAAGGCATAAATTATTCCTATAGCCACGATGTCCCCTTGGCAAACAGAGATCACTTGTATAAGCTACAGCAGTGTCATTAACTCACCAAAAGATGGAAAACAAAACAAAGATTCAAGAGCCACAGCAAGGTAACACAAAAGGCCTGGAATCAACATGCCACTCCCATAATGAAAGGAAATGTTTCTTTAGCAAGAATTTAAGTGATAGATTTTTTAATAAAACAATTCTAATAAACAGTTGTAAACACAATAACAGAAAGTTGCAAATATTTACACATGAGTTTTCTTTTTCGTTTACTTGTTAGATGTCATTGTACTTGAGAAAAGACTGAAAACTTTATTAGATCTGGGAAAAAAGTATTAAGAACAAAATCTAGACACACCAAAACATAATAAATTCATGAATACCACATGGCAAACCCACCACTGATCCATAGCACATTTTCAAACTGTCATTCAGGTAATCAATTACCAGGCACTTCTTTTTCCTCTTTTAAGCTCAGGAACTTTGGCCGAGCACAGTGGGTCTGCCAGATGCCAGCAGCACAACAGCTGGTAGAAGTGTTCCCGCAGCTCCTCTTTCTAAAAATGTTCAATTTGGTTCACGACATCCCATGACAGCAATATAACAAAATCAAATCCCTCCTAAACTGAACCAATCTGCCGGCAGAAAGTATTTAAGAATTTAGGAACAACTTGTAAAGCCGGTATAATTTTTTTTTTCTTCTAAAAGTAGAATTTCCTTGGCTAATTAGTGCTGGCTTCATCGGAAAATCCAATCTCTGTACTTTACATAAAGCTATATCAGAACCGTGAGGAAGTAAATTTGAAAAAGGATTATACTGAGAAATTTTCCTTGGAATGACCTGGGGGTCTCAGGCAGGCACGCGGAGCAGCCGCCCGCAGCCGACCAGCGCAATTTACTTTCCCACCCCAACGAGGGGGGCTCGGCAAGCAGGGTGGGGGCCAAATCCTACTGGAAAAAAAATCTCCGGAAACTGAGCGGCCAACGGTGGAGGAGGGAGGTAAAACAAACACCGGGGAAAGGCCGCGGCGGCCCCGCGCTGCCCCTGCCCCCGTCCCGGGGCGCGCAAAACCCCGCGGCCGCGCACGGCCCGGCCCCGCCGGCTCCCGCGTACCTGCGCTCTGGAGAGTGTCGATGCTCTGCGGGCGGGCGGCGAGGTCGGCCACCGCCTGCGCGAACTGCGACCGGGCGCGCTGGTACTGCTCGAACACTGCGGGCGGCAGCGCCGGGGCGCCGGGTCAGCGGGAGGGCGGGCGGGCGCCAGCCCCGCTCCCGCTCCCGCTCGAGCCGAGCCGAGCCGAGCCGAGCCGAGCGGCGGCGGTGGTGGTGGCCCGGCGGGCTGTGCCCGGCCGGCACCGGCCCGCACACGTGTGTCACTTGCTCCCTGCCGGCGCAGGTGCGGGTATCGGCGCCTACAGAGGCTCGCGGGGGCGTGCGGACCAGCAGCTCCGCCGAGAGGGGAGCGCCGCTGTGCCCCGTCTGTAGCACAAACACAGCACGGCACCTGCGGAGGGTACCGACACGACGTGACATGGAAAGGGGTACAGCGCTGTGCGCACTCCCCTCTCAGCGGCAGGCAGCGGCTGTTCTCGGGGGCGCCGGGGAAGGATGGGATGGGGACGGGCAGGGAAGGCGCAGCGCCCGCGGGACGCGTCGGGCTCAGCACAGGGACGTGTCCTGGCCGTGCTGAGCACATCGCCGAGTCCCGCGCAGCGGAGGCTGGCGGGGAGATGTCGGACGGCAGGACCGGACCCTGTCCGCCCCCGCTGACATTTGGGAGCGGCGCCGCGGCCGCCCCGCCGGTGCGTGTCGGTGGGACGCGCTGCTCCCCCGGGGCGCGTCCCTTGTCCCGCTCCGCTGCTGCGCAACTTGCCAAGGGCTCGGCGGGCAGACGGGGAAAGACTCGCCGTTCTGGCGAAATCCAGCGCATCTCCCGGCAAAGAGAGGGTCCACCCGCTTGGCTCCCTCTTCCCTCCGCTCCCTGGGTGCGGAGGGAAAATAAAAACTAAATAAGCAAATTAAGGACAGCTCGAAGATGCTTGCCCCCAGCCGCGCCTTTATTTCATTAAGTGGTGTCCTTTGATTTCAGTTTTTTCTTTCCTATCTCACCACCGACGCGATTCCTCCTCGGGGATCTCCGCTCTTACCTTACGCCGCCGCGACGACCCACGCAAGGGGTTTTTGCGCCTCATGGGGAATGACCTTGTCCCGCGCAAGGCCGCGGAGCGCTGCGGCGCCGGGGCAGTGTGGGCAGCAGGGGCTAGCCCATGGGCTACAGCCTGCGCCGGGAGCCGCGGGAATGCGGCGGAAGAAGCGCCGTGCCCCGCTGAAGGGAAGGCTTTATCAGACGGTCACAGCGCAGTGAATGATGCGCCCGAGCGCGCCCATCCGCGCAACACTCGCGCAGCGGCAGCTCCGCGCCCCGCGCGGCCGCAGGTGGCCGGGAGCAGCATCCGCGATCTCCGTGCAGGGGGAGCAGCGTGGGAAGGGGCGCGGTGGGGAAGGATGGTCGGGCAGCAGCGCTCTGGTTCTGCCGGGCACAGACACAAGTTATTCCTGTGCCCTATAATGGGGATGGGGGGTATTTTTTTTTTCCACCAGCGTATCATTCTGGTAGATAAGCTGCGCGCTGCCTTCCACTTTTTCCCATCTTGGTGGGGTCATAAGGACTAATTACGAATAAATCTCTTAATTACTGGTTGGCAAGGACGTGGTTGCATCTAAGAGTAGACACAACCTTGGAGGTCTGTATAGCAACTAGTGCAAACGGTGGGACTGGAAAATTAAATCAGTATTATAAGAGTTTGATGAGAAATAGACTCTACATCTCCCCCAGTATCTTTTGAGGGCATTTCCCAAGACGCAGGATACTTGTGAACGAAGGTAATAGTTAGCTCTGCTATCGATCAGGGTGTTCCAAGTGAAATTGTGATCCACAACAGAAAATCAGACTTAATAGTCAATAAAGAATGTCGCTTTCTGTAGCCACACATTATTGCACAGTGGCTTCAAGATTTCATAGGCGGGTAATTTGTCCTGAAAAGCTGCAAATGTACAAAAATCAGACTACTGACAGTATATAAACATATTATCTGCTAGGTAATATAAAATTTTGTCTCATACCTTCAAGTTGGAATGCTGAAGGTACTTCAGCTGCCTTTTTAAAGTTTAGAAAAGTGTAAGAGAGACGTCTGAATTTTTTTAAACTCCTGTCGGTGTTTGCTCAGCTGAAAAGAGAAGGGGTAACATACACAATATCATGGTCTAAAATGAGCTACGTGTTTCCAAGAGTATTTAGTGCGGGGGGAAAAAAAAAAAGTCTCTTTAAGCAAACAAATTAAACAGGTGGTGTGCTATTCTTTACAAATAAAGGAGACAAATAAAATCAGATTGGTGAGAAGGTTGTTTGCCACAGAAAATATTTTGGGAAATTATCACCATGTGTACTTGAGGAGGGAACAGCTGTTAAACACATTTCTTTATACTTATTTCTGTTCCTAAGTTAAATAAAAAATAAACAAATGGTGATTAATTACTTCCAGAGGTTAAAAAAAAAAAAAAAAAAAAAAAAAAAAAAAAGCAGCAGATGTGTCGATTACAGATAAATTGATTTATCTGTCTAATTAAGTCTAATGTTTGGATAAGGAACAACAAAACGCACCCTGAGTGCCACCAAGACTTGCTGTTACACTTCGTTGCTTGATACTAAGTCTGTTCGCATGGTTAATAATAATAGTGAGGAATAAACACCATGCAAATGCGGTCTACGGAAATGTCACCGGTTCTCGCAAAAGTACTGAAGACGGAAAATCATTTATGGAAATGACGTAGTTGTGAGACTTCATTGCCTACTGCTGGGGTGCTCATTAGTAGAAAACCTGTATCCTTAAGCGGGTGGTGTTAGTAATGACTGCGTTACCGCACACGTCAGCTTAAAAAATAAACCGGAGACCAGAGGAATAAGCAACAGTTATCTAAATGAATAATGTGCCTTCGCTTTCTGGTGGGTGTTCTTTAATCTCAGACTTTGATTCACTCGGAAATACGCCCGGAACGTGGCGGGGAAGCATCATTTTCCCCAAGACGGGGAAGGACGAAGTTGCTCCTGGGATTTTTTGGAGGGTGAGGCGTGCCGAGGGCGTGGGTTTTCCCGGCTCGGTCTCTTCCCCGCGGGTGCGAGGCAACAGGTGGCTCAGCTGCGGGAGCTGCCGGGTGCAGGACCCCCGGCTGGGAGGACACTGGGTGGCCGAGCCAGGATCGGGCTCTCTGCCCCTCGACGGCTCATGCCCCGCTGTGCCCCGGCTGGCCAAGCCGCGGATGTTCCGCTACGGCTTAAAACCGCACGACGCCCATTCAAAGGTGAGATCTTCCCGTGCCTTGGTGCGGCGGCTTCCCCGGCGGTTCGGGAGGCCCCCGGGACAGCCCGCCGGGGCTGCGGGTCACCGGGGCTGGAGCCGGGCCGCCCCCGGCCGCCCCCCGCGCCCGTCGGCGGCGAGCTGGCTCACCCCGGCTGCCTCTGGAGGGTCTGCTCCTCCTGCCACAAGCCCGGCAAATTGTTCAAGGTGTTGGGGAGATATTCATAGCGTAACAGAAATTAGGGCTTTTAGTCCAGTATTTGCAGCACTCAGCTCATTTGGTGGGAAGAGCAACGCTCAGACTCTCCCACGGATCGGAGCTGGACGTGCTGGGTTTTTAAAAGCCAGGAGTTTGGACCTGGAAATGTTAGTGGGAGTGAATGGGACGTAGGCAACTGAAGTGCTCTCTCGAAAAGAGTTCACTGAGTGAAGACTCTCCAACTGCACGTATAGCCTGTGCTAAAATTAATTTGGATCCTTGAATAATTTATTTTTCAAATTTAAGTTGGGCTGTGCCATTACCTGATTTTAGCAAAAACTCTGTCAGAGAGACCGTAGGAATGGAGAGTTCTCTCTTTTTTCTCCCTGAGCTTTGGTTCGGGGCTGCAGGGACTCCGGCATTCTGGGGTCCCCTCTCCGGATTTTCGGTGGCGAGTTTAGTTTGTAAGACCTTCCTATAGAGTAAATTATTTCGGTGAGGCGAAGACAGAAACGTCGAGGCACTTCAGACGCGCTAGAAAGAGGACTTCTCTTTTTTTTTTTCACCCAAGAGGACGACGCTGGCATTTGAACAGATATTTATAACAACTGTGATCGTGTAAACGGTACAGATTTGGCTAGTGGAGATTGGTGCATCACCATTACAATCGGAAAGGCTGAATAAAAATTTGAAGACATAAATAAACCGGAAAATGGAAAAACATGTCAGGTTGACTTGCAGGATGGGACCAGGAAACATTAGCTGGTAGGGCTGAACCCTTTTCACCACGCGCATATGGTTACACCTCTGGTTTCCTGCGGAACCGTCAGCGCCTGTGCAGTGCCATTAAAAAAAAAAATATTTTTGGGACGTTCCAAAACTGAAAGCCGGGGCTTAATTTATTCTGGGGACTTGAAAGGAGCGAGGTCTTCCTTTGTGTCTGATGCTCCGGGGGAGGGTGTGTGTTGGCTTGGCTCTGAACGCTACCCGCATCTACATATGTAAACCCAGCAGCGCTTCTCCCCCCCGCGCCGCTCGGATTGCAGCTCTCAACAAAGCTACCACACAATGCGAAATGCGCGGAGCCTGCGCGGCTGCGGCTGAAAGCCAGTATTTAGCTCGCGATGTGGAAGGACCAGATCTGCGCGGTGCCCAGCGGAGCCCGCAGCGCGGCCCGAGGCCGTCCCGTCCTCCTGCACCGTTATTGTCCCTGGCTGCTGTGGTTAGAGGGGTGGGGACAGGCAGCAGCCAGACGACCGTATCCCGGTTTGCAGAAGAAGGTGTAACGAGAGGCGCTGGCAGCAGCAAAGGCTGCAAATCGCTGTCGTGTGGTTGCTATTAGCAACAAATCAGCTGAACAGCCTGCAAACCCCGAGCACCTAGGGCGGAGGTGGCAGGGAGAGCGCCGGGGCTGGGAAGGCTGGGGTTGATGGGCGCTTTCCCGAGGGGACCTCCCGTGCCGCCCCGAGCTGCCTCCCTGCAGGACGGCCGAGGGGCAGGGCAAGGGAGGGAGATGCTGCCAGCGCCGCGCACTGAGCTTCAGGAGAGGGGAAAGCCAACCCTCTTAAAAGAGACAAAATGGCAGCTCATGGCTTGTAGGCATCCTTCCCGGAGCTGAGCCCCTGTCTCGCCTCCGCCGGTCCGCCCCGCTGCCAGCTCCTCCGTGCCCGGCGGCTCTCCCCGCCTGCCCGGCAGCACAGCCCCAGCCCAGGGAGCAGCAGCGCGGTGCCCGCGGGGCTCCAGCCGCAGCCCTTGCAGCCAGTCTACCCAGCCTAGAAATCGAAGTGCCATCCTTTCGAAAGAGGCCACCGGCCACATCGAAGCGCCCGTCGGCCGGGCGGAGCCGCTGGGCTCCCGCGCTGCCGGTGTGGAGAAGCTGCGCAGTGTGTGCGCAAGCTCCGCAGCCCGCGCAGTGAGAGCTGCCTGGCAGGGGCATCACTCACTCAGCATTCCTGCACCTTGGCCATGCCTTCCTTTCAGCACCCTGTTAGCCTTTTGGGTATCTTGATTTCAGTTGTTTGGGCTTTCTACTAGTTTTTGTTTTGTTGTTTGTTTTGTTGGAGGGTTTTTTCCCTCATTTCCCCTTAAAACTTTTGTGATTGTGTACGTGGAGTTTTTTGAGGGTTCTTTGGTGGAGTGTGGAGATTTTGTTATTTTGTTAAGGTGTTTTTTGTTTTTGGGGGTTGGGGGTTTTTTGGGTTTTTTTTTTTCGGTTTTTTTTGGGGTTTTTTTGGTTTTTTTTTTTTGGTTTTTTTTGGGGTTTTTTTGGTTTTTTTTTTTTTAATTTATTTTTTGTAATTATTTTTGGGTTTGAGTTTTGGAGGAACGTTTTGGTTTGGTTTGGTTTTGGGTTGGGTTCTTTTTTTATAGACTCAGTCCACCTTGGAGGCCTCCATCAGCTGCACGATGTTTTCTCACAGATTAGAAAATGCCTCGTTGAGAAGGCAACTCCCGAGCATTCCCAGCACATGGAGAAGGAGGAGTAAGAAATGTCACCGCTGGCAGCAGTGCCTGTAATCTCTGCGTTCAGCGGAGGCCCCAGGATGTAAGGCGGCTCCTCCCGGCCTCGGCCTCCTCCAGCGGGGATGCGGCGGCCGAGGCAGCGGGGACGCGGAGCCCGGCGGCGGGCGCTAAGGGGGAAGGGCTGCCGGCTGCCTCTGCTGCTGGAAAGTGCCTCCCTGCCACGGCGGAGTTCTCACCCGGCCGCTCCCGGAAAATGTGCCCCCTCCACACCCTTGAGAACATCGGCGTTCGGAACGGGGAAGGCATCTGCCTGTTCCCGGCGATAGGAACATACACAGCCCTTTGTCTCTCTAGCCGAGGTGCGATATTCAGCTGCGGGCCATGGAAATAGATACGCCAAATGGCTACCGCGACGCCCTCCTATCCCTCGGGGAGGTGGGCTCGCCCCGAGGCCCCACGGTGCCCCGGGAAGGGCTGGTGCCGGCCAGCCTCAGCGGGAGGCCGTGTGCTTGCGGCAGGGCGGACGGGATACAGGACAACGGCGCTCCGCAGCTGGAAAACCCGGAATGCTCCGGTCCCGCTGCGCACATCCCTAAATGCCCGGGCTGGCTGGAGCACCCTAAAGGCCAGGAGGCGGGGAAGGCAGACTGGAGGCAGGACGGTGTGGAGCCTGCGGCGGCACCGCTACACCTCAGCGGAGGGCGGCTGCGGCCGGGGGTGCTGCCTGCCAGGCGTGCCCGCCGCACCCCGGCCGGACCCGGCACGGCCCGAGAGCCGCCAAAGGCACGACGGCGCACCCGCCGAGGCTGCCGGCGGAGGCCGATGGGGCGGCGCCGGGCGCCACGTTTCCTCGCCGGCCCGAGAAGCCGCGTTGCCGCCGGCGGAGGCGACGCGAAAAGAAACGCAGCAGAACCGCGGCTCCCGGCTGGGCTCCCGGGGCGGGCAGCGGCCGCTCGCCCGGCGGCGGGGAGGCCCGCGGGCTCCTCGCACCCCTGGGGCAGCGCCCGCCTCCGGCGCCGCCGCTCGCGGCCTTTCCGTGACTGCCGCTGCCTTGCCCGTCGCGGCCGCGGCTTCGCGGCAGCGAGCGGGGATTGAAGTCCCTCTCCCTGCCCAACCCCGGCAGGAAAACCTCCTTTGCCTGGGTATTACGTGTCCTTCGTGCTCTACCCGTTACTGACATTGATTTTTTTTTTCTCTTTAACCCACATCATCACTGTTAAATAAATAGAAATATCCCATCCCCAAAGACGGCGACACCGAGAATTGCCTGGTCCACACCGGGCTTTACAAGTGTTTCTGTTCTTCTGGCGGGACTCCTCTGTTGGTCGCGGGGAAAGCGAGTGAAGGAGCCGGAGTTGGAAAAAATCCTCGCTGCCAGAATCCTTGCCATCCTCGAGTTAATAAAACACAAATCAACCGTGGGTCGGAGCTCCCGGAACGGGGCAAAGACATTGAGCTGCAGAAAGCGGAGATCCACAGCCCTCGGGAGGTGAGGGCAGGCTCTTCTCTAGGCGTCCTCAGGGTAAGAGACGGGCACAAAAGATGAAAAATAAACTGTTTATAGTAAAATAAAGGAAATCCGTTTCAAGTACCCAGAGTAGGAGCAAGAACGTTAAAAATTAACAGCGGAAACAGGAAACACTTATCTGAGTAAACATTGTCTCAGAATTTCACCGTTTTAAAATTGGGAGGGCGCGAGGTGCTCGGCGGGGCCGCCGCAACCCTCCTGCCGCTGCGGTGCCTGCGGCGGGGGCCGCCGCCGACCGCCCGCTCCGGGGCCAGAAATCGGAGCCCGGCACGACGAGACAACCCGATCCTCGGCAGCCAGTTTGGTGGCAAAGATCGGAACTGCAGGAGTTCCTGCGTGGTGAGAGATGAACAGTCCAAAAGTGATGTTTGGAAGGCAGGAGTAGTCTGCCGCCGCGGCTGAGGAACCCGCGGTTCGGGACCGCGGCGAAGAAAAAAGGCGCAGGGTTGGCGGAGGCGGAAGGAAGGAGAGTTCGCCCCGGTACCGGCCATGGGAAGACTTGCTTTGGGCGCACTTTGAAAATCCCCAGCGACTCCTGGGGCAGCGGTGCGGCGCCGGAGGAGACGGCGGCGGCCCGGCGGCCGCGGCCAGAGGACCAAAGGCATCGCCTGCTCGGGAAGGGCGCCCGCCGCTGCCGCTGCCTCCGCCGTCGGGTTTCTATGCCCCCTCATCATTCAAAAATGGGGGACCATCGCTTTCTCACGGCGTTTCCTGGAGCTCCCCCGGTGCTGCCCGGGTCACCGGCGCCGCCCGCCGCTTCCCTCTCCTGCCCACGGGACGCTGCCGGTGTCGGAAATCTGTCGGCGGTACCCGCCCGCCAGCGTCGGTTTTCTGGAAGTCATGGGCGCAGGTAGTTGGGAGAAATGGTCAGTGCCGGGGGACAACCATCTCGGCTCAGAAAGCTCGTCATGCTCCTCTCCCGGCACATTTCTGCATTCCGTCTCCCTGTTTCTGTCCGTCTTCTCCAGAAGCTTTTCATGCTTCCTCTCTGTTGCTTTCCCCGGGGCTGGATCCCCATTCGTGCCGGACACAAAAGCGCTGCTTGGAGCTGCAGGCAGCTGAACCAGGGCGGAAAATTTGGTCGGATGAAGGCAGAAAAACATCCTTTTCCAGCCGGCACAGACCACTCCTGCCTCTATCCTTGACCAGACTGCTTGTTGGACAAGCTCAGGAAAACGCAGTAGACTTCGCCTTTATCCCTCCATCTATATAAACGCAACGTTGGATAATGAAAATATTCCTCTTACATGTACCGAGCGGAGATTTTTTTCCTTTCAGGGAGAACTTAGGTACATGTGAAAGGAAAACCTGTCACTATGTATATGCAAAGGAAAATATTGTGAAACCGGGAAAGCTGACATAGCAGCTTCACAAGTAGAACACCAAGATGCTATCTTTGATCGTCCTCCCAGTTGTGCTTAGCAGTATATAAGCATCGCAGTGCCATCTGCGCAGGGCCAGCAGCAAAACAAAAGTTTCACATGGCAGCACAAACATCCTCGGCGGCTTTTGCAGCTCGGCAAGAGAGCTACTAGAGCGTTTGTTCTTGTTCAGACAGGAGATGTCAAATTGGGAGAGGTCGAAAATACCGTAAGAGCTTAGTAAACCTCGAAGGGAAATATCTAACTCCTGTTTCACTGCCGAGTGCTTCACGGGCACTCCACAAAGACCGAGATTAGCTCCGCATTGATGCTAGAAGTAGTGATTAACTGCTATTTCGAGTAAAATTAAGCACATTTGGATCAGTGTGCTAACGTGCAAGCCTCTGCTGCAGGTTCAGTGCTGGTTTTTGGGCGAAATAATTCAACCAGTGCAGTGTGATTCACTCATGTAGCTGAGGGAATCGTGCCAAGATAGACATTCGGTCGCATTGAGAGGTATCTTACTATTAAAACGTATTTAGTTCCACTGAGGATTTAAAAGTAATCCAGGGTAGCACAGGCAGAACATTGCACTCGCCATCACAAAAATCAAGTTCTTCCCTTCCCGGACAGTGCAGTTTAACAGGGGCTAAGCTTGAACAGAGAGGAGGTAAAACCTGTGGTTGACTGGGATGTGAGGATGAACCATTTGCTTTTTTTCAAGAATAAATCGGGGTGAAATAAAGAGCAGCAAATGTTTTCAAGACAGGCAACCAAAACAAATCACTACAATTTCTAGGGTTTTTTTTCCTCCCTCTGTTATTTTAGTGTGCTATACTGAACTGTTCACTAAAATCTTTGGTACACCCAGAAATACTTCCCATGAGAACAAGATGTTTGTCCTTTAACACCACATTATCAACAGAGGTAATTTGCTACTTTTCAATGAATTATCCCTTTTATTTGTTTATTTCTTTGATCAGCTATAAATGAAAGTTATTCGTGTATATAAAACTGAAGTTTTTACTGTTGAAATTGAACTGTACATGTTTACTACAGGAAAAAATATCAACTCTTGTTTAACAAGACATATACATCAATAAGCAATAACCTTGTGGAGGATTTGCAATCACCTGGTCTATAAAAACAAGCAGGACAAGTAACAGCAATTTATATGCAAAAGTAATGATTTAATGACTATAAGCAAGACAAAGCAATAAGAATTGTGCTTCTTTTGCAGACTGGAGACAATGAAATGTTTAACTACAATTTTTCCGTACAAACATGAAACAATATCCATATAGAATAAACACCCTCACAAATGTATAACTGATGGGTGATGAACACACACAAAGTTCGACCAAAGCAAAGCACAAACTGAAAAGTGTTCTGGGCTGTTCATATTTTATGGTGGAAAAGTTCCTCCTATTGAAAAAACCCCACCCATAGAAGCCTCTAATAAAATGCACCTACTTGCAGGCCATTAAAGAGAAGGCATTCTCCACAATTTATTTGAAATATTAAAGTACCAGTTAAATTTTAATGAAGTTAGTACTGTACCATATACATATATATTAAAACAAATTTAGATAAAATGCCTTCATCCAGCCACTTGCTGGTTCCTTAAAATTTATATCAAACAGTTTATGGCTTCTATAATGATTCCGTGTGCTTTTAGAAACACAGTCCCACCACACCAAATAATAAAAAGGTAATCAAACAGGTCCAAAACTTCCACGTCCCTTGATTTCTTTTTTTCACTGTATCACTTCAACATTTGGTAAAGTAAAAATATTCCACTTGGAAAAAAAAGACAAAGCAAGGAAAAATTCTTTTAAGATTGCCAATTGCCTCCAGGTTATCAGAGACTTGAATGTGCTTCCCCAATACTGTAGCTCTCACACACAACGTGTTTCTTGCAGTATGAGCAAAGCTCAAACAGGCGGCATCTGCAAGGGTCGAACCTGTTTAGAAATTTAACAACCATATCATGAGTGCATGAAACACAATATTTTCTTTATAGTATTTATAAATATATCATACAATACTGTTTCCTGTTATGTCATATACCAATATGGCATTGTACAATAAGCATAATGCCATCTGATTCTTACAAAAGCGAATCATTTAAACAAGTCAGTAAATAAAACGGTAATACCCGCTTTTAGGCATACAGATTGTAAAACTGAAGTTTTCTTTTGATCGGTTCTGCGCAGCAACAGAGAAGTAAAAGATGCAACATAAGAATCAAAATGGCTAATACGCAAAAATTGTTATTCACAGTGACATGGCTACATATATGCATTTTTCTATGCATATTCTTTCAATTTTGTTGGATTTCAAGATGAAAAAGCACTTGCTTTCTACAGGTTCACAAAACAGTATAAGAACAATAACAATCGAAGAGAACGCAATGGAGGAGTTAGTCTGGATTAACAAACTACTTCCCAGGATTTGTATTGACTTCTGGAGACTCCTGGCTCCAGATGATGGGGACAGAAACAACTCCACATCATTCAGAACAGGTGAAGGTGTAACTTTCGTTTGTTTCCCAGTCCTCTGAAAAATTTACATTTCAATCTTGCGTTTCCAATAACGTCCATCCTGAATGTCACCTAGTCCGCCTTTTATAGCCAAGTTCAGTGTTACTACAAAAGAAAGCAATTTGGATGATAGTCACATGGATTAGCATCTATAAAGCTGTAATGGCATGGAGAGATCTATATAAAGGAGGGGCGAGGGTGGTAGCCTGGTTGGCACATCAACCAGATGAAGTGGCTGAGGAGCCATTTATTGATGTTTTCCGAGCTCTGTTGGTAAAGGAGGACTGGTGGTTACTGCTGGGGCTGCTGCTGGTGCCATTCATGGTGCTGGAGATGTGGGGGAACTGGGGGTGAGGAGACTGGACTGGCGTGCTGGGGCTGGGCAAACAGGAGGAGGTGGAGGGGATGCCTCCCGCTGGGCTGCTTGCCTTGTCGCTCCCAGAGTCACTTTCCAGCTCCCCACTATTATTCAAGCCTTCCCTCTGGTGACTGATCTTCATCCTCTTGCAAGTAGGTCGGACCCGGTATTTCAAGGGCAGAGGCCCATTCTGCAAAGCAAAAGGGAGACCCTGGTAAGTGCCCTGCCCAGGCCATGACCTGCACCCTCCCGGGAGGCACGCTGGAAACACTCACCCGCCTCCAGGTGTAGATGTAGGCAATATCCATTAGGGTGTAGTAGTCCTTCAGAGGCTCCTCTTCATACATCACATCGATCTGTTCAAGATATGAACCCTTGCATTAAGGAGCATCCAGGCACTTACCCCTAGCACATGACTGCCCTAAGGTAAAAGTAGCCCCACTGTCACATATATCACAAATACAACAAGCAGCAATTTCTTGATACTTTGGTATTTACAGCACTAAAAAAAAATATGTCACCAAACTCTACAGACAGATTTTTAAAAATAAACCAAATAATATATGGCACACACCAGAAATACTTGGCTGTTTCCACTTGCTGGGACCGGCTGTAATGAGAAAATGAGTCCTACCAAAAACAACCCCCAAAAACCCCAAACAAGCAAACAAATCCCTCTTTCCCCATGGGTACCTGGAAAGTGTTAGGTATATCCATCTTACTCCGCAGGAACTTTCTTAGATGCATCACTGTCATTGCTGCTGGGCAGCGCAAGTATCTTTTGTCATTCACCTAGTGGCATAGTAAAGAAAATCAGTCTACTGAGAATGCACAATTACTCCCACCAACGTTGTATTTCATGCTGAAAAAAGTGCACCTTACTAAATTATGAACTGTAATGCAACAATGCCTGCTGTCTTGGAGGGCACATCAGAAATAAGTGGCAAATTACAGTTCTAGAGAATGTAATTTAAAATTGTAACTAAATTCATATGCAAATATTTGTATTATATTTAATATCTTTTCAGGGTACATATGCAATACATATTATTTTTTAATAAATTACTAAATATATTTTCCCAAATTTTGACGAAAAATCAGATTCTGCTTTAAAAATAATACTATGGGTATTTTGAATTTTAAAAAGTTGCCTGCCTATACAGCTGTATGAAAATGCTTTACCTCTTCTGCACCTAGCGCCATGACAGGAGGTGTGCTTCCTTTATTCTAGACACAAATACCTATGTATTTTTCTCAGCTACAGACCCGCTCCAAAGTTGTGTGTGTGTGTGTGATATGTTTCCCCTGGAGCAAAGGAAAGTTATTTACCTCTTCCTTTGATTTTTCTTTTTCCTTATTTCCTTTTCGCTCCAGTCTGTGAGAAGAAATTGCACAATTACAACAAAAAATAAATACAGGTGCTATCAAATAGGTAAACATAAAATTTTGCCATTCCAGAACTTGCCTATTCTGGTCAAAGAATTCAATGGATAAGCTTATTATCTCGTCGTCTGTTATAATTCTTTTGTCTTCATCAGCCACTTCTCCCCTGTCTTCATTAGAGCCATTGGCAGCTGCACAGAAATTTCCACAATAATTTACATTTTGAAATTCAAATCAGGAAGAATTGCAATTCTCACTAACGAGAAAAAAAAAATCTTCACAGTAAGATAATGAATGAAAGCTACCTGACTGTTAAAACAATAAACTTTTATTATGCTGACTTCTTAAAATTCTGTGACGGTAATACATCACTTGTAAGTTAAAAAGGAAACAGTAAAACATCTAGCTCAATGCCACACACATTAAAGTTGTGAACGAGAAGCTTTTACCATCAGCCGACGGATGAGCAGCATAAAAATCCCTTCTTCTTTTCATTTCATCTAGATGGAAAAGCATATATTTTTCTTTTAGTAGTTACTCTGTAACTCACGGTACTGATAAAGGATAGCAGCTCTGGTTTTGTTTTTCTGCTCTTAATAAAATACCTGATTTAACTACTTACTTTTGAAAAGGCCTGGTACTAGCTTGTATACAATATCCTGGAGAGTTTTATCTGACCTGAAAAAAGAACAACCCCACAACATAAAATTAAGCAGATGAAGCAATATTTTAACCCAAACGGCAGCTCCTCACTTATAAACTTTCACAACAACGAGCCGTCTTCTACAAAGTGGGAGGCCAGTCATAAAAAGTTAACTTACAGGACCTTGTAATCAAACTAACCCTGCTCTAAATACCACTCTGAGCCAAAACTCATCCATGTTACCACAACTGAAAAAGAAGTCTCTCAGACTGAAGGAAGGCCTTAAATCTTCATGTCCTTCCTAGAAAGCACAGAGAGCAAAACGCAGCGCTGACAACAAAAATGTTTCTGAAAGGCAAATGATATTTTAAAGGCTTTTGCCTCTTAGTTTGGAAAGTTGCAACAGGAGTTTTCATGACTAGGAGCTGTGGTTGGAGTGATGCATGTCTTGGGGACAGAGAAAGTAGAGGCAAGAAATATCGGGTGGTACAGCAGAATGCGGGAGAGGGAAGAGGCAATGACTGGTCTATGCTAAAATAGGCCAACAAAAACATCTAGAGGCATCTTCAGTTTCAATCAGTGAAGAAACTCCAAAGAGACCACATACACACGAGGTAGCTTGTAAATTGACAAGCCCTTTCAGATTTAAATTGCAGACGAAGAGATAACATTGACACCGACTACTGCTGTCTCCCCATATAAAGCAAAAAAAGAGATGCAGTGCGCACTTCCCAACTTTCTCCTACCTTATATTCAAAAGCGGTCGAGTTTTGTGAACTTGGACATCACAGATAGGACAATACTTGCTGGTCTCCAAGTAACGCACGATACAGGTCTTACAAACTGTAAGTCAAACACCACAGGCTTTTAGTGATGCTCCTAGGTGCCGCTCAGATATGCATAGATAAAGGTGCGATTTTCTAAACTATGCAAGCTAGAGCAAATCGTCCATTGTCAGCAACACGCTGCTTAAGCTAAACAACTACCCAAATAAGCTGCAATTACCATGAAAAGGAGACGCTTATAGCACATATATTATTACTTTAACAAAGACCGTAGGGTCGTCCTCAGAAAATCTGCACCGCGGCTGGAACACCTACTTCCCCTCTAGTCGGGGAGGAGGAGGGCGTCGGTCCCGAGCCCCTCGGGGGGTTTGGGCTTGGGAGGATTTTTTTTTTTTGTGTGTGTGTTCCCGGGATGCCGGGAAGGCAGGGAAGCGGCGGGGGAAAAACGCGGAGCGCCCGGTCGTACTTACAGGAGTGGAGACACTCTATGATGGTTGTTGCATCAATGAAGTACCCGCCGCAGAGCACGCACATGAGATGGGGGTTTAGCTCGGTTATTTTGATTCTGGTTGTTCGGTGCATTTTGGCGTGGCGAGGAGAGGCTCTGAAAGACACACACACACACACAGAGGACCGGTCAGCGGGGACAAGCGCGGCGGCGTCCCAGGTGCCGCGGTCCGGCGCATCCCCTTCCCCCGTGCATCGCATCGCATCCCCCGGCGCAGAGGAAGACCAAGCGCGGAAGACGAAGGCGGCGGCGGCGCGGGGCCGGGCGGCGGGCGAGGGCCGGTCCCGACGCGGGGCCCGGGGGCTGGCGGTGGGGGTGGAGGAGCCAAGGAGCCCGCGGGGGTCTGGGAGCCCGGCCGCGAAGGGAGGGGAGGGGGAGGGCGGGAGCGGTCCGGGCGGGGTCGGGTGGCACAGCCCGGAGGGTGCCCGGGCGCGGTGCGGGGCAGCCCGGCCGGCGGGGGCGGCCCCGGGCTTTGGGGTCTCAGCCTGGCGGAGGCGAGTGCCAGAGGCTCCTCCCGAGCCTCGGCCATTTCGGATCCTCTCAGGGGCCTCTCTCCACGTCGACTCGGTGCGAGGAGCTGGTCTGAGATAGCTCCTCTCCCCCTCCGCTCCCTCCCTCCGGCGAGCAGAACCGCGCCGCGCTCCCGGGGACCGAGCCCCCTGCACCGCCAGTGGGGTGCCGAGCCCCAGCTCCCGCTCCACCGCCCCGGCATCCCCGCTCCCTCCTTCTCTGTTTTCCTCACTTTTCTCCTTCCTACCTTTCTCTCACCCCCAACTCTTTTTCTCTCTTTCTTTCCTTCTCCCACCTTTTGACGCTTGTTTAAAAATCATCCCGCGGACGAGGAAAGCGCGGTGCAAAGTTTTGTAAAAGGTGTAAAGAGATTTGCATCACCAGAGTAAGGTGCTTGGACGGGAGAAAACAAGTCTCCGGATACTCAAGTAACCCCCCTTTTCAGCAATAAAGCACACAGAGAAGGGGGGAAAAGCCCAAACCGACTTTAAACGGTACATTAGTGACAACATGCGAAGGACCATGTGACCAGATCATTCCTAAAGCTAAATCAACACCTTGTCAACACAATGAGGAGACAAGAGTGAAAAACAAATGTCATTTCATAGTCTGAAATCCATCAAACCCCATCGCAAGCACTGGCACCAACGCTGGATGCATACACACTGTTTAAAATGAGAGGGAATAACAGATAAAGGGAAAAGCACACACAGGGAAAAATCCCTGTCAGCCACGTCAATTGTAGAGTAAATTATTTTCTGTCAACCAGACCCTGAAAAATGTAATGTAACAACGTTGCTCCACTCCAAGCTATTAATTTCCCCAGGTCAGTGCTTCCAGCACACCAACTCCTGCCCTTGGTCCCCTCTCCTCCCGAGGCAGAGCTTGCGAGCCACCTCTCACCGCAGCACCGAGTGCTCAACATGCGAGCAGGCACTCGCAAACTTCAGTGTTAGGCGGCGGGAGAAGAAAAAAAAAAAAAAAAAGGGAAAAAAAAAAGTGGCAACACAGTGAGGTTTCTAAAAGCTTTGAACGTCAGCAAAACTGACCAGGACAGGGGTACAACATTCGTCAGAAGTGTGCACAGCGCCAACGAGCGACCCCGACCAGGAAACTTCTCTTGCTGCTGCAGGAGAACCCTTGAGTGAACAGCAGATGAAACTCCCCAACATCAAACCATAGCCGGCCAGCACAAAGAAAAGCAAAGTTCCAGAAGCACCAAGCCAGACCAGCTCCCCAAAGCTGTTCCCAGCACCGTGCGGGAAAGCAAGACCCCCGCTGCATTGTACTGCGGTTTAAATGTCGCTTCCAGGGTCCCTGACCCTCTGCTTCTTCCTTTTAAACTGATACCGAGGTTTTGCTTTTCCCAGAAAAGGCACAGACGGAGTTTCTACACGCCTCTCTGAAGAACCCAGCGCCCTGAAGCCGGCGGCTCTGGAGTCCCTTTAGGTACTTACACATGGACAGCTTTCACGGTTCTGTGTTTTATTTGTTCAAGTCACTACCTTATAATTTATAAATATCTAAACCAAAAAAAAAAAAAAAAAACCAACAACCCAGCAGTGACCGAGGTCACACAAGTCGGCTGACCGAGAATTCCGTCCCAGCCCTGACAGACTGGGACAAACCTTTCAAGACATTAACGCGTTTATTTCACGCAGGCGAAGCCCCTTCCTAAATGGAGGGGGATTAAATTCAACCGTGAAACCTGTTTTGTCGAAGTAACCCCTAAATGCGGATTATTTATTGCCCAAAGTTAGCACATTTTCAACGTGCTATGAGCTATCTTGAAAATCACTGATTTTCCCCAGCGAGCTGAACCAGGCACTTAATTTCTCCCCAAAAGCCACCCGCACAGGCACACGCGTGTCTGTGCCCGCGGGGATGTAACATGAACGCAGGACATTTTACTACATCAGCCTGAGTTTAATATCTTGGTACGAGGGAAACCCTTGCAGATGTTTTTTTATGCCCCTGCTGATCTCACGGTGAATGCCAACACTTCACAGAAATACAAACAGCCTCTTAGCCAGGACAATATATATTTACACATTGACACACGGAGCAACTAAACGTAAAATATATGTGGATAATACCTGCTACAAGTAAACACTGCCAGCCAACCGATTATACAGAGGCCTTAAACAAGTTATGTCAAAATGAAGAAAAACAGAAGTGCATTCTCTTGCTAAGAATCAGCTACATTATTAAAAATCCATAAAGGCAATAAGCTATCAAACCTTGCTCGACAGGTCTCTAACAGAAAATACATACATAAAAAAACCCAGAAGCATCGCTCGGGTAGGTTTGTGTACTTTGTACCCATCTCCTCTCGGAAAACTCTCATCAGGAATAAAGCAGCCTTCATTCTACATCTTCACCCATTATCAGCCAGAGCCACTTGTACTATCGAGCCTGTTATTACTCTTTCGCTTAAGAATGGCCGCATATGTTTTAAAGGAGAGGACAGTAGTTCTTTCAGAGGAGGCACACGAACCTCAAGTATCTCTGCGCAACTCGCTTCAGCGAGAGAAGACCTGAATATTGGCAACAGAGTGCAAAAGGACCCCAGGCTCTTAAATCGCCTCCCTGGGACTAGGCATAAGACACAATCCATCTACTTTAAAAAATACAGCAAAATGTTAATTTTGTAATATCTAAGCGACCAGGTAGGTCAAGACTTCGTGTCTCTGGCAAAGTGCAACACAAGTCTCAGTTTCCAGGACGGGCTGCACAGAGTCACTCAAAGTAGTTTTACTGGACTGTACTGAACGTCCCTGGTCTTAGGGACAGTCCCATTACAGAAGCTGCTCTCACCACTACAGACTACGCAAAAAAATTCTTTTAGCGACAAGCTTGCAAATGGGCACACATGCCCAGGTTTTCTTCGACTTTCCTGGAGAGTGGAGGAGTGAATCAAAGTTTTTAGAGGCTGAAAAGTTACTGCCTCACTTTTATGGAAATGCGATTTTTTTTCCTGCTTATTTTCACCTGATTATTTGCAAATGTTTACAGCAGACACACAGAAACATCCCGCTTTATATATTGCCAAGGCCATTCAATTATAAAAACATAACACCAGCAACTTTCAAGTGCTGCCCATAAGCAGCACGAGGAGCCCACTCGTGACATCTTTAAGATCTGACAAAGGATTCCATGTAGATTTACCCTTCCCGGGCTCAGGGTAAAAAAAAAAATACCAACCAGAGAAAAGAAATTCACACACACCACCCCCCCTCCGCGTCCCGCAGACACATCACCTTTGCTCCAAAGGCTCCAGCAAACCGCTCGCCCCAGCTCCCCAAGACCGCATTAAAAGTGCTACCCTTGCCCCCCAAAAAAGTTATTTCTCGCCGTTGACCACCCCTTGCCTCTCCCAGTAGGCACAAACCCCTAAAGTTCAGCATTTAGAGCAGAAATGTAAGAGGAGACATTGGAAACAACTGGGAACCGCCATCTTACAACCCATCCAATTTCACAGAAGTACTTGTCCAACTTAAGTTAATAACATTTTCTGCTGGGTGCCCCGGCGCCTAACAACCCCCCCAGGAGGATCGCTACCCCCCACTGGCTCCGTCTCTATAAAATGGGTGCATTATCTGACATTTTAACCCCCCCCAGACACATTTCTTTCGGGGAGGACTGAAATCACTTGACCCAGGCAGCTCCAGATTTCACGAACGTCCCTGTTTAATCAAAATCTGCCTTTAAACAAAGGGCGCTCGGGCCGGGCTGGCAGCAGGGTCGGGAAATATAAATATTCTCCTCGGGGGCCATGTGCACAGAAAGGTTTTAGGGGGCGTCTGGAGAAAGAAAGGAACTAAAATTTGCAAATGTGGGTGCGTAACGCGAGCGAGTGCACAGGCTGCTGCTGCTGCGTGTCTGTATGTGTGTGTGTGGCTAGAGCAGCCTGTCAGCGCTTTTCCCATACGGAGAGCTCGGGGGACACCTAGGCGCCCCTTTGCAGCCCCCAAACCGGCCGAAAACCGCCGCCGAGCCCCCTTCGCCCCCCGCCCTTGGTAAGGCGACACCTCGCTTCATACGTACCCGGAAAACGGAGCCGGTTGGTGATGATCGGAGCGGCCAAAAAAGACAATGAAAGTTAAAAGTCGTTCAGCAGAAAATGAATGTGAGCCAAGCGGCCATCTTGAAATGAACTGCAGACGCTGTCAATTGCAATAAGCTTATTGCCGCCGCCGCCGCTGCGCTCCGCTCATTTTAGTTACAGAACGCCCGGGTCTCCTCCGCTCCTCGCGGGCCCTTCTCGCTCGCTCCCTCGCTCTCTCGCTCCCTCCGAGTTGGCCGCCCGGGCGGCTCAGGCGCTGCGAGCGCACAGTCTCCCCGGTCCGGATGGGTCCTCTCTCCACCAGCCCATTGTCTCTCCCTCTGCCCCCCGCTCCGCCTCGCGGCCTCTCTCGCGTTCCTTCTTTTATTATTATTGTTATTATTACGAGTATTATTGTTGTTGTTATTTCATAGTTGGTGGCGGGGACCCGGGGAGGGAAGGAGGGCGGGCGGGCGGGAGGAGGGCGGAGGAGGGAAGAATGCAACGCTGAAGGCACACAGTGGAAACTGACACCGTCCCCAAAATGGCTCGGAGTTCGCCCGCCCCGCCAGCGTCACGTGGGGCGCCTCATTCCTTAAGGGCGGCCTGGGAATTAGCGGCGCTGCCGCCGGGGCCCGGCAGCCTCCCCGTGACCCAATCCCGCAACCCGGCCGCCTCCTCCCCCTCCGCCTCCCTCCCCTCCCCCCGGCCCTGCACGCGCTCGCCCGCGCGCCGCCGATGCCTCCTTTTCCTCCTTTTCCTCACCGCCCGCCCCGACCCCCGGCCCCGCTCCGCGGCTCCCGCCCGCCGCAGCCCCAGTGCCTCCCGCCCTCCTTCTCCGCGCTCCCTCCGCCCGCGCCGCGGCTCCCCTTCAGCCGCCGCGCCCCCGCCCTGCCCGGCGCTGCCCTCTCCATCCTCCCCGCGCCGCAGCCCCGCGGCCCGCAGCCCTCCGGCCCCACACGCCGCCCGGCACCCTGCCCGCGCAGCCCTCGCCTCCCTCCGCGCACTTGTTGCGCGCTCCCACCCCCGG
The DNA here is from genome assembly GCF_017590055.1 of Onychostruthus taczanowskii. Lineage (NCBI taxonomy): Eukaryota > Metazoa > Chordata > Aves > Passeriformes > Passeridae > Onychostruthus > Onychostruthus taczanowskii. The sequence goes on along the minus strand of NW_024500349.1, from coordinate 7,956,576 downwards.
CCGCCCCGCACGCCCCGTCCCGCCGCGGGGGGACCCCGCGGGGATCCGCTCCGCGGCCTCGGGGCCGCGCGGAGCCGCCGGCGTCGAGGCGGCGCGTCCCCTCGAGGGCCGCGCGGGCGCTTTTCCGCCCCGAGCGGCGGCGGGAGCGGCTGTCGCGGGGACCCGCGGTGTCCCCGCATCCCGCGGGCGGGACGGGGAGCCCCAGCGCGGGAGGGAGGGAACGGGGGAAACCCTCGCGGTGCTCGCCTCCGGCGAGGACGAGACGCCGCCCGCCGCTCGGGCGCCGAGGAGCGGAGAGGAAAAACCCTGCTCCGCTGTGAGGGACCGGCCGCCGCCGCGCATCCTCCGCGGGGCCGCTCTCCCTCGGCGGCAGGTGCGGCCGGACCGCGCCTCGGAGCCCCTCCGCACCTGCGGGCGGGAGCGAGCGGAGAGCGGCGCTGCCAAGGCGAGCGGGAGACGCTGGAGCAGCCGCGCCGTCCAGCCGGAGCCGCCACCCGCCTCCGCTCCATTCCGCGGACTCTGCCGGCTTTCCGCCAGGCGCCCCGGCTCCACAAGACTCAACCGAATCCTTTCCTGCCCCCCGCGCCGGGGTCCGACTTTTCCTCGTAGGAGAGATGTAAGATCGGCTGGAAATGACAAAGCGCGGCGGGCGATTTAGCAAACGCGCCGTAGCCGCGGCACGGGAAGCAGGCGCTTTTGCCTCACCGAGCTGATCTAACGTTTAGCACCTCACTTTTAGGTACGGCTAATTCATCCATAGAAATTGCACAACAGGCGCGAATAAACCTTTATTAGATCACAGAGAAAAATAAGCAGTGACAGTTGTAAAAATATACAAAATAAGACAGAAGGAATACTTTGATGACACAACAGTTCAGCAAATATTTAACAGGAGTTAATAAAAAAAAAATTACATGAGCAGGGAATACCCAGTGCAGACGTAAAAAATTCACTTAATTCACATCCAAGGACTTAAACCCCAGTTTGCATCAAGAGATGAAAGACATTTGTCATTTAGGAGACACTTAGGAAGGAGAGTGCTTCAGCAGGCTGACACCTTCCTTCAATCACATCTGAGTTGCTCGTTCTAGACTTTTTGCAGCATCTTTTAGCTTTCCCACTAAGTCCTAAGAGATGAAATAGAGTCTTAGAATAAGCATATTTTTTAAAGTTCAGCTAGAAGAACAGAGTATTTTTTTAAAACAGACACTCAAGTGAAACCAGCACCTTGTAGTACAAAGAAGTGTTGCAACTGATGAACAATGCAAGCAAATAATTAAATAGCTCTGTATTTTACAAAGTAGTCAGAAAAGTGGAAACTGAAGGAAAACACTTTTTAAAATGTATTTTCTCCTAAAATAGATCATTATCATTTACAAATAGCTTTTACTGGTATTGCCACAATGGCTAATGCTGACATTTGCTTCTGGCTTTGAAGTACTACCTGGATTTCTAAAACACTGAAAATATTTTGAGTGCAATTTTGCACTAGGACCATTCTCCAGCCAAAGCACATCAGATTTACTATGCCAGCAAACCGACTAGAAACACTTATTATTGACAAAAGGACAGCTTTTGAGACACACTTATAGAGAGGAGGTGTAAACCTTAAGTTTTAATATCTTGCTTTTCTCTCCCACCAAGCACTCTTCCCGATCCTCCAGAGTTTGGTCACTTCCAAGCATTACAATACCTCTATTGTTCAGTTACACATTTAAATCGCTAAACAAAGATCAACGTTTGTTTCAGGACATTTCTTACATGTCATTAACACCACTGAAGAGCCTTCAGTTCCTTCCCTATTTTTAATCATGACACATTTAAATCACTGAACCAGCTTCTTTAATCATTTCTCTGAAGCACGGGAAATCAGAGTTTCAGAAAATGACGAGTTTCCTCCCACATATACATATGGATTACAGTTATGAAAACAGACAAAATATTTATGCACGTATGTAAAACACTCCCCACGCAACTAAATTCAGTTACTTTCCAACTTTATTTGAAAAGACAGTAAAAATACACTTGGATAACTTCTATGGAAAATTCTCTTATCCTCTCAGTATTGGATCTTTTTTTTTTTTTTTTCTAATAATAGTGTATATGATTTCATTTTGATTGGCAATTTGTTAAAAACATGTACATCCACAACTGGGGCTAAGCACAGAAAGATGAAGGAAACAAGTACCTGTAATTGGTCCATTGTACAACTAAAACTAACATCTGGCTGTGATCCTGAATCACTGTTCTGAAGGAAAAAAAAAACAACAAAGAAACAGCAATGTCTATTGTATTTTAAAAATATCTTGAAATTGCATTTTTTCCTTTGAGGGTGCTGAGAGTACAGTACCTCTACGTTTAAGGTCACCAAATAGGAAGGCTGATAAGTTTTATGAAGTTGATTGTTCTAAATTAAAAACAAAGAACATGTAAAAAAGCCAGGTCTCAGCATTAAAACAGTCTAAAGAAACATCTTGATCTGTTAAAATTACCTTGATCTGATATTCCAAGCGCCAAGACACATCAGTTATATGGAGAGGAGATCTGCCTATGCTGAAAGACACAACAGTTATAGGCCCCTATGCTAAAAGAAAAGGTAATTTTCTCAAGCTGTCCATCAATAAAGAACTTTCATGATCCTGGTAACGCTTCTTGGGATGTCCTAAAAGGTTATTTTAGAGTAGAATTCCAAATGAAGAAAAGTTTCAATAGCTGTTTTCTAGAGTTTGTTTAAAATGCACTTTATTTTTTAATGGCACAATATTACTTACTTTAATCACCTAAAGTATGCAGAAGTGTCTTCCAGGACAGTTTCAAACTAACTGTAAGTGAAACCATATCTCTGCTGAGTGATTGACCTACCTTCCCAATAGGATTTCCAATGCATCCTTGTTTTTCTGAAGCAAGAGAAAAAAAAAATTACTAGGTTCAATAAATTCCTATGAAAGAAGAAAAATTAATATGCTAAAGTTGGTTTAAAAACCTGATATTCGGTGCAAAATTGTTCTATTCTCTCTTTATCCAGTTTGCAGTCTTCTAGGCACGTGCTACAGGGAAAAAGAATTTATTAGTTTTCTGTTAAGATTAACTCAGCAGTACACTTTTAAGTAACAACCTCTAAAAAATGGTGCAGCTTCCAAGTATGAGTACCTTATAGCAGATATGTCAGCTTTCTGCTTCCCTGCCTCCAGAATACACGTTGCAGCCGCAGCATGGCAATGTTTTAATATTGTAGGGTCAATATCTTTCAGGTCTGGATCGTCTAAAATAAATGAATTGCTTATGACACACTTATTTGCCAAACCCCAGCACACGGTACCAAAGGCTGCTGCTCACCCTTTGAACGCTATCTTTCCCACAAAAACGTCAAAATGAAACACATGTGGTGTTTCAGAGCGAAAGGACAGAACAAGAAGGCAAGGTGTGAGGAGGCGGAGGAGAAGGTGAGGGCTGAAGCACTGGCTGGGGCAAGCCGTACCAGGCAGGCGGGGCTGCGCGGCGCTGAGCGCCCCGCCGCCTCTACATCTCCTTCCCGTTAGAAAAGAAAAAAAAAAAAAAAAAAAAAAAAAAAGAAAAGAAAAAAAAAAGAGAAAAAAAGTAGGGAAAAAAAAAAAAAGAAAAAGAAGAAAGAAGGAAAACCTCAATTTCCCCTGCGAGCCCCGTCCGCGATCCTCAGCAGCCCCTTAATGGGAGAAGCGGGGCTGGGGCCACCGGCCCGGAGGGGCACCGGGACCGCCCGGCGCCGGCAGCTCCCTCCGTCCGCGGAGGAGTCATTAACACCGCCAGATTAATGGCACGGCCGCGCACCCTCGTGCCGGGGTCGCCGCAGGACGTGTCCACGCGCGAAAGCCCCCGCAGGGTCGCAGCGAGGGAGCACCGCCTCCTCAGCCCAGCCCACCCCGCGGACACGAACGCGCGGGGGGACCCTTCCCGACCCGCGCCCCTTATCTCGGACAGCCCGGAGCTTTACACAGCGGGCGAGCATTGGCGATGACACCCCGCGCAGCGGCACCCTGGAGCCGCCCGCGGGCGGGAGCCGCTCCGCGGGTGTGCGCGGGCAGCGGACGCGCGCGTGCCTGCGCGGGGGCGGACGGAGCCCCGCGCTCCGCGGAGCGGCGCGGCCCGCACCCCCCAGCGCGCCGCGCCTTACCCAGCCCGGCCTGCGGGTGATCCAGGAGGCTGCGGAAGGCGGCGCGGAGGAGGGCGGCGAACGGGCGGCGGGGGAAGCGGCGGGGGTCGCCCAGCAGCCGCCACCCGCCCTGCGCGTACGGCGACAGCTCCATTGTGGGCGCCGTGACCTTCGACACGCGCCCACGTGACGCGCGCGCAGCTGATCGCGGGAAGTGGTTCATATTTCCTACCGCCGCCGCCGGTGATGCTGATGCTGATGCTGCTGCTGATGCCGGTGCCGCCGGTGCCGGTGATGCCCCTGCTGCTGCTCTTGGTCCCGCTGGTGGTGCCGCCTGTGCCGGTGGTCCGGCCGCGCCTCCCCCCGCTCCCCTGCCCCACCCAGCTCCGCCGCTGTCCTCTCCACGCGTGTCCAGAGTGCCGCTCCTTGCGGTCCGGAGTGGGTGGTGGTGCTGTTTCCGTGGGAGATGCGCCACGAGGGCGTGTTTTGGGGTGTAATTGGCTCTTAATGAATCTTAAAGGTGCTCGTGTCTCTTGAAATCTCTAAAGGCTTGTGTCTCGATAGATGCCTAGCGTGCATGTGTTGGTGTGAAGCTTTACAGCCCAAAAATGTCTTGCCGGCAACCTCAGATCCTCAGGAACAGAGCCTTATCCCTTCGTTATAGAGAATCAGAACCATCGAGGCTGGAAAAGGCGTTCGGGATCGTCCAACCTTCGACTGGATAGCCCCGTAGCCACCCAAACATAGCAGAGCGCCACAATCCACTCGGTTTTTTGACTTTTCCTGGGATGGTGACTCCATCACCTCCCTGGGGAGCCTGTTCCAATGCTTAACCACTCTTCCAGGAAAGAATGTTATTTTGCTTCTGAAACATGTATGTGTATCATCAGATATTCCCCCCTCTCCCCACAGTTACAGATTTGTGTATCAAACCATGATTTTTACCTGTGGTTATGGCCAGCTGCAACGTGAGCTTACTACTAAACTAATTCCTTTCTTTCCTAAAGTAATTTTCTAGCCAGGATTGCTGTTGTATTTTGGCAAAAGGGTTTGATATTTACCAAAAAATAGTTACAGATAGAAAATTTGTGGTGATTTAGGAAAGGTGAACAACTGCTGTCTTAAAACATTTCCATGAAAATTTAATAAATCCTTCACAAGGTATTAACCTCTTATGTTAGCATTTTATTCTTTAAGTATTGAAACATTGCTATAATCCTCAAAAATGCTAAAGTTTACTTAAGTAACTTAAAAGTATGCAATGCAATATTGTGTGGTTATATCTCAGCTAAGGACCAAATCAGTACTGATGTAGTCAGGAAAGGTAAAGGCCTTAGTGTGTTACATGAATCATTAATCATGATGTATATGACCTTTGGAGTTCATGTAGAGAAAATGTTTCAGATCTCATTTTTTTTCTTTGTGTGTGTCTATTCTGAATGGTCAAGAACGTTACTGTGTTACCTGGCAGTCTTTATCGAGCAAACATTTCTGCTGGACATTTTTTAAAGAGAAATGCAGTGCTGAAAGCTACTCAGCCTAAAAAATATAAAGGCCTTTGGCAGATTCATGATTCTAAAATAATATCTGTACAAGTCAAAATGACCAAAAAATTTCATTTCTTCTGAACTTTCATGGTAATTGACTGGTAGCTGATTTAACTAAAAAGCTGTTTGGAATTTTGTATCCATCACTCTCACTAATTACAATCCGCCATCTAAATGCTTGGTCCAGCTCTGGAGGCCAGTTCCAGCTTTGTCCTAGCACAGATGGTAAGATTAGACTTTATCACATCTCACCACAACACCTTTTTGTGTTTATTTGAATCATGCTACATTTGAGACCACCCAGCAACTTCTTTTCTTTTTAATTTTTTTGTGATTTTAATATTTTTGTGATATTAATTAATTAACATTTTTTGCAAACCCAGCCAGTGCATGCATCTCCTTCAGTATGGATGCAGGCTATCAAAAGATTCTGCCTCCAGTTTCCTGCCTCCTGTGAGTTGTCTGGCCACTGTGTTATAAAAACACACATTTATATACCTAGGTCTTAATTGTGCCCAAACTAAGGTAAAGAGGAAAATCATACTGGCTGCAGGATCAGGCTCTCAGTTCTAACTCTCATGTACAATATTAGGCCTCATGACACTGTGCAGAATGAGCATGGAATGTTTTGGAATACAGTCTGAAATACTATCTCTGGCCTGATACATAAAAATTAATACCACAGAATTTACAAACTGCAAGCTTCAGAGTCTGGCAGACAGAAACCCCCTTTTTTTTTTTTAATTTCTTTTTAAATTTTTTTATTCCCCTAGAAACAAGAAAGTGGCGGTGACAGGCAGTTGGGCTGACAAAATAAGGCTTTCTGTCTTTTTTTGGTGTGGTTGTCAAATATAGACGTGATACCTAAGAAAAGCCAGCATAAAATGGAGGAGAAGAAAAACCATAACATGGAGGAGAGGACAGAGTTCTGAGCTGTAGAATTACAAAGGTAAAGAGACCAGGTCTTTAAAAAAGGGTTGTCACCTAAAATATATGAAAATGAACACACAGGGTATGATTGCACATTACAGAAATTTCTTCTTCAACATCCCATTATCATTTATAGCATATTGAAATCTATAAATTAACACCTAGCTTTAAAGGTGAAACAACTGCTAAAGAGTCATTGTAAGATTATGTAGTACATGTAACTCTCATCACAATTTCATCACAAAATTTATATTATCAAGTCCTCTACCCAGTCTCTCAGCTTGACATTTTTTTCTTTCTTTTTCCCTACAAGAAAGTAATGAGATAGATTCAGATGGGAAGATTGCTCTGAGGTTTTACTAATTGTTTAGAGCATATACATATTTTAAAGAGCTGTTCATTAAAATTTCCTAGAGAAATCTAAACTGTATATTGAAGAAAGAAATTATGAAGGAAATGCATAAATATTGACTAATAATTAATCAGGGAGACAGACTACCTCAGCCCATGCCAGATAGTAATTTTTACAGCTTGAGCTTTGTTACTTAGAACAAAATAGTTCAGCTGTTCAAAATGAAGGGAAATCATTAGCATCTCCAGAGAACTAATTCATAAAATTTAAACACTGGCGTAAGTATTTCTGAAAAGTCTCAGATTAACATTTTTTAATCTGTATATTGCTCTTCATAGAGTTAAGAGACAGTAACAGAAGATGAAAAACACCAGTTTTCTGCCAAATTATTACAGAATTCCAAGAATTTCTTCCACACATTAATGGAATGCCCATTGAATTTTCTTTTAAGTCAGTATCAAGCCTTCTTTACTATAAAATATATTTTTCTGAATAAAATATTTTAATCAGATCAAAACAGTAAAAATAAGTCAGTATTTTCTACAAAAATTATTTCTTGCTGGATTAATATCTTTAGAGACAGTGTGATATCAATATACCAGTAACTGACAGGATCATAGAAATAAAGAAAAGGAATCTGCATGTGCCAGAAAGTCCAGGAAAATTTCTCTCATAATCACAGGCACTAAAGAGCAGTATATTAAATAAAATACTGCCTTGAACCAGGCAATTATGTGAATTATTTAATTGGTATGATTATTGTAGGCAGTCCTCATATCTGCTGAAAATGCAGTACTTGTCACTTATTAAAAAGAAAATATTTGCTTTCAGAAATTTTTGGTATGTATTAATTTCAATAAATGCATTGTTTGTCTGGACACAAGGGCTATTCAATAAAACATGCTTTGTTTGCTTACAAATAGCTCTGATTAACAGTTAAGGACCCTAGCTTTTTATTTAAATATGTGAAATCACTTGATTTATTTTGGTAAGGTAGAACCTATAGTAGTTGAATACATTTTTTACCAGGTATTTAATCTTTTTTGGTCTATTTAACATGAAAACCATTTTTTCTACTAGGTAGTATTTTTGGAGTTGAATGAGATTAATTTATTAAAAAATAAGTAGGTATTATCTATTTACATTTTGATTAGCTTTATTTAATTTTCTTTTATCTTATATTTGTCAAAACTTAAAGTCTTCTGTTTTTACCTTCATACATGAAAAAAGCCAGATATTCCTAGATTGTAGGAAAAAAAGAGGAAAAAATATAGGGCTTTCACATTTTAATTTTACTTTTAAGCTGTTGATATTTCAGTCCTTATTTAAATACTCAGGAATAGGGGCAACCAGAGAAATACCACTGCTTAAAACATTATAGTTCCTCTGATTTCTTACAGTTCAGGAAAATCTTACGTATTATAAAAGTTCCCTTACCCCCTTATTTTATTAAAACACAAATCAAAACTCTAAAAATTTATTTGAAATTATATTTTATAATTTCTTGCCAAATTAAAAAAAGAAAAATCACAGGGATAATTTGCATACTTTATGTCCAAGATCGTGCAAAAAACTGAGTAATAAAAGAATGTAAAAATCTGTGGATGTGAGCCAGAGTCACTGTGATGTACAGTGCATCCTCCAGGGTAGCAGCTTTGTTGTTTTATATGTTTTGATTTATTTTTAAGTCCTTCTAATTAAATGGAAGTCCTGTATTTACTGAATTTTCAGTCGTTCTCTTTCTTTTTCTTTCACAGAGAAATAAAGCTAAGTAGCTCAGAATGTGTTTGCTCTTCCTTTGGATGAAACTCTGATGTCTTTGATTAAATTCGTGGAGGTTTACAAATGAGGCCTACATAGAGCACGCTGCTTTTAATGTCAGATGAGAAATACAAACATTCCTGCTGCTTTGCTGGAATTACTGTTGTAATTCCATATCTAGTCCTGTCACAGATGAACAGTTTGTCCTATTCACAAAAATACTTGGACCTGCTTTTTAGTTATTATATTGGTATTCTGTCTTTGTAAGCAACACTTATTGAAAGCAGGTCTTAAAGGGAAATTTTTGCTACTTTTCAAAAGATCTGACATAATTTACAAATACTTCAAAGTTGAGGCAGCTCTCAGATACAGATGTCACACGTACTCAAAGTTCTTTATTTCTAGCTTTATTTTGTAGATTTATTGAGAAAAGTCTAATCTGTATGTGAATTTTAACAGTAAGCCAAGTATAATTGAAATTTGTTAATGTTTAAAGTAAGGCTTTTTACATGTTTATACACATGATGGTAAGATTGTAGCCTTGCCGGTGGAAACCTGTAAGGAGGATATTATGTTCTATTGTCAAGAATCATTCACAGTCTGTCACATTAGTGCTAGAGATGTGTGTAGAAGTGTAATTACTATAAGCTGACATCCAGGAAATGTAAGTAAAAATAGATAAACCTCAAAGGAAAATTAAGCTGTGGGGCTCAGGTACTATTTGTCTCCAGATGTTTAATCTCACGACACTAAAATGTTATTTAGCATATCACCTAATTTTGCTATGTAAAATAATTTTGTATTTATATAGCAAACAGAAATGTGATTTTCTTAGTTTCCTATCAAATGAGATAAAAGAAGAAACACAGACAGTAAGTTATCATTAATCCAGTATTTAGAGGTACTTGATACAACATTTTTAATTCTCTTTATACAGTTCCACAGTATCAAGAAGCAAAAGTATCTAATTCTGCTAATGTAATAAACAGTTTTTATTAAAAAAAAACCTTGTTGAAACAGATGTTGTAATATTGCAGCAAGAACAAGAACTACGTGACATTTTTTGCTAGGATTAGACCTGCTGTTTCAAGAAAGTGCTTGATTCTGGTCATAAAGCAAGGCTTGCATGCCAAAATGATAGATGCCTTAAAAGAAGCTTTGATAAATAAAGTCCTGCAGACCTTGGCATTCACAGTTTCCTTTTGGCAACAGTGAGGAATGGCTGAGTAATAGTTAGGAAACTGACTTACTTTAAATGGTTTATTACATCTAAATATATTAGGGCTAGATCTGCAGCTAGTGTGAATCAGCATATCAGCCTTCAAATTACTTATATTGCACTGTGTCAGCAGAGAATCTGGCCCATATCCATTATCTAGAGGGAATATCAACTACTACAAAGCATACTTATCTAACCAAAAGCAAACGTAGTGTACGTAGCTCATTGATGTTTCTTGTAACACTTATGTTAACCTTTATAGTGTGATAAAAATCTGGCACAGTTATGTATGGTTGCAAAGGATCTTGCTTTGATAATATCAACAATTATAAATTAGCACTATTGCTTTTAATGCTGCTTCAAATTACATTGATAAAAGCTTAACTTGATATTGATGAGAGGACTAGTAATTTAGGATCTTGCTGTTGCTCTAATTAACTTTACTGGGAGCAGAATGAGGCCTCTCCTCTGAAACAGATCTGCCTATCAAAGTAGTATGATGTGGTTTGGGTTTTTTCTTTTTGAAATTTTTGTAAATATTTGTAGTGGCTTTTTTTTGTGTTCTCTTGCTGCACATATTTTGTATCTTGCAACAGCCACGTTTTACAGAACCACTAAGTTTAGAATCCTGGCTTTTACGTATAAACAAACGTGTTATTCAACTCAGTAAAATCACCAAGAGTGAATTCAGACACAGAGGCATCTGCAGAGTTCCAAGTTAAAAGTTCTAGTTGAAATGATGACTCTTTGAGACCCAGAGTAACACAACAAACCCTGGTTCATTCTTCATTTCTTTGGCTCAATTACGGAAAATTTAGGAGTTATCAGAATTTTGAGCAGTAAACACTGGGACTAAGTATCTCAATTAGTGGCTGTGATGCTACAACCATTAAACCTGTTCAGCAGATGCTCCAGCAGTAGCTCACGGGCTGATCAAAGCATTGAAGAACGTGGAATTTTACACATGCTGTATTGTCTGCATCATTTACACGACATCAAGTTTACCTCAGGCTGTGGAAATAGTTTTGCCCTTCAAAATACAGTTGTGGTTTCTGCTCATTTTAAATAGCAAATGACATTATGATTACTCTGAGAAAACAAAGGTGGATGCTTTGGTGACTCTACATTTATTGTACACCACTGAAAACTATGAGTGTCCATGTACTCTCTGTTTCATGCAAGATTTATTTGTTGTGAGAGAAAACCCTGATGGTTGGTTACTGAATTAGGTCAATAAGCAGTAGGATAGTGATAGGGGAGATTCTATTGCTCTTGGGGATTTAGGCTTCCTAGCACGACATTTAAATCAATAGGAATCATCAGCTACCCTAATCTGCCCATACCAAATAGCACTGGGCCTAAGGTGGTGGAGAAAAATGGAAGGGACCCTGGGAAATTGCTTTCTTTTCCTTGAAAAAATTAATGAAATGTATTGTGTAGGTGCTTATAAAGATTTTTATCACCTTTTCTGTATCTGCAATTTTATTAAAAATACAATGTAATTTCTAAAGATAGCACTAATTATAATAATAATCACTTGTTATTTATGCAGTCAAAAAATTCAACTATTTTTGCAAATCCATCAGTAACCTGTCAAAATGTAGAGAAGAAAGCGGCACAAGGCAAGAAATTCCAATTACAGTATAAACAAAATGTTAAGATCCTGTCTTGCAGCTGCTGGTAGTAGTTGATAAGTGCTGATACAGTTAAAATGACAACAGAAAGACAGAGTTAAAATTACACAGCTATGAAAAACCAATATGAAGAAATTTAAGAAGCCTCTATTTCATAGGTTAAATAACACTTAATCAGTAATAATTCAAAATATTGATGATAAAAACCAGAACTATATAAGTCCATCAATGAGATCAATGATAAATCTGTGTTATTTTATTTCCTATGTTTTCACTGAGTACACAGGAATTTGAGGTGAATGTATACTGCCATAGCAGCTCTTAGAAATCTGGGAAACAATGTTTTTCTAAAGGCAAACTTATTTTCTTAATTTCTTAGTAGCAGTCAAATATAATTTAATTTTGGTCAATTTTCTATATAAAATCCTGAATTACATTTATTATACAGACTATAAGAAATATATTATTAATAATAAAATAAATATAATTATTAATACTAATTACAATTATTATAATAATTAATAAATATATAATACATTTTTTATACAGGTGATAACAATTTTAGATAAGGTATTATCAACAGTGCATCACTGAAAAAACCTTTTCCCTCCTCTTGCCTTATGCTTATTATACAACACGAGTAAACTCTTTCTTTGTTTATATGGTTATGTTTATTAAAAGGATCTTTGCAGACAAAAGACTGCATCTTAGACCTCCTTTCAAAATAAGCATTAGAAGCTGCCTTGAATTCCACTGTATGCTCAGCCAGGAAGATGTTAACCTTCGAGAGCTACGTCAGCTTGTGGCAGATACTCGCTGACGGCACGGCAGATATTCATTCTGACTCTGTCAGCCAGAACTCTGCTTGCAGCACCTACATGGGATGTGTGTTTGTTCAGGCAAATGTTGTTGCCATTATACCATTTTTACAGCAATAAAGTTCCATTGAGGCCAATTAGGAACTACTAGAGTGGAGACGGAGCAACAAATTTCAAAATTTGATCCATCATTTCTTGGCTGTCAAACCCCGTGCCCATCTGCTCACATGGCAAGCAGCCCACTTGCAAGTGAGCCGGACCTTTCCGCTAAGAAATGAGTGACAGGGAAGAACAGTTTAGTTGGTCTCTAACAATGCACACCATTTTTTTTTCCTGCAGGAATTGTGGTCCTGTATCTATGAGAGCTGGACAGCATTTGCCTTCTTTCACTTAATTATGTTTCTTTGACATGTACTTTGTTAGAAATGGTTAAGCAACAGAGGAAAGAAAATCAGGGGTTTACTGGTACTGCTTGCTGCCAAAAAGACAGGTTGTATTGGAACAGGTGCTTTGAAAATCTGTGAAAGCCAGCTGAAAGGTGTCAAAATGTGCATAACATGAACCAACAGTTCACAGACATTTTGTGTGAATTTGGTGTTGCATCAGGAAAGTTTAGAAGGAACCCTCAGCAGAGATTATCTGCCTTTAGGAACAGCCAGCCAGCTTAACAGGCAGACCCTTGTCTGCTCGATCACAGCGTGCATGATGCTCTCATGCAGGAGGGAAGACAAAGGAAAGAAAAAAGATTTCCTTCTGTTACATTTATATACTTCATTATCTTGGGATCATCAAATCAGGAAAAAAGTTATAACAATCTCTTCCTAAAATATGTTAAGCTGATCATCTAGCCTAAAAATAAAAGTCGATCAGTTGAGACTCCATAAGCTGTATTTGGGTGAGTGATTAACTGCAGAGTGTGTGCAGGTAAAAGAAAGTAGAATGTGTGATCCTTTTTTATCATACCGGTCAAACTAATGCCTGTGAGCCACACTTGTCCCTTGACCTTGTTAAATGTGGCCCACGTGTTGGAGGGAGTACAAGAAACTTCTGACACATTCCCTTCCCACATGTTTTTCCTGCAGTCTGCTACTGTAGATAGTTCTAAAACACATGGGACTACAAGTGGGTTCCCCATGTGCATTTAAAACCTAACAGAGCTACAACAGTCAAAACCACATGGGGACAGAAAGGGAGCATCAGGAAAAAAAACCCCACTTTTTAACTATTTGTGCTCGTGCTCTTCATGTACTCAGAGAACACATGGGAGAGCAAGAGCAAGACAAAAAAGACAAGGGAGAGCAAGAGAAGAAAGGAAGAGGAAGAAAGAAGCAGACAGAAGCAAAGAAAAAGGAACAAAGCAAGATGGCATTGAAAAGGAAAAGGAGAAAAGACAAGTGAGAAAGGAGAAGGCATTGCAAGGAAATGACAGGAACTGACAGGGAAAAAATAATAGAGAAAATAATTCCACTGCTTGAAAGGATTAAACAAAATAAGCTTGCCTGTGCTTTTCATTTCAGCTTTATAGTTTGTGTGTGTGTTTAATTTTAACAAATGTAAGAAGAGGCATCCTGTGCATGTCCCCCATGTCATCCTTCCATTCATTTTGTCTCCCAACGCTGCATCTTTGTTTCTGCTTTTGCTTTCTCTCTCATTCCGTCTCTTGCTTACCCCTCCCCTTTTTCTCTTCTCTGCCTCTCACAGGCAATGAATGAGATGTAGCATATCATTGTATTAGCAGGGCCAGGTTTTTCCTGAACTTGCCTTAAAAATGGAATGCCAGTATGTTGTGAATCTTTCAGCCTCCCCCCCTGCCACCCAAGACTCAGTGGAGACAGCCTGAAAACCTCAACAGAAACCTAAGTGAGCATATGAGTGAAATGTGACTTTTGCTCCCTGTCAGTTATGGGATATGGTCATAATCTTAATTTCAAGGAGATTTTCAAGTCAGTGCTGAGAAAGTTTCATTTTCTTGCTGAAGTCAAAGAGAACAAATAAACTATCTCCCATCTTCCTCTCTCATGCTTGTGGACACACATCTGCATGTGCAGCCTCTCCTCTGGACCCCTCGAGGTGTACTGCTCTCTGTGTGCTCCACCTACCCTGCAAGCTGTCATTGGGAAAGACAGTTTTGTGTGTTGCATAGCAAATCTAAGTACTGTCACAGAAATATATAAATATTGTGTTATCTAATATGGTACATTTGGTTTAATTTGAATTGGAATGAAAATTAAATAGGTTTGCATCAATTTTTTACTATATTATCATTGGATAGCCTTTTGTGTGATCTCAGAATTTTTTCCTTGATTTGGAGAAGAAGATGATGTTGAGATTTGGCATTGCATTTAGATTTATGATTTTTATCTTTAAAAACAAAGGAAGAATGTTTAATATACATGTACTCTGGTTTTGTCCCCCCTTTCTTCGGATCTTACACTCTATTTTCTATTTCTGGTTGTTGACCCTTTTTAGCTATATGCCAGGATCTCAAGGTTTCCAAACTAAAACCAGGAGCTCAGGAGGATGAACAGCTTTCAGGAAACGGTCAACAGCTCTCAGGGTGCAATTCTAAAGGTCATTTGTTATCACATCTGTTCCTGTCAAGGCGTCCTCTCTGAGGCAAAGCCCATCTGAGCGGCTGGAAACCCTGGGTGGTTCTGTGGTAGGATTTTCTCTCTCATGCTGTATGATGAGACTGAAAAGAGTGCATTCATCTGTGGAGTTCTCCCAGTGTCAGGGAAAGCTGTCAGAAACCTTTTCCCCCAGCCCTGCTTCACTGTGACCTTCATTTCCCAGCCAGTGGCCTGAGCCTAAGTGCAAAACCCTCCCAGTCAGTATTAGGATTTGTCTGATCTCTCCTGGTTCTCTTAAGGCAGAGTAAAACTGGAAACTACCATTTGGCAGAAAGTCCAAGATATTTTGGATGTGGCTGTGAGGAATGAGAGTCAGAGGAGAAGGGGAGAATGCTGGCATTGAAGGAGCATCCCAGGATGAGTGCTGGGGATAGCTTTGCTGGTGTTGGAACTTCTCAGTGCTGAAAGCTGTTCACTGCGTGGAAGTGACGGAGCTGGTGAGGCTGGGCGAGTCATGCTGCCCAGGCTTGAGGCAGAGTCCTGCTCTGTGCTTCCCACCATCCACTCGCATCACTAGGATCACGGTGCCACATCGCACTAGAAGAATGCCAGAAGTATTTTGTATATAGAAGTGGGGACCAGTATGCATTTTATGGCAGTAACCCAATTATTTAGGCTGAGATATTATCATGATATTGTAGTACTCAAAAAAAAAAAAAAAAATAGAGGCAGAATTTAGAATATCTTGTATTATCTAGTGGAATTCCTGTATTATTCTAGTAGAATATCCTGTGTTATCTGGGCTATTATCTAGTCCAGTTTTTAAATAATATGTGAATATAGTAAAATACTTGATTAACTTAAGCAGTGTTCTTATATCAGGTAGCTAATATCAGGTAAGTTTTAAAATGTAAGCACATTCCAGAGTACTTGTTCACTTATTCTGTTATTTACAGGACTGTATTAGACTAATATTATCAGCCAAAGCATCTCCTAGCACAATCTGATAACGCCCAGTTGGGATCTCTGTAGGTGTCCCATTTATTGGTTAGATTGCTTTAAATAGCTAAACTATTGTAGGTCTCTGTTCATATTTTGGAAAACAAATAGCTTCTGTAAATTAAAGGAAGTGGAGATATAGTGGCTTAGAGCATAACCCATTTTTAAGCATAAATAAATTCAGACATTCTTTACACAATCTGAAATTTCAGTAAATTTTTAATGTCTCTATTGCTCTGTGGAGGTAAAAAAGTTAGCTAACAATGGTACTTTGAGGAAGAGGCTTTTGTCCTTATTTACAGTGAGGAGGTATTCCAGAACTGTTCCACATTGTATCTTGCATAGCAGACAGAGGATAAAAAATAGTGCATTCTGCGTCTGTCACTATTCTGCATCTGTCGCTCAAAGAAAATTCCCTTTCCCCTTTTTGGGAAAGTTGCCTAAGGATGATGGGATATGACTGATAGCAATAATCCATATTTAGGCAACTAGAAGATTGAGACAACATTAGCTAGAGTAAGGGAATGCAGACAAAGTCAAAACACCTGTTATGGTGACTTTTACCCTATTATTTCTAGTTGTTGTGGTGTCATAGCTTACATTCCTACATCATCTTGCCATAAAAGTATACATCTAGCTTTGAAATTCAGCTCTAACTTTAAATTACTTGCTTTACACTTCATATAATACAATTAATAATCTGAAACACAGCAGTTGATCTTTGTGTTGGGTTTGCTTGGACAGCTTTTTGTAGTGAGAGGGCTATGGGGGGTTTCTTTGAGAAGATGCCAGAAGCTTTCTCCATGTCCAACAGAACCAATGCCAGCCAGCTCCTGGTCTTGGCCAGGACCAAGCCCATGGGTGATGGTGGTCGAGCCTCTGGGATAACATACTTAAGAAGGGGGAAAAAATCCTGTGAGATGTCACATGGAGAGAAGAGTGAGAATGTATGAGAGAAACAACTCTGCAGACACCAAGATCAGTGGAGAAAGAAGGTGGAGAAGGAGCTCCAGGTGTGGGGGCAGAGATTCCCTTGGAGCCTGTGGTGAAGGCTACCCTGGTCCAAGGTGGATCAGAGATGTCCTTGCAGCCCGCAGAGGTCTCCACGCCAGAGCAGGGGAGCCCAAAGGAGGCTGTGACCTTATCAGATGCCCAGCCTGGAGCAGGCTCCTGGCAGGACCTGTGGCCCTGTCAGAGAGAACTCCACACTGGAGCAGTTTTGCTGGCAGGACCTGTGAGCCCACGGGGATGCACACTGAGGCAGCTGGTTCCTGAAGGATGGTGCCTTGGGGAAGGGACCATGCTCTAGATGGCTGGGAAGAACTGCAGCCCATGAGAAAGGCTTAAGCTGGAGAAATTGGTAAGGACTGTGTCCCACAGGAGAAACCCCGTGCTGGAGCAGAGGAGGAGTGTGAGTTCTCCTCCTGAGGAGAAAGGACCAGCAAAGAAAACGTGATGAATTGGCCACAGCCTCCCTTCTCTATGCCCCTGTGTAGGGGGGACGAGGTAGAGAAAATAGGGAGTGAAGCTGAGCCTGGGAAGAAGGGAAGGCTGGGGAGAAGGTATTTTAAGATTTAGCTTTAATTTTCCCATTACCCTGCTCTGACTTGCTTGGTAATAAATTAAACTAATTTCCTCAAGTGAAGTCTGTTTAGCCCATGATGGTAACTGGTGGCTGGTCTCTCCATGTCCTTATCTCAATCCATGAATCTTTTGCTATATTCCCCTCCCCTGTCCAGCTGAGGAGGAGAGTGATGGAGTGGGTGGGGAACTGGCATCCAGCCAGGGTCAACCCACTACAATCTTTATTGTACAAGTAAGAGGTCTTCTACTTGATAGATTGCAAAGTATGTTGGATTTTATCCCTGATTATGATAATAATTTGATTTACCTCAACATAGCTATTAAATGGTTACAGAGAGATTGATTGTAGTGTTATGAAGGATTTCACATTTAATGGCTTTATGAGAGAGATTCAGAATATAAACAGGTTTCTTGACTGTTCTTAACTGGAATATCTGAATATATACCTTTCCATCTCTACAACACTCAGCTTGCCATGGAAATTTTTGGCAGAATAGCGATTTCTTTGATTTTCCAGCCCTTCTTATCACAACATGTTGCTGTATTGCTAGGACTGTAACAATGAGGACATGGTTATATAACCCACAGGACACAAATGCCCAGAATAAAGCACTATAATAAATGAAAAAAAGTGTAATGTGTTATGAGCCTGATCCTGTTGCATGATAGGCCTCAGCCAGAAGATTTCATTCTGTAAAGTTCAGAGTGGATCGGTCCCATGATGCCTGCTAGGAAATGTGGGTATCAATTCTGATTCTGCCCCTTTCACCAGTCACTCTACTAATTAGCAGCAAGACATGTTGCTGGTAACTTATAGCTGCTGTGTAGCTTGAACATAGGAGCATCTGCAGGGTCTGTGCATGGGCTGCCAAGTCCCATTGCACGTTCTCTGTTCATTCCCTGTGCCTGCTAGAATAACATGTTATGATACTGGACTTCCAAAGAATATATTAACTTCCTGACTCTCTATAGTAATACCCTACAGCTGGTTCAAATAAACATTCCAAGCCAGTGCATTTTTCATCTTGAAAAAATAGCAATCCCAAAGAAGTTTTGTATTTATTCAATGCTTACTGTCATTGCCTTTGACACCGAGAGCAAAATTAATAGTTAAAAATATTGGAGTTACTCTCTAGGCCTTTGCATTGATTCTCTTTTGTTGCTCTTCATTTATTTTGTTGACCATCGCCATCAAAAAGAGAGGAAAAACTGCTCATGGCATTAATTTTCTTGAGTTATTGCACTGTTCTGTCTCACTAAAACTTTATTGTGGTTTTTTTATACTTTGAATAAAATGTAACTGTTTTTATCTGAACAAGAATCCATTTAAAGAATTCAGATTGTTCTTGACTTTACCTACCTTTTGTGAAATGTCACTAACATTGATACATAAACCAGGTAATTAATATGTCTACATTAAACTTTTGCATGCTGTTAAAAATATGTTTATGTGTTTCTTTAATGATTCCATTGTCAGTTCATCTGTTGAGGCTTTTATTAAAAAACCTGTTGAAACATGGCTGAGAACCAGCCATGACAAAGTCATCATGTCAATAGTGGATATTTTGGCTGGATAAGGACTGTGGCTTTGGTCATGTTTGATTACACAATTTTTGCAGTTAAATTGTTGTAGATGCACTGGCTTTTGGCTTCAGAAAGAGTACATGTGATTAAATAAAGAAAGATTTTGCTCCAAATATTGTTCATCCACAACATACTAATTCCCACCAGAGAAAATGAAATATGTCACAGCCTACTGATTTCCTATTTCTATTTCATACTGGCATTTATTAAATAATTTCCTCAAGAAAATGCTTAGATAAGCCAGGCTTCTGAGTTGGTTTCATGTAATCTAAGCTGTAATTATGGAAAAATGTATGGATAGAATTATGGAAAATATTGTGCATGTCCATCCTTTTCTGAATTTTGTTTTAATTCTTTGGGCTAATTACAAAGAAAAAAAATTATATTTACATTAAGTTGTGGAATAATCAGTCATTAAAATACATGTGATACCCATCTTAAGAAGTTTTCAAAAAAATTTTGTTTTAATTCTTTGGGCTAATTACAAAGAAAAATAATTATATTTACAGTAAGTTGTGGAACAATCAGAGTAATTAAAATACATGTGATACCCAGTCTTAAGAAGTTTTCAAAAGCTGGACATTAGTGTTGATCTCTCATCCAAATGGCAGAGATGTAAATGGGAATGTGTCCCTGATTTCAGTGGGAGCAGGAGTAGGTGTTGGTTTTTCATTGTTATACAACACACGAAGGAGTCAATTGTGTATGCAAGACTTACATTGATGTCAGATCTACATTTTTATATGGTTTGTTACAGTCTGTGAATAACTGGACAGTATGGATATAAATCTGTCTTTGATTAAGATAGATTATTCTGGTGTCCTGCTATAAGATTATTTTACATTAACGGAGCTATCATTGACAAGTACAGAATCATTCTGATTTATAGCACTTTCTGAAAAATGTACACATCTGTGAAAAACGCCGACTTACGTCTGGAATTAAGGGTTAGATGCATGTTCTTTTTATTCTGCCTTTGCATAAAGAAAAACTATTTGCCTGATACTGGTTCACATAGTCAACGTAAATTTGCTTTTCTCAGACATCTTTACAGAATTTACAGATAAGGTTTTACGACTGGAAGCAAGGGAGTATTGTAAAACTGCAGTATTAGACAAAGTACATAAGAACATTCTGAACCCCCAAATGCTATATTAAGGTCACACACGTTTTAAATTAGGACCCTCTGTTCTCACTCATAAATGTCTCAAACTTTCAACTTCTGATCTGAAACTTTTGGTGGTTGAATATTGTAACAGTAGCCGCTGGAATTAGCAGATACTGACCCTTGTGCCATATGACAGGCTGTATGTAGTTGTTCATGACCCTGGCCAGGTTCATGTGACTGAAGCAAAGAAATTAAGGTTAGCCTGTCACTGGAGTTCCTGTAGGCTGGAACTTATAGAGCAGGTAAAGATGACTGGGTTTTGAGTTAGTCTGTCAACATAAAATACACTTACATAAAGAATTTTATTAGATTTAAATAAACTTCTTCCCATTCACATGACATCAATCACATTCATAAGTATGAAGAAAGGAAAACAGCTCAGTCACACTGGCTTCAAATGTGTGGTTGTTACCAGTGAGTGCCTGGGCATTTCTCTTTTATGTTTTCAGCTCAGATTTTTAAAAATTATTTTTGGTATTGTGTCTTTGTTGTTTTTCTTTTGTTCTTACTATCTGCAAGACATGTTACATGACAAGCACTGAGCATCTATTTATGTGGAGCATTCTAGGAAATGGAGAGTTATAAATATGTATGTCTGATGATAATATGTAACTCTGACAAAGATACTCCTGCCTGTGTTTTTTGGAATTGACAATACAAAGCTATGATTTATTGAAATAATGATAAAAATAACATTCTAAAAATGTACTAGTTACTGAAATAGTCAAAAATACAAAAATGTTTTTTGTCCCAGGTAGAAAAACTCCTCTTTGAAATATTTGCAGAAAAGTATTCCTGCATCTCCCTATCCCTCAAGATCCATTTTCTGCAAAGCTCTTTAAGTGTGAGAGAGGATAGAGTTTCGCAACAGTTTATTGCTAGATTTACAATGCTGGCGACAAAGCCATTCTTAAAAAATGGGATAGACTTCTCCCAGGAATTGATCTCTGGTTGGGTTAATGGATTATATGGGTCAGACTATGCCTGTGACTACTCCTTACCCAGTAACACTGCCGAAAATGCATGTGAGATCCAGTCTGCTGGGAGAGAGCTTCTGGGAGCCCAGCACCACGACCCTCTGGAAAACCTCTGCAATGGAGCAAGAACACGTCAGGGTCGAGCTTGTGCTTCTCCAGTGACACAGAAGCAGCAAGAACAGCCTTCCTAAAGCCAGAAATGTCCCTACATTGGTCTGATTATAGAAAGATTGACCCTCTTGCAATTACCCCTAACTGGTGTAGTTTGAAACAACCATCGTCAAGACCCTCGTGGAAGGCTAATTGTTCAGCTGCATGCTTTGATTTTATTGATTAGATTTTATGAGGTTATCCATTGTCCCTTACATGGCATGTTAGCTGAAATTGGCAGGATGTAAAAACATCATTTTGGAACTCATATTTGTATATTATTTTAAATAATTTTCAGAAGACCTCTGCCGTGGCAAAAGACAAAAATTGGCTGAAATGGTTTGGTGCATTAAATTGGGTGGGATTTTTTTTGTGCCTCCTGACTACAATAAGATCATTGTGTCGTAGAGTCTTTATCATACCACACAACTGATTTATGGAATCTTGCTGCTGTGAGCAGCTGGATCTCACTGCCATTGATACTGGTGGCAAAATCCCCTTTGTGTTGTCTTTGTCAGAACCAGGATTGGGCTTCCCAGTGCCTGCAGCATAGAAATTGGGTGGCTCCTCAGAGTCACTGTGGGTGTACAGTGATTTCTCACTCTTCTCTGTCTCAAGGAGCTTCATTGAGGGCTGCTGCACGGCAGCGAAGCTAACACAGCTCAGAGCATGAGAAAAGCACACCAAAACTGTACAAATTCACTTCTGAAATTTAAATCCCCTAAAAAGGTGGCAAGATTACAGCTGTCAGTTCTGTCATGTCTCTTGGGTTGGTCACTGCCTTTGAAGTGACCCTGGCCTTAGACCAGGGGAACTTGCTTTGCATTACTCGGTGGTGGCCAGGTGGGATGGATGGTGCCAGGTGGAGAAGAACGGGAAGGAGCCCTGGTGCTGTGGCCTCCATGGGGATGGCCAGGGTGTGCTCTGGAGCTGGCTGAGGGCCAAGCTCTCAGGGTGGCCTTCGTGGCCTGGTGGGTGGGTGCTGGTGGCACTGCAGGCTGGCCCGGGTGCGGCTCAGGGCAATCCCGCGGTGGTGGCTGCCAGGGCGTGTTCCAGCAGGGACCAGCAGCTCCGTGTGCAGGCGGCTCATCTGCACCTTTTCTATGAGCAAAGCACAAAAGTGTGTGAAATCCAAACCCTTTGCTGTGCCTCCAGCTTAGTGGTTCTATTTGAAAAACAATTACACAAGATGCCACCTGAGGCAAATCACATAAAATTAAAATAAAGGGTACAGTGGTATACCCTCAAAATTCATGTTGGCAGGAAGTTTTAAAATCCTCAGCCTTCCAGAATTCCTGTGGTTCAGTGCTTGGTCACTAGGGGAGAAAGTACAGTAATCCTGCGCAGAAATAAATGTGACTGATTCCTGTTTGCTTTCAAATAATTGCATTTATTTACATCAGTTTAACCTCCATTTAAAATGTCATGTATATCTCAGCTAGATTAGTGCATGTGAAAAAAATAGCCTCTGTGGGAAGTGTTTTGAGTAAGCAATTTGTTTTGCTTGTAATTAATGGATTCTTACCTAAAGTACAAGTTATAAATAAAAATAAACTAACAGTGAGTGGTAGTTTGCTGCTGTCATTCAAATAGTGGACAGTTGGGTAATTACAGACCATCAAAGAACTGCTGCACTGCTGATTATTATCTTTTAAGAATTTGCCAGCCTTTCATCGTTCAAAAGAAACTTGCATTGAAGTCTTTAAATATATGCTATTAATAAAATAAACCTATTAAGTGGTGTGATGGTTGGTATTTACAGCTCACACAGGGGAACAAGTCACCTTTCCTTTGTTGCTTTGTCTGATACAGAATACCACATTGTGAAATTGGCAGCCAAATCTCATTTAGCCACGTGTATCCGTGTCAATACCGGAGGCTTCATTCGGCAAACGTGTAAAGCAGCTTGGCTCAGATGAGAAGCTTTGGAGCAGAGTTGGACTGTACCTCTGGAGAAAGTCACTCGAGTGTTTGTAAGGCCAGATCCTGAAAATGTCAGAAAATCCATGTGCATGAAACTCACGTGCAAACCTTTGAACTGAAACAAAAAATCATCCGTGAGGAAGATGTAGCCATAGTTGCATCTGCTCCGAACTAGAAATGCGTATAACTTCCATCACATTTTATACATACACTTATGCCGTGTGTTGTTAAGATTTGTTATTGAAAAATCCTTATGGGTAATATCTTAATATGTATTTACAGAATTTAATTTTCAAAACTTAGCTAAATGCTAGACACAGAATTATTTTTCACAGTTGTGACTGTCCACTTATCTAATATCAAAATGATCAAAACTTACATTTCCATGGTAATTTTAATTAAAAGCTGGACTTAGGATGGAAATGATGTTACAGATATCCCTTTCCCTCATAGAGGTAAATAGATGTATTTAACACATCCAAGACGACGATCCTTGTATTGACTAGAAGTGACATTTGAAGCACGATATTGGAAAACATGTCGATGCACACAGTGGTGCTGGAGACGGTGAACTTTCTGTGCTGGGGAGGAGGGGACACACAGGCAGAGCTGGCTCTGGTAGGTCTCCATCAGCAGTGCTCAGAGCTCTCGGAGCTCGTCAGCTCTCAGCCCTGCTGTGCTCATCTGCCCAGAGCCTGCACAGGCAGCAGGCTGCTGTCTCCAGCAAGGAGGCATCCCCCACCTAAGCTGATCTGCGTGGTGTGTCTGCCTGCTCGTCTCGCGTTTATGTCGGAACCAAAGAGCCACTCCTGCATCTTCCATTCAGAATACTTGAGTGCTTCCATTCAGTAATAGAATCAAGAGATTGGATTACTCATCTCAGTAACATTGCCAGGATGGGGATTATAAACATCTGTAAACAGTACGCTGAAATTACAAATAATATAAAACAAATGCTAAATATTGTACTCTTTCGTTGCTTTCATTGAGCCAGACTCTAATAATCATTAAGGCATGTAAAAAAAATATAGAGATATATGGTTTATATGAAAGGTCAGTTGCAGTCCACAGTTATTTTGAATTCATTGAATTGTTTTTAGCAGGCATATCTCTATGTAGCATAATCTTTAGACCATTTTCAGCAAAACATGCCTAAATTCATCATACATGAAAACAGAGCTGGAGGAAGAGGAAATGAACAATTTTCTAATTTATGCAATTTAAGAGAAATATGGGGGTGGTCTTTAATGACCATTAGCTGATGAAATACAAATTATCTGTACCTACCAAGCTGCAAAAGCCTGTTGAAGATGGCAGAAATGCTGCTTTTAAAGGCTTCTGTAGTCTTGTGAGATTAGTTTTGTTGTAAATCTGCTTGTGTGTCATTGAACAGGATACTGTGATTTGTAAAAGAAAATAAATACAATTTTTATTATTAATATCATCATTCTTTTTTATGTGATTTAGCTTGGTGGTTTTGGCATAATATTTTAACATGCTCTACAAATTTCTGAGTTAGAAAATGAAAGAATTTCAAAAAATAATCTGTCTTAAGTTTGCTTGAGAATTTAATTGAGAGTGATTTTAACATTACAATTTTGTTGATTATCTTAATTTAAAAAAATATAAAAAATTTCCAGGTGCACTGACAGAGTCAGGTACACCTGTGGGAGTTTTTTGAAGGGTGGTGGTTGTGGTGGTTTTTTTTGGTTTGTTTTTTAATAAACTGCAAGAAAGGAAAAAAGTTAAACATCTGAGAATCTGGAATTCAGTCACATGAATACATGAGGAAAGCAGTTAAAGTGCTCCGAGTGTTAGCAGAATTTTCTAAAGCTAGTTAATGTGGTAATGACAAGATTAGGAAGGGCTATAATACTTAGAAATATGCTGTACTTTATATTTTGTGTTTACACTAGGTAGTTAGTTGTGGAAGCTGAACCAATGAACAGTGTATTAGAAAAAATACACTGGAAATAGAGAAGAAGCTAATGGTCCCAGATTACAGCTCGGCTGTGTGGAAAATTGAAAATGCTGGATTGTGTTCTTTTGAAAAACTGGAACAAGCTGTAATGCTGGACCATCAGGAGTCTCTTCAGTAGCGACTGGGATGTGTTGCAGTGGTTGTTTATAGATATACCATTTCTTCATGAAGTAGAATTTAAAATATTTGCAATAATGATTTGGAGACAGTCAATAATTGCAAAACAAACCTGTGGAAATCTAGAAAGGCTTTTATGTAAGGAAAGAAAAGTGAGGAAGGAGAAGGGGAAAGGAATCCTTTTAGACCTTTCAGGCCTAGATGGTTCCTGGGCAGGAGAAATGATGAGATTTAACATGTTGTCTGACTATTCTTGGGCTTGTTATTAGAGTCTTACATGACAGCCTTGAGGAGAAGGAGGAGGACTTTGGTGCTGCCAGAATGTGCTGCTGTGCTCAGCTTGTGCTTCCCTTTCCAGGGGGGGTTTATGCTGTGTGTGAGGGACAGTGCTCTGCATAGCAGGAGAGATGTCTGAATGGAAGATCCCTTCCCTCAGGGTGGCAAATCTCACTAAATGTTCTGGTCACTTGAGCCAGGGGCATTTTGACTAAACTAAAATGTATTAAACTTTGGAGATGTGACCTCTTCTGTTCTTTCTTTTTTTTTTTTTTTTAAATTTTATTTTATTTAAATTAAATAGCACATGTGTTTATGTTTTAAGGGCAATTTTTCATCTTATTCACACTTAGTGAATTGCATGCACGTGGAAAAGGAGAGAGAATTAGCTTGTGCATGCTTATGAAATGATTGTTAGTATAGTCTAATATTAGTTATAAAAAAGTCCTTCTGAAGTTGCTCATGGCAAGAACAATGGCAAAAAAGGAAAGTGGTTCCTCATAACACTCTTGCTGTGTCTTACCTTCTATGGACCACCTTAGGATATTAAATGTCTAAACAACAATCTTTGTACACAGTAGTCATAATTTTAGACATCTATCATGCTTTTATTTTGCCTTTAATTTCCTTGGCAGATGATGCTATAGGGAGTTAAGATAAAGTGCAATCATCTGTCCAGTTTCTTTCCTATAGCCATATTGTATATTATATTTTCAGACCCCACAGTGTTCTGCAGGAGATTATCCAAGAAATGATGAATCCTCAGTAGGAGCCATCAAAGCATCATTGCCAGTTTGTAGCCGCCAAGAAGACCCTCACATCTCTTTCAGGCTCACTGCATTATTGATTAGCCTGTGAAATGCTGAAGCTCTATTGATTGCAAATATTTAGGGATGAAAAGGGAAACATTGTCCTCAAAGATATTTGCAGTCTTCTCTCCTCTGTTAGAGATCTTTCTTGCCTTGCATTTCTCGTCTGTCTTCTTACCTTTATGTAGAGGAGGCTGATGTGCTCATCCCAGGGCACTGGGGAGGTGGGCAAACAGCTGCCTCACCCTGCTGCGCCAGCAACCACCAAAAACCTGACAGAGGAAAACAAAGGACAGTGCCTACATAAAGACTGCTTGAATGTTTTTGCACACACACATGCATTTTGACAGAAATTATAGGAGGCAAAACCCATTTCCTGTTTGTCTATCTTTTCATTAATTTATTGTGGTGGGTCTAGCAAAACCAGCACATTTGTATTTAAAAATTATCTTGAAGATCCAGGCCATGAGGTCTGAAGTCAGTCTTGCCTTAGACAGGACATATTCTGATATTCCAGTCGCAGCAGAGAACAGAGCTGCTGAACTCCTAGTGCATTCTGTCTGGAGTCTCCAGGGTTCTCCTAATCCAGTTACAGGAACCGTGTGCAGACCTGAGAAAAATCTTATCTCGTTGATCCATTCAGGTGAGAGCTGAAAAGGGACTTTGCAAAGGCAGAGGAGTAAAATACACAGCAAAACAATTCCCTGCAAATTCAGCAAGTTAGTTCTTGCTGTCCCTTCTCCAGAAAGTCCCTGCTTAGGAGAGATGTTGGCACATGCAGGTGGTTTCTGCCTGGTTACTGTACAGTTAGTTCTCTGCCTGGTACTTAAGCTGAAATCATTAACATGTGTCTTGTGTGTTACCTGAATGAAAGGCGAGTTCATGGGTTATTACTGCCCATTTTTTCTCTCTGCTCCTGCACTTCCCTGTTTCGATTACAAATCCCCCTCCAGGCACAAAGCAAGCTGGACACCTACAGTGCAGCTAAAGAGTTATTTGCTCCCTAGGTGGACACTAATGAATGACTGCAGCGCTGCCCTGAGTGAGGGGGTCCCCACTATTAAAGTTTAATAGAAAGATCTGAGAAACTGGGGGCCAAGAAGAGGAGGAGGGCACAGGAGGCTGTGAGTGACTCTCTGAGTGCCTTCTCTCTTCCTTTGCTGTAGTGGAAATCATACCATCCTTTAGGACAGGAGCAACAGGAGACAGGCCAGTTCCCTCTGTGTTATCCTTTTGCCTTCACTCTCACTGCAAGCTATTGAAGCTGCAAAAAATGTGGTGGTTCCTTCCCACCAGATATTCCAAAATCTCTGAAAGCAGCAGGAACATGGCCTGACTCAATAATTATCTAATTCAGACTTACTTTCATTTTTCTGATTTTTTTATTCTTTCATTTCCTTCATGATCCATGTTGTCCTCTTTTGTTTTTTTCCTATCTGTCTCTTTTTTCTTTACTGTCCCTACTCTAATATTCCTCTACCTCATACTTTCCAGGACTTGGGATTAGGATAGGTATATTTAATTTGAGGGCTTAAAGGTGATTGATTTGGTATTTTTAAAAATTATTCTTTAAATATTCCAGCACCCCTGAATTCATCATGCTAAGTGATGATGAACTATCACAGAAGAGTAGAAGCACATTGTCCATTATTTCAACCAATGTAAGTATAAACCTCACCAGTTTTTCTCTCTCCCACTGAATTGGAGAAGACTAAGGTCAAGTTTAACTTTTGCTTTTAGTTTTTGAGGCCCCATTATTGTGAAACTTGTCCATGTCTGAGACCATATAAAGAAATGGGATTTGTTATAATGTATAGTATAGAGAGAGATGTATCCTTTAGTTTCTCTCTGCTGTGAATTACTAAGAGTATTCTGAGCATCTCTCTCATAGTATTTATAAGGAACAAGAGAAATCTCTTGTATACCATTCTTACTACAACTTCAAGAAGGGGGTTTTGTTATTGCTGGTTCAGACCACCGACAGGTTTGGTATCCTGAGGTCCTACAGGATGCTGTTCACATTGCAAGGGACAGCTAGGGGACAGCAATGGAAGAAACTTCCTTGCATCGGAGGTGTTTGAGAGAGTTAGAATTCTTCTGGAGATAACGATAACCATAGGAATTCAAGTTTGGTTTCAGGATGGGGTATCATAACCTCCCTCCTTTTTGACAATAGAGTTACAGGATTAGAAACCTCTGTTGATATTTTGCTAGCTGAAAATAAATGCAGCTGGAGAAATTAAAATATATTTGCTTTTCCATGGTTCTTTGAACCTTCTGTGCCATCTGTCACACAGAGCTTTTCTAGAAGTCAGTGCAAGAACACTTTGAGCCTGTAAATGCATCCTGAAAAGAGCACTGATACAGGAATTTGGTTTATTATTTACTCTTTGAAAAGTGGTGTTGCCAACACAACCTGTCAGCACAGGTTTCTTAAGCCTGCAGCCTGGCCAAACGTGTTGGATTCCTGTTTGGAAATCTCTGGACTGGATCCACAAATCTTACCCATGTGTTCCTTTCTCACTGCCTTTCCTTCAGACATTCTGGCTGAATTGTAGCACTTCAGCATATGTAAACCTGACTCTTGTGATGACCTGCAAAATAACTTTGAACTGGTGAGACTATCAAAGAGATGTGTTTGCCTCAGCATGGCAAGGATACAAAATTTGTGCTCTTCTCATTTCTTAACAAATTATGGGTTTGGGTCTACTCTAAAATTTGCCCCTTGTTTTTCTCCCTGAAATTTAACCTGTTTAGGAAAGCACTCTTATACCGTGCTAGTAATCTTATTTACTTGAAGGAAACATGTGATTTCATATTACTCTAAATACAGCTGCTTTCCTGAACTGAGGCAAATGCTGAGTACTTAAATGTGAATTCTGGACTTCAGGAAATGGTAGAACGGGTTGGTGCTTCTGAAAACACTGGCTGGAAATTCCTGTGCTTTCATGTGTGTTATGTAGAGACAACATTAAAGTTCAGTTGCATAAGACTCATTCTTCTTTTCACAATATTCACTATTATTTTAAGAACTCATAGGCATTCCTAGTATGAGCAGTTCAAAAAACCTGCAAGGACAGGAAAGTTCTCCCTTTCTTATCATGATAATAAGAAGTGCTTGAGGTAAATAAGTGCTATGTGGGAAGCATCATTATTATTCTTATGGCAGTAAAATGGTGGTCTTTTCACTTCACATCGTATACATCGTATATGGGGGTTTTGGTTTGCTTTTTTTTTTTTTTTTTTTTGGTTTTGGTTATGTTTTTTTGTGTGTGTTTATGTATGTAAACTATTGAATTGACTGCCACAATGCTTGCACTCTTTTCAGTAGTCATCCAGAACAGATAGGTTGCAGGGAATGGCAAAATAAAATTCCCCTTACAGTATGTTGGTTGAGCTCTGAAGATCAATCCTGAATGCAGCCTTCTCTATTTCGTTTGGGGGTTGTTTTTGTTTTGTTTGTTTTTGTTGTTGTTGTGGGCTTTTGGGTTTTGGTGGCTTTTTTCCACAATTGCAGACTGTATTTCAAATTACTGATAATAGCAATGGCTGTTCTAATTTTATCACAAGTCACACTGAAACAAAATTTTGCCTCTCCCGAACATAAGTACAACTACATATGCTGTGATCTAGAACCAGGCAGCCTGTGCCTTTCCTTTAGGAAAGGTAAACGTGGAGGTTGGGAGTATGGATGACTTAGTTTACCCAGCAGTCTGCAGCTGACAATAACCCAAGATCTCTGGATTTTCTCACCTAGTCATCCTCTTTTGTGTGACTTGTATCAGAAGAGAAGCCAGGGCTAAGTGAACTAGATAGCTCAGTAAAATACCATTGTTTGGTCTTGTTCTCTGCTTTTAGAGTAAGTTGGTCAGATTTGGAGGCATGTCCTCTCAGTTGTAACACTGCTCTGATTTTATTAACAGACCCAAGAATAGAAGTGTTTAACTGACCAAGTCTGTAAGAAACATAAACCATCTTTGTATCTGGAAAGCAGCAAATTTGTATATAAACAACTGAAAAAACCCCATGCAGACGCATTTTATTGGAAGAATAAAAGAACAGAAGTCTTGCAATTGGTCAAGAAAAATTGTCAATATCTGCTTCTTCCAACCTTTTCAATCCTTCTTCAGGAATAATGTTTTCCATGGTTTGATGCTTGCAGCTCCATAAAGAAAAATCTTTTGTCATGGAAATCTTATTCTCTGCCCATAATAACTCTAACAGCAACGTTGAATTGCATTATCTGTCCATTTATCTTAATGTCCCAGTTCTTGTAAGGATTAGAATCGTATGTTTCTGAGGAAAACACAAGAAACATTTGGATGGTAACCTAGAGATTTCTGTTACAAAGTAAGGAATTAGAAATGCATTTGGGCAGCAACTGAGTAGCTGTTACACAATTTTTTTGTGCTATGAATTTTTGGGCAGAGTTGTAACTTGAGAACTGGCAAAGAGCTGACCAAAACTGACACAGGATAATAAATAAAGTAGGCACATGTGCTTGTTGGGGGGAAATGGTTCTTTCCCATATAGAAATTATAGAAATAGAGTAATTCTGTGATACAAGTGGAAAGATTATTTTTCTTCTGCTGTAGCCTATGGAATTGATTTTAGGAATTGTTCTGGGTGAAAACCTAGATTTATTTTTTCTGAACAGCAGATGAATATATGGTATATTTACAAATCTTGTAAACAATACCAGTTTCACCCTCTGTCCTGCAGTAACTTTCTCTGACATTTAAGAACCAAAGACTGTATCTGCAATGAACATTTAAGCACACAGATTTAGGAATAAAAAAAAAATTATATAAAATATAAGTTAGTTCATATTATATAGTGTTCTATTTTAATATATTAAAATGCAATATATTGTTATAAATTTATGTTTTTATAAAATTCTAAACCGTAATATGAATCGTATGTAGTGAATGCAATAATAGTTTTTAAATTATATACACAAGATATTGCAAAGAACTAAGCACCTCCTGGTATAATCCACAAGAAACAGCATATCAAGGAACAGAGCTGTCCAGAAATAAAGAACAAAACCCTGATAGGAAGGGTGATTATTCTGAAGTAGCAGCCCTTTCTGATTTCTGAGTGCCTTAAACAGTACTTGGGCTCTTCCTTTCTGCTAAAGGTGCAGTCAGACACCTTCTCCCAGTAGCAGGTGATGCATCTTTCCCATCTGCAGAGCAGTGGTGGATGATTCTGCCCTCTGGTACGATGTCTCACTGGCTAGTGCTCCCACAGTCAGCCAAGCCACCCATGTTTGGATCTTTTGCTGATTTGTAGGTTTCAAGTTTTAAGGGGTAATACTCACAGCTGTGTGTGTTCTTTTTCTTTTCTTTTTTACCTTGTAACACTTTAAATTAGAGATTCTGAGATTCAGGGAGGAGGACTGATGAGAAGAAAGGTGCCAAGTGACTGTGTAGCCTCAACTCCTCTCACTGTCACAGAGCATTGAGGAGGCAGCCTTGGATGTCTTACACCAGGTTAGACACTCAGAGTTAG
The DNA here is from genome assembly GCF_017590055.1 of Onychostruthus taczanowskii. Taxonomy (NCBI): domain Eukaryota; kingdom Metazoa; phylum Chordata; class Aves; order Passeriformes; family Passeridae; genus Onychostruthus; species Onychostruthus taczanowskii. The sequence goes on along the minus strand of NW_024500349.1, from coordinate 7,924,534 downwards.
AGCTTGTGTTCAATATCAGCACAGCAAAGATCCTTTGTAGATGTGGCCTCTAGACACAGAGTTTGAAAATAGGCTACGTTCATTAAAACTCATGTGATTATTCATGTGCATAAAGTAAAACATTTCAGGGCCCAAAATTCACACCCAGCCTACAGGTCTGTGGATCTATGGGTTAGGCCTTTAGTCAGACTGAAATCTTGTTCATTCCACTAAAATATTAATGTTCACTCACTAAATATTCTAGTTCATTCCACTAAAAATTCCACAAGCCAAATACCCATTGGCTTGTGCATAAAGTCACAGGACCGTTTACTTGTCGTCCTACACAGAGCAGACAGAAGTGCTCCAGCCTGTGAACTGATTCTTCTAGCCCTGAGAATAGCTGATATCTGGGTAGGAAAATATGCAGCAGCAGGCATGGTGTCCCAAAAAGCAACCTTCAAAATAATTATTTTAATTACTCTTCAGGACTTGCATATCTGATATTTCTCTTCCGGGTTTTAAAATGTGTCAGTCAGTAAGGTACCAAAAATGCACAATAAAAGAAAATTGAGCCATCCTGAGATAATGCTGGCATTTATGTAGGCATTTTCAAAGTATTGGGAAAACTGGAAAGGTTGAGCTGTGATCAGTAAATGATCAGTATAAAGTTACTCACTGGGATGAGGAATGAAGTCAAACAGTGTTGATGAGCAGCACTGTGCAAAATATGAGAGTCTCTGGTTTCAGGAGTGAGCTGGAACTTCTTGGCTGTGGATGGGTGGATACCAGGAGATAACCAGCACTGCTTGGAAAGCTGTCAGTGCCTGTGCTGGTGCTGTGAGTGCCATGTGCCTGCTCGACTCCGAGGACTTTTAATGGGCAAAAGAGTCATCAGGCAGAGCGTCAGGGAGACATAGGCACCACATGAAGCCAACAATATTGTAAGAGTTCAAAGAGATTCAAACAGTATCAGTCTGTGAGAGCAAAGGGGAAACAATTGCTCAGGTTCAGATGTAAAACTTTGTAGTTGCAGAGCTGTGGGTATAGATTTACTGTAAGGTACTCTGGGAAGAAGATTTTGATAGAATAATAACTAGGAATGTTAGCTTTTCTTCACGACTGTTTCCACTACTTAGAACTGTAAATACATTTAACCTACACACACAGAGGACTGCTGCCTGTTTTAGAGAGTCTAACTGTTCCCTGAAGTTGCTTCAAACTACCTCCTAAATATATTAATAGAGCAGTTTTGCCATGATATTTTGAAATTATATTTTGGTTTGCATATGTAACTGATCAGTTAGCAGCATCCAAGAAGAAGCAGTTTTAAGTCTGATTCACTAATTTATTTCCTAAAATAAAGAGCATTGCTGCGAACAATGATTTTGAGAAGGAGGGTTTCTCATTGAGTAGGGGAAGAAAAGCCGCTGTTTTCCGCTGTTTTGGCTGTTTCCTCAGTGTTTTCCGGCGTGTCGCGAGGCTCGCGGTTTAGGATCCCGGGCTCGGTGTGTCCGCGGTGGCCGCCGGTGCCGGAGCGGGGGCGAGGAGGCGGCGGGGACGAGGCAGGGGCGGTGCCGAAGCACTTGGTTAGCACGGCGGAGGGTAGACCAACGGAGTCTCTGTGGCGCAATCGGTTAGCGCGTTCGGCTGTTAACCGAAAGGTTGGTGGTTCGAGCCCACCCAGGGACGGGTTTCCCTTTTGGGCTCGGCGCCGCCCCCGCCGCCGGCCGTCGTTTTGTGCGTGTGCGCCGGGGGAGGATGCGAGATTAGCGCCGGCGGCCCTGCAGGCGCCGCGTGGTGCCGGGCAGGGGGGCCCCCGGCGGGGAGCGCAGCGCGGCGGCCCCAGCTGCGGCGGGGCGGGAGCTGAGCGGCTGCCCCGGCTCCTGCGGGGCCGCACGGCGGTGCCACGCCGGTGGGGCGAGGCGTGCGGGACACCGAGACCTGCTCCCGCGTGCGGCGATGAGGCTGCTGGAGCGGCGGGCTCTGTCCGGGGGGGGACGGGGACCCGGGTGTCTGGGAGTTTCTGCACCCCCTGCTCCCGCGGCGGGAGGTGCGAAGGAAAACACGGTCTTGGAGCTGCTCCGGGATAACGAGCGATGCTGCGGGGCGATTGGGGTTTGCTCCGGGAGGCGCTCACGGCGCTCCAGCACTCGAGCGATCGCCGGCGGACAGCCCGGGTGGGAGCCGAGACTCGGGGACGGTCGCCGCTTGCGAGGAGGATTATTGTGATCGCTGCCGAGCGCGACTGCGGCCGGCGCTCCGCGGCGCGCTGGTAACGCCAGAGCGGCGGCCCCGTCTGTCTCCCCGCGGCGGAGAGAGCCGCGCAGCCGGGCGAAGCCAGGCGGGGCACGGGAGCCTGGCGGCAGCACCGGGACAGCGCCGTGCCCCGCGGGTCCCTCGCCGCCCCAGGCGGGACGTGTTCCAGGCCCGTTCCCTGCTGGCAGGCGGCGCGGCCGCTCCGGGCTCGCCCTGCCCGCGCGAAGCCGCTTTGCATAAATGAATGTTAAAAGCAATTACTCTGGGAGCTTCGCCTAAACGTGTCAATTAGAAGTTGGCACCTCCGCCGTATCCGAGCCCGAGAGCCGATTCCAGCGAGCGCTCTGGTCGCGTGAAATCCGGCTGCCTTCCAGCCCGACCTCTGCCAGCTCTGAGAGGATCTATTTACAGTTTAGAGAAAACAGGATCCGTATTAAAAATGCCCCTTCCCCAGCGAAGCTGTATTTCACAGATCTTCCTGTTCAACCCGCCTGGTTTGAATAAGGGATACAACCCTCTAAAAGGTCAGGCTGTGCCATTGATTTACCATCGATGACAAGATACGGCCCTCGCTAGCCAAGATAGCAGAGAAAATACATGTATTTAGAAACACCGAAAATCTTTTGAAAGTCGTAAACTTTAAATCGTTGATATGATTGTATTTTTCTTTTTCTTTTTCTTTTTTTTTTTTTTTTTTTTTTATTTTTTTTGCTATCATCCACATATTTTTCATTTCGGTAAAACATTTTGAAAGACTGGCAGCAGTTGTGCTGAGCATCAGGGGAGGTGTAGCTCTCTGCAGGACCCCCCTTTCACGTTAGCCACGCTTAACCCGTAAATATTTCCTGCTGTTAGGGAGAATTTTATTTTAACTAAAGTGGTTCAGGTAAATTCCCTCCTCGATATTTCCACGCTGTTTGCAGTGCAGGATGTATTCAGCCCGGTAACACTGCAGCCAGCAAAGCCTCGCAGCGGATGAAATCTAAAAGTCTGCATTTGCCAGCGCTTGGACCGCCGCGCTAGCAGACAGGCATCAAGAGCTTACAGGAACCACGACCAAAAATTGATCATGTCAGTGTGAAGCAGCAGTGTCTGGAAAACCAGTAACAATTTAGAACTAAAATTAGCTGATAGCTCATGAGGAAGGACAGGCGTTTCTGCTCCCATAAAGCAAGTCTTGCTCCCCTTAGCAAGTCACAGATGGGTTCTGTAGGGCTGGTTATTGCTGACCACGGGGTTTGTGGAGGCTCAGTTGCTATACGTCGCTGTGCAAGCGTGCACCCTGAAACCTGTAAAAATAGGTGCGGGGTGCGAGCATCCACGCCGCGATCCTGCGACACGTGTACAGGAGGGGCTCATCACGGGCTCGGTAATACAAAGCGACATTTAGGCAGTGCTTGATAAACTAATTTTGTAGAAGTGGAAAGCTCGTGCATGGGAAGTGCCTCATCCCATCTGCTCACTAACTAATTACAATTAAGGTTGTGGAGAACGGGAAACCTGATACATTTTTGGGACTACACAGGGAATCGAAGCTTTCTTTGTATGAAGTAAAATTTTTTTCAGAGGTCAGTGAAGCTTTCTGTTTTTAGCCATGGAAAAAGCTTCTCGTAGCTGTGTAATGTACCCAGACAAACCAGCCGGCTCTTGCCTTAATCCATTTATCTATATGCAGTCTAGGATAAACGCTGTTCTAAATGTGATGGGGGACTGCACCCTCTGATGCTTTTAGGAAAAAGATTTGACATATTCAAAGTGACCTCTTAACAAACACCGAGATAAATTCCAGAGTAAGTATTCCCAACCGATATTCCAAGCAATTTCTGAGGCAGTTGGAGAAGACTCGCCGTCGAGACGTTCGGGAGAACCTAGAGCCGGCGGACCGCCCGTTGTCTCGACCTGGCATCACCAGCGCCCGGATAAACCCCAGCAACCCGCAACGCGCCGCGGCTCTTTGTTCGCGCGGCGATGGGACGGGGACGCGGGGCTGGGGCGGCCGGTGTCTCGGGCTGGCGACAGAGGGGACAGCTCTGCCGCGGTCCTCCGCCTCGGGGGCTCCGCGCTCGGCGGAGGGGGAGCCGCCGGCGGCCGCCCGTGCCCGTGCTGCGGGATGGAGGACGCGGGGAGCCGGCGTTCCCTGCGGGTGCGGGTCCCGCTCCCCTCCCCGCCGCGTCCAGCGGAGCCCTGGGGGATGGGGAGGACACGGCTGCCCGCACTGCTGGAGCCCCCGGCCCGAGCCGACCCCGCCGCTGCTCGGGACACTCACAAACACGGGGACGCGCGGGGACAAAAGAACACTCTTCCCCGCCGCGGCAAGCCCCAGGGGAGACGTGGGCTCTGCGTGGGAGCCGGGGGGATCCGCGCCGCCCCCGCCCCTCGCCGGGGCTTCCCGCTGCCTCCTGCCAGCGGGCGGGGGGGAGCGGCGGGCGCAGAGCTGCGCGCTGTCCGGGCTGGCAGCGAGGCCGCGGCGGAGCGACTCCCTTTGAACTTTGGCCAATATTTAATGACTTGGGAGGCAGATGAGATGGGAAATAAAATATTCGTGGTCTCAATAAAGACGGGGACGCGGAGTATTGGAAAGATGAAAAACTGTACAGCTCGCAGAAAGGGTGCAGAAAACAGCCATCTTGAATATTTTAATCTCTGGCAAGTGTTTCTTTGGAACAAAATGGATGTTGGAGGGAAACAGCATAGTTAACATTACTGTAGCCTTCCATTTCTAACACCATCCCTCTCGCAGAATTCAGCTGGCGCGGAACAGGGAGACTGGAAGGAACGCCACAGCCTTTCATCTACCTACAACGGCAATAAATAATCATAATCTGAATACTGTGGTCTGGAAATTTAGTACCTCTCTAAGTGATGGTGCTTTTTTTACCCACGATTTATATCGATTTGTTTTCATCGACATAAGTCACATGTAATGCTGCAAAAACACTCTCAGAGCTCATGCAACATAAAGAAACAATTGCTCTGTGTTCAGCCAGAACACATCGGTAAAGATTTTTTATTTTTTATGGTATTGTACATTGTTACCATCACCAAAATCAAAGGAGGTATTCCTACAAATTACCTTGGAAATTGAATCAAGGCCTGGGTTCAGAGTTTGTTATGTATTCATGATATGAACCAATTATTTTAAGTATTCATTGTTTGGCCATAAAAATCACTCTAGGCTGAAATTAGGCTTAAGAAGTCCCCAGGATTTTTCCCACTTCTACTAAAATGGGTTAACAGCTGTCTTTATTTTTTCTTTCTTTTTCCCCCACCTCAAATTGATGGTGAAAACAAATACAACATGCTGATTTCAGATGCTTTTTGTTTTCATATAACAAATAGCTTTTCCATGGCTTTTTTTTTTGTGTTTTTTTTTTTTTTTTGGTTTTTTTTTTTTTTTTTTTTTTTTTTTTCCATACTAAAGATTGCAAGACTGTTAATATGGTAGGCCTCCACAAAATTTAAATTTTTTGTTGGTTATTTTTCTGGGTTTTTTTTTTTTTTTTGTTTTTTTTTTGGGGTTTTTTGGGTTTTTTTTGGTTTTTTTTTTTTTGGTTTTTCTTTACAGAGGAACAACCGGCTGAAGTGGGGGGTGTGGTGAGAGCAGAGACAATAAGTCAGTGGTTCAGCTACACAGGCTCAGAAAGGCTCCTTCCCCGGCATTATTTATTTATTTCTTTTCTCGTTGCTGTTTGCTTACTTTGGACCTACTCCTTCAAAGATAAGCACAGCAGAAACAACGCACTTAAAAAAAAAAAAAAAAAAAAAAAAAAAACCCAGAAAACCCCAAAGACAGCTAAAAAAATATAATGCAGAAATGGCTGGAGACCATTGTCTGAAGATTAAAGAATAAGATTTTGAAACAGAACTGCTTGATTTTATTCACTTACTGCTTTCTATAAAGTAAATTTGGGCAGCAGTTTTAATTGTTAAGGATAATGTTCCCATTGAGAACTGTGCTGTTCTTATTCAAGTTTTTAATTTTTCAAGGAAATTCTGAGATACTGCATATGCAGTTCCTGTTTGTTTCAGCATCTTGGTACAGTTTACTTTCTGTATCTGAACATTTTTGCTTTAATTTTTCAGTTCCATACTCTCCCCCATGGACTGATACATAAAATATATCTAGCACCTCTTTCCTACACATCCTGATGTTGGTACAGCATTTCTTGAGACTTTTTGAATCAAAGGCACTATGAAACCAAGCAGCTACTTAGTTATTTTTTTTATAATTGTAGCACACAGGAATCTCCAAAGAATAGCGTTTGTGAAAAGCAGAGTGAGCAAGATTACTAAAATGCAAATTACAAGCTCCATCAAAGGCTAAAATTACAAACTTGTGCTTGTGAGAAAAAAAAATGCATAGTCTAGAAATAATAACCTAGGAAAACAGGCACTGACTTTTTAATGGGCAAGTCTTTTTTTTGAAAATGAAAGTGACACTCAGCTCAAATTTTTAATATTATCTAAGAAACATGAAGATTACAACCAGATTGAGTAATACTGGGGGCTGCTGTAGGGCCCAGAGAGGAAAGCTGTGTCACATTTGCTGAAAGCTTAAGGAACTGCATTTAAATGTCATGGAAATCCGATTTATGTGTGAAAGGTATGTAGGGTTCCAGAGAGGAAACAGGGTGTGAAGAAGGACTGAGGAGATTTAACACTGTATTTTGTCCCACAGATATGAAGGACAGAGAAATTTTGTAGAAATAAGTAGAAGAAATAAATTTATTTCTAAAATAGAAATCAATAAATATAAATTACTTTAAAAACTATTTTTATGATTGCTCAAAATATATGTTTTGCTGCAAAGAAATGCGTTCACAAGAAGAGAAATGCCAGTATAATGTTTTTCCTGTAAAGAGTATGACTTTGATTAATGAAGTTCATTTGCCCTAGTGTACTTAAAGCATTGTTACATAAGATAGACTTGGATTATTTTTTTCTGTTAAGTTCCTTTGTCATCATCATAACTTTGGTGGCAAAACCTGAGAGCTAAATTGCACCTCCATAGTTAAACAGACAGGGAAATATGTGGGAATTCTTCTATCTACACCTTCCAGAAGAGCAGTGAGTAGCTGGGAATTTCCAAATAACTGAGGCCAAGGGACTGGTGATTTTATGTTTTATATTTTATTCCAAATGGACAGGATATTCTGGTTATTTTATTTTCTTGTTGTGTCATTGGCATATCAGGCTCTGCAAGCAACTGTTAAGTGCTTGCTAGAGTAGTGCATATATTGATAAGGAATAATTGGTTTAACAAGCTGAGAGTTGTTTGTAAATATTCTGCTCAAATGTTGGTGTTGCTAAATCCCTTTTACTGTTTAAAACATGATTGTAAAGCAGTGAAGTAAAATGGCAGGATTAGAGTGTTAATTTTGGTCTCCTTTCCACTTCACAGATTGCCTGCTAACATTCCTGGTTTTGTAAGACAGATGTGCTCTTCAGATCATGTCTCTAAATATTTCCTCTTCTATGGTTCAATTGAAAATAGACAGTGAGAAGTGGTTACTACTCAAAATTAAGATCTTCAGTTTAACATGAGGACATACTTTATCTGATTTTTTTTTTCTTGGGTGACATAAATATTCTGAAACTCAAAAATTAGCCTTGCAGATGCCCTCCATGATTTGCTTAGCCTGGGCAGAGTGAAAGTGATGGAGAAATGTGTGTGCCGTGACACACGCTGTGCCCGGTACTCCTGGGCCTCAAGGGGTACTTCCAGCATAAATGAGAGATAAAACTGGTCATTAGTGATGTGCCAAGTTTTCAGTTTAGACAAATATTTGCAAAAATGTTTTGTTCATTTTCCCTTAATATTTAGCAATGGATTCTGGGTTTGACTGGATCTAACTTAAGATGAAAAAAAAAGGAAGGACTTTTCCTCTTTCCTTTGGGCAGCACAGGTCTGGACAAACTGAAGGTGGAGTTTCCCCACAGCTGGTGGGGCCGTGGCTGTCCTTGACTTGTGAATAGTTCATTCCCTGCCTGTAACTTGTTCTCTTCTATCATGTTGTCCAGATCTTGAAAATCAAGGATCTTCTGTATGCCTAACCTAACTATTCCCTTTTTTTCAGTCCTAAAATCCAGTGCTTGCTTTTGCTGCTGTCACATACTTTTAAAATCCCAGATATGCTGGCTGCAAAGGTAATAATTAGGAGTTTATTGTGGAAGGAAGATAAGATTATCTGTAGTAAAGATTTATTATTAGAAAATGAATAGCCTCATTCTCAAGATTTAAGAGGCTTGTGCAAATTACCATTGCTGGATGGTTTTTTAGTTTCCAGTTCACATTAGTACTGAAAGAACTGTTTGGGGCCTATTACCCAGCTTTTGGAAAGTATTCTTGTGGTGGAAAAATTTGTAAGGGATTTGGAAATGAGGACTCATCTGGCTAGTAGATGTTCATAAAAATCTTAATGACTTCAGCAGCCTGAGGCTGTTGAGGCTGGGCTGGGCTTGGCTGGAAACTGTGGGGCTTACTGGAGGATCCCCTCCCTACATGTGTGGTGGTGATAAGGGAAGAGCTGAAAAAAGGCTTTGAAATCTTTGCGTATATCTGTGGCTGGACTGACACCATCCATTTTAAAAATGATTCAGTATTATGAATCACAGTAAAAAAGATAGTAGCTCTAATGCACAGGACAGTTTGGAAACTTGCGCATAAAACTATTCAGGTTTTCCTACAAAGGCACTTCACTGTTTTATACATGCCATTTTCTTGCTTTACTTTGCAGCTTTATGTAAAGAGTATATTCCTCTGAATGGAAAGTGTTTTCAGTTTAGTGTGTGTTGCTTTGGAGGGCTTTTTAAGCTAAAATCACAATGTATTTGACTTAAATGGTGACACTGTTATATATGGAAAAGCTGCTTTCCAACATTTCCAGAGGCTTTTACATACTTCAGTAATTTTACTGTTACACAGACATCTGTGTGCTTTTAACTCAAAAGCAATGCTGTTGATCTTAGTGGTAACTTGACATTGGTGTTAATATGCAAGGGAGAAATCTACTTTATGGTCAGTTTGGCAGCTGGCTTGAAAAATGGAATGATACAAACCCAGTATTGGTTCATTAAAAAGAAAAGTAGCACCTTCACATTCACTTCTAGGCTGGTCTGTGTGTACTGAGCCCATGACACAGATGGACCAGTTGATGCTGTTGGCAGCTGGGGGTTGTCTCTGAAATCCATGCTAAACTTTCACTGAACATATTTAAATCTGTTTTTCTGTAAGAAAATGCAGGGAATGTTGTCTTGTTGCCACAGGGCTGAATAGGATGGCCCTCAAGGTGAGGAATACTCTGGTGCTGCTGCTAGAGAAGAAAAAAAAAGGTGTATTTTAGAAAACTCAGCAGATGATCATTCTCCCCTGGAAAAATTCTCCTGTCTCTCAGCCATGGGGCTGCAGCACCCTGCAGCAGTCTGCTGCCCTGCCAACCTCTGGGGCATTCCTCTGGCAGCAAAATAAAATCCCAGCTGATACCAGCTCGGGGCTGTGAAGTGTCCTGGGAACAGCAAGGTGAGTTGCTGCAGCACGATGGCATCAATGAGGCCTCCAAAGCAAGACATTTATTGTTACCCCCACCTTCTGGAAGGTACAGGGCTGAGGATCATCACCAAATAAGATGTTTTTCTTTAACTGTTACTGGTTTTATATTAAATCTCTCTCTGTCTCTGACCTTGCTAAGATTCCTCTTGGCAGACAAGCAGATTTGCCCGTGACATTATTAACCTGCAGAGGAACAGCAGACTTTTGCAACAACACAATCCACTTATTACAGTGGTCACTGTCATCCCTAAGAGATTTTTTCCCCAATTTGGTGTTTGGAGACTGCTGATTTAGTTAGTGATTCAAACTGTTTTTCTCAGCCTTTCTGGACTAGGGATTTAGGTGCTGTCTGCAGGAGGCAGCTGGGAATGTGGAGGCTGCTGTTGTCCTCGTGGAGACCCCAGAGCATTTGCTGAAGCTCCAGCCCCACCAGACTAGGTAGTCATAGCTTTCAGAGGCAAAAGCTGTCCTGCCCTGGCCCTCAATGCCTCTCATCGAGGAGCACAAAGAAGAAAGAAACAAATTTGTTAGTTTTTGTGGTGCTGGTGCAGTTGGCAATAGTTTCAGAATGTTTGTATGCGAGCATATAGAAACAAACCATCCTCTCCTCTCCTCTCCTCTCCGATTCAGTCTCCTTCCTCTGCTCTGTGTTTGGAGCAGTTTTTCTGGTGTGGGTCAGGTGCTGCAAGCATCCATCTGTCCATCCATCCATCCATCCATCCATCCATCCATCCATCCATCCATCCTTGCTGCTCCTTCAGCTACCCACACTACTGGCTTAGCTCCTCTGGAGCAGCAGTTCCTGTCAGGCAGCAACACGAGTGCTGTCTGCACAAGATGAATTTTCTCACTCATGTTTTCTCTCCTCTCTCCATTTTCCCTTGGTCTTTCTGCTGGATTTTTTTCTTCTGAGAACCCTCACTCCCTTTGGTCGCTTTCCCATCTCCCCCTGCCCCCTTTTCCTTTCTTTCTTTCATTTTTCTCATTTCTTGTATTCTCCCTTCACTTATTTTTCTCTCTATTATCTTTCCTGTCCTCCTCTGCATTCTTTCAATCCCAGCAGGGCTCGCGCATACAAATTGACCCCCTCCCAGCCAGTAATGCGATCGAAGCTCTTTGTGGCTCCTGCTATCTCTATGGTAACTATCAGGGGGGTCTCGGCAGTGCTGGCACACCCAAAGCATCGGCCCACGTCCTCTTGTGCTGTTGTTCTTGCCAGTGTGATGTGCTGACCACATGGGCCTGACTGCTCATTTACAACTACTTCTTATTAAAAAAAAAAAAAATACCCCAAAGTGCTCAAATGGGGAAAACAGACAGCACGCTTGAGCACAAATTGTTGTTGGATTCTCAGGGGTTTGGATTATGGTTTCTGGTTTCAGAGTTGCTTTACTTGGTGGATCTGTTGTTTTCTAATTGTCGTGGAAGTGTCACATTGGCTGTTTAGTGGACTCTGGAAATGGTGGTTATGCTGTAAAAATGAGAATCTGCATTGCACGGGCGGCCAGAGGCGCTGCGGTGGTGGTGGCCGTAATTGCCAGTGCAGACAGAGAAAATATTTACAAGGGGTTTGCATGGTATGAGTGTTGTGAGCTCTTGCTTTTCCCCATGCTAACCAGCTTACCACATACTCTCAGTTTCTGGGATTCGTGCAAGCATGGAGCAACCATAAGATTTGATGGAAGGAATGACTGAAACACCTGTGGTGTGACAGAAGAAATGGACGTGGCTCCTTTTGGTGCTCAGATTTTCCTCAAATAGCCAGCAATGACAGTGGAGAACTAGGGAGACAATGAAATCTAAGGCTTTGGTAATTATTATTTTTGCAGTACATACAATATTAAAAATACAATTCCTGTCATGACTGTACTCCAAATATTGTTCTCTTAAATTCCTCAAAACCACTGTGATTTTTGTGCCCCCTCCAAATGCATATATATTTGTGCCCAAAAATTTTATTCCATTTGTCATACCTGTTAATTCCATCAGCTTTATAGGCAGCAATATATAAAATCTATTACTTTTTTTCCCCAAGATTTTCCTGGCTTTTAAAAATAGATAGTTTTATAATTTATATGGCTCTATAAAAATTTCTGAAATTAAAGAAAAGTCAACTAGCCTTATTATATCCTGGCATTACATATTGCTGCAACACTTAGAATATGCAAAGTCAACCAGTTAACTACCCCTTACCAGCCCTTGAAAATTCACTACATGAAAATTCACTACAAACTCAGCATCATCCTATTTGAAACTCTTCCACCCTCAAACAATTAGCCAGCAGTGTTGACTCTGAAAGCAGCACCTTGCTCCAATCTTTGAAAGGAATAAACTTCAGAATACAATTATTAGATTTTTCAACTGGCTCCATAATCCATATTCATAACTTTATTAATTGTTTAATTCACTTAAAAGTGCATTGATGGAGAATTTTACATCTACTTGTTTGTGTATAAATCAACATCTATAAACTGCCTTTTTGGGTGAAATGCAGCCAGCGGTGACAGGGTTAACACTGTGGGCATTTAAGTGGTCATAATTAACAGTCCATTAAGATGAATGGAGTAAGTCCGCACTTAGTAACGCTGTTGTTTAATTCTGCCTGTTTACAGACTCAAGAGGACAACAGCAAGGGGCTTGAGATTGCCCAGGGTTTGCAGTAGGAAAGCCAGGAATCGCATTTTAAAATAAATTAGAACTAGATTAAAAAAAAAAAAAAATCATTTGGGAAACACATTTCCTGGTTTGGGGGATTTCTGTTGTCCCAGTTCACTTTCTCAAGTAAGTGGGTTGATACTAACTACGATTTTGCTTTCCACTGAACAAGTCCACCAAAACAAAGCTCTTACTATGCTTAATCCCCTCCCAATTATTTATTTCAGCAATGGATTTTGTTATTAATAGGGATGCAGGAGGAACTCGGCTCTTCTAACCTGTAAATGTCCTTCTGGCTCTGATGGGTGGCTGCTCTTCTGCAGTGTTTAACATTTGATATAAAACCTCGCTATTAATGTTGTCAATCTTGAGCATTAAAAATATGAAATAGAACATAAACCCAATACACCAGCCTAAAAAGTCTCTACTGTATAAAAACCCCGTGGCCTTATTTGCCTTCCACATCGCCAAGCTTTCATAAAATTATTTTCAACTCATTCTCCGGTGAAGGTGAAAACTAGTTTTGTTTAAAGGAAGCTGGATTTTTCATGTAATCTGTTAATTCCAAGATGTGAAGCTTAAAAAAAAAAAATCACAAGACCATGCTATACCAAGGCTTGCAGTAGAATCCTGGGGGTTGCTAACTTTGCTGCTGAAGAATGCAGCTTTTGCTGCCAGTCTGGAGTCAGAGCTCTTGAGAGAGCTGGGCTGGGCCCAGGTGGACAATTCACCATTTGAACAAGAACGATTTTAGCCAAAAAGCAGTAGTGAAACTGCTAGAGAAGCCTGTCATTTCAAAGTAATACGCAGTTCTTTTTATAAGGTCTCCATTTTATTGGTACAATTTTTTCCTTGTAAAGGATTTCTAGTGTAATTAATTATGGGCAATAAATTGTAAGTGTATTTCATAGCTCCTGTATGTCTGGCTATGACAGTGCCCAGAAATGTGGTTGTTAAACATACTGAAGAGCAATAGAGCAAGCAGTCATTTTCTCTAGATTTTTGTTGGGGTTTTTTTGGGTATCAGGGTGTCTGAAAACAGTATGACAAAAATTAAAAATTTACAATCCCATTAAATGTTTTAACTACTAATTTCAATATAAATTACTGATACATTTCTCCATTTTTTGATCTTAAGGGCAGGGATGCTGCTAAAAATAACCTTAAAATACAATCATATAATTATGTGTCCCGTTCTTGTTAGTAATAACATATTAATGAATAAATACAGTTTTGCTTTGTCTACAGTTTGGATTTCTTATGCTTTTAAATGTGACTTTGAAATTTAAAATTACAATGTTCTTAAAAAATTAATTTTGAAGTTTTGATGACAACTCTCAATGTTAATTTTAACAAGCATGTGTTTGGTTAAATTAAAATTAGGCCATAGTACCTTAAACTTATTAAAGAGGAAAATGTACGTGAATGAGCCAGAGTGATTCCAGGCAATCCTTTGGAGAAAATCTCCTTTTATCAGGTTTTTCCAGGAAATCATGTTTATAGAAATGTAAATTGATTTGTTTTAAAATAAATTATTCAAAATTAGTTTAGCAACTTGAATTCTGCACATCTCTGATAGAAATGGTTAATATATCAAAAACAATGAAACTGAAAAAAAAAAGTCTGAATTAACAAGAAACAGTACTTCATGCAGTATGCCCCATAAAACTGTTAGCTATTTTTCAAAATTTAATAGGTTTTTCATTGATTAAAAATGGTATCCAAAACAAAGGAGAAAGATACATTTGAAAAATAGTAGAATTCTTGTTAATTAAGCAGGAATTAAAACAGGTTACAGTAATATATAACCCATTGAAAAGAGGAATCTTGGTCAGCAGCTTGAAGGCAATATGAATACTTCTCTCTTTAAAAAAAATGCACATTTTACCTCTTCTTTTACCTGATGCTCCATTCGTTGGTGATTCTTGATCTGTGTCCCTCCTTTAATTCACTTTTAATTGCAATCACTGACAATTTCAGCAAGAAGCTCTATATGTTTTTTCCTTCTGATTTGTGCAGTAACTAGCCACAAATCCTTTGACTTCCCCACAACATGAGCCATTGGTCTGCACGGATTAGGAGAGGACTGGTTGTAGGAAGTTCAGTAAATGCTCTTCCCAAGAAATAAAACCATACTGTTTCTTTGTTCCAGCTGTAAAGAACCTGCCACGATAACAACAGCCTTTAAATGATGATGTCAAAATGTCAAAGAGGAAAGTGGTCGTGTGTGAGGTCAGGAGTCTCACTGATGCAGAAAGCAACTGGAGAAAAACTGGCGTGAGTTCTGGTGAATTTTGGAATGGGTTCAAAAAGTGAATATTTATGAGAGTGGCATAATATATTTATTCTGGATACAGAATCTGCAGGTTTCCTGGTTTTTCTTTGTTTGTTTTTGTTTTTGTTAACTAAGGTTAATTATCCCTCTATATGACTCCCTTACTTCTAGCCCTGCAAACACTTCCTCAAATGAGAGGAAGAAGGAGAATTTGTGATCTTAATCCTTATACAGAACTCCAATTTATTTAAAATAGTGTCTTGGATTTTGAGTTGTGTGTCTTGATTTATATCAAGATTGTGGTGATATTTTTGATTAATGTGGATTTTGTATATCCTGCACATTTTACATAGGCTGCTGTATATGTGGTCAGACTTCACACACACACTCACAGAATATTCTGAATTGGGATGGACCCACAAGGATCCTGAGTCCAAGTATTAGGGAATGGCTCAAACTTCCACAGATTGACAGGATGGTGTCTGACTCACACTTCTGGTCTATTAGAGTGTGGTGCAGCTTCGCCTAAAATACACAGGGTGTTCTTTGCAAAATAAAGACAACTGTCTAAAAACCAAATGGTTGTGAGGATGTGCAATTTAGGAAAGAAAAGTGCTAGAATGCAGCAGTGTTTTCAGAGAGTAGGCGTTGTCTCCAGGGTGGGGAATGACTGGCAGGTATCTCCAATCCCCAGAGCTTGGATGTGGTCTGGGAAATCTCACCCTGCTTGTTGTTGCAGGCAGGATTGCAGGGGTGATGCTCTGGCCTTGAGTCAGGCTCTCACTGGCATCTGTGCTCCCGCCCTGTGGTCTCCTACCAGCAGCAGCAGATGATGGTAAGTGGCACCAATGTCATTGTTTTAACGAATTGCACAGTGATTTTTAAAAAAGAATTCTAATATAATCTAATATCACTTTGAAGGTACTAGACACCAGAGGGTTTTGGGTTTTTTTAATGTCAGAAATGAAATTTTCAACAATTCACTTTACTGGCTGCTACATAGGAAAGCTTTTCTGAAAGTTTGTTTAAGGCACTGAGATAATTCTAATGCACAAATGGGCTTTGCTTGTAGGAATAAATCAATTACTTGCTTTCAAAACCAAGAAACTGATCTGGGTTCACAGGATTTTTTTTTATTTTACTGGACATCACTTCACACCTTGCAAGCTGATATAGGAAGGATTTAAGCTCTCATTTTAAGTAAATTAGTCATTATTTTCTGTAAAGAACAGCTTGTAGCTCCCATAGCACCTGTTGCCTGTCTCTGGGACATACCAGTACATTATGCACTTGGACACCTCAGATTTTGTAGGATGAATTCCTTTGTCCAGGGCTAGGGCTAAGTATAGGTGCCCACAGCTGCCAAGGACGTCTGCTTGTCCAGTTGCTCTTCAAGGCACTGGGTTTCTGTGACATTATTCAGTGAATATGGATCACTCATTTCCCAAAAAAAAAAAATAATCATTATAGCACTCACCAGAAATGGAGGCAAGACATGGGGGTTTTTGTTAGTGTTTACAATTCACTGCAGATGTTTTTAAAGGGGTAATTTTTCTCCCAAAGGTTTTAAAAACCTTTTATAATCTTGCTTGTTCTATTCATTGAATAAAGACAGGAATAAAATCAATGATTGGTCTCTGGTGAGCAGGAGCTTAATTTTAACTGGTATTTCCTCATTTACATACCCAAGGTACGAGTCATAAGAAATTCTGCTTTGGAACTAGAGAAAGGCACATTGCTGGGGAAACTGCCAGTTAGGAGAAGCCTGCCTTTAAACTCAAGCCAGACAGTCTTTCTTGCAACAACTTACTTCTCTTTCTTGGTGGAAATATTGATTTTAAAAGAAAAACACGAATAATGATTTTTTTGTCTTCTTGAGAAAAAGTGAGTGATTTTGCATCATACAATTTTCCTACTAATTTTCCATCATACAATTTGTTCTGAGCAGAGGAGAGAGGAGAGTTTCAAAATTTGTGGCATATCTAGTTTGTGTAAGCTTTGGATCTGTGGACTGCAACCACATGTGAGAGAAAGACCTCTTGAAATACATGGCAACTGCAAAGGCTTTACCTACTCTGTGAGATTTACTGATGGAGTATTTGGATCTTTTCCTAAAACTCTTGCTATGGAAATTGTTGAGGAATTGATGCCATACTATTTAC
This sequence comes from Onychostruthus taczanowskii, assembly GCF_017590055.1. Classification (NCBI taxonomy): domain Eukaryota; kingdom Metazoa; phylum Chordata; class Aves; order Passeriformes; family Passeridae; genus Onychostruthus; species Onychostruthus taczanowskii. Next base: position 7,907,655 of record NW_024500349.1, on the reverse strand, counting down.
TAGCTGTATGATTTGGCATGGGATTCTCTGCTGGCAGCGCCATGGGACTGGTCCCACCTTGAAATGCTGTGATCCTGTTAGGCCTGGATGTTTGAAAACTGTTTGTCTTTACTGGCAGAAGCTGGAGGAAGATCAGAGCTGCAATTAACCTATTTACAGCAAAAGCTAGCACATGACTTAAAAAAAAAACCCTAAACTTTAAACCAAAAAAGATTTAAAAGTTATAGAACAAATGACTGAATAGAGCAAATCTGGGTTTAATTAACTGTAAAATTGGTTGCAAATGTTTTCAAAAGCTTATGGGCTGGGAAGTTGCTATTTTGGAAGCTCTGGGCAAGTGGCACAGCTCTCCGGGGAGCACGTGGGTGGTGGGAACGCCAGGCTGGGGTGGGCGATGGAGCCAGGTGCCCCCAGGGAATTGTGCAGCCTCTCCCAGGAAGCAGCTGAGCCTGGGCTGTGCGTGGGGCTTGCTTGCTCAGAGGAGTCCAGCCTGAGAGTGTGAGTGTGGTTTAGGTCCTGTTGCTGTTTCTGCTGCTCAGACAACTCAAATAATTTGGAATTTCCTTGCTTAGAAACACTTCCTTGCACAGCTGCCTTCGGCCCAAAGCAGCATTACTGACCTTGGCGTGGACCATCACTGAGCAAAGTGCAGTTGGTCACCAACCTCTTGGGATTGTCTCAAGTGGGAATCAGCTCCCTTCCTGGGGATGCCCAGGGCACATGGAGGCCATGAAAAAGCAGGGAAGGGTTTAAGGAAAGCTTGTGCTGTCAAAAGTTGTAACTGCAAATGTTTGGCAAGACATTTTTCAAAAGGCTGGAACAAGGGCAAATTATAAGAATTGATCATTTTGTTATTGTGACTGAAAGGGGTGACGTAGCAGAGGAAAAAGTATTTCCAGAGCAGTCAGTATTTCAGATTGTATTTGTTTGCTTCAGAGAAGCATCCAAACTCTCAGCCAAATCTCAGAGCCTAAATAGCAGAGATGGGCATGGAATGAGTCAAAATACAGGGTGTATTTGTCAACTGAGGTTGCAAAACTAACTTCTGATCCTTTCCAAAGTATCAATGGCCACTATAAAAAACTGGTTTTGTGGCAGAAACCTTGCAAACTGAAGAGTTTCTTGGGGAGTGATGGGAGTTGAATGTCAAAAAAAAGATTTGTGTTTACTATCTGAGAAGCATTATTAAGAACTATTTAATTTTCCTAAAAAACTCAGCCTTTATCTAGAAAAGAATAAACACTGAAAAAAACCACAAAAAAATTCCCTCAAAAAGAATTAAAAAAAAAAAAATCTAACTTTGAAAAATGTCTTAATAATGAAGCTGAGCAAATAATTTAAAACATAATTTATTCATTGTATGTAAATAATGTAACAGATCACCAAAGTAATAATTTTTTCAAATTCTTTAACTAATATATTCCTGTTTTAATTATTACCTGATGGATTAAAGTATTTGATACTCGTCTGGAGTAGCTCTTGGTCAGAGGTGCAGTAGCAATAATGGGCTGTGTTCCAGTTCTGTGGCCAGACCAGCATATAGCCTTATCATGGGAGATTTTTACATCTGTGTCTTTAAAATCTTCCTCACATGTGGATGTTTGCACACTACGTGGTTGTGAAAGCAACTGTGGCACTTTGTTTGCTGTTTCAGTCAGCAAGCTTTTCCTGTCAGCTCTGATCAAGGCTTTTCTCCCTTCATTTCCACTGGTGACATCTCACTGAGGTTCTGTGATCGTGACCTGGCAGTGTGAGACTGCTGAAGCTCTCTTGCTTGTCCTTAGTGCACGCTGGGAACTCACCTCTTGCTGTCGTTATGGTCGTCAAGCAGATCCCATTTTTGAAGATGAGGCTGTATCCTTTTGAAATTACCAGTTTATGCTGAGCGCTCCAGCTCGGTGTGCCGGCTGGGGGCACAGGGCTGCTCTCCAGGCTCTGCTGCTGCTCACGGCTCTGCCCTCTGTCCGTGGGCAGGGGTGGAGCCCCAGCAGACACAGCAGCTGAGACCCTCACGGGTGTCATCATTTTTCACAGCCTTCTGCAGAAGCAGCAAAGTCATTTTGGTTTTACAAGTGACAGCAGAGGTACAGAGCCACTGCAGTCCAAACCCTTAAAGATATTTAAACAACTGCTCTCTGTATAGGTGCTGGCCCAAGTAGACATCACCTGTCTGATGCAGGTTCTGCAGATCCTTCCTGCCAGCATTTGCTTAATTTTCTTTTATTTGTGAGAGGATGAAAATATTTGTTTCAGAGAAATATTTCTTTTCATACTTCAGTCTTAGAGGCTATATGGGTGTGGTTAGCACCTGGTAATTTTACTGTTATAGAATAATGGGGAATTTTCCTTGTAAGGCCAGGAGCTGTGGTTCAGAAAACTTTCACTGGCCTAACAAAGTAGAAACATTTACAGGCCTCATCAGGAGTAAGTAATAACTTTAATGGAGCGGTTAATTAGTTCTGCTCTTTTCAGACGGGATCATTAGAATTTAATGAGAATTAATAATTTCATAAAGCATGGAAATATATTGCCCCAAGCAAAATACGGTAACACACATTTCACAGATAGCTATTTTAAATGAATACAGTGACATTTTCTCATATTGTTGGATGATCTATAATATTTTTATGTAGTAACTCAAGATAAAGTATTTGGATTGCATTATAAAGTATGTTGCTGCTTGAAGATATCAAGACTCATTGTTTGTGAATAGGAATATAAACCTAAATACAGTGATGTAAATGCAATTCTTTATTACTGTTGGCTTTTTTGTTGAACATTTAAAGACAAAGATCACCTAGAAGCATCATTGTAGAGCAGCAGAATTCCTTTGCCATGTGCTGTAATCTCTTGTGTCAGCTTTACCACACTACCTATTGATTAAAACAAGCACATTGATAGTTTGAGAATAAGATGTCATAAAAGCAGGACAGAAAATATTTATAAAACATATATTTGGGGTATTTTAGTTGGATATCATCTTGCAACATAAGTAATGTAACAAACAACAAATAAGTATTCCATATAAGGGGATTTTTTTTTTTTAGTCTAGCATTTTATGTAAATTATTATCTATAGTTTTGATGCCTCAGCTATTGTTCACGGCATCAAAATAAGCCATTTGATTTCCAGATTCTGGGCTGGTTTCAATTAACCTCACTTCCACTGGTATTCATGAGGTTGTACCAATGTCCATGAGGCAAGGATGGGGTCCAAACACCTTAATGAAGAATTTGGAAGTCCTAGAAAAGAAGGAAGGAAATTCCTTCTGTATATGCTGTAACTGCTGATGTGTCTTTTTCACAGAATTTTTCCTTTGCTGCTTGAACATATGGATGACATCCTTTATTGTATTCATTGCAAATTGAAATAGCTGATCAATAAACCCAAATTTGATGGGTGTTATGAGCTGTTCCTCTGAACATGGCCTGAACTTGCAGGCTAAACAAACAGAGTATAAAAGGGAGGCAGCCAAAAAAGATGTTGATCCTGTCCAGCCCTCACCCCTATGGTGTGATGTAACGCCTACGTTTAACATGGTAAAATCAACATAAAGATGGTGCCATGGAGCAGAGATGAAGACATGCATAGTTTCTAATGTCTTTCCTGAAAGAATTAAAACTTGGACTAAACATGCCAGAGTGAGTAAGGGGAGTAGAGCTCCCCTGCCACTGGGGCTATGCTGTGGTACCCTATCATTAGAGCACTGTTTGTGGGGAGATCTGAATTCCTCATGCTGTAGCAAAACCTAGCCAAAGCACAGACAGATCAAAATATTCAGCTTTTCATCATGGTCCAACCCATTTCATTTTTCAAAACTGCAGAGCAGTAAAATGAAGCATTCTTTCTTGCTGGCTCTTCAGAGGAAAAAAAAAATAAAAAAAGGAAAAAAAGAAGCAAGAGAAAATGCTGGCTCAAACTTCAAATGCATAATACATCTCCCATCACAGATGTGAAAGAAAATTACCTACCAGATCTTTTTTCAGTAGGAGTTTCTATTTAAAGTGAAACATGTGATCATTACAGTATTTCAACAGTTAGATGAAAAACTGCTGCAATATATGTATATGTATATAAAATTCTCCAAGAATACTTGAAGTGAGCATTCCAAGTATTGGCCATCCAAATGTGCAACAAACTACATTCTGCTTCTCTCAGTTTTTCTTATTAACTATTTTAGATTTAAGACTATGATGCATTTTTTTCTCAGCCTCTTTTTCATCTTCCAAGCATGTTTTCTGTTCCTATAATGACTGCTGTGTACTGAAGCAGCACTGAGGCACCAGTGGCTGGAAATTGAGAACTACTGTTTCTGTATAAAAAAAAGAGAACCTCCTCCAGAAAGCTGGCAAATACAGGAATATAGAGAGGGCACAGCAGAGCAGGGAAGACATTGCACTAGCACTGCTTGTTGTATAGATGTGCAGATGTGAGGGGTGAGGTTTGACCCCTGCTCAGTAATCACTGGCTGGGAAGTGGAACAGGAACAGGATGTGGCAGCATCTTAAAAGCCCTGGGGACTGATGGCAGCTGGTATCTGTGAGCAGCACTCAGAGGACCCTGACCACTGCTCCCAGTGCTCTCAGTGCTCCCAGTGCTCCCACTGCTCCCACTGCCACTTGCATCGTGTGCTGGAGGTAGCCCAGTTTGGCAGCAATGGTCTTTTTCCATTCCTGCCCTGAAAGAATTTTCCCTTGCTCTCCCTAAGCAAGTGGAAAGGTAAGGGAAGGAGGAGACATCATGTCTGGGGCCTCAGTTACTCCTGAGTTACATTTCTACCTGCTTTGGAGACACTGGTGCCATGAAATGACCATGTATTCCCTGTGGGAGGGCAAGCAGTGGAAAACACCCTGCTCTTGCTTGCAGGTAGCCATCAGCCTTACGCTGCTCCTCCTGACTGGCCCTGCTAGAGACATTGCTGGGCTTTTCATTTGGAAGCCTGCCTTTCACCTGTCTCCATCTTGACAGGGGTCAGGGCCATGAGAACAATTGCTTTTCACTCACATAATGGGTCTTTCCTCAAAATAACAAGTAAAGAAAATGAATGGCAATAACAGGTTTCCTAACCCAGATCATCTATGCTTGAATGTTGGTTTAGGTATTAATTAGAGCAAAATGAGCATCATCAATTCTACACTTGATGGTATATCATATGATCTAAAAACTAGCTATTTAATCCCATCAGATGATTAGTATCTTATTGCTGTCTTTTATTAAATATTGATGCCAAAGTTTTGTTTTCAGCACTTGCAAATCCTTTTAGTCAATTAACAGTAAAATGAAATGGTTTCAGTTTGGTGAGAACTGCTGTAATTATATTTACTATGCAGTTTATTACCATATGATGAATATATTTGTACTTATGCATTGCACCTACAAACTCCATTAAAATAACATTAAAGCTGCAAAGTGTAGTACTATGAAAATGGGAGATGATGGTGTTTTCCTGTGCAAATTTAAAACTCCAGAGAAATCAGACCTGCAGGTTATCTGCCTGGACACTGCATAGAGTGCATGAGGAGAGGCAGCCACCTCCAAGTGGGATTTATACAAACTCATGGTCTGTAAGCCACATACACTCACTAACTGGGAGTGCAAGAGACAGAGCTCATCTGAAATCTGACCTTTCTCCAGAAGTGAAGCACCTGGCTGTGGTCAGGAAGGAGCTTCCTTGGTGTGTGCAGGACCTGCAGAATGGTCTGTGCTCCTTTCCCCGGGGAGAGAGGCATCAGGACAGTCTCCAAGGGAAGGTGTTGCTGGGGAAAACTCCTGCACTGCAGCGAGATTTCTATTTGCTTCAGGGAGAGTGAAACACCCTGGCTGCCACGGGGATGCTTATGCATCGTGAGCATGATTGTAACTGGATAAATGTAGGAATGCAGGAGTGGCTGACGGGCTCTAGGGCTTCCTTAGGCACCACCTCCACTGCTAGGTATGAGATGCACTCTTGGCCACTTTCTGTGGCTCAGTGGATCTTCACTTCTTTGCTGAACTTCAGCACAAACTCCACTGCTAGGTATGAGATGCACTCTTGGCCACTTTCTGTGCTGAACTTCAGCACAACTTCAAAATTAAGGGGTTAAATGCACCCCCCACAGATCTGCCCTGTCGATGGGATCTAGGAGTGTTTGAACTCCCTTCAGTGTGTGGAGAAGTACTCCAAGTCTGCTGCTCCTGTGCAAGTCCTCAGTCAGGAAACAATTTTATAGAAGGGATTACTGCTGCTAACTGCAGGGGCATCATAAAACCAGTGATCCCTGCTCCACCTTTGCGAAGGGAGGCTGGAGGCAGAGAGCTGCAGACAGTGCACACCAAAAGGATGCAGGTACCACAGCCCAGGAGAAGAGAGGAGCTGCCATGGGCAGTGAGAGAGAACTGCTGTGTCCTCAGTGCACTCCCTCTGGCAGAGGGCTAAGGACTATTTGCTCCTTAATGAAATTGTTAAATGCTGTTGAAGAAAAGCTGGGAAGGCAGACAGGAAGCTCCCAAACACAGTCCTGGTTTGACCTTTTCTGCTGTCCCGTTGTTCAGGAGGATCTTCAAATGTGCACATCCTGGAGATTTTGCACAGCGCTCATTCTGGATGGGAGTTTGAACTCTGGGGCATGTGAGCAAAGAAAAGCTTCACAGTGAGCAAAATTCCTGCTGTTTCAACCGATGGAGCTGCAGTGATAGCCTTTTCCTTGCAATGGGTTCACTGGAAGGCTTTTACCTGCTGCTCTGGCTGGAAACTATTGAACCTGACTAAAGTTTGTGGGACTGGGAGCCATGTAAATAATAGAGGATTCAAACAGCACTTTAAAATGCTGTTTTCACATGCACATAAATCCCATTTAGCAGTATTTTTGTTAAACTGCTCCTTTATGTGATGTTCCCCATGTGATAGCATAGGAGCCAAGCCTAAAATTTATTCTTTAATGTGTTTCAGCCTCAACTTTTGTCTGAGTTCTTAGCTGGTGTGAATTCATGTAGCTCCTTTGGCTTTAGAGATGTGATGATTTACACCAGCTGAAGAGAGGTTCCCTCTTTCTAATGTAATTTCCTTGGGTCTTTTTCATGTGGTATTTTCCTGTCATTTCATTCTTCATTCTTTTCCAAGAATCTTAAATGTTTCACTGTAAACATTAAAAATTCACTTGTGTCTTTGGCATCCATTATAACAATAGAACTTGTTTTTACATCTCTCGGTGGTACAATATAGAGGCATTGCCAAAAGCTATCCACTATCATTACAAACATGGGAATGGAAGACATATATAAACACAGAAGTGTAACCCCTTTCTCGAATAAGAGTTTATAATAGCAACAGTGAACTTGACCCAGTGCATTTCCTGTAGGGATAAGGTGACCTGCAGGGGTTAATGGCCCGTGGCTTTGCCTTGGGCTATCATCTCACCCAGCCAGTGATTAATCCTGGAGAAATGCCCTTTGCTCCCATCATTATCCCTTAAATGGAACCTTTAGAATTCAAAATGATTTTGGAATGGAATTTACCACTGCCCTGCACTCCATTCATTGCAAGGAACTTTACTGTAACTGCATGTCACACTTGCATAAATAACCTTCAGAGGGAAAAGAAAAAAAGAAAGATGAAAGGACTGGCCTAGAAAAAGGAATAAAACTCCAGTGCAGGCTACCACTGCTGGTACTATTCCAACAGCAGGGTGATTCTGTAACAGGAGGCTAAAGCTGCTGCAGCAAGTGGAGGTAAAAGAGTCCAAAAGTATTTGATGTTTATAAGATTTTTCCTGTGCAAGCATTAACTGTAGCATATTTTCAGGCAACAATATGTTATGTTTTTTGTTTTGTTTACTTAGCTGCTTTCCAGGCATGTTCTTGGCAAACTAGGTTTTCTTAATAAACTTAGGATGGCAAGGTCCCTGCACTGGCAACACCTGGTCTGAGGAGCTGCTGAAGGAACCGGTTATTCCTCTGGACAAGCAAAGTGCAACAGACTGTGAGTGTTGAGGTATTGTTCTGCTTCAAAGCCAGAAAGCTTCGGTTCATCTGCTGACCTCTCTTGCAGTTCTTTTGCTTGCAAATTGTATCTGCTAGCTAAGCAGCTCAGGTACAGTGTGTTGCTTAAATTTTTTTTTCCTGAGAATGGAATAAAATCTGTGGTAGTAAAGCAATCAGTGACCTCAATCATGTCTATACTCCCCTCTTAATCCATCTGATGTAGGCTTCATGCCTGGCTATATTAAAGTACACATGCCTTGTACAGAAAGGTTGTAGAAACAATTAAATCTACTTACTGTTTCTTATCTTTTTATAGGCACGAGTTTCCTCATAGACTGTTTTAATCAAGGAATGTTTCAGACAGGAGGATGTTCAGCATCAGTGCTGGACAACCAATTTGGCATAACTCATTAATACACCAGTGACAAAAGTCTGCAACACCATTCTTACAGTCCCCCATTTCATATGTACTGGTCACGTGCACACATCAGTAAGAAACATATTCCTAATGCATTTGGACTAATTTTACATGTGGAGACATGTCACCTGTTGCATGAAGTGACTCTGGTGGAAGTGGTCACCCAGTGTATGGCTTTCTTTTGATCCTAGTAAAGGCCATTTTTCATTTTTTATTCAGTAGCCTCTTACACACTTTTTTTTTTTTTTTTAAACTTTACTGTGGATCAGCCTCAAGCAAGACAACCTATAGTTACTGCACAGTTGAAATATTCTCCAGCTGGTTCAGGGTTAAGAGAGTTTGGGATGGTCTTCAACAAGCTTCTCACTCTTCCTCTGATGTGTGGCCAGCATGCAGCAGAGTGAAGCAGGGCTGTCCCACTCCTGGGCCTGGCTCCTGGACACTGTCCCTGGGCAGTGCTTGTCTGCCAGAAGCTGCTGACCGCACCATAAGCAACTCCTAAGCAGAGATAGCCGTGGTCTTCTCAGTTGCTCTTTCAATGAGTGAACCCAAATCAAGATTTTGATGGAAACTGGCCTTCCACACTGCACCAGCATTCCCTGCAGGTGGTATCAGGAGTGGTTTCTGATAAGTACAGGCGATGGTGTGGTCCTTCTCTGCAGCCTTACTCTGCTTGCTGAGCAAGGAGCTGTGACGGGCTTTGCCTGCCCTCTGGACTGTGTGGAGCCCTGGTCTCAAACCCATGGACAAGAAAAGAACTTTGTGGATCAGTGGCTGAAGGGACAGTCATAGGTAGAAGGTCACCTTTGGAGGAGCACACACACTGAACAGTTCTAGCACTTGAAGGCCAGAATTTCATATTCTTAGGGTTTAGTTTTTTAAATATTCTTCATCTCCTCTGCTCCGGCAGTAGCCAGAAAAAGCCATGCTGTTTGTGCCATGGCCTTCTGTGGCTGCTGGGCCACCTGGCAGTGCCCAGAGAGGAGCTCCGTTCCCAGGTCTGGACCAGGACTTTCAGGTTCTTTGCTCTCTAAGCTCCTGCTCTGCACTGTGCCAGTCAGACCTAACATAAAGGCAGAAAATACAAATGTGATTCTTTGGCTTGCTGGCCTTCTTTCTTGACAACAACCTCATCAACCTCTCTTGTATCTCACTCCCCATTCATGGTGTCTCAACTAAATTCTAAAGTGACTGGAGGATGTGGCTCACTATGGAGAGATGCAAGACCTCTCAGGATACTGTTGGAGAGCTGTATTAACCAGAGGATGCAAACACAGATCCTGGAGATACCTCTAGCTGACCAACTCCCTCACGTTTTGAAATATTTTCCCCATGTTTTCCTTAAATTTTCTTCGTATTCCAAAATCAGCCTAAACCTCTGACTATGTTTTGGTAAGCTGCCTATTAAGTGGGCACTAGTTGTACATAAAGATTTAGCATTAATCATTTAAAGTAACATGGGAAAGGAAGAGAAGGTGAGGACTAGGTTGGTTTGTTTGTTTGGGTTTTTCCCATGATGCTGGAAAAAGGCATTAAATATTTTGGGGGATATTTGATTTTTTAAAATGAGATTTTTCTTCCTTTTCATTTTTCATCAAGACTGTATACATTATAAAATAATATTTTGTATTATCAATACTTATATCAATGCTTATAAGATTTTTTTTGAGAAGTCCTTGTTATTTTTTTGTTAAGAGAAAGCAGCTGCTGAGCATCAGAGATTCCTAATATATTTTTTAGCAACATCAGGTATCAGAATAGATGCCACATGTATTCACATACATAAGTGAATTGAAAGAGGGGTGCATGTCTTTACTTTTGGGAGTAGCTTTAGTTCTGGAAATTAGAAGAAAAAAGCTTACAGTTAAATTTTTTAAGTGTTGCAGCTGTTAGGAAAAAAAGGAATTTTGTCTGAAAATGAGTGTTCTGATTCTAGTTTACTGGGAAGGAGAAGAAGTAATAAATTGTATCATGTTTACAAGCACCTGTGCAAAGTGTTGCCATATGTGCAAAACCTCAGGGCATGTGGGGCCACAGCGCCATTGGGACACCCATCCTTCCTTCTGTTTTTTTGGAGGAAGGAAGTGTCTTGTTCCTGTCTTGGGACTGGGAGAGGCAGTCTGGGATGGGACCAGTGTTACACCATTGCTATAACATCAGGATTATCTAAATCAGACTTATGTCATGTTTTTTTACTTAAAGACAATGAAATTCCTCCTTGGTTTCATGTCTGTCTTTTTTTCTTGCAATACTACCAGCTATGAAAAAACATTTAAAACAACCATATGCCTGAAAATAATTCATTATGAATTCTGTTAAATTCTCCCAACTGTTTCCATTTTACCAGTCTTAGAGGCATGTTTCATTGTGTGTTTGGAGGGAATCAGGCACCACAGAACATGAAACCTGAAAGAGACCTCTACATTTTATTAGGGTATAAATAATGGTAATAATTTGATGGAGCTCCTTGAATAACACAACAACAGAATGGGGTTTGGTTTACAACATCATACCATGCCTTGTCTGTAGAGCTTGTGCTGCAGATTGCTTTCCTGCAGATTGGCTCCTGCCAGTGAGAAGGTCATAAATGCCCACCTTAATCACTGGATATGTCTAAACCCCCCAATTTAATCCCCATATAGGGCACCATGTACTTTTTAAGATGAAACTTGTAGAACTTTAAAGAGTGGAAAAATTGTTCTTATTAAGGTGCAGTTGAGGCTGCCATGTGATAATGCAGGGCTGGTCCCCACTGTGTTAATCTGTAAGGGAGCAAACAACAACCCTGTAAAGGGTTCACTCTGCTGAGACACTGGACTGTCCAGACTCATCTAAAATTCCTTTTGTTTCATAAAATAATTTTCATCTATTTAAAACATGGCCAGGGGAGGGGGAGAAATGACATTTCTTAAAACAAGAAACCAGAAACTTTTGTAAACGGTAATTATTTTTTAAAGAAAGCATTGTTTCTAATCAGCTCCATAGGTTGGATTGTGTGGCACATGGGTAGCTGTGGACCTCAAGCACACGTACTCCATCTCCCTGCTTCTGCTCACAAGGAATTCAAACACAAAATATCACTTGGGGAAAATAAAATGGAAAACCTCGTTGGTTGACTAATATTTTGCCCTTTCACTTCCAACACTGTATCTGATCATCATGACCTTTAACTAAGCGGATGCATGAGGAGATGTTGCCTTTGCTGGCACAATCAAATAGGCTGCTTTCTAAATCACCTGGTAGACAGCCTTTCCACTGGCAGTGTAATGTCTGTGTGCTCATTCCCTGGTACAGAGGTCCCTAATCCCAACAGAAGGGGACAGGGACATGTAGTGAAGCCGTGCACCAGAGATCACTCCAGTGCATCCCCACAGCTAGTGACCACGTGTATTCCCCAGACAACATTTTCAACAGCAGAAGGGCAAATGGCCTTCTGGAGTAATCCTTGTTTGCAGAGATTTGAGTGCAGCTGTCAAGGAAGGGCAGCAGAGCCAGTATTGTTCCGCAGAGACTTGTGGCATCATGGCCGTGTTGCAGCCATTTATCATCAGCCTCTGTCATTCCCAAACCAGGGCCTCTCACATGATAACACAGAGCGCCACTGCTCCTTTACTGACTTGGTCCCTGGTTAATCAGTTTGTTCAGGTTTTGAATGCTGTATTCAAGCATATTTTTAACAATGAAAAGCTCTCTGTGCAAAAAGAAAGGTCCTACGTATTTGAGTCACATTCTTTTCTCTCCAATCGTTTCAGGTTTTGTGTCACTTGATTTGTACTAGCTGTGGCTCATTATTAGAAGTATTTGTCAGTGTGGGCACTAAGGCACGCACAGCCCTACATGTGAAATTTAATTATGGGCATGGGAATTTCCTGTCCATTCCCTTGAAATATTGTTGCTTAAAACTTGATAGAGTGAAGGTTTTGCAAATTGAAAGAGAGAACCATGAAGGAAGATAGACAGAGCAATAGACAGAGGGGTCCAGAGATGTCTGATGTCTGGGGATTGAAGAAAAAAGCCAGGTTCCCTTAGGAGCTGTGAATGACCTTGGAGCCATAGGAACAGAGAAAAAAGAAGACACCCTGAAGGCACTGAGGGGTACAGGATGGAACCTGATGACAAACACTGAAGGACGAATCCTTGAATTCGATCAAGAGAGAAAAAAAGGGCTTGGAGGGGAGAAAGAAAGAAGGTTAGGGCTGGAGGGAGTCTGCTGTCCAGAGGACCTTTAAATCAGAGATTGTGAGCACAGGATGCACATGCTGATATTACAGTGCAAGGCACTTGGAAAAGCTATGGGATAAAATTGGCATAATTTTTATTTCCTAGATTTGCTCCACCTCTCCTATCTCACTAGAAAGATTAGCAAATGCTGATCCCTGGTCACCAGTGCACAGTTGAGCAGGACAGAAGGACTTTGCCTCCTGCAAATGAAGCCATTTGCAGGGAACCCTCCTGTTCATGCAATGATGCTGTTTGTATCTTTGCTTGAGAAGAGTTTTATACAGGATGGAGAAATGTTTCTTTACAGGTGGGCAAGTGACATCTTCATTGTTACTCATGTCTCTCTAGAGACAGGGACTGTATTAAGCATTTACTAAGTATTCAGGGCCTCTAACTACAAAATCCAATCATGCTGCAGAGCTTTGCTTCATCTTTGAAATCTCATTTAAGTAAAAGAAACCCGTGTAACTTGTAGGCCCCTTTGCTCAGTTTGAGTTATTATACCAGGACCGCTGTTTCTGTCCTAACACCCTGTAACCACCCCCTCCTCCCAGGGGGAGCAGCTCTGACCCTCAGCTCCAGTGGCAGAGCACCAGCCGCACACAGGGCACGTGAGCATTATCACATACAAGGACATGGGGCAGAGGTGGCTTTTTTTGGAGAGAAAGAGATGGTAGCAGGTAGCTCGTTCGTGTTACAGCATCACAAACAGCTAGAGCATAATAATAGAGGCTTGCAAAGGCATTGAGGTTCCCGTAATTATTACTCTCTTTCTCCCTGCTCTAAACCCACTCCTGGTAGAACTTCAAGAAGGAGATGAGGAGCTCTGCTAGCTGCAGCCTGACAGATAACAGTGGTGTCTTAATCAGCAGAGCCTGAGGCATGGCCACAAACTTCCCAGGTGTTTTCCTCTGCTTACCAGTGTGATGCCTGTCACAGTTGCTCACTGGCTGCTTTTCAGTGATGAACATTCAACAGATTTCAACCAAGCTTCATGACAGTGCTGTTGTCACTCGTGGTGCAGCTACAGAGAGCTGGATGTTGTCTCCATGCTCCTGGGAGGGAAACAGTCAAAACACCAGCAGACAGCAGAGTTGCTGCCTGGTCTCCCTGAGTCCGCAGATGGTATGAAAATAGGGAGCTTTCATTTCAGCAGAATGATAAAATCTGAAACTTAATTGTGACAGCTGCATTTGCATTAACTATTTCAGTTCCTGAGTGTTTTAGAAACATGTTAAAAACATGAGTCTATCAGTTCTCTCTGTCATGAGAATGACCTCCAGTTCAGAAGTTAACTTTCAGCTTCCACCCTATTAACTTCTGATGCTGTTTTCAGTTGCCAGTACAGATTGGCATGTTGGAAACTGAAAATGTAGATACATACATTTAATTTAATATTGAGAAAATACAAGTCTTTCCTGTCTTGTATATATTACTTATTTTCCTGGTTAGGATGATAGTAATTCTTATTCCATTGGCTTAGGCTACGGAGAAGATCTGCTAGGTCAGTGTCATCTCTTTTTAAGGGTACTCCCTGGAGCACATATGTTTTGTACACAATTGCATGACCAGAGCTACAGCTGAGGAGCTTTTCAGTACCACCTCCCTCGTCATGATAATTGGATTACCGTGTCAACTGTGAATTACTCCATAAGGAATACAAATAACTGATGTTCATTTGGATATGGGGTCAATTTTTTGCACTTTTAGAACTTGAGATGTTGCTGAGTTTCAGATAAAACACAGAAACTTAAGACATGATACTTAAAATCAGAGATAACTTCCTTCAAAGTTGATGATTTTCTATTTGAATAATTACCATGCTTTAAAATTTTATCTACAATCAGATTTAAGAACTCTTAATAAATCTAAGCATTGCTTTTAGAGAAAGTAGAATGTGAAGTATTTGCAATAGGAGGTGTTAGTATATAGCTGAAGAATGGAAACAAATTCATACAAAAATACAAAGCTAGACATATACTTGAAAGCTGACAGTCTTACTCTGACTTATTTTAACTTAACACTATCACCATAGTCCCCATTATTTTGTGCTGGAGTCATATAGTCTACTGATGTGCAGATAATGTCACAGTCTCAGAGTAATAGCTTTCTGTTTGGAGGGTATTGAAAGAACAATTGTTAGGAAATGAAAACTTCAGAGAAGCCTAAGCCCTGAGATAAAATAATGCAGATACCTTATTTACCCATTATCTCGTTAGAATCCAAAATGCAAAGGTATATTTAATATTGATAGCAAGTTATGAAAGCATCACTATTATCTTATTACAGGCTAACAATTCTCATATTTTTAAGAAGAGTGGGAAGGGCACCCCATACAGAGAGAGAAACTGAGAAAGAAGACTCTAGAGAACAGGACATCAGTACCAAGTAGAGAAGAGGAGGGAAAAGCAGCTCACTGTAAACTACAGTAGCTAGTAGAGTAGGGATGGAATCAGGGGAGAGAGTAAAGAGACTGGGAAGAATAAAATACTTAACCTTTATTTGCCCAAGGATAATGCTAGGGTAAAATATACAACTGTCAGTGAGATTCTGTCAATTTACAAGCATCAGATCAAGCTGACTCACTTGCTATCAGCTGTAACTATGTAAAATGTGCTGCTACAACTAAATTGGCAAAAGGAAATAAAAAAAGAATGGTTTGCACATAAAGAGCTAAATTTTACATTGATTCACCATATGTCCCTTGCCACCTCAGAGAAATAAAGATCTGAAGAGCATAAATATGCAAAGAATGTTGGCCAGGTTTTGCATTTTTAGTATTTTCTAATCCTTCCATAAGTAAAACAATCTTGCATCAGGTCTGACTGTTGTCAGCTGCACTGGTTGCAGAATTCTACCAGTGACAGATACCAAAATACAGATCATTTATGGGTCCCTTTTTCTTTTTGTTGGTGAGTGGGATTTATAGTGAAACACAAGTCAGCTTGTTGATATTCATCCAGTTGGAAGACTGTTTCCAGGGAACATGCTTAACATGTAAACTTTTGGAGTAGGGACTGTCTTTTGTTCTGTGTTTGTGCCAGGTGGTCTTGGTCTCTAAACAGGGGGTCTGGCTGCACTAATAACAAATCATCTTTAAAGACTGGAGTCATTCTTGATTTGGAGGTGACAAAGAGGTGTAGAAAGCAAGCCAGTCATTTATAAAAATCCAGCCTAGGCTGGCTTAGCCTTTTCAGTGCTGTGAGCCAAATGTCAGCTTTGGGGCACCTCTGCAAGCTGATCTCTGGAGGTCCATCAGAGCAGGGTTCTCCTCCAACACAGGTGGGCTGACAGTTTACAGAGTAAGTGTTTGGGCATGTGGAGGTGCTTGGGGAGGTAATATGCCAGCTGACACAGTCCTGGCAGCCAGCTCTGCCTCATGGGCTGCTGCTTTGATCTTGCCTTTTCATCACACTCATGAGAACTGCTCCATTTTTTTTCAAATATGTTGATAAATTTATCATTTTCTCCTGTATTTGCATAACTCATGTAATCGCTATGAAGTGACTTGAGAGTTCTCTGTATGTATTCCATAATCCGTGCCTGGGAGTTGTGTCATCTTGATTAGGTGTGATTGTGTAGGGTCTTGCAAGGAAGGTTTTGTTCCTGGTCCTTGGCTGAAGGAGGAGAGATCTTAGGGCAGAAGTGTGGATGCCAGCAGCACTGACTTTCTGCCCACTCTGCCATGGAAAATGCCACATTTTCAGGTGGAATCTTCTAAAATTAATCACCAGCAGACAAGAGTTCAGTATAAAGAGGCAGTGGGAAATCAATTATGAGTCATTATGAATGAAATAGGGCTCAGTAAGATTCCATAGGTAATCACTTATCAGAGAAACACACAATTATGTAGCACTTAACTGTTTGTTTGCTCTTGTATAAGAATAAGACCATGACTGAGGTACAGTCTGCACATTAGCACACAAAAGACATGCAATAGGGTCAAGTAATACATGTATGCATATAAATGATATTATGTTGCAAAAATTATTTTTCTGTTCCTCTTTGAATCAACTATTTTAAAAAAAGGTCCAGGAATTTGCAAGGAAATTCATTTGTATAGTGTGCAAGTTGTGTTCAGTTTGGAGATGTAGTAGCAAACTGTAATGGAGGCCTTATTGTAATTACAAGGTGATGAAGGGCTAAAATCAGAGTGATAATGAGGCCCTTATAAAGAGGTGCATATAATTAATGATAAATTCTAAGGTGTGTATGGAAAATTGAGGATTAGGCTGATTGACCAGCAGAAACTGAACCACACACAAGGTTCAAAGACAGAAGAAGGTGAGATATCTTAACTCAGAATCTATGGAAAAAAGCCACTAGCAATACTTTCACCTATTTGTGGAAACATCGTGCTAATTTGTGCCGTTCTGCTCCACCTATTAAATGACAAGTTCAGGTTAAAAGCTGCTGCATTCACTCTCAAAAGCCTGTATGCTGCTGGTAGTCTTTTTCTTTGGAGTTCCCACCAGCATGAAACTCCAGGGAAGTGCCTGTGCAAGGTCAGGTATCTGTGTCTCAGGAAGGATGTGAGGCTGTGAACTTCACAGCCCCCAGAGGTAAAAGCATGACCTGCCTCCCCAGGCAGCTGCTTCCAGGCTTTCTCTCATCTCACCAGAATGTGAGGAAATGTGGCTACTCCCAACCCTGAAATCAGCTCAGCTGGTCAGAGCCTGGTGCAAATAATGCCAAAGCTGTGGATTTGATCCATGCACGGAGCCATTCATTTAAGAGTTGGACTTGAGGATCCTTGTGGGTCCCCTCCAACACAGAATGTTCAGAGATCCTGTTTATCATTAAATCAAGGAAACTGAGAAGCCCTTGCTTGTGGTCAAAGGGAGCAACCAAAAAGACATTTTGGCATTTAATAAGACAAGACCTAGGAAAAAAAGATACTTATGTACTTGACCCGTGTGGTTAACCAAAAATCAGCTTCATAAGAGTATTTTTTGTAATAAGAAATTGCTGTTGGAATAATGTATTTCTTTTATGCTGTTATGATTCTTTTCAAAGAAAGTGCAAAGACAGTCTGATCCCTGAACATGGCAGAAATGTGACAGCAAGGAGCTCTATTTTTTTCTGTAGCTCCAAGTCCTTTACCAGTTCCTTCTATTCACTGTAAAAGGGACTTCCTTTAACATAAAAGTCACTTTTACACAGTCACTAAGTCTGCCATACTGTTCATTTTCCTACTGCATATGTTTGACATCTGTAAGAAATACTGTTGTACATGGTTTGAATATACAGCCCACCACTCAAGCCATGCAGAAAATCTGGAGGAGATGGCAGAAGCTCAAGACATCTGAACAGAACTCTTACTGTTAGAGAGGTATGTGGGTTTTCAACCAGAATGATCTTGATTAGCTGAAAAGGAGAAAAGATAAAGTATTTCTCTCTTAAACATATAATGGTGGGTTCATTCACTGTGTTTCAGAGTGGAAGCAGTGGGGCTGAACAGCAAATTTTTCAGCAAGGCAATTGAAATCTCTCAAATGTTGAAGTCTGGGGAGAATTCTGATTTCTTCCTGTGCTCTGATACCTCAAAAACAGGAAATCATCAATTCCAATTTCTAATTTGTCAGTAACTCTTCTGTCTTCTTCTTTAAAGCCAATGAATTACCCTCTTTATTTTTCTAATATGTATCAGAAATTTTATCTATTAATTTGTATTCATTTCTTAGTTAGGCAAATTATGTATATGTGCATTATAGTCTTTATTTTAAAAAAGGGGTTTTTTTAAATTATAAGAGAAAGAAAATATAAAGCAATTAAAAAAATATAGAGACAATATAACACCAGACAGGACTACCACACAGCTCTGCAGACATCAAATCCCTAAGCAGGATCCTTTCCTGGCCTCAGAGAAGATTACAGCTGTGGTATTAAAGGCCAGTTCCCAAGGGCCTTTCCCTCTCACATAAATTAACTGGAAAGCAGTGGCAGAGGGGTGAGGCCAGAGGTGGGCATTGACGCTGTTGGGAGTTTTGATCTGCTTCTGTCTGGATGGATTAGTTAAAGAACTGCCGCAGGATTTAAATTTAAGGAGACAGTCATGGTAAAGTACAGGGTCCTCTCAAGACTTCTTTATTTCAATATTTTGTGAAGGAACTGAGGATCTGGAAGAACAATACCTGAAATACAGAGTTGCAGAGGCAGCTCACTTGTCACTGACATGGTGCCTGTGTCCTGGCTGGCAGTCCAGCCCCAGGGCAGAGAGATCCCGAGGGGTATTTGGTCAAGAAACTCTGCTGAATAGGATCCCAGAGCAGAGTTCAGTTTCCACAGCCCAGCTCCATCTCCCCAGGGCCTGGATCAGGCCAGTGTGGGTACATCCACACTCAATAACCCACCCACCACCCCTGTCCTGCCCTCAGCATCTCGCTGCTACATCCTCCATCTGGAGCCTTACATCTCTTCTGGGGTTCTCCCTCCCTCTCTTCTCCAGAGTTTGTCTCTGGGAGCTGTGTTGGCTGCTCAGAAAGAATCTCTCCTGGAGAGCAGAGGAGATGTAAGTCTCTGTCACTGTCTGGAAGTTTTGTATGGGATAAATGTTCTATGTGAACAAACCCATAATATCTCATTATCATGATAGATATGGTCCTTAAAGGTTGTCTGGTCAGTGGAAATATAAAATAAAAACTACAAATTGGTGTCCTAAGTTGCTCAGAACCCAAAATTGTCCTCTTGTAGTGCAAGGTGTGTATTCCCTGCTGTAAGGATTTTGTGGAGATCAGATGTTAAGCCGTATCCCACCTCCAGCTTGTTTCTTGTTTAAGGAGACACCTGGCAGAGTTCTGCCTTCTCCAATCAATCCAGAAGAGTTTTAGCAATGCTTTCAAAATCTTGTGAGTACCAGGGGCCATACAAAAGTGTATTGACTGATAATCTAGTCCTGCCATAATACAGCACAGTGCCATAGATTAGGAATGGTAGTCCCCAGTTAAGTACTCCCACTAAAAAGAAAACCATAAGCTGCTCCCTCCCCATGCTGGTGAGAGAGACAAAAGGCACAGGTAATGAGTTGAGATGAGAAAAATTTATTGGAAACAATGACATAAGCAATGAAATTAGAAACAGCCACAATAACCAACAGTAACAGCAACACTATTACTGACAAAAGGGTACAAAAAGAGAGGGTGATTTACATGCAAAATGCTCCCCACACAGCAACAATGAACACTGGCAGACAGGTTTCCCACTCCCACCTTTGGAAAGGAAAGGTGGCTTTGGAAAGGTGGCTTTTCTCAGCCCAAAGCCATGCCCCTCATCTTGGAAGCAAGAGTCCCTTACACCCCTGGTGAAGATGTCCGCGGTAGAGCATCACAACCTGGACACAACCACACAGTTCCAGGCTCTGCCCCTCACAGCTACTGCAAAAATTGACTCTAAAACCAGGACACGTGGATACAACCAGAGAGAGCAAAGACAGCTCGAGGTGACAGTTTGCAGGTGCCTGATCTTTGTCCTTTGGCTCAGCACGCCTAAGCCTGAGCACAGCTGCAGTGACTGAGCACCGTGGATGCAGGCTGCATGACTGCACTAAGCAGAGATGGCTGGGACCACTATTTTAAGTCCTGCCAATGGCTTTTTTCCACTTTTCTGCTCTAGCTCTGCCCATCCCAACTCTCTCTTGTTGCATGGAGGAGGAACAGACACTGTTAGCAGAACAGCATAGGTGTCACATATTCTTTAGCTCCCATGCCAGACCTCTTATTTTTTCACAAGGCGCCTGTTGTTACAGGTGCAATGGATTGATTCCTCTGCTTTGGGAAAGGTCTTTAACAAAGAAGCCTCTAACAAAGAAGGCTCTTAATCTGGAAGGGGCACTTTGCAGGTTGTAGGTGAGAACTGTCTTTTTGGAAGTAATTTCTAGTTCCATTAATTACAAAACTGTAATCTAACAGGATCCTGTGGAGTGTCAGTCACAGATGGAGGCGGAGAAGTCCTCCCCAGATCATGAGGAGGTGGCTGAGATTGGAGCGTGACCCCATGGCCGGGCCTGTGGAGTTTTGCCTGGGAGGTGAGCAAGACAGGGGGCTGAGTTTGACTAGCAAGTCATCTTTTCATTAGCACAGAGAAGAAAAGAGTAAAGAGGGGGAGAGAAGAGGAGAAAAAAGGGTAAAGGTGGCAAGGAAGTACTGATCGGGTCAACATCTGTGCTCCTGCAGTGGGCTGGGCTTTCTGGCACCAGTTTACCAGCGTCCATTACTCTTTTGCTTAATTTTAAAAGTAGTTTCTAATAATTTGTCATGTATTTGATAGAGCAGAAAGTAGCTATGGTGCTAGAAAAACTCTGGAAATCGTAAGCAAGTTAAAATGACACAGCTGTTCCAGGCTTTCCCAGCCTCCCAAGAAGACAGCTCAGACTGCAGCACAACACACAACACATTTCATTGGCGTGGGTCCACGGTTTGTGTCACAGCCAGACAGCTTGCAACAGAGTTTGGCCCGAATGTGAAAAGCCTTCTTATTTGAACTTGAGAAATACAGAGTCATATTCAGATTGTAAAGCTTAGTAATTAATAAAAGTTTAGGACACAAAATTCAGTACAGCTATTACTGCTGAATCCAGACAGGGCTCGAGAGGTGGGCGTTCAGCAGGGGGTGCTTCCAGCAGCTCTCATCCTTCCAGGGTGATGGGCACCCTCCAGCCCCGCTGGCTTCCCTGAGAGCAAGTGTGCAGCCTCTCCTAGTGCTAACCTCATGTGATAAGTTGAGCTTACAACTCAGGAGGGTGGATGCCTGCCTGCGACCCAGGACTGTCTTGCAGCTGTTGGCAACGCGTTGTTCAGAGAGGTCTGATGCCAGGTGAAATCTGGAGCAACTCTGTTTCCCACCAGTAGAGTTACATCAGTGTAAAACCACCACAGGAAAAAACCAGAATAAATCCTAATGTGTAGAAACTTACTAGAAAGTGTAAAGAGGTCATAAATCTTACTCCAGTTGCACTTCAGATGTGGTAGTTTTATTCTGGACCTGGGATATGGCTGCTTTGGGTGCTGAAGGCATCTTAAAAATTACCTAAGTGTTCCCTCACGTGGGAATCCCTCCCCAGCCCTCTACCTTCTGTGCACTGCAATTTAAGACTTGAAACAGGGTGCTCAGCCTTTTGCTGCAGCATAATATAGAGCAGTTTAGGAAGTTGTATCTTGATGTTATACTAGAGTTGCACTGCAAGCTGTTTTGGCCTTTACCTAGACCAGGACTGAAGGGGAGGGTGAGGGAATAAATATATGTTTAGAACTAAGATTGGGATTTAGGATTTTCAATGATTTACTTTGCCACCAAAAGAAATTTGAGGACAACCAAAGTTATTTGCAAATGTGAGCTGAAATTGGCAAATAGCTTTGGATTAAAAAAAAAATAGATCAGTTTGGCATTTTCTGAACTTATTTCTGAATATTTTTCAGACTAGATTAATAGGCACAGCTGAGTACAGCCTGCATAACTGAGGAAGATGAGTCTGTTGCAAGGTGACAAAATACCTGCAGACTGAAGACCATGTCTAGTGGAGTTCTCTGAAATGGAAGATCAAGTGAAATTCCTCATCTGGTCAAGTGAGAAGGACTGGAGGGCAGATTTTCTTACTGTTGGAGATACAAGAGAGGACAGAGGAAAACAATAAATTTTGTTAGACTTCTTTTTAGTTGATTAAAAAACAGGTTAAATTTCACTCAGGACAGGACTTTTTCTCCAAAGTCAGACAAAAATGATTTCCATGTCTCTGCTTAGAGCTACATTTCTGCACAGCTCTCCTTGGCTGAGCTGAGCACAAGCACAGCCTGTGTAACAGTGCATCCCTAGGTATGAGGGACCATGAGCGTGGATGAAGGAATTACTGTACAGTCTTGTTCTTGATTTGGAATTATGGTAAACATTTATCTACTAATGCAAATCAGATTCAGTCTACCAAGATTGATTTTCATATAATTTGACCTTGTCTAATAAGTCTTCTTGACCAGATGAATTGCAGGGACTTTGCACTGATTTATTTTTGCTTATGCATAAAGTACTGCATGCTCGTTCATTTTTTATGCTTAGCACATCGGACTCGGGAAGATTATATTATTTGAAAATTAAATTTCATATGTTTGTATTTTAACACAGACCTTTCTTCAGCTGTTTGACTTCCTACAGCTCTGTCCTCCAAAATGAAGAAAAATGCATAGAAAAAAATAATTTGTTTTTCTGAAGCTTACATGTTGAGTAATAATCCCAGAACTGTCACTGTGTGTACTCGTGCTGTGATGGAAGAAGAGAATTACACCATGTAAGGTTACCTGAAGCATTTTACCCTAACCTGTGCCCACAAATACTGATGTGACTTAATTATCATAGTAGTGTTACTGTGCCACTACAGGGAGACTTTGTCATTATTTGATCACCTTTCCTTTATACTATCACCTTATCATATTCCTTAACATGTTTTGCTTGCCTTTACTCTTTACATTAACTCCATCCTAAATCCAGAAGTTTTTGTAAGCCAGCACTGCCTTAAGTTCTTGAATCTATTTTAAACAATAGCTATATAGGAATATAACTGTGTGAGGAGAAGATAATTATGATTGCAATTAATCTTTCTCATATTATTATCTTACATTTCAGCTGAAGTAACCTCATGCTGCTACGTTCTTTCAATTACTATGGTTCTTTCCCCCCATCTTCACTTACATTGAAATTTAAAGATATATCATTTACTCATTTAATCAACTGCCCCTTTTAGAACATTTATGCTTATAGTAAATTTGTTTCAATACCGACGTCTTCAGTATCTCCCCAGATACCTCTTTGCATCTATTTCAACAAATTGCAGTCTATTTATCATTATTAATTGTTTACAGTCCTTCAAGCAGTCCATGATTTATCTCAAATTATTTAATATAGACCACTCATTTTTTTTTAAATATGAAGCTGAATTATGCCATTTAGCCAATTACCCAAGTAAATAGGGAGTGTGGTTATCCTGATCATTAAAAAATAGTTGTGTTTTGGTCACTGTATGGTTGGACAATAGAACCTCTATAAAATTCAGCTAGTCATGTGTGTGCATATAGATCCTTCCAAACAAGAAACAATAAAAGCTGACTTGTCTTATGACCTTTATATATATCTGTACACATGCACACACATACATATATCTGCAACCACAGTCACTTCTTTTTGAAAAGAAAATCTTAGCTACATTAGAGTTAAGATGCTTTGGGATTCTTCACTTACAGGGCCATGTTTGTAGGGTCATGATTCTGCAGAGTATTTACATATCTTACAGCATGGAACTACACTGATGTCAACAGAACGAATGTGCCTGAAGAAATGCGTTTAAAGCCTGTGAGAGAATTTAAGTAGCAGAACTTGAAGACAAACCAGTTCTAAAATAGCTTTTTATGGTTCTTCTCCTAATGAAAGCGTAAACATTTAAATGGTGAATACCTGTTACTGTCTTGCCATTGACAGAAGCAAGCATTGGGTTCTGTAAGATTACATCTACTTCTGTCTATAATGACAGAGATTGAACTTTTAGCCCTTCAACTCCTCATGTTTTGAGACTGAATAGTGTACTTCAGAAGTATATAATTTTAGCAGAAAGATACCCACATGTGAGAGGCAAAAATATTTCCCTAGAAGACTGATGAAAATTAAATATCAGGTGTTTGAAACTGCTCAGGTGTTTAGAAAGTCAGAATTTGCTGAAGAGAAAGGAATTTGTACCCAAAGATCAGGCAACACATTAAAAATGCATGGGAAAATATGAAAAACCCCCCCCATAGGATGCATTGTGGAACCATGTGATAAAATCAATTTCACAGTGAATCATGCAGCTCTGCAGTTCAGTGTTGATAACTCACAATTCAGCTGAGAGTCAGAAAATATTTAGTAATTTTTTTTACCGCCCCAACTCTTAAATTCATATGATTACAGCGGGAATTCCAACTTTAATTAAATTTGAAGTAAGTCCCTGCCTGCAGAACAATGCTGCAAGCCATGTTCATGTATGCTCCAAAGACTTGGAAATCAAAAGACAAATAAAAGCAACCTGTGGGGCTTTTTTTGTTTGTGTATGCTTTTATTGCTAATAGATTGTAAATAAGCTTTGTTTCATCTGGAGGCTGCTTTATTCAAAATGAGTAACAAACTACGATACTGAGCGAAGAAGAGGAATACCGTGAAATTAGACAACCTACAAAGCACCCTATTTAATCTAACATAGGGTTGGAGAGTAACAAACTTTATCCTGGTAAACTAAAGCACTAGCAATAAAGGAAAATTAGGTAAGAGCAGAAATTGAACCTACCTTAATGCCAGTGAAAAGATCCACCCAACTGCTGTGTGTTTCCAACTAATAAAATACAATTGACATGTATTACCAGCTGTGTGTAAGGCATCCAATAAATGATGGATCAAAAGACAAATCATCTCCTTCTCCCTTTTATTTTTGCTTAATATACTAAATGAGTTTAGCAAAGAAAAAAAAGGGTCCTTTTCAAGAACTATCCCAAATATGCTTCTTTGAAATGTTGGGGTATCCTCTAAGCATTTGCACTGGTCTGTTCTGGGGCTCACACAGGAATTACAGGTATATAACATAGAAATAATGATAACTTTCCTGAGGTTGAAAAAGCAAGCTCCCTAAAATGAGGAAGTTTCACAAATAACTCCAGTTTTGTATGATCTTGTATCTGTTTCAGCTCTAACGGCCAGTAAATCTTAGCACTTGTACCTAATGTTGAATATTGCTCTATTTAAGACCTGAAGAAGTGTCTGTCTGTCCAACCCCTTATTCTCCAAACCATCATAATTTGATTTCA
Organism: Onychostruthus taczanowskii; assembly: GCF_017590055.1. Taxonomy (NCBI): domain Eukaryota; kingdom Metazoa; phylum Chordata; class Aves; order Passeriformes; family Passeridae; genus Onychostruthus; species Onychostruthus taczanowskii. The sequence goes on along the minus strand of NW_024500349.1, from coordinate 7,882,248 downwards.
TGAAATGCATTACTTGTGACTACAAATCTCACTTCATTAGTATTTCTGATAGGCCTTAATTAGCGATACCACTGAAAAACCACACTGCACTTAGTCATTCCTCTTCACATAGCTCTTCATCAAATACCAGTATGTTCCCCACAGCCTAAAGCCAACTAGTCTCTAAACCCAGTTTCTCCTGTCTCCCATTCTCCATTTTGTCCTGACTTTCTGCCCTCAGGTTTCTTGTCTGGTCTACCAGCCACTGTTTCCCTCTGCCCTGAGCCAAGTTGCTCCTTCCTCTTGCACCAGTCACGGTTGACACAGATAGAACATGCTGCTTTTTCTTGCCACCTCTTCAGAGCAATTAATGTTGAAAAAGTACTACTTCCTCTGCATGTATTTGTTGGAAAATGCATGCCTAGATGTTCCAGTGATGGCCACATGGGATTCTGGAGAGAAAGGAGAACACTTTGTGTCATGCAGGGAAGACACATCTGTGTCGTAGTCACACTGGAGCTACAAGCAGATGCAGCATACTCAGTTTGCAAAGGAAATTGCAGGATAGTTATATTAGCAGCTGATGAGTTTTATGTTAATACCTCTTTCTGCTTTTGGGTTAATATAAACTACAAATAACTTTCTGTTTGATTTGTTTGTTTTGTACCTCGTTGTGCTTAGGATTCAGATCAGTATTCTGAAATGTCTGTCTCTGATCATCATGATTTTTGAATATCATCCATCCTTTCTGATTTAGTCTTCCTGGCCCTTTTTAACCAGTTTCCCTGACTGCTCGACCCAGTGTCAGAGAGGTGGCAAGAGAAGGCACAGAGGAGAAGCAGAAGGGCAAATGCTGATCTCTTCTCTCTGGTGACCAGTGACAAGACCTGAGGGAGCAGCATGAAGTTGTGCCAGGGGAGGGTTAGGTTGGACATTAGGAAATGATTCTTGGTCCTGACAGTGTCCGGGCAGTGGAACAGCTCCCCTTGGCAGTGGTCACAGCACCAAGCCTGACAGAGTTCTAGAAGTGTTGGGACAATGCTCTCAGGAACATGGTGTGACTCTTGAGGTGTCCTGTGCAGGGCCAAGAGATGAACTTCAGTAATGCTTAGGGGTCACTTCCAACTCAGGACTTTCTGTGATTCTGTGAAACCATGGAAGAGAGCACAGGTACCTTTTGATACTTTCTGATCTCTTCCAGAATCATCTCCTGTCTCAAACTGCCCTTGTTCTAGTTCTGAACTGAGGGAATCTCCAAAGTTATAACTGTACGGTTTACTATGTGAAGAAGGCAGAAAACACTGAAAATTAGGTCTAAACTTTTTTTGTTTATGGGAAGGAGAGAAGCATCACAGGGCTTAGTGGAGCTGCTCCTACTTACATGAGAAAATAATCTAGGGAAAAAAAAAAAAAAGAAGTTTAGTTTTGAAGTTCTGTGCTTTCTTCAGTATTTACAGTTTTTCAGCATCACAGGACCTTTCTCTGGATTTCAAGTGCAGCTCATGAGACTGTGTCCCTGCAATCCCACCGGGCTCTTCTCAATAGGATTGTTGTGCTTTCTCCAATAAGATTATAAACGCTCATTTGCTTTCAGCAGAAGTTTTACCAAGCATCTATTCATATCTTAATGGATTATTGACATAACACAGCAGACTGTTATGAAGTATTCCACTATGTGTAATTAGAGAGTATTTAATCTGCATAATAAAAATCCATATGAACAGTTGTTGTCATTCATGCCCAAAAGCTGCTCATCTAAATGAAGTATCTAGTTTGCCCTATAAATTTAGGGATGGAAAACAGCATTTTGAAAAAAATCTAAATTCAAGAATGCCAAAAAGGTGTTTTTACTCAGCATCCCAGATGGGGGCAAATGGATTTCTCTACACCCTCCCCCTGCCAAAAAAAAAAAAAAAAAAAAAAAAAAAAAAGAAAAAAAAAAAAAAAAAAAAAAAAAAGAGAGAAAAGAAAATGACATAAATGGCATATAGGTTTGAATGTTGTATTGCAACTTTCATCTTGGGTCATGTTTTTACAGCCCTTTGAAAAAAAAGAAAAAAAAAAAAGAGAGAAAAGAAAATTACATAAATGGCATATATGTTTGAATGTTGTATTGCAACTTTCATCTTGGGTCATGTTTTTACAGCCCTTTGTTGAATGTTTACTGCCCCTTTCCTTGTGCCTTTAGTAGGATGCCAAGACAGCATACAAGGAGCTTGCTCAGGGTCCTCCTGCCTGGGCTGGGAGAGGAAGGCTGGGTCAGGTTCTCTGCACTGTAGGGCCTTGTGGTTTTTTTTATAATCCATCCACCCAGTGCTCCCACATGCACAGGATGGGCAGAAGGTCAAGCTGGCATCTGTATATCATTTAAGAGCTGCTAAAGCATGTGAAGTAGAGCCTAATTTGGAATATGAGTTGTTCATAGAGCATTGCTGGGTGCTCTATAATGGGAAATTTTTAGGGTTAAAAATCAGCAGGGGAAGAGAAGCTGTAAGTGGTAATGCAGCCTGATAGTGCTGAGAGAGTAACCAGTAAGTAGGGAAAATATTTTACCCCTGTAGCCTACTAGGGCTTCCTTTATGAAAGGCTTTTACTAGATCAAAATTTGCAAAGAAAGCAGGAAAAAAAAGAGTTCAAAATATTTGATAAAATGTTTATATATAATATTTTTACTTGTTTGAATAAAAATTATTGTGATTTTTATTTTGCTAAGGAATTTACTTGAGCTCAAAATTAGCCAAAACTGAAGGATATAAACTTTCATTGTAAAGAAATATTCTGTTCAACCGCTGTCACTGCTTGTTATGTCATGGTGAAAATCCATCTCAGAGTAGCCTGAAAACACAAATTAAAAGAAAAACCCCAACCAAGGTAAAATCTCAGCTGTAATTTTCACATCAACTTTTTAAAGCCAGAGCACAATACAGTCATTTTGTGGTATCATAAAGAGTTGTTAGCTGTTCTTCTGGTGATTTAAAGCCCTAAAATTGTCCACATAGTCTAGAATATTATTGTGTACAAAAGGAAACTCCACTGCATAAATTCCATAAATCTGTTCATTTTAGCATGAAAATAATAAACCCAATTATTTGAGAAAAGGCATCTATAGGGCATACAGTGGTCTTGACATGGCATTGATGGGTGTGTGTGTGTGTTGAATCAAGCAGAAGTATTCACAAACTGAAAAATCTGTGCTAGTACATGAGGGTACTGTAATATTCAGGTGAGCAAGCCCTGTAAAGTAACTTCTAAGTGACTAGTGCAAAATTCCTACTTTTGTATCTCGACATTAATGTTAAGTTATTCTGGAATTGGTTCTAATTCTGATACTTAACTTTCAAATATTTGCTTTCACAACATTAACAATGTTCCTTACATACAGCTTCTAGTGAATGTGAATTTAGACTCATAAATTGCAGGCCCCTCCAGATTATCTGCACAAATGTACTTGTGGTTCTCAGCTGAGGGGGTAGGATTTGGGATTTTATTGTAATTTAAACCAAAGATGTTAATTGTAGTGCATGTGTAAAACACTTGGAACTGTCCTAGAGGAGTCTCAAGATGCTTTATCAACCCAGATATTATACAGAGCTTTCAAGAACCAGTTCCTGGATGTCTGAGTTTAAGAAAAAAAGGCCAATGCGATAAGAAATATGTTGGAAAACCTTCTAAATCCCTTTATCAGAGGGAGAGAGATAAAAACAATAACACTCAGTAGCTAAAAAATACAATCTGTGGAAATCTTAATGAAGCCTAATGAATCATGTGAGCTGTATTTTTAAATTTACTATTCCTATTTTACATCTAAGAAAAAAGACATATGAAAATGAACACTGACATTTTCATCTATTTGGTGTATTAAATTTTGCAACTTAATCCATATTCGTACATGCTGGTGAAAGAGAGAAGAATTTAGTTCTTATTGAAGGTTAAGCCACCACAGAGAGGGGGAGAAATCTGCAAGGGTGAGAGAAATACCCCCATTCTGTCAGGCACCTAGTGACTAGTGACCCTAACTTATGGTTTGAAAGCAGGAGGCTGAAAGCTGGAAAGTGCCAGCCATCCAAACATTTTGTACCTCTAAAAGAAGGGAGTGTATTCCAACAGTGCTCAGTCAATGCCAGTTTGGTCTCCATCTTAAGGAGTCTGCACTTGAATGCTTGTAGAGTGAGGGGTTCACTTTGAACACAGGGTTTCACTTTGTGTGTTCTTCTGTTCTTCATGCTCCTCCTCATATTATCTGATCATGCTCTGGCTTCTTGATAGTCTCTTCTGCTTTGGAATTTGTAAATTTAGGGTCTTCTTAATTTTCTTCCTTCTTTTCCATCAGAATCCGTGGATATCTCCCACCCTACTGCAGTCTGTGTGTCACAAGCACTATCTCTATGCCTTTTGAGCCTCTGTTTGCTGTTGTATAGATATAACATGCTGTCTCGTGGCTTCTTATATATTCTAATTGATATTTATAAGGAACTAAAAATTTTGATAAAATTTCCTAATGAGGATTACAATGTGAAAAGGCTGTGTTCAGCATATTGGTCTCCAGCACCAGGTTGTGGTCTTTCTTTCTCTGGGGCATACTTTACGAGTATTTTTATGATCCTATTGCGTCCATGTTTTTGTCAATTTGCTGTGAACTTGGCTTTCTCTTTTGAGTACCTATCTACCTATGTCTCTGTACTGTCATGCACTGATGAGGAAGCAAAATGAACCTGGTGGCAGATGCACAAATACAGGCAGCCCTGTCCTCATTCCAGGCATTCAGTGTCCAAGGATTTTGTTGCCCCATCTTAGTAGTCCATCTGATTTGGATCAAGACCCCAGATCCTTGTTAAAGTTCTGTACAAATAGAATTATTTATAAAAATAGCTTCTCTATAGAATGTATACATACACACATAGATGTATATATATGTAGGCAGAATCTATACATAAATAATTTGAAGTATGGATGATTTAATTCCATATAAATACATGTAGATATAAACTTTAGGCAATTTTCAGCTTATTTTTGGCCAAAATTGAATCAGCTGTTACCTGCTTCCTTTGTGTGGCTTAGATTGCTGGACTTTTCCCGGGGGAACCTGTTTTTCCAATTCTGATGGCTGCTGTTGTCTTAAATGCTATAGGGAAATGCACATCCCTGCAAGATGTTTGAAGTTGGATTCAGACCATGTGGGGATCACTGGTGCTATCTCTGAGAACACTTAATGAGCAAATCCAAAGGTTCTACAAAGTCAAACAGCCTGGAGAACGAACTAGCTGACAGCTCCTGGATTGGTTCATGTTTCTACAACCCTCCAGAACAGCTGTTCCTCTCACATTTTTGAGATCCACAGTGGTACTCTGCTCCTTCCAGGGTCATTCATAGAGAGGTCCTGGATACTGACTCTTTCTTCAAATAGCTTCTGTTTGTGTCCTGAGGTTTTCCTTTATATTATTATGAGACCTTGGTCATTGATTCAACAGCATTTACCTTTACCTTATAACTTTCTTTACACTGCAGAAGAGAAATCAGAAGACTCAATCAGACCTGTAATCTGTTCCTTATCTTCCCTGGAAGGCATTAAGGCTTTCCAATGCTTTGTTAGATATTTCTGGAGAAACTCCCAACTCCATAAGCAAAAGCACAAAGCAAAGATCAAAGGTTTCTTAAACACTGACCTGTCCTTTTGAAACAGTTCTGCTTCCTCAGTGTTCTTTGAGACAGAAGAGCACACTGAAAAGTGTCTCACTCATTTTAATGATGAGAGAGCTTTGTTATCACTTTACTCCTCCACCCTAACATGGTCAGAGCGATTTTGTATGGACTTAAAATTGACTTGTTGCTTGTGCAGACTATGTCCCCTAAGCCTGTCATTAATTTATAGGTCTTTCTTTGATACATAATGATAAATTATGTCTTTTAAAGATGCCCACCAGATCAGCTTGCTGAATACCCTGTGCCACCTGCCAGAGATTGTCTCCTATGCCTTCAATATCCACTGCAAGAATCAGTTGTAGTGCCCTGGAGCTCGTTCATCTCTACAGTTCTTGTTAGACAGTTTCTTGACTGGGCAGCCAGAGGAGTATTTGTTCACAGAGGTTTCTTTCATGACTGCAGTCATTCAGTAGGTAAGACAATATAGCACTGTGGTTATTCTTCCATGGCCTCTGCTCCCATTTCTCTACTACACCTAAGCTGGTTTCAGTGCCACGGCCTCTGAGTGCTGAGCTTGCCTTTAGTCAGCAGTAGGCAATGGCTCTCTGGATTACAGCTTACCTGTTTATCCTGGTTGGATACCCTGATAAGCAACAGTGAATATTTCACCAGGCACATGCAGCAAGTGTGCTGATGTGTGATGATGATTTATAGGACAGGATGTTTTGATCAGCTTGTTTGAAATTGCCCTGATCATCATACTCACGTTATGTCAACAAGTGAAGGATTTTCCACTTGGATTTGCTGAATGCTCTTGAAACTCCACGAAGTTTCTTCCTGTCAGGGTCTTGGTCCTCCTTGCCAGGTGAGATGGTTTTCATACATTTGGTAGTACACCTTCCAAATATTTCCATTCTTCGTTTCTCAGTGAAATCAACCTCACAGTTATTTCAGTCAGGAGTGCAAAAAGAGATGGTAGCCTTTATTAACAGACAGGTGTCTTTTAGAGTTTATGCTTTACACTCATCCTAAATACCTTCCCAAGCAGTGTCAGCACTCTCTCTTGGATGGGAGAGAGATCAGCTGTTCCCAAGCTACATGCTCCCAGGACAGAGCTGTCTGGCATACCTTTGACACTGTGGCTCTTGCACCAAGACAAAAATTATCTGCCTAGCTCTGCTTGGGTATGCATGACATTCAACCACATCTCAGAGAAAAGGCTACAGTTAAGCTACCTCTCCTATGTTACTTCTCTATTCCATTTCATTATGTTCTGTTTTCACTTTATGTTTTTGCTTTCTGGACTTGTGTTTTTCTTCATAATTTGCATTATCATCTAGTATCTGACATTTCCAGTCCTAAAAAAGATACAGTGTTTCATTTTTGAAGCCACTGCAAGTATTAGATTTTCTAAACTTTGTCTTTCCTAGGCTTGCAGTTCACATTCCCCACAGCACAACTCCTATGAGTGAGTTTTGCTTGTTTGTACTCAATATAATTAGAATTTCATTTCAAAAGTATTTCTGGGACTTCAAATATAGTATAGCTTGTGTATGGTGTCCAAATGTAAATCATAAGTGGGCTTTTCATATCCAAAGTGATAATCCAGTCTTTGCTCTTGCAAAATTTCTGCTACAATTGATTCTTTCTAGCTCTTCTTTGTCTCTCTTCAGCTGTTGTCCACAGACTTTTGCAGAATTGTTTTACTATACAAAATAAAATTAAATATAATGGATTTGCCCAGAGGCTGCTTGGGTCTATATTTTATCTCAAGCCTTTGTGCAGTCTTCTCTGTGACTTCTTGCAAATCAGCTCTGACTGTATTTTGTGGACTTCTCTGTAGAGCCTTCAGTTTTGTTCCACAATTGCATCTCCTTATGGATTTACAGTTTAACACATATAAAGCATCACACATCTCCTTTTTGATTTCTTAGAGGAAACTGATCCCTCTGCAGCTTTATCTTTCTGTAACTGAAGAAAACTCTTCATTTATTTAGTGCTGTGTAACAGCTGTCTTGCTATTTCTCACCTGCACATAGGCTATTGCTCTAATCTGGTGCATCTGAGCCCCAGGATGTTTTAGGCCACTTTTTAATCTTCTCAGGAATAGAAAAAAAAAAAAAAAATGTCCTGCTTTGGTCAGTTCTCTAGGGTTTTTCTGAAAAGTTAGGTACATAGTGCAGTTTTTACTGGTTTCTCTAAGATATCCTTTACTCACTATGAGCTCCAAATCAGGACTCAGAGGTACCATAAAACATTATCATAACTAAAGAGAAACTAATGCTGGGGAAAGATGCCTATGTTTTACTCCATCAGGTGCTCAGCACTGACTGAGTGTAGGAAAAGCTAATTCAGACCAAAATTCTTCTTAAAGTGCCTTTTACTGTGAGTGTTATTTAATGTTCAGAGGTGTTATGTACCTAAGACTGTCTCTGAAGTTAAATGAGGAAGGAATGAAATGGTATATTTATAAAAGACCAAGATTAAAAATTGGCTTGTAATGCCTTACAATTTAGAAGTTCTTACATCCAGTTAAGTTATTCAATGTTGTTTTTTATGGAGACATTCCAGAAAACTGCTTTCAGTTCTGGAATGACTGATCTCTTTCTAATTGAGTGAAACTTGGCAAGCCTCAGATCTACAAGAAACACAAAGAGTGCAGGTAAAAAACATTGCTATAAAAAGATTTAATTAAATACTGTATTTCTAAAATCGTAATAGCTGAGAAACCACCATTTTGTTTTACTTACTGTGAAAAGGCAAAATGTAACCAGAAAACAGTAAGATCCAATTTTCTTATTCCTCAGCTACAAAATCTGCTTTCCAAAATAAATCTTTATGCTGCTTCTTTCTCCTTCTAACAAATGTTTTTGTCTCTTACTGGCAAAAATGAAAACAGAAAGAAAGACAATAGTTTGTGAAGAGTCTTTTCACTTGGGAAATACTACTTTATGGTAACTGTAGTATAATCTGTCATAACTCCAAATGTAACAGACTAGTACAAAAAGAAAGCAACAATGGTAAGTGCCTCCCTGGGTGTTTCATGGTAATTACAGCTCTCTGGCTGAGAGAGCTGATGGCTAAAGGCAATTTAGACATTTAAACTGACCAGTCTGATTCCTTTCCTTTTAGGCTGAGATTACTCTATTAACAGGCATGTAGATTGATGGTGTATCCAAGGTTTTCTGGAGTGGGGTGCAGTTTCAGGAGACAGCCTTCAAAAATATGGGTAAGAGTGGAAATAACTGAGGCACAATTAAATGATAGCCAGAAGAGCATCATGACCATCATTTTACAGTTTGACTGCCACTGCTATTTTGTACATTCCTTAATATGGAGGATATGGTGTGTCTGTAGATGGTGTTGTCCTGTACATGCTATTGCTAATGTTCACTGAATATTCTTTTCCATAAGACAAGTATTTTTTTAATGTAAATTAACAGGCTGTTATCTTCAATAGTGAGCCATGGAGCAACAACAGCAGTAGGTTTCTGATTACAACAGTATTTAACATTTTCTATAAAGACACACAGAAATTCCAGCTCAGGAGGGACCTATTGCTGCACTTGTGCCTCTTTCTGGATTGGTTTGGTTTTCAATATTCTTGTACTTTAAAATGACTGCAGAGATGATGGGATTTTGGCACAGCAGGATGTACTGTAGCTATGGAGGTACTGTAATTTTGGTGAATTTTAGTCCTGTGCCCAGTGGGAATGGGAAAAGCAATGTGGAGAGTGGGGACAGAGTTTGCTACTGGGCCTGAACACAGCACACAGCTGTGGCAAGTTCACTTGCTTGTAATTGCACAAAGGCCTAGGTTACATTTTTTAATACTCCTGGGAAACCAGACAACACTAACAACCACATATGTACCCAGAGGGGCAAATGAAAATTATTCAAAATCAAAACAGAGATGAGAAACCCCCACAGTTAATCTTTTTTAATAGAAAACCTAATTATTTTTTACCTTTTGTGTTTCAATGTACTGCATTCTTCAATGTTAACTTTCAGAAAAATACAACGATTGGTTTCTTCCTTTTCCTGCCAGGAGCAACAGCATCCAGAGGGCTCTTCGTTGCCTGTCAGGTCTTCAGAGGGCAGAGGGTCACACATGAATCTCCTGTTCCACTGACCTATTTTGGCTTGTTTTTGATGTCCAGAGTACTTGATCCATTCCCAGCTGGATCTGCTGACAGAATAGGCTGAGTTTGCCCCAATGTTCTTTAAAGAAAAATGTAACTTGCTAAAGGAAAGTTGCGAAAGTTGGAATGTATGACTTCTGGCTAGAACTCATCCATTATGACTAGACTTTGGAAAGTTACCTAGTAATTGTTCCCAAGCTGCATGGTCTAAATCGGGTTTTTTTGTCCTGGAAAAGGCAGCAGGAGTGGCTGTTGGCATATCACAGGAGCAGGCAAGAGGGGCTCCAGCTCTGGCTGTCACTCTGCAGGTGGGTGTGCCAGTGGAGGACAGATCAGCTCAGGTCCTTTGTCCATAGCCAAGGCTGAGGCTGGAACAGATTCTGGAGCAGAGGCTGGAGCAGCAGCACGGGAACACAGAGAGGCTGGTGTGGATGGGAGTGGGAGAGAGAAGGCTGTACAAAGCAGCAGGAAGGGGCTGCATGGCTGCAGGGAGCTGCTGGTGGTTCCAAAGGCTGAAGGACAGGCAGAATGGCAGTTCCTGTGCTCCCAGGAGCTCCCTGCAGACAAACCTGCAGGAAAGGGCAGGTGCCATGCCTTTCCTTAGCCAGGACTGACAGACATCCCTTGGAACACGGAGCATCCAGCATAAAAGTTCTGCATCTTGTATGATGGCCATGTACAGTCAGCCCCAGCACAGCAGCTCAGTTCATGGCTTCACCTGCCATGTGTTTGATTTGCTGTGCCTGCAGAGAGCGTGCACAGGCACTGCTGTCAGCTGGGACCCTCCTGGCTTTGCACTGACCATCTCCAGCCCTGGGCTCCATAGGACTGCAGTCACTGGTGCCTGGTGCACAAATGATCTGTCACTGACATGTGATGCAAGCTGGTCCTGCAGGGAGAATTCCTTCTGCCCTTTCCTCTAACATGCTGCAAGAATAAGTCATCAACCCAGCATAAATGGTGCTTAAGTGACACAATGGAGCCCTTGGCTGGCCTGTAGACAGAGGTAACAACACTTGGATGGAGCACTGATTAAAATTCTGCTAGCCTGGTGTTTGTTTACTGTTTTAAAAAATATTTTGCAACAAAAGAAAAGATGAAAAATGTAATTTGGCTATAAAAGCAAATCAGGGATAAGTGGAATAAGGACAAGTGGGCTGTTCTTTGACATCAATATTTATATTCAATTATATCCTACAGGCGTGCAAGGGACATCAAATTCCTTTTTATTTGCAGGATAGAAGAGAGTTTTGAAGCTTACATTATGGGTCAAGAAAGGAGAGAGTATTTGTTTGGCCTCTGCAACACAAGGGAAACAAATTAGTGGATCTGTAATTTAACCACTTCCATTAGCACAGCTATTAAGGGTGGTTGCTTTTCCCAGTTTTTATAGATAGTTTTGATGTTGGGAGGATTGCCATACTATTGTCAAACTGCTAAATAGGAGGTATTTTGTCTTGCAACTTCTTGATACTTTGTGTTGAAGGTAGAACTCATTAGTACTACTTACATAAAGGTGGATCCCCATAATGCCACTGTGTACATTGCTCCTCTGTGCTCTGCAAGCCACCTCCTCATTCTACCAGTGACCAGGACTATGCACCAAAAGCATCCACTAAGTGATTTCTTCCTGTACATGCCACATGGAGGAGAAGTCAATATTTATACCTCTAACTTGATAGAATTCATTAAATATATTTTGCTAAATAACACTCTATATTACACATCCCTTGTCTAATATTTGCCCACAGAAGTATTTGTTATGTGAGTTGAATGCCTAGTTAAGACCTAAATGAGTACAACGTATTTAATATTTATTTGCTAGCACAATACACTGGATACAGGGGAGATGAGAGAGAATGCAAATAGAGGAGGAAGAAAAAGTGATTAAAGGGCACAGACAGAACATGAAATATTTCTACATGACTGCAGTGATTCTGAAAAAAAGTAAACAGCAAGAGAAGCTCAATTATTTAGGGTTTAGCATTGAAAAGTCAAAAATTTTAAGAAAAAAAATAATGTTTAAGGAGATTGTAAATAATGTTTAAATATAAACTTAAAAATAATGTTTAAGGAGATGTAACAAGACTATTAACAGCAGTCCTGCTTTATCTAAAAATGTGTGCTTCAAGAGAGCTCCAGAAATGAGCCCCTTCTCATCAGATCTGGATCATCCGGCTTCTCCATGTTTAGGGCACCTTTTATCTTCAATGACAGGTTCTTGGTATGAGAAATCTTTATTTTTACTTTTCTATTGTTTTAGTCTGTGATGTCATGAGTAAAGCCCATACCACAGCAAAATCTAGTCACAACAAAGACAGCAAAATCCCCATGTGGTTGAGAGCAGTTAAAACTCTGTTAAAGACTACTTACTAGAGAGATTGTATTGGCTAATGGGATCTTGTGAGAAATTATATTGCAGAATTTTGGCAAAGAAAGTGCTTTGGACAGTAATTTGTTTTTCTGAAAATAATGTTTTGTAATAACAGTAATATGACTGGCTCTATTTTCTGAAATATATTCCTTGAGAGCAAATGGAAATCACAACTGTGCAGGCAGAGGAAGGATTTTGGCCATTTATGTGATTTGAAGAAATCACAAATATAATCCACCAGCAGCAAGATGCTGTGACATGTTTAACACTGAACTTTTAATTTAATAAAAGCAAGTGAATCATGAAGTAAATATATCTTTACTTGACATGATACTAATGTAAGAAAAGCTATATCAGACATTATAATGCCTTATTTTAGCAGATATGTGTTTGCATTTGTAGCTGTGGGCAGGATTTCAAAGCTGCCCTTTGGTAAATATAACCATGGAATAATCAAACCTCATTTATTTTTATTGGTTTCTACCAATGTACGTTTTCTGCTGTGTAGTTGTGATTATTCAATCCAGACTGGTCTTCCTAGGAATTACTTTTCTGTATCTGTATACACTGGAATTTTGTGGATGAGAATTCAATAGATTTTTTTTTCAGTCACAATTAAGTTCACTGTTAAATTTGAAGGGGAATTTGAAGAATTTTAATAGGCTTTTTTTTTAGAAAGACATTTGTACACATGCATCACAGTAATGGTCTTCCTATATTTAGTTAGTTCTGCTGGTTTTGCACTGTGTAATCAGAGTATGACTACTTTGTTAATGCAATTCTGAAGTGTGAAAACTATCTTAACTTGAAACTTAACTTCATTTTATGAAGAAAATATTTTGAATATCCTGAGCAAATTTCAAAGTATTATTCTCAATTTTGAACAGGACAGCAATCTACCACCTAAAAAACCCCTATGGTAAGGAAACAGCAGTTTTGAGTAAATAGTGTATTCTATGTTCATCCATCACAGCTTTCAGTTTCCTCTCCAAATGGACTCAATCATTTTATTGAAAAGATATCCCACAAACCAAATGCTGTCCGTGATTAATTCCTACATGTGTTTGCTGTAACAGGCTCTTCTGTTACACTGTTGGCATGTCGTGCTGCTGGTTGCAGTCTCTCTATGCATGGTCATACTAGTTTATTTTATGGTGGTTCTGGTTTTGGATTTACCTGATTTACTTTAATTTATTTGGATTTACTCTTTCGTTTCTCCAGTATTTTATGGTGCTAGTTCCTTCCTTGGGAACTTAGCAAATGTCACTAACATACAAACCTACCACATTAATAAATGGGAAATGAGTGTTATGTATTGACAAATGGCATTGTATGATCGTCACAGAAAATTGTTGGATTTAAAATGTTTTTTTTTTTTGTTTTTTTTTTTTAAATTGGCAAAATCAAATTCTATTTTTTAAGTATTCCTAACATCAGCTCAACTCTGGCAAAACAACAAATAAGAGGGACCAAACAGAAACAAAACAGCACTGACAGAATTGAGCAGGTAAATCAGCTGAAATGAGTGATTAAAATCAGCTGAAATAGAGTGCTTCTATGATTCTGTGGTAAGTGTTATGACACTGTTTGCAGTGCAGAGTTGTTTGTTACCTGGTTTAATGCCTTGATGGCTGTTGTTTCTTTCTGCACAGGACACAGCAGCGCGTGTTCGTGGCAGAGGCGCGGAGCAGCCACGCGCACAGAGCAGCGCTCGCCCACTGCCATCTTGTAGCACCTCTTCTGGTCTTCCAGATTGCCCTCTCTCCCAACAATTATCTTAACCTTAGGACTGTCAAAGTTAGCAAAAATGGTAAAGATGTCCCTCTGATGTACTTTTAGTTCTGCGCACTTTTTTTTTTAATCACATCTGCAATTACTGTGAAGTAGAAAAGGACCTTGAAAGGGTCACGCATCTATAAAACCAATATAAAAACGTTCCCTCCGGAGAAATAGTTCTTTGCCCCCTGGTGGTGAATTAATTTTGAAAAATATTACAAAACACTTTTAGGAAAATTTACTTGAAATGAAAAATAAATGTTAATTGCTTCATTGAATACAAGTAATAATACACTGCTAAGCAACACTTAATGTGTCAAACATAATTAGAAAAAATCCTATTATGAGCAAGCTCCATCAATCTTTGATAGTCACTGCAGAATAGATTAACAATAGTTTGAAAACTGCATGAAACCTTCAATACTTTAAAATCATGTCTCTTACTTTGCTTTTTTTTGGGGGGGTTAACACAAATGTCTTAAGAATGTAATGTAGTCTTGAGAATCCCTAATTTCCAGCATTCTTACTAGAAATGAATGATGGAAATTATATTCATCCAAACAGCATCTTTACATCTGCCCCTCTCTGTATGTTGTCCATACATTGAGAGCTCCCACTCTGGGTCACTAGAAAAACATTCCCTGAATAAAACTTTTAAAATAGCATTACATAATTCTCAAAGTTGTCGAAGGGTTTTCAGCTTGCATATGCCAAGCATCTCCATATGTGAATAGACTACCAGCATGTCATTCCTGGAATAGTAATAACAAAATTAACACTGGTAGTCACCCACTTGCAATTTTAGCCACAGATAATTTTGAAAGGTGTCAAGAATACATTGTTTAAAAATATTCCATTAGCCTTCTAATCACTGATTTTGTTCTGTCTTTTAATTGTTGTGCCTCCAAAACTTCTCCCTGAGAGTGCTTCCCCACTGATCCCCGTTGATGTTCTTCTTCAGAAAAATATATATTAAAATTTAATGGCAGGCTATTGTCATGCAACAAAACATTATACATTTATGCTGGGAAAAAGCCATTTATAATGATCAGGGCTTTCATATGTTGGCTTTACACTATTAGGATATGGCTCCTAAGAATATGGCTCATATGAAGATGATCTGAGTGTATTACCACATCGTGTATGACGGTAATGTGGCTTCAGGTAGTTTTTGAGTTTGGAAAACAGCATCAAACGTATGGCATGCTCAGTAGGCACTATTGGATTTTGGCACTAATGATGTAACATGAAGAAAAAAAAAAAAAAAGGAGCAATGTAGCTAAAAGAGATGACTGAGCTGCCCAGACCAGGCACAAGTGGGTTATTTCCTAAATAATATTCTTTCATGTCTGATGGACTGCAATGTCTTTCTGGTTTTAGCTCTGTTGCTTTTGCTTCTCGTCCCATTCCCACATTTCTTTCTCATTACTTTGACTTATGTCTGACCTAAGGTAACAGCTGGTGTACACGAAAGGCATATTCCCTACAAATCTTTCAGTGGGCAGGGCTGCTGTAAAGTGGTCCGGTCCCCACTGTCCTTCTTTTCCCGCTGCCACACTGGATGTCATCTTCTCTCCGTCTCCATTCCGTTCGCCTGACCGCGTGGCTAAACGCTAAACTGCATCTGCAAAACGATCTGACTTTAGAAAAAAATCCCTTAAAAAGGCAATAGCCAGGCCGCTGGCCTGCCGGGATGGAGCACGGCTCCGAGCAGGGCTGCGCGGCCCCGCCGCTTCGGCAGCAGAGCCTGCTCTTCCGGTGCGCGTCCCGCGGCGCTCCTGCCCGCCGGGAGACAATTCCTGCCCGCCGGGAGACCATTCCTGCCCGTCTCTGCCCGGCCCTGCTGCCGGCGCAGCTGCTCGCCCTCGGCTCTCCGGCTCCAGCGGGGTTTTGTCCACTGGAAAAGCCGCTTTAAGTCGGGCTGTTTCCTGCCTGCTCTGCCCCCTTGCTCTTGCTCCCTCGTCGGGGCTCGCTGTCCCCGTGGTTGTGGGAGTGCAGCTGTTCGTGCGTTGAGTTGTAAATTGGATCAGTGAAACATCTGAGTCTTTCTGTGCGTGTGTACGTATGTGTGCGCGAGTAGTTGTCTGTTGGTGGTTTTTTTGGTTTTTTTTTTTTTTTAAGCTGGATCACCTCACTCGTTCGACTTCCAACGTGGCCCACAAAGAGCTGAACGAGCGCAGCTTAGGAGGCAGGGAGCAGAGGTGGGAAGCAGCGCCTGGGCTGGGGGAGGGCGCAGGAAACTCTCCAGCCCGCTTTGTGAGCAGAGAGAGGTTCCCCGTGACTGTGCAGAACCACGCCGAGCACCCACACTAGCCAGCCAGGAGAGAGAACTGGGACAGACCCCAGCCTGTTCCAGAGTGGCTCTTCAACTGCTGGAGATAAGGCTTTATCTAAGAAAAGGGGTGGTCCCTTAATAAGCGCTTTCCCCCAGACGTCTGCTATTCATTTGAGACACCGAAATCGCAGGCTCTAGCGATTCAGAATATGATCGTGTGAATCCTACTGGGCTTGTGAAGCACGTTGGTCTTTCAGTGCTGTTAAAAACACTAATAATAACTGGTTCATGCCTTGGGCACTACTGTCAATTAGTGTCAGAACAGAGATTTGTTTAAACAAATTATTTCTGTATACGCTTCTTTCCCTTACGCTTTGTAAAGTAGAGCTTCGTGATCGAGTGGACCTGTTTCAGTGACAGCTGTCTGCGTGAGTGGGCAAATTTGGGGCACAGAAAGGAAATGCTATCCTTGCCTTCACAGCTCTCTATGAACTTCAGTTAAAGGAGCTGCCCAGCTGCAGAGCCTACATACAGGATTAAAAACTCTTCTCTCATCTTCCAGCAGTTAAAATGTCATGGCTGAGTCACAGGAAAAAGTACTAATACTTCCCAGCAGGAGTAATTTTAGGCAATGATGAATAAGCCATGTGTAATCTTTTACCTTCCCCTCTACTTTTGTGGCAGAGTTTGCAATAGTGAGATTTAAATCTTCATCACCAGTCTCCCAACTCACCTGCCTGTGATGTCTCACATGCTCATAGAGAGGCCAAGCATTGCTGAATTTGATTATGTTTGTTCTATATTTTAAATCTTTCTCTGAAGGCAAGAGAGAGAACTGACTTGTATATTAACTGGGTTTTTTTTTTATATTGGGGAGGCCTAATGTGACTTTAATTGAAGTGCTGGAGAAGGGGGAAGTACTCTTCATTACTCTCATGACTTTAAAGAAGAAAGCTGAAGGAGATTTCATTATTATGAAAGCACTTATAGCATTTAAATAGTATTTTCAGCATTTTCTTCCCAAAATTTCAGCATTTATGCTTGGAGTACAGAACAATTTTAATGCAAACATTTAAACTAATCTCATAGTGTAGAATTTCTTAAAAATCCCTTTTGGAAATGTTCAGTGCAGTATTAGGCCTTCTGTTCCAATGGTTTCAGGAGCAGAATAAAAATGAGTTTCAAATTTCTCACATTGTTAAAACCAACTGGAAAAATTTAACTATGCTAACTTAAGAGATCTCTTAAATATGTATTTTAGATAATCATAATCCCATTAACATCAGCACATTTTTCCCCCTATTATTCTTTCCAAATTCACATTCCTCTTGACCAAAAGAAGCCATAATTTATCTGAAGAATTCTGAGGTATTTCTTTTAAAATAGCCATTATCTGCTGTATTCTCAGAAGCATTGGTGCCACAAGCCACCTGCAATTTGTAATCAGTGTTAGGACAGGTTTCCCTGGTCTCAGTAGAATGGAATAAGTGACCTGTTTTTATCAGATGTTTTGAAGGCTTTTTTAACAGTTTCATCAAGAGCAGCCAGAGGTTGGTTTTGAAAGGAGTAATTTTTCATAACAAATTCCAAATGCTGAAAAATAAGATCAAAATAACAAATGCTTCTCTTCAAGGTTCATCATTGCACTACATCAGCTTAACTAAGGAGGCTCAGAAGCTAATGAGGCAAGAGGAAATAGAAATGAAAAATACAAAACAATTCAGAAGAAAAGGAGAATTTGGAAGTATTTGTTAAGGGGAATGAAATATCACTAATCTCCCATTTTAAAAAATCTTCCACCTGGTTTAAAAATAAAATAATGCTACCTTATTGAACTCTTTATTTGCCCCTGGTTTCTGAGGATACTTTGCATTTTTAAACTCTGTTCTACAACCTTATGAGTAGGTAATGTTTTGAATCCAAAGGTGGTATTTTTGTGCAGTAAAGCTTGAGACTTGAAAGAAAGGATAATGTAAATATACAGGGCAACAAATTTATACTGTGGATATTGGCATGAAAAACAGAACAGATTAACAAAGTAAGGACGTGGGAAGAAACTGATCTATACCAGGTTCAGTTGCTCCAGCCAAACAAAGCAGCTGACAAATTAACTAGCCAATGACTTTACTTTGTCATTCTCTAAAAAAGGACATTTTTGGCTTTGTGATCAAGCTGGAGGAACCTTTTTTTAAGAGTATAAGAATGAACAGCACCTTTTTGTGAAGTGTAAGTTAAAAGGGTCTATATAAGACACTGTTGGCTAAATTATAATTTCCTAGCAAATGGGTTTAGGACTCTCTTCAGAAAGCGGAGCCTCAGGCAGAATTGTGATCCTAAAAGCCCAGTGGGCATACATATGGGATATGGAAACATGAGTTTAAATATCAATCTAATTAATATTTAAATAGTTTATACAAAAGGGAACAGTTTCAATAGTAGAGAATACCTAAGACTATTCTCTACTTTATGAGTTGGAAAATTGATAATGGTTACGTTGGTCCAACTCTTTACTCAGAACTGAGCAGAGTGTATTTTAAAGCCACATCCTGGTATTCCCATGGAGTATCCAAGGAAGCACTCTGCTGTACAGTGGTTCTGTAAATGGTAGCTAGCTCCTCTTAGTTGAATTCAGGTGCAGATAAGATTGGCATTTGGGATTTTTTTTCTTAAATTGCAAACCCTATTTTTAAAATTTAGTTCATGGATATTTTTCAGATGAGTGAATCTCTCTTTTCTTAAAAAGATTCCCAGAGTGAGTTATTAACCAGACCTAGTTTCGAGAGAGACGAAACAGATGGGGTGTGCCGAGGAGTCTGCCCGTGCCAGAGAAAAGTGATTTAATGCTGATAATTTGTATTGTTCGGCCATTAAGTTTCCATCTAATTTCTCATCTAGCGTCCCAGGTGAAACATTTCACATTAATTTAAGCTAGGAAAGAACCAAAGGTTCGGAGACCACACCTTAAATATCGGGGAGTACTAACAAGAGGGTGGAGCGATTTTAGGCTAAAATAGGTGACAGGAGTCAAACACGCCCTTAAGGAGTTCATGAAGGCAGAAAATCGAAACAGGATTCAGCGCGCGGGGCCTCGCGGGCACCGCCGGCCCCGCAGACACCACGGGGGTTCCACGGCCACCGCGAGGGACCGGAGCCGTCCCCGTGGGTCGTGGGTGTCCCCGTGGGTGTCCCCGTGGGTGTCCCGGCGCTCCCGCTGTTCCCGCCGGGAAGGGCGCGCGACGGGGGAAGGGCGGGGCGGGGCGTCCGCGCGCACAGAGCTCACGCCAGGAGCCGCTCGCGCCCTTCCCCCTCCGGCCTCTCCATTGCGCGAGCGCCGGCGGTTGCCGGGGCGCGTGACGTCACGAGCCGCGGAGGCGGTGATTGGTCGGGCGGGGGGCGCCCCCCCTCGCCCCTCCCCCGCCGTGGGACCGCCGCTGCCGGGGTCGGGCCGGGCCTCGCGCGTCCCCTCAGTGCAGAGCGGCCGCCGCGGCGAGCGCGGCCTCCGCGGAGCCCCCCGGGCACGTCCCCGCTCCGCTGCCGCCATCGCAGGCGGGGGTCATGGCCCGTCTGCGGCCCACGCCGCGCCCTCGGCTGCTGCCGCTCGTGGCGCTGCTGGCGCTGCTTGCGCCCCGCGCCCGCGCCTGGGACAGCGGCGACCTGGAGCTCTTCGACCTGGTGGAGGAGGTGCCGCGGAACTTCTACGACTTCCTGGGGGTGCAGCAGGTGAGCGAGGGACCGAGCCCGCCGCCCCCTGCCCTAGCCCGTTCCCACGGGCCCCGCCGGTCACGGCTGTCCCTGACCCCCAGCGCAGCTGCCCGGCTGCCCCCGCCGGCCCCTCGCCCGCTGGCCTGGCGCTGTCACCCTCCTTGTGCCGCGGCCCCCGGGCCCCGGCTCCCGCGGGTCGGGGCAACGCGCCTGTCCCTTTGCAGCTCTCTCCTCCCACTGCGGGAGCTCTGCTCCGCTTCAGGTACCGCTCTGTGGCTTCTCCTTCCTGCCCCACCATCAATCAGCCCTCCCTCTCTCACACCTTTGTGTGTTCCTACTGCCTGTTGCTTTTCTGGACATATCTCATTTTCTCCAAATGTATCTACAGCCAGACAAAAGTAGCTTCTGGGGTTTTCACACTTCCCATTCATGTCGTCGGTATGGCAGTTTCTCACCTTTCCCTCCTTCTGCATAGCTGCTATGTCCTTATCTTAAGATTGTGCATCACCATGTGTTACAGCTCATATTTTCTCTCACTCATGCCATGTGGTAGACTGTGACCCTTTGCTGTGTTAATGGCTTGTAGATGGTTATATTTGTTTATTTTCCATGTATCTTGGTTATTGTGTGTGGTTTTCACCTCTCTTTCATAACTAACACCTAACATTATCTTAAAAGAATTTATTATGCAGCTTCAGTTAATTTTTTATGCCAGTGTGGTCAAGACAGAAACTCCTGTTAGGAACACTTCTATCCCGGGGTTCGTGTGTACATCTTGGATGTGGTTGCTGGTTTCACTGCCGCTTGGCATCTTCAACTTGTAACACATGTCTGGGCTCCCATGGTGCCCTTTCTTTTCTCTAGATGCTCTGCTCTATGTGTGACCCTACTCAGTGTCTCTACATGCATCTTAACCACCTTTTTTACTTTCTTCCAATCGGTGTTCTTCTCCTCAATAACGAAATACACAATTCTTTATATGCTACTACTTCACTCAGAATCCCCAAAAGACATTTTGCTCTTTCTCTGTCTCCTAGTGCACTCTGTACCCCGATACTTTCCAGTGCTGTATTCTGGGGATTGATCCTATTTAAATGGCTTCCCTGTCAACCTTATAGTTTATTCTAATGTAGTTCTTGTAGATTTTGAGAACAATGACTGTATTTACAGGTGCATTTCACTGAGATCATATCTAAAAAGAGAGGGAAGATGTCTGCAATATATGTGTCCAGCTTTGGAAACTACTGGCTGTGGTTGTTCTGATTCTGTTTCGTCTCTTTCTTTCCTTCGGTCCTTCTTAAGCATCCAGTGTTAAATACTATGGAATACCATCATCTGTACAAAATAGCAAGCACTGCTATTCATGTTTCATTTTCAAGACCCTAAAAATCTAGGTGTTAATTCTCAAAGACAATTTTAGTGTTAGATAATGTAGGAATGCAAAACTTTGTTTCTGTTAGTGATGTTCAGGTATGCAACTCTTTGTTAACATCTTCCACAGTCCTTTCTTCTAGGGCCAAATCTCTACCTTGCCCTGTATGTTTAGCAAATTGTTAATTTTAACAAGCAAATATTCTTCTAGTTCACATTTCTACTCCTAGTCATAATGGCAAACTTGTATCACTTGTAGCGTGGGAGCAAGGAAAAAGTTGGTGGAAGTGCAACACCAATGAAACCCAGTATTTTTGGGTTTTTTTGTTTAAAGTGGTCACTCACCTTGTCATTATAGCCAAGACTGGAAGTGTACATAGTGCTGATACTTGACACATGCAGCAGAATAGACCTGTGAGTGGAATAATGGAGTATGCAGTGTTGGGAGTTGAGCTTCAATAAGAAACTGTAAGATTGGAAAATGCTGTGTGGATTTACAGGTTCTTTCACTCTGTATCCTTTGTTCCTGCTGCTTGGTTCTCCAGCTCTGACCCATATCTGAAACTTCCAACAAGATCCTTGTGTCATCCTGAAGGGATGTTGTCTTGCAGTGCCTCGCTAGGCAGCTGCTGCTGTTCAAGTTACCTTATGGGAAGGGTAATTGGTCCTGTGACAGGATCAAGGGAAGTGCACAAATCTCAGGTGTGCTGTATCCTACCCTGGATGTCTCAACACAAAACTGTCTTTTACCGTCATGTCTCAATGTGATGTTTGCACATTTCTTCAGGTCTTCTGCTATTTTTTAATGCTGTGGTTTAATGGGGCTTATTAATTTTGTATGTCATTATTTTTTTGGTTGGGATGCTTTTTACTGTAGTGCTGTAATTTCACTTTTTGGAGTTCTGGTACTAGAGGTTTCCTTCCCTGAGTTCAGGTGGTTTTCTTGTCCACAAGAGTTGACTGTGTGTGGCAATAACCTTTATGGCCACACCTTTGAACTTTTTAATTATCTTTCATTCATCAAAGCTTGCTTTTCCTCCCACCCATTCTTATTTCATTGCCTTGTATCATGTCCTGATAATCTCTTCTTCCTTTATGTACTTCTGGGAGAGGGAGTACTTCTCCATTATGCAGGATGTATCTTCTACATCTGAGATATGGATGCTCAACTGTGTTTGTTAACACTGATGTATCAGGGCTGCCAGACTTCTTCTAAACATGTCATCTTTTTTTTGAAAAAATATAGGGAATGACTCCAATGCTTCCTTAAGGCATTAAAGCAGCTTAGATTTTGATGGGAGAATTGTGGCACTGATTGTTGAACTCATACACGATGGCAGAAGCTGATGTTGACCTCAACTGACAAGATGAAGAAGGCATTGTGGGAAGTGCTGTAGCTCTCAAACATGCTTTGGTGAAGCCTCTGCTGTGTGGGTTTTTTCACTCAAATTGGAGAAAAATGATTAGGGTTTTGTTTTGTTGCTGTTCTATGCTTGCAGGAGTATGGATTTTGTGTTTTGTCATTTTGAGGGCCTTGTGGAAGCCTCCTGGCATTGCCAGGTAACTCATCCAGATCTGGTAAGGTGTTAAGTTTGAGCTGCTGTAGTGTTTTCTGTTATCAGTGGCAAAGATAGAGGGTGATCTAAGTGAAGTAATTGTTACGGTTCTGAATGTGGAATCACAAAGTAAGAGTAAGATCGTGACTGTCTTGTCTGTTAAATAACTGACTTTTGTTCCTGATTTCAAAGAGGGATGGCTGAACAATCTACAAATGCCCATGGAATGGTTGAGGTTGGAAGGTCTCTTCTTGTCCAACCTCCGAGTGTTAGGGGTGAGCACCTAGATTAAGAAGTATCTGATTTTTATATAAGGACACAATCTGTCTATTTGGGTTTTTATCAGATCTAATAGTATGATAGCATGAGAAAGTCTTGCATTGTTATGTTGTTACTATTGCTGTTCTGACCAATGTGGGAATTGCTCTACCTTCCCTTTCTTTGATGGTACTTAAATTGATGATGTAATTAACTTAAATGACTCATATAAAACATTGCTGGTTTCAAGAAGTTCGACCTAGCAGGATGGGGATGTAATCCTTGGCTTGAGAAAAGGTTGCATTTCCCTGTCCCCCAAGTGGTTACTGAAGAAAAGAGAATCATAACTCTTGATAAATCTGATGTAATAATAATTTCATTAATCACATCAATATAGCCAGTTTCAAACCAACAAAGGAATCAGGACCAAATAGTATTCATCTAAAAACTCAGATGAAGCAGCAGAATTAAACCAGAGGCTATGCAGACTCTAATATGGTGACCAGTTACCTGAGAATGAGAACATAGAAATGTGATGTTAACTTTTTGGAAAAACTCCAGGAAGATATGAGGATCTTCCACATACAAGCTTGTATGGTGGACAAATGAATAGGTCAAGTTAATGTTACAATCTCTTACAGCTTTTAATAGTTGATACCTTCATGACTATGATATGCTTAGGATGAATCAACTTTGCATCAGTTGAACCTGTGGCTCTCCTTCCCAAAATATGCTTTTGATTATAACTTGCTAATATGGCTTCAAGGGAACTATTTGTTCCTCTACTTTTTTTGGCTTGCAGCCAGGAAGGTACTACATGCCTCTGAATGTTTTTTGAAATTTTGTGATACGGTTCTTGGAAACAAAGGATCTGATCAAGAAATTTTTAGGGAACAGTTGTTTGTGAAGGTGTATTAGAATGCTTGAGCTGTACTGCTGGAATTGAGCTGCGTGGAGCCGTGTGTTGTGTGTTAGGATCAAGGAAGGTCTGCATAAGGCTTTGGCTTCCATGGTGATCACATAAGGGAAGGGGTTGGTGTTGAAAGTTCTGCTAGGCCTGTTCATTGTAGGGAAGCAAACACAGAAAGATTCTCTGAGCGCTCTTTGAGGCAGTGGAAGAGGCCCTGGGAGCTCTGGTTCTTGAGGGAGAGTTAACAAGCAGGACTTGCTGGCCAGCATAGTGAATAAATATGTAACCTGAAAAATGTTGAGAGGAATATTTTCTTCAGTATTGGCTTATGCCTTTCTTATGGCACGTGAGCTACGTATTGAGCTAGGCTCTAATGTGTTCCTGTGGCTTTACTGTAGAGAACTAAGAGTATTATATCCACTGCAAGAGGATGGGTTTGGTAGATGATGTTGCAGCACAAAGTCAGAACTGTGTGTGCAGAGCCTGATTTTGGTCTGACAGCCTGTGAGACCTTGGTATGTTAGCAACTCCAAGAAAGTGCATGACATAAAAACCAAGGAGTTGAATTTCTATGGCTGTGGGAAACACAACCTCTCCAGATGAGCTGGATGTGCTGGGCTAATAGGCTTCTTTCAAGAATGCTGGAACAGATGAGCTGTTGTATACTATGTTGAGTAGCAGGATCTGACAGGGTTATGTCTGTAGAATGTAATGTTTGCAGTGTTTGGTGCTGTGGAACTGATGTCCATACTGTTTGCATTTCAGGGATTTTTTTTTTCTTGTTGTTGAACTAATTCCAGTTTGGCTGCATGAACTCAATGCCTGTTTGTGTTGAACATGCTGTTTGTGCTCTTGGTTTCACACCTTGTGGTTCAGTTCTCTCCAAAAGGAATCCTGTTCATCCACTCCAGCACTGCTTCATGATATGCAGCCAGTAGGTACAATAAAGCAGTTTGATTTACACATGCACTCCTGCGCTGCACTAAAAGTATGAGGTAGCTGCACCTTTAAGACTGTAGTTTCTAGTAAATTGCTGACACTGAATTTTACCTCTTGGCATTGCTCTGTAGGAAAAGGAATGAATACCACAACAAACTGTGGCTTTTATGGTATTATCTAGTCTGGAGATGGAAGAAAACTCTCAGTAAGATGTTTCTATGTGGATTGTTTTATGGAAAGGCATTGGCTGATGGCATGCAATGCATACATCACTGCAGTTCAAAAGTTGTGTATTTGTATGTTGTATAAGTAAAGTTCTTGGACATAGATTTAGTAACCTATTTTTCAGAAATAATGGCAATCTCAGAAGTTGTCAGTGTTGTTTTGTCTGGCCCTGCCATAGTTCTGGCTTTGAATTGGTTATTGTCCAGAAAAAAATCTACGTTAAACTATTTTTTCTGAACTTCTGGGGAACTTTGAGTACATAGATTGGTCCCTTCAAGTAGGAAAAAACAGCTCTCCCTCTTGTGTATCTGTCCAAGGAATACTCTCAAGTCCTCATCAAGAACAGCCTACCTGTACCCATGCAGTTTTGTCTTTCCTTGCAGGCAAGGTGTACATAACTAGATCAAAGAAGGAGGGAAATAAGGAGGGGTAGCCCAGAGTCTGTTTGTTCTTCCCAATGACAAGCTGGATCACTCTCCATAGATGTATTTTGGTTGCTCTTCTACACTTCAGACTGTTCTCTTCCCTGCTGCGTTTTGAGGTTAATGTATGTGGGTGCAGTGTTGCTAAAATCATGGAGTGTGCATCGTCTGCAAACGTTTCAGCAAAAATCTAGTAGTTCAGTCTTTCAAGTTTTGGAAGTATTTCATCAAGTGAGACAAAACTTCACTTGCGTGTGATTATAACATTACTTCTTCAGATGACTGTGTCAAAACTATGAGCTGTAAGCTATTCCTGCTTTGTTTTGTAAGATTATTTTATTGTATGACAAATAAGATATTCACTGTGACCTTCAAAAGTGTGCTGTGGAATGACATGGAGCCATGTAGCACCTTGGTATCTCACTCATTTCTGACGAAGAGAAGTTGTTCAGCTAGTGATTAAACATCATGTCTAATGTTCTCAGCGTGTTCTGAGATTGCTCTCTACTTCTTGTTCAAAGTATATGTTAAGGAGATCTAAACTGGAAGGCATTAGATTTTAATGCACTGTCAATTGCAACATGAGAATTCTCAGTTAGATGAAATGTTTCCATTTTCTTGCTCCAAGCTTTCAAAAATAATTAACTTCCATAGCACACAACTGATAATACACAACTGGGTGATAGTAGTAGCAGACCTTTATTTAAACACTGAGGGATTTTAGTAATTCCTGAAACTGTATTTCTTGTAAGTCCATGAATGTGCTGTCAGCATTGAGGCAGTAATAGTCCATTGTACTGGTTCAAAAAAAAAGTATCATCAGAAAATCCAGTTTTGTTTCTGGTGGCTTTAGCTGTAATGTCAGTGTATTCCATAAAAGTAATTGTGTGTTTTTTCTTAGTATGTTACTGGGACACAGTTTTGCATCCCTTTATGGTTAAAACTTCCTTTCTGAATATGTTACTTGTAAGTTTTACATGGAACTGAGATTTTCAGCAGTTCTGAAACTCTGCTTGTCCCAAAAGATGTAAATTATTAAGGTTGTGTGAAGTCATCATTGATATTATTCACTTGGATCTTATAGAACAAAGTTGTTTCGATTTTGAGTAGTTTAATGGCTTGTAAGAGTCACCATAGAGAAGTGCTAATGATAACTGCAGCATTTATAACTGGGGATGGTGCAGAGTACAGGTTTCTGTGTGTTTTGGGATTTTTTTTAAATTGCTGAATTTACAGGTAAACTGCTGATAGATAATGTATTCTATTCTGTAAGTGCCCTGTCCTTATCTTTTTGTTCAGTGTTGTTGTGTATAAAAATGATTGAGACATCCAGACATGTAAAGCTTGTATTTTCCATAAAAATGGGGTTTCTGCATTGTTGCCGATTAAATTTCTGCTTGGATGTTGTCCAAGAAATTTTTTTTTCTTTCACTGTTGTCTCCTTTTTTCAAGACACAAAAGTGCTTTGGAATCTACCAATTTAGGTAGTTTTAAAGACACTTACTCTTAACTTTCCTTGACAATTCACTCATGTAGTACTTTCCTGCTTTCTTTCAGGTTATCTTTTTCTTCTTTCTTGCTGTTTAGAAGAGCATACAGCAGTAGGAAATTATTATGTTTGGGAACCCAAGGGAGCTGACAGTTTTCAAAGTGCTGTAGAAAGGACAAAACAAGCAGTCTTGAACTGGTTTGGTTTTGTTTTTTTTTCTGTCTGCAGCAGCAATAACATTTCAGCTTTTTCTCTCCATACTTCTTGTTTCACTAATCCTTTAAGGATGTATCCATAAAACAAATAATAGTTTGATCTTCAAACTGCACAAATAAAAATTTTTTTTCCAGGTATTTCTGTGTTTGGTCTGTAATTCATTGAAGGGATTGAAGTCAATTTCTTAGTGTAGAAGGGTGGGTAACTTGTGCTGGTGCCTTTAGTGCTAACAAAAGGCTGTACATTTTATGGTGGTTCAAAATTTATCTCCTCTGCTGAAGTCCTAGGTGTGTGCCCATGTTGGTATCTGACTCAGCTATGGAATTGATCTAAATGGAATTTTGTAAACAACATCCCAGTGGCCCTTGTACTACTTGACTGCTGTGGATTGTAGTCACCATATTTGTCTGTAAAGCTGTGTAAAAAAAAATAAATCATAGAGGCAGCCCTAATATCATTCTGTTGAATGATAAAGCTTTTATGGTTCATTTACAGTCATTTTACAATTAAGATTAACATGGTTTTCTAATCAGATCTAGAGAAAACTGTAGCTTCAAGGGAGATATTTGGAGGTATCTGTGGTGCTATTTTAACTTTAAGTATGTGGTAAAATTTAAGAAATAAAATGAGAATTCAGCATATAAGATGTTCCTTAATTGGTTTGGTGCTTCTTGTGCTCTCAGCAGAGCCCGTAACAAAGAGTCTGTGGTGCTGTTGTGCAGCTGAGCCAGTAAGAATGAGAGTATAAGTGATAACAGAGGGGTTTATTTTGTCTCTAAGAATGGGTCTGATACACATTAATTTCCTCCTTTTATTCATTTTAATATCTGAAATGTTTTGGTTTTCCACAGATCCTAGTGGGCTAACAAAATTCATGCAGCATATGAAAATCTGCAGTTTTGCTTTTGATTTGTTTCTTAGTCTTTGTGCTTTTTCTTAGCTAGATGCTGTGCAGGTTAGAAGTTTGCTTCTCTTTTTTTTTTTTTTTTCCCCTTGCAGTGTAAAATTGTTGGGTTTCCCTAAGTTATGGGGAGATTTGGGGTTTCTGTTTGTTTTGTCTGTCAGTCTTGTTTGGATGCTACTAACTCTGTTTAAAAGTGATTTGTAAACAGTCTGATGTATGTGGCAATGGGTGTATGGGTGTACAGTTATGCAAACAGTAACAGTTTAAAGTGGGATTGTATATTCCTGGGCTCTCATCTGAGGGTTTCTTAAGTGCAGGTTTCCTAAATGACCTGGTTGCAGGCCTTGCAGACTGTTCTTACTGATGTCAGATGAGAAGTGAAGAAAGTTCATATGCAGTCCCTGATAGATCTGAAATTCATCCTTATCAGTGTTTATCTGCAAAATCTGTGGAAGAAACCAGATGATGCATAGGAGCTGTTGAAATAGAGTCACTTGGCAATCCTTGCATGACTGAAGAGAGAAGGAAGAGCTAGAGGGGTCTTGGCACATGAGCTGTAATTGTGAAATGCTGCTGTCTCCAATACTGTTAAGTACTTTCACTTGTTGAAGGAAGCATTCAGTGCTGATGAGGACATGAGAAAGCTTATTGCACTGATTTGGGTTGAATAGCTTCTCCTTTAAGGGACAAAGATTGTTTTTACCTACCTCTAAAACTATTGCAAATAATTTTTTAAATTGTGATTGATCAATGCTTTATTACATTTTATTTATTTATTTAACCTAAATAGGTTTTATCAAATTGATCAGTTTTAATTCCATTTTATCAAACTAGCTTTTATATTCAGTAATCACCATTTCAAACTGAGTAATTTCTCTAGTGTTCTTCTGTGGGATATAAAAGCTGTGATGGGAGAGTAAAAGAGTTTGTATGCCATTTAACTTTGTGACAGTCTAAGACATATTATGAGTTGCTTTACTGGAAGTTGTGTCTAACAGCGGCTGCTAAAATGTTATTCTACAAGAAAGTCTGTAAAATTTAGTCCTACATGGAAGCCTCTTCCCATTTCCTATTAAGATTTATTAAAAATCTTATTCAATTAATGCATTTCTTTCAGTTGGTTAAAAACTTGAAAGAAATGTGTTTTCCAGTCTGAGTCTGCCTATCTATTGAATAAAATGTATTTCTTCTGTCATGTAATTCGTGTGGCTTGTAGTTTCTGTTCTACTTCAGAATTTTCTATTTCTACTTTAGTAGCCTTTCCACACTCCAAGCTAAGCCAGCAACATTCAAAACAAAGTGAAAAATTCAAATGTTGGCTTGTGTCTGTTGAGAACAGAGTTTTCATAGCTGAAGTACAGATTAAGGGGATCGGCCAATCACATGTTTTTTTACAGCTTACAATGGTGAAAAAAATGAAGTTCTTCTGTACATAAATTGTACTGTATTTGAAAATTAATTGTAGCTGACTTACATTTATTCTCTCTTATACAGTACAGAGTACCCATGCTGGAGTGCACCATTACTGCATGTAGTAAATATTTTTGGTCTTTGTGCTTACTGGTTGAGTAATACTAGATGTTTAATTAGGAAGCAGTTGTGTGAGTTTTTGGTTTTGTTTTAAAGGAAATAAAAATGAAACTAATTGTCTGCTGGAGAGATAGAGACTTAACCTGTTACTGACAAGAATTTCATCAATCATGGTGAGTTTGGCTTTTCAAACACTTGTACTTATCTCTCTTACCTACAAACAGATATGATCTGAAGACACTTTAATTTTCTGGAGGAGATGCAGACCTCTGTTTAGTGACCTTAGATTAATGACAATAGCTGTTGTATTAGTTAAAAAATAATGTGATTTTTCGTGCACTTGAGAGTACTAAACAAGCTTGCCTTATCTGGCCATAGTCTGGAATTGTCTTGAGCAATGCATCCTGATGGTCAGTGAGGGCCTGCTTCCATTCCGTAGTCTTCTTGGTCTCCAGTTAGGGATCCCTCCATGTCATCCATAAGCTCCTTGGATACCTCGAAGAACTGCTGAATGCTGTCAGTGTGCTATCTGGTTTCTATTCTTGTTTCTTATTATTTATGCACTTCTGTATTATCCTTGCACTTCTTTCTTTAGTAAAAGCAACAAAACCAGTGGCAATAGATGGTGTTACTGGGGAGCACTTGTGAACATAACCATGTTTTGCAGTCCACTTGCCCCCCGTACCTCTCAGCTGCCACAGTTTCTGATTAACGATGTTCAGAGGTGCATTCCTGGTGGTACCTTTCAGTCTGGTGCTGTATAGTGGATTTGTAGAACTGTCAGCAACGTCTTGGATCACTTAGTGATTTATACTTGCCAGCTGCAAGCTCTGCTCTGTGTAGGAAAGGTGTAGCTTAAGGCCACAGTCTTACCTACACTAAATCTTATCTCTCACTTTTTTGCTAGATCACTTGGTTTGGTATTCCCTTATTTGTGTCTGGTACCTGCCCAAAACATTTAGCACCACTGCAAGCTTGGCTCTTCAGGTTGTCTTTGAAAATGCTGGATGAAGCCATTCGCAGCACCAATCCTCCAGCAGGAGATCTTTCAGCTGCCTTTTCTCTGCCCTGAAGACTGGCCACTAGACCTTGCTTTTTTGTATCCTGTTCATTAATTTTCTTTTTGTAAGAGTTTGTCCTCCCATCTTGTGTTAAGTTAGTCACTTTAATGGCCTTTGACACGGAACCTTGTCAAAAGCTTTTTCAAAATTTTTGGGTCCCTGGTGGCATTTTCTTTGCAGCACTGGCTTATCTTCTTCACCTGCAGGTGTGTAGTTTTTTATATACATTTATTTCAGCAGTCTCAGGTGATAGCTGTGGTCCTGACTTATTAGTGTCTAGTTTGTGTGGTGTAGTATGTCCAATACATATTTCAAGTTGAATTTGCTTCTCTTGACCTGCAGAGAACGCAGTTGGTGTGGGAATCTCTTGAACATCTCAAATAGAGAAGATGCATTAAGTGAATTATGAAATTACTTGTCTGTAGCTTTGTTCCTAAATGAAACTTTTCATAGTTTTGTCATCAAGCAGTCTCTAACATCTTGGTTTTGATTACATCTGAAGAAATAAAAGGGTTTTGAAAATAAAATAAATTGACACTCTAGTTTGCTTGGACAGATACAAAAGTTCTCAGTAACATGCTGGAAAGAAATAGGCAACACATTTTCTTAGCTGTGCATTCCATGAATTCTAATGGAACTGGCACAAAATTCCACCATGTTGCTGTTGTGGTTGTTTGTTATTAGACGGAAGAATAGCTGCTGTTATGCTGTTTTTCCTGTTTGATTAACTGTTTCACATGAATGATTGAGCACATTTTCATAGGAACCCAGGCTTTTAACTGAGATATCCGTAGGGAGTTCAGGAACATATCATCTGCTTCTGGTCACCTGGCTTTGGTTACTGGTCTCAACTCCATAACATCAGTCATGGACAGCAGCTCTCTTTCCAGGCAGCGAGGTAGAAGGTTTGGGCTTGTATTACTGCTCGAGTTGAGACTTCAGCAGAGTTGGTTTGTGTCCTGTCATCCCTCCCCTCCCTCCTTTTTGACTTACGCTTCCTTTATATCATAGTAAATATGTGGATTTATTATTTTGGTATTGCATAAATCACAGTGAAGACTTCAATTTTGTGTTCTCTATCGGGTGTTGACATTGTGAGGAGAAACATGACAGGGTTTTATGAAATACCCTCACTTCTAGAAGTTTTTAAAAGGTAGAGAGTTGCTGAAATAACTTACAGCAGGGAACTTATTCGAAATAGAGGAGCTTTAATTGAACATACTAAAGCTAAAAGTTGTATCAGATAAAGGGTATTGAATTTCAAGTTTTCAGTACATTTTTTTATTATATAATCAATTTTCTTGTTCTTCTAAATAGAGTTGATGTGTTTATTGTTCAGGGACATAATAAAGTCATAGTTCTAGGTCCTATTTAAAGGAATTAAACCCTGTCTCTAATCCTGTGTGTTGCTTCCATGCTGTGCATGCACCTTGACTATCATCAAGAAATGAGAATTTAGGGTAGACTGTGCTGTTTGCTAGCATCTACATGTCTGATGTGGTACATTGAGAAGTCAAGTTTGAGAATACAAGGAAATAGTGTCTAGAAAAAAAGTGTGGGGTAGTAAAAGATGAAATTACTGTTTTTTGGGAGCAGTAGTTTTGTACATACAGTGTACTGGGTGCAGAGTTTAAATGGAGAATGTTGTAGCAAAGGTGTTGGTGGTAAATACTTCCTGTTTTAAGTTCCATTTGGGATTGTCCCTGTAAGGCTGCAGTTTGTCTTAGTATGACAGCAAATTGCAATATATAGTTAGCTTTATCTTGATTTTTAGGTACAACTGTAATATTTAATTCTCTCAGTCTCTCAAGATGTATGTTTGAGTGGACTGTTTTTACATCCAAAATGTTTAGGTAATACTATATTCTTCAATAAAAAGGGATAGAATTGGAGAGAAATGCACTTGAATTGAAAATCATGTGCTAATGATAAAGTATTTTAATCTTGATATTATACTTCCTATTTTAAATCATGCTGTTTTAGAGTTTTCAGTATGAAACTTTTGTTAGCATTTGTTTCATAATATCTAAAGTGTAAAAAGTAAATTGGGACACCTTCTGTTTAAAAAGTGCTCTTGCATAGGTTGCCATTTTGCATTGCAGAATGTTGACTTCCCTTGTAAATGCATTTGTGAAAATAAACACTGCTTAATATTGAATATGGATATCCACGTTTTCTTTCTAAGAAACATTCTTTCGTTTGTCTTCTGTGTGTTCGACTTCCTCAAAGTTCAGATTTTCAACACAAATTTTTTTTTTGTAAAAGAAAATATGACTGGTATTTAGACAACTGTTAACAGGGACATATCTCCTTAAATTTCTGACCAAAAGGAAGCAGAAGGCTGTAAAATGTGAGCGTCTTCACTTCTGGAATATGTAACATGCATTCCTGTAGCTTCTGGGGTCTCTTCTAACAGATTGACTCAAAGACACTGTCATTGAATTAATGGTATCCCATTATTATCAGGGTATTGGTTATCCTGTCTGCTGTCATGAGATATGAGAGCCTTACATGACAGCTGGTTAGACGTGATTGGATTGATACTATGGCCAGGAAAGACAGTACTGGACTAGGTTGCTTTCTGAAATTGATTTCTCAGTCAAGATAGAATTGTATCTTGATCAAGTAT
Source organism: Onychostruthus taczanowskii (assembly GCF_017590055.1). NCBI lineage: Eukaryota > Metazoa > Chordata > Aves > Passeriformes > Passeridae > Onychostruthus > Onychostruthus taczanowskii. Next base: position 7,848,850 of record NW_024500349.1, on the reverse strand, counting down.
TCAATATTGTGCAATTCAGCTAAGACAAATATACAAACTATTTCCCATTCCAGTTGCACGTGTAGAACTTGCAGTTGTCACACAACCAAACACCCGCCCCACCCCCAATTTACGCCAGGGTTGCTTGTGTAGTCTCAGAGTCTCATTCCATTCTTGAAAGGAATGCATATATTGTAGGCATTGCCATGCTTCACCTGAGTGTGAGATTCACAGCATAGTTTAGTAAGATTATTTTTTGGACTGTCTTAAGGTAGGTAGCTTGCTCAACCAGAGATTCCTCTTGGACTCTCCACTGGCAAAAGGTGGATGGATAAAAAGATTCACATATTAAAAAACCATCAGTGTTCCTTCTGACCCCCCCGCCCCCCCCCCCCCCCCCAACTATTAGTGGATTTAGGCATGAAGGTAAGAATGCCTAAAAAGATGGAATCTAGTATTAGTTGGCAAAGCTGAAAAATAACAAACTGTCATGATAAAAATATATTTTTTGTCCAGTTAAATAGTGAAACCAGTATTGTCAGTTAAAGATGAGATGGTATGAATCCTGAAGTTGTGATAAAAAGAAAATTTAAGACTCCATGAAGGACATTGATCTGTCAGATACTCTAAAAACTTGGAAAAATCCAGTGAAATGTGGGAATTAACAGATCTTTCCCCCTCCTTCCATGCTTAACTATTGGGTTGTTGGGTTTTCTTGTGTGTGCGTGCCTGAATTAATACAAAGGAATTAGCTTGTGGGCTAGGCTATGGTAAGTGTAATGCAGATAATTTTTCAGTCCAGAAAATGGTGTTCTGACTCTCAGCCCAAGGCCTGTGCTCTGGGATTTTGGCAGTAACAGATTCATATATTGGCAGTAGGCACCTTGAAAACAGGATTCGTCTTCCCAAGGATTCTGTCTTGCAATGACTTGGTTAAAGAAAAACATCATTGAAAGAGGTGAAATAAAAATCTAGATGGGCTATACTAGTGTAAAATCTATCACTTAACCTGATGCAGGGTAGCACTTTGCTGAAGCCCAACACTGGCAAGAGGAAGGAGAGCAGAAGAATAGAATGAGCCAGCATGTGCTTGGAATAGCAAGCTACTCCAGGGAAGTTTCTTATGGTCAGTTGTGCTGACTGCCTAACAGGCTTGAGGTCTTCTATATTAAATATTTAAGATAAATATCTAATTGGTGATTTTAGCAATTTTTATTGCATGTGCTCTTGTATAACTGCTCTAAAATTGTGTTTTCAAGCATCAGGAAAAGTGCTGCAGTTTCTAATACAGCCCAAGGAAAGGAGCTAATCTTCATGAGATTCATTGCTGATCTTTTGATGACATTTTGAAGTTGCATTGTGCTTATTATGCTGTCCTTTGTTTTCTGTTTAAGTTGGACCTTGGTGGTTTTATTTGGATAAAGTATGAACACCTATCTCATGTTCTGACAAAGCCTGGTTCAGATGATGCTTTGGATGAGTTTGTCTTAAACTTCTAGGCCACAGCCTTTCTTCTAGAGTCCCAATGATAGTCCCATCTTGACAGAGAAGAGCCAAGGCAAGTTTTCTTCTGATTACCACTGGGATAACACCTGTGGCCCCAGAAAGGAAGATGATGCTTCCTTGTAGACTTCCTGCGTGTTTTGTTTTAGTTGAGCTTTGTTATATTCTTTTCCCAGAAAAGATACAAACTAAACTTCAAAATTGCCTACACTGATAATTTTTCCTTTTTTCAGTCTCTTCATTTCTCTCTAGACTTAATAACAGATCTGCCTACAAGGACTTCATTTTCTAGATTAATATTTGGCAAATGGTTTACAGTTTGTGCTGCCATTAGCTTGCTGGACTTCCTGGTGGTTTTGTTGTTGTTTTGATTTTTTTCCTTTTTTGCACGTAATTTTTCCCCCAAATGAAATCCCTTTCTTCAAACTGGTAATCCTAGAATAATGATGAAGTACAAGGCAGTTAAGTAAATGGTTTTTTGTTCTTTGGTATGCCTAAGCTAGTACTTTGCCTAAGCAAATCCCCCAGCTAGTACTGAATGTTTCTTTAAGGAGGGCAGTGTCCGGGGTCCCCTGTGGCCGCAGCTGGGAACTGCTGTGCTGGTTGTGATGCTGTTAGAGCTCTGTGAGTACATCCCAGGAACCTTCTGCACTGCAGTTCTGGAGCTGACAATTGCTCTCTATTCTTTGATGGCATTTGCCATGGCTTCTGTGCTAGTTGTTTTTTGGTTTTCTTTCTGCTCTAATTTTTAGAGGCTGCAAGAATGAGCAGTCTGACAGTCCTCTCTGTTCTGCTTGGCTTATACTGTACTTTGCCTTCTGTGTTCCTTTCCCTTTTTTATTTGTCCTCTCATTAAGAACTAGAGTTATCAATCAGGGAAACTTTATAGGGATATCTGTAGCTTTTAAAGCGCCCTTTCTCTGGTTACTTTTCTTATCAATGTATTTGATTCTTCAGAGATAGCTGCAGTCAGTTCAAACTATATATAATCATGTTTGGGAGGAAAAACTAAGGGTTTTTTAACTTCTTGTTAATGTCCAATATCTTCTGTTTGTAACTCCTAATCTTTAAGGTCATCTTTTCTCTTTATTGTGTAGTTGGTTGGTTTATTTTTAAATGTATTCCTGCTGCCATCAGATTTTACTGTGGCTTTCACTGCTTATCATAAATTCAGTCTGCCCTTTCAGCTTGGGAGCTAAAGTGGTTGCATGCACCCTGGTTAACTTACTTCAGGAACTCCCTCTTTGTCTAATCCCTATGCTTTCTGTAACTAAAATGACTGTCTAAAATTGGTTTTGGTTTTTCAGTTGGACCTGGATTGCCAAGCAACAGCCACTTAGTGTTGCCTTGATATTAAAGCTACATGTGGCTTTAGGCTGCATGTTACAGTTGCCCTGTATATTCCCATTTACCTGCAGGTGTGTAGTTTTGTCCTGACTTATTAGTGTCTAGTTTTGGTTGCATGCACCCTGGTTAACTTTTTTTGGGGGTTTTTTTTTTTTTTTTGTTTTTTTTTTTTTTTTTTTTATCCTCACATAGTTTGGCATTGTTGGTGGTGCTTTTTTATTATTTTTTTTTTAATTTTTTTTATTTTTTTTTTTGTCTTTGCCAGTTTACTGATTTCTGTTCAGTTTTTAGTCTCTTCTTATTCATGTAGTTCCTGAAGGTGCCTTTTTACTTTTGCCTGCCAGTATCAGTTCTATCCCTTCTTTCCCAAGATTGTAGAAGAAATAATTGTCCGAAGCTTCTCAATATATACTTTTATTATTTGGCTTTTTAAAGTTATTCTCAAATAAATACTTGATGTGTTCTAAATTTCAATATGCAGGTGTTGTATCAATTATTATTTTGAAGGAGGATTTTTTTACAACTGTGTTTGAAAATTTCTGGTCTAGAAACAAAGTGTCTTTGGGTGAGCAGGCTGGGTTCCAGGGACAAGTAAACACAGAAGTCAGATCTTTCAGGCTGACCTCTTCCAGCTGGAAAGTTTGACTGTCTGGAGGTTGTGTTTTAAATGGCAGTTTTAGCAGACTGCCTTGTGTGAGTCTTCTCAGCCGAGCTCTCTCTGCTCAGTTAGACGTAGGTAAGTGGCCACCCAGTACTTACACAGATCAGGTTGAATCTGTCAACTGCTGGACAGAGGATTTGATAGAAATAAATCAATAGTTCTTTCTTTACCAATGAAGTAATGATAAGGAATGGAATATCTCTGCTATCGAAACTGTTGTTGTTTTTGGGTTTTTTCTTCCTGTTCACTATTCCTTTTTCTGTTTTTAAATTTCTGTAACAGAAGTTGAATTCCTAAGCTCCATGGCATGTGCTGGTCATTGTTCTGTCTAACAGAACACCAAGAAGTCTTTGTACTTTGTCTTCTGCTATGGGCAAAATACCCAATTGGAATAACTGCTGAAAAGAAAATGTAGTGAAGTAGGATTGTGTGCATGCAGGTGCACATAGAAGGTCTTAGTGCAGTGACAATGCATGTGTGCTAGGAGGTTTATTGCAGTGGTATTCCTTGGTATTCCACCAAGGTCATGGTGGAGACCTTGTGGGCTTTCCGTAACAAAAAACACTCTGTGTGGGAGTGATGGGCAACCATGGGAGTAGTTGTACCATAAGTCACTGGAGGGTTGAAATTGAAATAATCAAGGTCTTGCAGCATGGCTCCATTCTGCTGTTACTTTGTTAGTTCTTTTTCCTATTTATTTGATCTAGACAAACCCTCCCAGTTTTTTGGTGTGGTGTGTGCTTGTTTCCCAGTAGGTCACTTGTGATTGTAGAGCATTAAGGCTTCTCCTGACAGAACAAATGTCCACAGTTGATTACAGCTGTGGAGCACAAAGAGACTGACATAGCTGCATACTTGCTGCATTAGACACTGCTGGAGAGATGAGCTGCTGTTTCACTCTTTCTTTTGAGATACTGCCAATAGGGAACACAAAGTCTGAGGAGATGTTTGTGCTGTTCCTGCTAATTATGTTATGAAACTCTTCCTAACTGCCAAATTAAATATTACTAATGCTAAGCATTACTTATATTATTCCCTTTAAAGAAATAAATTATTTTATTGTGATGCCTTTCTTTTTCGAAATCTAGTGTTGTGGAATACGGATGTAGATTTTTATGCTGTGCAATTTGAAGTAAAAATAAAGCTTATGAAAAGAGATTTGGAACCACTGTTGTTGTATGAGGCACTGTAGTGCTCTGGAGTAGATACACCAGCACTTCAATGAGAAGAACCATAAAGATTGTCAGTATTCAGTGGATATAGTTATCTCTCTACCGTACTGATCATTTAATCTGGTGATTGAGATTTTACATTTTTAAGTTCAGTTTGGGTTTCTTACCACTTGATGGCAGTGAAGGAGCTACTGTTGCCGGGCAAAGGTTCAGGGCAAGAACCATTATGAATAACAAAAGAGGAGGTACAAAGGAAGCCTCTGACATTTAATATTGTTCACATTTCTAGGTGATATTACATATACCACAAATGACAGTAGATGGAGAAAAGCCTCTAGATGGAGCTTCAGTACTTTCAATGGGGAAGAGATTTTTGTACTCAAGTGGTTTTCTCCTATTTATAATAATTGTTTCTAACAACAACTTTTCCATTTTGACCGGGAATGATACCAGACATTATCAATAAGTAATATCAGTGCTTCTGCTGTTATAAGCATAATACTTGAAGAACATACAATTCTGAAATTTTTCTCACACCTTCTGTTCAAATCCTACAACTTCTCAAGATTCTCAAGAATTCTCAGGTGTTTTAGAAATGTGTGTTGCAACATAATTATTCAAGATTTTTAAAAAAGAAGATAGTTGGATTTCACTGGTGACCAAAGAGAGAAACTTGAAAAATACTGTTTGCTGGAAACTGCCCTGCAATATTTACTGTTGTGCGTGGTCTAGTCCTGTTGAAGAAATGTTTGTTGTACCATTAAATATTACAATGCATGGATGTGTGTTTGAGGTGCTTTATTAGTGAAGGTTCTTTTGCACTTCCTACACCCATGTACACCTCTTGCCAAGCTGGTATGGGGAAATGAACCATATAATGGCCCTGCTGTAGTAATTGGCTCCACATGGGTGGACTCTAGTGCACAGACAAAACCTTATTTGAAGTAATTGGTGCTTTGTGTAGGTACAAGGGTCTGTACATGCAGATTTATTTTGGATCCTGGGTCAAACCTTGGCATTAGTAAGGGTTTCAATTTCATGCAGTGTCTTTGACGTGTAAGTGATTTTGAATGAGTATCAAAAACATCCATGCAGATGCAACTTGATTGAACTTTTTTGTTAAAATACACATAGCTAATATTTTACAGTTAGATTTTTGATTGGGTGATAAATAAAGAACTTGGTTTGTTAAGTTTTACATGTGTACAGCCTGTTAATTTAAGAGATTGTCAAAAAGCAAACTCTAAATTTGCATAATTATTGAATGTTTTAATCATTATCAACATTATTCTAGTTCTATAATAGTACTATATAAACTCACAGTTGAAAATAAGTTAAAATTGCTAGACCTATCAAATATTTATTTTGGTTTCAGATGCCATTCTTATTTTTAAAAAGCATTAAAGCACATTATTCTTCATAATTAGTATTATTCCTCATATTAACATTAGCAAGTCGAATCGATGGACTGCTGTGCTGGTTAAATGTCGTGGCAGCCAAAGCAAACTTCCTAGGGAAAATGCAAGTTTATTTTATCAAATAAGTACCAAATACAAATTTTGTCAAGTGGTAGAAAGAAAAGGTGAGAAGATGGAGTCAAAGACAGAGCAGTATTTTAGAATGATTGTTTTAGTCAGGGGAGACTCATTTGTTGGAAATGCCCTTGTGAGACTGTAGCATTTCATCTATGACAGTAGTTTGTTGTGTGGCATTAAAATGGTGTTGGAATGGGTTTCTTGTCAATGCTGGTTTCTGTAAGATTTGTTAGAAAACAATGTAATTTTACTTCATTACATGGTATGGCTGCAGTTATTTAGTGTCATTGAAAAACCTTAGTTACTGTGGTGCAATACAATTTTATGATAAGGTGGTGCAAGCTTTTCTAGCTGCCACTGTTCAGTTTAGGGGAATCTGAAATTTGAAAGATACAAGAAAATTGTGGCAGCATTTGAAACGTGAAATCTGTTTTAAGAAGTTAATGTTAATCTTACTGTGTTTTGCTTGCCAGGATGAACAGCAAAAATGCCAAAAATCAGATATGGGAAGAATACATCTATTTGTGCAATATAAATTTTATTTTTCTAGGGGATTGTTAAGAATTTTAGCAAATGTAGCTTATAAAAAAAAAATCTGGTTGATTGGTTTGGGTTTTTTTTCATCCTAGAGATAAACTTATCTAGCTGATGGGCAACTTGTTCAGGGGTGCATGTTATATGACTGCATACAATTGTTAAATATTGTGTGGAAGAAATCACATTTTATAGAAGGGGAAAAAAAAGGCTGTGAGTATAATGCAATTCTCATGCTTCCTAGAGAGTAACTAGTTTGTGCTAAATAGTTTCTATATTAATCAGTGCAGTAGTAGCAATTCCCCAGAAGCAATGTGTTACTTTTATTTCTCCTTATCTGGTAAAGAGTTGCCAATAATAGTAAAGGTCTCAATTTCTAGGTTTTATCTCTGTGGAAGTCAGCAAATTCATATTGATCTTTTAAAAATCCTCTGGCCTTTTTCTTTTACTGTGCTAACACTTGGGATAATTTTTGCCCTGAAACTGTCTCTTAGTTATATCTTTATATTAACTTTATCATTAGAACTTGGAGGTTTGTTGATGGCATTTTTATTTATCCTTGACTGCTGAGCAAATCCCAAATGGTCATTTCCTGTGTGGGCAAAAGGAAAAAAAGTCAGTTCTTGGAAAAGGCATAAAATGGAACAAATTACCAACCAATATCTGGTGTTAATAGCTTTGAATATTCCTATGTTTACTCTGATGTGTATTTTGAACAAAAAATTAATTCCCTTTATGTAGGCAATACTTCACTTTGTAATTTGTAAATAAAAATGCCTTACCAGAACTGAAGACTATTGTGAAGTTCATTTTCACATTTACTTGCTTTTTAATAGTGATAGAGGAGATTCGCTATTCAAAGCTACTGAATTACTGAAAATAATCAGGTTTCCCTTCAATGAAGAGGCCTTCTAAACAATTCTAATTTATATTAACAAATATAGAATTCAATAACAATTCTTTGTTATAATTGTAGAATAATAGAAAAAATTATAAAACTGGTTATAGAAAACTGTAAAGATTAGCATTTCATGTTGAAGTGTTTAGTGAGAACAGAATAAATATGAAGAATTGAAAATTGCTCATATAATTAACTCTATGTTTTATTTTGCCATGAGAGCCTTTCAGAATTTGAACTTCTGTTGCAACTTATTTATGTGGTGAACAGTTTTTTGTTTGTGTGCCCTTATTCAATACTCTCTTATATTTCAGACCCATCTAAAGATTTCTGCAGACTCATTTAATAAAGAAAGCAAAATTTTTCAGTTTATGGATATGAATCTGACTGGAGATCTGTAAATTAAAGTTTAGCATGCTTGTCAGTTTGAGAGCATAATTCCATCAGTATTTAGGCAGCAGTAGCATTTGACTCCCATGTAAGTACATGCATGAGTCCTAGTATTCCTGAAAACTTGTGTAGTTGGAATTTCAGTATTTAAAGCAATGTTGGTTTAATTGCATGCAAGTTTTGATTGCCCCATGTGAGAATAGTATGGTTCTATATTTTAAGTTATTCTTTTATATAATGCAGGGAAACTACATCAAATATAAAATACATGAAATATTGTATCAAAAATATTACTACAATACTTAGAGTCCTGGGGCTTTTTTAAGGAAAGGCTTGGATTAGTCGTGTTTACTCAGCTTAGTGGAATTTGTCTTCCAGGGTATATAAAGCTTTTCAACTCTTAGTCAAATGTTTTCTGTTTAATGTGATAAATAGAGGTAGAAGCAATATAAAATATTGCAAGTATGTCTTGTATTGATAAATGCTAACAATACTATTCACATAAGTAAAATGGTTCTGGATTATTTATAACTTTTGAAAAGGTGCCTCACAAATTATATTTCAGAAAGATTCCAAATAACTTGGTTAAAAAATTGTTGCAGTTATTTGTGATCTAAAAGTAGACATCTCCATTTGTTTTTTGAGTACTCTCTCGTATAGGGAACTTCTGTTGAATTGTTAAGGAAGAACTTTGTTGTACCATAAGAGAATTAGTAATTAAAACACTTTACCACTTTCTCATGTGGCTGCCATTATTTTTAGAAGGTCATTACTTTCATTATTCTTGAGAGATTTTGGAAGGTGCTGGGACTTGGGCTGCTTTGTCTTAGGTGATAAAAATATATAAGCCTTGCAGAAAGTGCTTGGTAAATACTTTTGGGTCTTTTGAGACAAAAAGTACATTTTCCTGTAAGAAAATCATCCGTTGCATGGACACTGTGTTTCAGACCTGTCCGTCTGCACCCAGGCTCATCTGCTTTAAATACATGCAGTCTCCTTTCCTTTCCTAATTGATGCACTTGCTTTACTGATTTCTCTAAACCCTTTTACAATGATGTTCTGTGTCTGTGAAGACACCAGTACTACTGCACATCTCACAGAAATGTGATTTTTCTAAGGAAAGATTTTTCTAAGGAAAAATCCATTTTATGTTCTATTTGTGTTAAGATCTGTAATTTGAAATAGGCAAGTTGTTAACTAGCCAGATTGTTCCGCAGTTTAGTGGAGCCTGTTAGAATCAAAATGATGCTTCAGAGAGCTGGGGTTTATTTAAAGGGAGGAGGGAAAACACTGCTTGTGAGTTAGTATTATAAAGCAGGTCTGTATTGGTTATGCAAATTTTTATTCCTTTCTGAATCTGCTTGTTTCTCTGTCTTTTTGTACTGCAGCCATGTACCTTAGTATCATTTTTAAAAGACTAGGAACAAATTTCTGGGGCTGCATACTCTAAAATTAGGAATGTCAGTTTTGAGAATGTTTCAAATCTTAATTTGGTTTCTTTGTGCTTGTTCATTGTGATGATTTTTAATTCACTACATTATATTCTACAGGGTCTTTACTTATTCAGGCTCAGGGAGAGATCTGGCCCCAGTGCAGCTTCAGGCTTATGTATTGAAAGAGACTGTTGTCTGTAAAAACTGTTTAACCTGTGGATGTTGAGGGTATGTAGAGAGTGGGGGCGAAGATTGCGGGGGGAAATGGTTTCATGGGTAAGCTAGTCAGACGAAAAGTGCCCTTGAGGATTGAATTCTGTTCCTCTCTCTGCCACAGAATTCCTATGTGATGCTCGGCAAGTCGTTTAAACGAAACTTTTCCCAAGTGGTGACTAATTGATTTGAGTGCTCTGCAATTCTGGTTGCATAATTTGAGGTACTAGGGCCTTATATGCAGAAATGCTGAGGGTTTGCAGCTGCAGCTGAAGTCGATTAAAGTCTGTGCCCTGAATGTATGAAATGTTGTTTGATACCGAGCACTTGGAAAAATCATATCTCAGATAAAATTAGCACCTGAGATTACTGATGATTTTACCTTAATCTGTGCCTCGTTTTATGATATATTAAAAAAGGTAAGTAATGTCCGCTTGTCTCTTAAGAGACTACAGTGGTGAATAATACTGATGAGCTCTGATGCCATCAAGATGGGCTTCAAAACAAATAGCCACAGCTTCCAAACATGTTTGAACAGCATGCAGCTATGAGCAGATGAGGCCACACATGAATAAATGCGTGGAGAAAAATCCTGAATAGCTGCTTGCTGGGTAAGCAGTCATCTTCTGCGTGTGGCATAAAGACAGAGTGGCAGGAGTAACGACAGATTGTAGTTCCTTTTCAGGGAATCACTGAGTTCTTCCCAAATCCCCTTTACTTGATCAGAATATTCATTATTGTTTGTAGCATGTATTATCTTTATCATATTTCTGTTATCTGCTAATTTTTAAATTGTAAGTTTACATTTTAGATGGAATTAAATTCAAATTAAGCTCTTATCTTTTGGCAATCTCATCATTTTTTTAACCATACCTTCTCTTGCTACTTATAAAGTTTCACCCTTTCTCTTGAATCAAAGAACAAAAACAGAATTTGAGCAAATATTTTTATCCTTTAGGTCTGTTTGCTCTTTGTTGACATTGCCACAGGGTATTCAGCTTCCACTGCTGGCATCTGCTTAAAGTTGGCTCAGGGTTTGTGTGGTACTGATTGGAAGAGGGGAGCTAGATGAGGAAATAGATTCATTTTAGTACTTTCTTCTTTCTTCCTGGTTTCTTCACTTTGAAGTAAATATTTCCGCTATGTTGTCCAGTGGTACTTACTGGGACAGATTTTTCAGAGCTAGCTTTGCAGTCTTTCTGCCACTATTGTTTTGTGTTTAAGTTTTCTTCCTCCCAAAAAAAGACAAGTTAGGAGAAGAAGAAATTGCATCTGTTGGGAAAAAAACTCTCCATGGATTAGATTCCATGGCTGGGATTATGAACGCAGAGGGAAATGCAGTTTTGGCATATTATTGTTACTTGCAGGATTGTCAGTAACATAATGCTTATTTCTGTGTAGTAGCTGTGTACTTGCAGTCCTTTCCTCTCCCCCTGTGTGAAAAGTTACCTACTAACTATATTTTTATTTGTATGATGATTTTTCTTTTAGTCTTGACTTCATAACTTGAAAACTTGGATGAGAACCCATGTTAAGATTTATCCTTGCTTCATTTAAATCTTATCTTATGCATTTGAAATATTCTACATTTCTCAGTGTTTCTGCTTGAGGCAGCAGGACCACAGTTTTATCTCCCAACTTTCACTGTTATCTTTGATGCTGATAATCCTGTAATCCCATGTTGAGAGGCAAGTAATGAATTGGTAGTAGCCACTATCTTCTGCAGTCAGTATTCTGAAACAGATTTCTGGTAGCACAAGTTAATGGGATAACCTGTGCCAAGTTTTTATTGCTGCTCACTCAACTGCTGATTTTTCTTTTCCACAGGCATAGAAAAAGGCACACTTTTCCTCTTTATTTTGTTCTTTTTTTTTTTGCCTTTTGCAGTGTTTGTCTTGCTACCAGCTCTGCTAACCCAACTTTGTAGGTCCTGCAGTTGGCTCACTTTTCTGCGCTGTGATCCTTCCAGTCTGAGGAGGTATCCTTAAAATACAGGTGTCGGAAGAAAATTCCTCTTTTCTGTTGCTTCTGCTTATGATGGTAGGGAAATGAAAATGGAAATGGAGGAAGCAAGAGATTTCTTTAGTAGTTCAGTTTCAACTCTGCTTTTGTGACTTGATAACAGGTCTCTCTGGATGGACAACACACGATGGGAGGCAAATACAATCCATACAGCTGCTACCTGTGAATATCAGTGGCTAAAAATTGACCTGACATTAGCTCCTTGACTTGTTTTTCTAGCCGGAAGCAGGGAGCATTTCCCAATCTGTTTCAGTCATGACTGCAGGGCAAGTATTGAGTATGGGCTGTTACTGTGCCTTTCTCAGTGCTCTGAGGGTGGTGATGAGCTGTCTAGCTTATCGGCACAAAAGGCTTATTTTTGCTGAATTATCTTTGTGCATAAGGACAGAAACAGGCACATACAGGTGGTTGATACCCACTGCCTTTCGTGGTGGTGAGGCTGTTGGGTGCTGCACTCAGCTGACTGAAGAACGCTTCAAGTAGATCAGAAGTGTTTCCTTCGCTCATCTTCTCTTCCTTGTGCAGACCTGTGCTCCGTCTCTTGTCTTCTCTGTGTTTCAGTGTCTGGTTCAGCTCTTGCAGACCAGAAGAGGAGGCAGTTCATGGATCAGCATGAATTACCCCCCTCCTTCCCTGATGCAAAAATGCCTCCAGAGTACTGGAAGAGAAGAGCTATAACTGCTTGCAGGGAGTGGCTTTATGAAAAGCAGGGAAGAGGTCTTTCTGCCCCTTGCTTGGACCTGTGTGGATTAGTTAAAACGTTTTGGTTTGAAAAACACAGAGGGCAATTCAGGGAACAGCGTGCCACTGTGTGTAACAGTATCTGCCCACAGCTGCCATAAATCTTGAGAGGTAATTATCTTCCTTAAGGATTATTTGGCTCATTCTCGCTAGAAATAATGTCAGATAAGCATTTTTAGAGACCATAATACCAGTTTTCCATAGAAAATTGCTACTGATGGGAAAGGCTGTCTTCAAGTCAGTCCCATTGTAAGACATTGCATTTATGTGGCTTTTCACATATGTCCACAATTTTAAGATATTAACATTATTTAGGCTTCAGTTGCTTCTAAATTGATTTTCTGTGTGAATTTTAATTGATGGTTTCCAATGCTGAACTTGATTTCTTTATCTGTGTACCTTTGGACGTCAGCTGCCTAATTTATGACTCATAAAGATTCTGGCAGATTTTGCCAATAGCCTTTTGCGATGGTAGTTTCCCCTTCCTCCTACCCTGGCCCTTGATCAGATTTGCAATATTTTATGCTATCAAACTGTGAGCTGAAGTGATCAGACAATGCTCATGATTTCAGCTCTTTTTGTTAGGAGAGTGAAAACATTCAGCAGCGTGGTGGGCTACACTTATAGTAATCTGTTAAGCTTATTGGAGTTTGAGATGCTTTTAAAGTTTTAGGATGGGATGTGTCTTGCATGCAAAAATTTTGCTGATGCTGGCATCTGAACTAAAGACAGTGATGGAGGGCATTCCTATATTCTTTCAAGGAGGCTATGTACTAACTCAGCAGTGAATTACTATATAGGTAGTGGCATGTTACAACCTCCCTGAGGTCTTCTGAGTCCCGAGGTAGTAATAGCTCATTAAAATGGTAGTTAATGAGTATAAAGGGATCATTATACGACTCTCCTACATGACGGGTAGGGCTAAATCCTAACTAGCTCAGTAGAGAGTATTCTGAATAAAGAAGGAAAGAATTTGACAAATGCTGCTGGTAGTTCTTTATAAACCTACCTATTTAAGGCAATGTTTTTGAGAAAAATACACATGTAAATAAATTTTGAATAAATTAATGCCTTTTTAGAAATGTATTTTAGGGCTTTCAGAGGTATTAGTATCCTGTATAATCTCTAAGTTAGTTTAACATAGTGTAATGAAGCATCTTTGATTAAAAATATGCAGAATTTTGCCACTTCTGATCAGTTGGGTTTGAAGTTTAAAAATAAGAGAAAAATTATTTAACCTTATGACTGCTTACATTTGATGCTTTTTTAAGATCACAGAATATTCTGAGTTGGAAGGGACCCTCAAGGATCAAGTCCAGCTCTTAAATGAATGGCCCATAGCTCAGGATATGTAGACATTTTCTGTTTTATATGCCAAAAATAAATAGTGAAACAATTTTGCCTTGTGGTAGGTGAGTGACATTCCCCTAATATGGTTTTATTCATATTATTTTAATAATATAATATTATTTTATTCCTCATACATGAGGTAGTTTTTTCAATTTTTTTTGTTTAACAATGGTTATTTTCTGGAAAAAGGTGCTAAGAATTTATTCAAACTGAACAATGTGGATTTTGCAGCCCATGAGAAGAAAAACTACTTGATCTCAGTAAATGCTTTGTGTCTTCTTTCAGACTCTAGGAGGATAAACAAACAGATGAAAGACTGTGGACTCAGGTACACCTGGATCTCACAGCTCCAGTTCAGTGGCCAGAGCTATTTCTAAGTGTCCTTAACCTAAGAAAAATAACATTGCTTCTGCAAAATGAGCCCTTCAGTAATATTATAGCAAAAGTAGGGTGGAAGCAAATATGAAATGTATTAAGTGAAATATATATATATTGTAAACATATATAATATATATAAGAATTGGAGAGAGGTCCTCCTGGTTTCTGTCTTAAATGAATAAATTATGCCTGCTCTGCATGCATGTGGTTTACTACAGTAGCTCTACTCTGTCCTAATTTATGTGTTTTTGTTGCAGCATTTAAGGATGTTTTTATAATAAACCAGATACAGAACATTTTTAAAAGAGCTGTTAATTTTTTTTAATAAGTTTTACTTGTAGAAATTCCTGTTTGTTTTTCTTGTTCAGCTTAGTCCATATTTTCATCAGACATTGTCAAGGAATCTTGCTTATCATATCTGTTCTGTATTACTGTCTTTCAAGGTTAAATCTGGTAATGGATGGAAAAGTATTCTAAACTCAAATTTTATGGATGCCTTACTTGTGATCATCTGCTACGGGATGACTTTCTTAGTTTGGAGCAGCTGCTGTGTAACAGGACAAATAAGCCTAATGCCTAGTGGTGCAAATCGTGGAGCAGGGTCCCATGGGTTTGCATAGCAAAGAAGTGTTTCCTGCCACCCCTTTTTATTTGCCACTGCTTTCGAAGCCCTTTTAGGTTCTGTGAAAATTTCATGGACTCTTCCGGCATGAACATCTGTCATCTTCAGTGTGACAAGAATATTGTCTTTCAGCTAGGAGCTTTTAAACTACGTAAACAGATGCAGTAAATCCAGTTGGAATATTTTCAGAGTAATTATTAAATTGATCATCAAAAGGGTATTTAAATTCTAAAATATAAGACTGTTAGTGACCTACTGTACCCTGCTGTGACAGAGCTGGTTAAATCGAAGTCTTGCCTGATAAATGTATGCAAGACTTTCTTGTAAAGGAGACTTCAGCAGTCTGTTCCAGCGATATTCTAGTGTTGCTTATGGGATGTTTTTCCTGGTACCTGACTTGAATCTTCCTGTGCTGCCAGCTGACTGGTAGTGCTTAGCCCCAGGTAGATCAGTCAAAGCAATAATTAAAGTTTTCATTTAAAACTACCTTTTGCATATTTAAATATGTTATTTCCTTGTGTCAGCTGCCTTTTCTGTAAGCTTAAGTCACTCTTGGAAACCTTTGGTTTCTCTGAACAAGTCACTGTTCTATTCTTCTAGACCTCTTATTAGTAAGATTTCTTTGTTTATCATCTGAACATGTTCCTGGCTGTCTTTAATTGTATTGTTTGAACTGGATGCAGCAATCTGCTGAGGTCTTACAATTGCTGCGTGACATGGCACGGCTGCTTGTTGCCATACTGCTCGTGTCACAGTGCTGTGCGGCACAGAAAGGCAGCATCATGCCTCTGACTCACACTCAGCTTGTGATTTACTGATCGTTCCTGCCTAAGTGCTTTTTTCTGTCCTACGTTTTTGTAGTTGACGAATTCTCTCCAGATGTAGACCATTAGTCTTTCATGTAGGAAATAATGTCACATTTTTTTTAGAGCAATTCTCCAATTTGTCCAGATCTTTTAAAACTGTAGTTCTCTTTGACTGCATCATGTGGATTTTTCAGGTTAGTGTTAACTACCCGTTTAATCATGATTCTGTAATGATTAAAATCCCTAGTGTGGGCTTGGGACACAGGCTTCATAAAGTCCTGTTTGATACACCTTTTCATTTTTGACTGTTAGAACCTTTAAATATTTAAGGTAGGATTAATTTTTATTTTCTTTTCATTTTGTTTTGCGCTTGCAAGAGAAGCTTTATGATACCAATGTTTTTGTCATTTGTTTAAAATAATGTTGTACATTAAAAGCATTACTAAAGTCAGCATACAAAAATGGTCACACTATTCTTTCCAAACTTATTTAACTCTATTTTTAAAATGTTTCATGAAGTTGTGCAGGAATTACAAGTATAAATTAGAGCATTGTATAAACATTAAAGACTGCTGGAGACATCAGGTTATTTACACTTGTTTTTAAACTAGTATGTGTATATATGTGAATATATGTATGATGGATATATCTGGGTGTATGGGCATATAAATTGGTGTCCTTCACTGCTGATACGCTGGAGAAGTTGCTAATAAATTGTTAATGTTTATTCTAGAAATTAATGCCTGTGGGGATTGTTCACCTTGTAAGTGTTGTTGGTGCATAAGATAATGGGTATATTTTTGAAAACTTCTGTGTTGAAGGTAATTGTGCTCTGTTTGCTTCTCATATGGCTTTTTGTTTTCAGTCATATCTCCTATATCTTGTCCCTCAAGTGTTCTTTCTTCATTTTTTGGCCATCAGAAGGAGGGTAATAAACACCTTACAAAAATATGAAAAGTTTTAGCAATTGAAATTGTAGTCACAGAAGTGACAGTAACTGTTTAGGCAACACAGGAATTCAGTAATTAGAAGCTCAAACAATTTTAGGGTTATTTCTTTTTTAAATAGGTATTTAGTTTTTGTTAAGACCTTAATCTGTAGTTGTTAGAAATCTCCCTCCAAAAAATTACCCTTGAACTGAAATCAGGGAAGCGTTTTTTGAAAAAATGTCTAGATGTGTCAGAGTGTATGGGTCAGTTCTGGTGGAAGGGTGTAATGAGAACAGGAATAGCAAAAGGAAGAAGAGGTAAAGGTGTGGTATGGATGTAGCCTTGCTGGTTTTCTAATTTTCTTTAATTTCTTACCTTAAGAAAAGAAGCTGGAAACATTCTGAAGCAGAAATGTAGCAAGACGACTGTATAAACAGTCAAATAGCAGCATGGTTTTGGCATTACATCATGGGAAGGGTTGGAACTTGTCAGATGCAGCACCCTAAAATCCTTGCTCATGCTCCACAATGGTGAATGTGGACTGCATGCAGCTGTCCTTGGGTATAGTGTCACCTCTTGTCAGTCAAGGGGCTGTGCTATCTGAGAGCAAAGGCATTGAGCATGAAATGCACTGCAGGAGACACCACATTTGCTTTCCCTGCCAACCTGGGCTGCAAAAGCAGTAGACTTTCTTTGTAGCAACTTAGTTCCACTGGAAATGTTGCAGGATCAGGAATTCTGTAGGTAATGTTTTTATGTGAGAGCTGTAGGCTGTAGGAAATCTCAGATATAGTAGGCAGGTTTTTAAGAGAACTCACTAGAAGCAACTTTCTTTAGCCTATAAGATATATGCACACATGTGTATAAAAATATATACAACTATCTGTATTATAAAAATATGTAACACATGTAACTATGTAAACAATAAATGTAATATATCAAATAGAATAATAATAAATATGTAATAGTGTTCCTGGAAAAGCATGTGAAATAAGTAAAGAATATCTACTAATTCCTTCCTTTTGAACTATCAGAATAGAAAACTAAATGGAAGTAAAATACAGCAGTAGGAAGAATTTTTTATTAGTCAGTATTGGCTTGAGTTGTCCTCGGTTGTTGTTTGGTAGCCTCTGTCCATTGCGAATTTGAAGAGTAATTCTAAAGCTGTTGAGAGTTGATGAGTGTTCTCTGCATCTCAGAGACAAAGTCTATATTAAAGTATACACTTAGGGTTGTACATGACACTGTTCTCTTGGGTAGTATAATTTTCCCTAAGTGATCACTTTCTGAAAGAATGCAGAAGGTAAAACAGTTAATAGGAAGAAAAAAATTATATATAAATACTGTTCAAGTTGGTGAAGAAAACCTAAGCCCATATAATTGTGCACATATGATGAGGAGAGCACTTTTTTTGGTTTCTCAAGCATGAGGCAGCAGAATTTTCATTCATTTGGCATGCTAGGCTGAAAACAAAGTCTTCTTTCATTTGACACACTCCCCTGGAAACAAACATGCCAGTGAAGGGATTGTGCCAGTTATCAGAAGCTTACAGGAATACATTGTGCTGGTTTGTATTCATTTTCATTTCATGAATTGCTTTAAAACTTAGCAGCATAAAAAAGCATTAAAACACCTTTTTAGCATTATTTTTAGTTCCTGTGTATTTCCCTGCTGTGCTGTCATTCAGTTTAAATCAACGGAATGTTGTGAGACACATGGCTGGGTTTGCAGCAGAGCAGATCTCTCCTCCTCCCTGCGTATGCTCCGAATATTCATCTGTAGGCAAGCACCAAATTTGAGTTTAACTCATTTTACATCCTTGGAAAAGATGAGTGTCTTAGAAAGAAGTTCAGTAAAAATAAAGGGTAACTGAACAAAGGTTATGCAGTGAGAAATTTAAGTCAAAACTCAGCTGGTATTTATTAACTATGAAAGTTCACAGATAATGCTTGGTCTTCTGGGAGACACTTGTTTTCCTTTCCTAGAGTTATATTCTTCACCATTGCCAGCAGGTCCTTCCCACTTCTGGAATTTTCTACAAGATTCTATTTCCCTCATAAATGTTTTTCCACATGCAGACTTGGCAAATTCAGGTGTACTTCTTGGAACTAATCTGGTCACAGGAGCTTAAATTAGGACCAGGTTGCAGTAAGTATGTGTGAAGTAAATCTGGGAGTGGTATTGAGGGTCTGTGTCAGCCTGTGCTAAACCAAAGAGGGGGTAAAGAATAAGGAAAAAGGATCTAAGCTATATGGTTTCCATTGTAAGAGTTACCTAGTGAGGGGTTGTGGAGTCAAAGCTATCACTGTTCTGTCTCCATATGATAATGAGACACTAAGGAGGCAATCACCCTGAGTTCCTTGATGCTGCTTAAGGAATGACTACAGTGGATATTTAATTGTTGACCTACAGTCATGTTTGTTTGTTCTCTGACACTTAGGGATATTTGTTTTCTGTGGACTTCACATGAAGACAAACAAATAGATATTATCAGTGTTGACACAATATTTAATAGACGGTGGTAGCTTCTGTCCAGTTATCTGTGCCTGCTTGTTTGTGAGTTTTGTGGGACAGGCCGTACATCCTGCAGTTTGAGATCATAGTAGAAAAACAGGTGATTGTAAATTTGCAAAGCCTACTTTGTTTCCTACTATTCTGCTTCAGCTTGTTGGCTGATGCTCACAAGAAGGAAAGTAGTAACTTATACCCTCTCTTCTACACAGAAGTACTGAATGAAATATTCCTACCAAAGAAACCCAATACATTTGAATTGCTCTAGAATTAAAAAAAAAAAAAAAAATTAGAAAATCCAAACACGAAAGTTTCATAGGTTTGATTTATAGTTTGGGAAGGCTGAAAAAGGCCTCATGAAAGCTTGCCTGCACTGATGTTACTAACAATTTCGGACTTGAAATGCTGGTGCTCTATACAGTTGTCACTTTTTGTCATATTGCTTCAGGAACATGGCTGTGGAAAATTCTACACAGTCATTCAGCAGCAGCGCAATGAAATAGATATACTGATGTCATTTTCCTCTCACACATTAACTAGTGATTGGACAAACTGCAAGTGAATAGAAATGTGATTTCTATCTGCATAGGTGGGTCTGGGACCATGTGCCTTCCTATTGCTAATAAAGATACTGCCACCTATTTGAAGACATTGGCAGACATATTTAAAACCCAAGATGAATTGAGCACATTTACTGTGTTAGAAGCAGTTGCTAAATTGTGAGTAACTAAGTCTTGTTGTATAACTGCATTGCACTCAAGGGAACAATTTAGGTTTTGAATTGTGTATGTTGGTAAGTGAAAACTATGTAGACATTGATTATTTTTTCCCTTTGACCTAATCACTGTTTGCCTATGGCAATATCTGATATGTTATGTGTTCACCAAGAATTGTCTTGGGAACACAATGAGGTTTTTTTTTTAGCTTCATTAGTAATCATAGTTACATTAGGAATGGAAGGCAATGGAGTAATATGCTTGTACTGTGTACTACACCAGTTGTTTGATTTATTGTAAAGGTGGACATGAACTCTGTGGGACTCTGAATTTGTATAGGCAGAGGAGGATACCAGATTTAAAACTTCGTGTATCTTGAGCAGGAATTTAATTTTAAAATAATGGAAAGCAAATGTGCATTTGTATCTTTTATTTATTTTTTGTTGTGAAAAATTCCTTTCTGTGTTCCTACTTATATATTTGTAGTATGAGAGAACTTTCCTTGGTAATACTAGAGAATATGGACATGATGCTGAGTAAAATGAAATTTAGTAATGTGTTTTTCATTGTCAGAATTCAACAAGCTGCCAAAAATACATCATAAACAGGGAGAAGACGGTTTCTTCTTCTATCCCACTCTTTGAATCTGACATGCATTGCCCTTTAGACAAAAATATGAGAGTCCAGCAGACAACCTTAAGAAATGTGTTTGACTTTTGACATTCTGTTGATTTATTTAAATGTTAATTTTGTTTCTATGCTAAAATACTTGTCTGAAATATAAGAGATTATAAAAAAATGTACAAGATTTAACTTTCAAATTCTTCCTAGAGGTCATGTAACTAGGCACATGGACACTCTGTTTGATGAAGTGCTGGGCATTAAAAAATGAATACTTGCATATCTCCATGCATAAGAAGCCAGACTGCGGCCTAAGTGTAGACTTGTGGTTTTGTATTTCTGAGAACCAATTCCAGCACAAAACAAAGAGATGTCCAACCTTGGAAATATGATGGGACAATATTGCTTTGCAAGGATATTTATCAGGAAATAAGGTGATACTTGTGATGTTTGTATCCACCTGAGGGTGACAGTGTGACATGCTCATTTGCAACAATTGGTGGCAAAACTTGCAAACCTAAAGCAGTGTTGGAGAAATCCGTGAATCAGCAGCGCTTGCTGCCTGTAACATTACCAGCTCCTTCTGCTGTTAACTGAGAGGCTTATACAGGTTTTATTTTTCCTTCCTCAGATGTAAATGAGATTGAGATTTCTCTAGTAAACAAAGCAATCTAACATGTTTCTTTAAAACAAGCAAAACCTTAGTTTTTTGAGAGTGTGGCTTTCTCTGGTCTGTAGGCTCCTGATGTAACATGTAAAATAATGTCTTAGTCTGCAGAAAACACTGAGTCTTAACTGTGTTTAAAAACCTTAGCTTTTATGGAAGTGTTACTGAACATGGCCAGCAGTCAGGTCTCCTGGAGCAGCTGACATCAATGTGGGAGGTGTTTCTTTATTGGTTGGAAAGAATAATTCTTTTTAGCTTATTTAGAGCCATACACTGGTAGGAAGTTCTGTAGGGATGAGAGTTTTTTCTCAAAAACCAACTACTTTTGTTCAGCACAGGTCCTAGAGGATCTGGAACAGTGCCTGAGGATGCCTAACAGTACCTATAGGTAGCATTAATTGGCAAAATGTTTGGAAAATGCAACGGTCCTCTGTGCTGTGTTTGGGGGTGTTGTGGAGAATGGGTGAGCAAGCAGAGTTACTGCTTTAGAAATTAATATGTACCAGTCATAATGAAATAATTGGCAATAATATGCCATTATTTAGTTATTTGTTGATATTGTAATACACTCTTCAACCTTTTATAGGCTTAATTACAATAAGCTGATATGTTGATAAAGATCACTTTCATGGTTTAGATAAAACCATGGCCAGTAAACTATTTCCTGGTGTTTTATTTGCTATAGTAGTGTTTAAATAATTATATTTTGTTTGAAGATAAGCCCATGTTGTTTATGAAGTGGCTGACTGGGTTGGTAGATGAGGGGAAGCAGAAAAATCTCTACATTATTTCTGGTAACAAAGATGAACAATCTGGTTTTGTACGTTTATAAGTTTGTAAGTTTATACATTTATTTCAACTTCTCAAGGTGAAACAACATAAATATTTTAGCAACTTTATAATTTCACAGTTGTCTTGGGATCCGTTCAATGCTTTCCTTAAGCATTGAACAGATAAACTACCTTTTATTTTGATCTCTTACATAAATAATCCCAAATAAAACTGAAGTTTCAATTCTTCAGCTACTGTAAACAGACTGAAAACACTTTAAGTTCTTTTTTGCTTGTTTGTAGTAATTGGAAGAATATTGCAGAACACCTTTTAATATGTTTTATTAGCTTTTTAACTGATAGAGCATAGTCTTGAGTTCTAAATCATGAGTGCTCCAAAAATAATAGGCAGCACATCTAAAAGTGTGGTAAAGAAGAAGTAAGCTGTAGTTTATCCAAAATACAAATCTAGAGGTATTCATTTGTCAAGGATATCATAGTCTCAATCCCTAATTTTTAATAGCTATTTTTACATCTCATTTTCACATGTATTTAATATAACTCTATTAAGGCCACATCTCAAGGATTTAATGTTTCTTTCAGCTTAGAATAGATATTTAATCACTGTCTCCTTCCCGTTAGCTGAGAGTTAAAAATAAACCTGTGAAACAATGGCAATATGAAACAACTCATTGGCAGTAATCAAGCTGGAAGCAAGCTGCTGTTTGAGCAGAGGAATTCTGCTTCGGTGTGCACATGCCTTAGAAGTAGCTGTTGAAAATGGAAAAAATTTAAAAATGGATGTGTGGTATTTTCAGGAGAAATCTTTCAGTAATAGAAGTATTTTTCTTTGACAGAGGAGAGGCTATGGAAACTTCAGTCTTTTATTAGGGGAAAATGCGAACTTCCTTAAAATATAGTTTCCATGCTGTAGTTTGACAAATTCTGCGTTTTCCCCTGCTTTTCAACTTCCCCTAGTTCAGTCTTTTTCTATTATTCACTCTGGGTCCAAATTTGTACACAGCATTTTAATAGCCTTATGTTATAAAACCAAAAATTTTAAAATTAAAGTAATGATCTATAATAAAAAGCCTAGCAGACTAATTACAGTATTGCATTAATTATTATCTTATTTCACTCTGTTCTATAGCTAATTCAGGTCTGGGTTTTTAATCCCTGTTTACACTGTAATTTTGAGAGAGAGAATATACTTAGGAACAATATATATAAAATCAAGAAATAAAAATTGTCAGATAAGCAGTTGATTTCTAAAGTGTTGCCTTGGACATGTTAGCAGTAAAATGCAAGTAGTTCTGTTTAAATGTTATGCTTTGTGTATCTTCTGGTGAGGATAACACCTTTATGACATAGAATACAACTCTTGATACCTTCATTTCTGGATATCTCTGCAGCATGTACCAAAGAGCAGTCATTATTCAGAAATTTGCATTTGTGCAGCTTAGTTGGTACATCATTTTGCTTCATTTTATTTTTTCTCCCAAAATGTGTGCAATTCTTATAATGGTTAAGGTATAGATTGATGTCAGTGCTACAGTATAGCTCCAAGACTGCAATTTGAAGCTACTTTAGAAAAATACAATTCTGTAGACATGGTGAAGCTGAAGTTGAATGGAAGTCCTATTAGGAGTGAATTGCATGTAAATATTAATAAGGGAAGAGTTCCTAGCAAGTCCTGAGTTTGGGAAATTGAGCATGATAATTTGCTGAAATTATGTCTGTCTTGAAGATATGCAGATGCAATAATTTCCAGTTTTCAGTTGAACTTTTAAATGGTGCAGAAGGTGCCCGGGCTAGGTTTTAAGCAAGAAAGTGTTTGCAAGTGTTGGCAAATGTCGTTGTAATGGATGTATGGTAATGAAAGGAGTTAAGAGGAAAGATGAATTGGACTGAATGGCTGTTAAGTCATTTAGGCTGGGCTGGTTGCAGGTTTGGTTGTTGATGTCTCAAATTACATTGGCTTCGTTCCTACACTTGGTTGGCTGTCTACAGATCTTCAAAAAGTTCAGGGAATCGGTTTCTCACAATTTGCTTTGTTTTCCTCTTTTTCAGGATGCTTCATCTGCAGACATTCGGAAAGCATACCGAAAGCTTTCTCTAATTCTACACCCAGACAAGAATAAAGATGAAAATGCAGAAATACAGTTTAGGCAAGTAAGTAAAATGTGTGGCAATAAAACTTCTAGGGGAAAATAGAATTTTTATGTTGATGTTGTTTTAGCAGGAACAGTGGCACACATTTGAAATTAGTAAGTTAAACATTGCATTACAGTTTTGTTGATGTAGCTAGACTAAAACCAAGTACACTTTTTTGGAATTAACTTGTTCGATAACTTGTATTTCATATTTACCTGTATATTAAAAATAATTTGAACATAATGCTTGTACTCTTAGGAGGTTAATATGTTTTGCACTTCCAAAAGCAGTGGGGAAAATTTCTGATCAGTTCTCAACACAAGTCCTAGATAGGCATAATTTAATGAAAAGATTTCATTTTATTTATTTTTGAATATTTGTACAGTGAAATAACATGACTTTTTAATTAGCTCTACCTTTAAAAATGTACCTTGGGCTGAATTCATCTTACTTGATTTTAGTAAGATCTTCAGGATCTTCTACCTGAGACAAGACTCAGCTTGACAGATGTGAGGATGGGAAGAAAGTCTTGTATAAGAGTTGCTTGTTTGTGTCTGATGACATTTGTATATGAATATATTACTGTTTCCTTTGCACGCTGGGTTTGCTACTTGTGGTGAAGGGTAAAATGAAAACTAGCAAAAGTCACGCTTGACAGATGTGAGGATGGGAAGAAAGTCTTGTATAAGAGTTGCTTGTTTATGTCTGATGACGTTTGTATATGAATATATTACTGTTTCTTTTGCACGCTGGGTTTGCTACTTAGTGGTGTAGGGTAAAATGAAAACTAGCAAAAGTAATTTGTTGGCAATGATACTATTGTTCAAAATTTATAAATTCAGTCATAAAGTAAAATCTTTCTGTGTTTTCTTTTTTGGTGTTTTGCTTGTTTTAGTTGGTGGCCATCTATGAGGTTTTAAAAGATGAAGAAAGGAGGCAGAGGTGAGTTAAATTGCACAGGTTTTTAAATAAGCATTCATACCAGGGCTATATTCAAGCCCTGTTTTACTTAGTTGTAAGACTAGAGATTATTCTTTTGCGTAATTTCAGTTAGTAAAATCTATGTAATTGTCTAATTAAAGATTGTGTATGGCTTAAAGGGCAGAGCAGTGGTTTTGCATTACGTAATGTTTTTTCTCATTTAAAATTAATACTTAAAAGAACTTTGAAAGCTAGCTATTATTTCAAGCAATTTAAAAAAAATACTTAACAACTATATCAGCTTTTTTGCTCAGTTGTCAATTTTTAAAAACTGTGATTAAAAAATATTGACTGTTTATTCAAATGTCAGTAATACCTCCCTGTATCAGTAAAAGGCTTGTTGCATAATATTTAGGGATTATTTTCATTGTATGTTGTCTTCAGCATTGTTTCTGTTGCTTAGTTCATAGGGTTTTTTTTTCATTCAGATGTATTATCTTTAATAGTGGAAATTTTAAAATATTTTTAAAATAAATGCTAGTTGTCCTTGCTGCTTCAGGAGCAGTTCCAGCAGTACCTGAAGGATAGGATAAAGAACTGGAAACCTGGGGCTAATTTGCTTTCTGGAAGATTATTTTCAACTTTTTTTTTTCTGTTTTTAAACAAATAGGAATTTCAGCCAATGACTATCAGAAAACCTGAGACACTGAAGGACTTTTGCTTTTGGGTTGGTGTTTTAGTAGATCATCTTTCAGCTTACAAGTCTTTAAACGGGGTTTTATGAGACATTTCTTGAAGGGATTTTGGCTTTGTAGATGTCTTGGCAGGAGTCCAGGGTTTATAGTACAGATTATCTACTTTTTTGATAATCCCCTTTCAAGTGTCATGAAAATGTACTTCACAGAAGCAGTTTTGGAAATTTGTGGGGTTTTTTATTTCATCCTTCTAAAGAGAATTTAATTGTGAAGTTACACTTAACAAAAGTTTAAAAAATGTTAGCTAAATGATTTCAGGCCAGTTAAAGTGAATTATCCCCCAGATTTTCCCAACTTTTTGTTAGCAGCATTGTTTTCATACACTTCAGAGTGTTGTTTCTCCGAAACTTAGTTCCATCGTGGAACTTGTAGGAATTTCCTTGCAGCTGTAATAGCAGCTTTTTGCACAAAGCTGTGATGCAGTAGCTTAGAAAAACTATGGCTTAAGCCTTGCATACATTACAAAGGTGACTAACTTATTCAAATATTCTTAATTAGTGCATCAGTGATTGAGAAGTTTAAGAGCAGTAGATTGTTCTATCTTAGATTGATTTAATTGTCACTAACTTATTTTGTTCATAGACAATGTCATATTTTTCTTGCACATTGTGGATTTATGGCTGATATTGATTTTATAGTTGAATTAATAGAAATGTGGTGGATTAAACAGTGTTTACTTTCAGAGAATTTTCTGGAAATAATATGCAGAGTTTAGAAATAACCTGTAGAGCAGAGCTGTATGGTCTCATTGCTTTGAAAAGCCCTGTATTGATCAGGTTTATTGCACAGTGTAATGATAATCTCTCAGCTGAGCTCGTAAATGGAGGGTGGCCTGTAGGGCGTTGTTGCGGCACGTTTCTAATACAAGTCTTCAGTAAGTGTGATAGGAGCTGCTCTCCCTGTTATATTGGCTCTGTTGTAAGGTATCGAGCTTTACTTGCAGCTTTACTTACAGCCAAGGAAAGGGTGGGAGTTACTACTTCTTGGAATCTTTCTACTTTAAATTTTGATATTTGGCTTTGAATTGTTTGAGGCGACAGACATTGTGGAATAGGCTCAAAGCTGGGCAGAAGCTGCCCTGCACTGGGCAGAAACCTCTGCAGCCTTATGCTGGCAGTGGAGTGGGAATCCCTTCACAGCACCTGAATGGATTGGCAGGGGTTTGTACCACCGAGAGAAGAGCGAGCTGCAGGCTTCTGCTTCTGTGCAGTGAAGTCTGCTGAACCTGGCTCTTACTGTTCCTCTCCAAAGTGATGTAATCATTCCTGGTGTGTGTACAGAGAGTGGAGCCAGCAAAGGCAGGAATAAGGTCCTGCACTATACGACAGAGTGAGGAACTCATTTTGAAACAATAAAACCCCTTCTCCGTGAATGTCATTCTTGGTGAATGTCAGAGGTGTTGTTCATTTGTGTGAGTACAGAAACAGCATTTTAAAAAGGCAGATCTGTTGGCTAGCTATGTGTAATTATTTTTCTAAAGCCTTTGCATTTTCTTATCAGAATTTTTAATTTATCTGATGGCAGAAGCCTTTCTTAAAATATTACAGTTACTCTACTGACAGTGGTATGACTGGGCTTTAAAACATGGTTTTCTTTTTTGAGAAAGTTATATAGTTGCTAATGAAGTATACCAGTGTCATTAGCAGTACTACATGATATGGTAATACTGCCTGTTAGGACTTATCTTCTACACACTCTTGAGTGAAACATGATCAAAACATTCAAATATTCTGACAATAAACATACATGCAGCATCATTTAATGTAGCACTGTTTAACATTAAATTAAGCATACGTGCAGCAGAACACAATATTTTATGTTTTGTATACACATTCCAGTGTGAAATTCTACAGAAAATTTTATCTTTAGGGTATGTAGAGATGGGTGCCTTTCCTGCCGTACACTTCACCTTTAGGGCATTTGTTGATAAATCAATTTGATGGTGATAAATTTTATTAGCCTTTTATTTTTCATAAACGAAGATAATTTTCTGCATTTTGATTAATTGTAATTAGACATAAAAGAAATCTTAGATCTTAATTTCATTGTTTGTTACCTTTTTAAGGAGCTTTTTTTACCTACCAGGCCTATCCTCTGTAACAATGTTGGCTTGATTACAGAAAACAAAACATTTGCAAAGGGATCAAAATGCGCTTGAGTAGAGTAAGAAAGGTGTCTATCTTAGTTCTCATTAATAATTAAATGTCTGTATTCATAGGTATAAATTGTTCTGGCTGATGTTGTGCTGGATGTCTTTGACAGCTTGAGGAAAATAGGCCTCCCAAAATGAAAACCACCAGGGCAATCTTTCCATAGTTCAGAATAGTCCTCATTAATTCAAGGTTATAGTATATAAACTATATCAGATCTCTGAAATTATTTGAAATATTAAATGCAGTGGCTCTCTTAAAGGGAAAAGTAAGTTATAATTATATTAAGATTGATGATACTGTAATTAGTTACTACAGTTAATGGAGTTTTTACTTGCAATGTGATTGATTCACAAAGATCTTTAAAAACTATTTTATGAAATAAGATAGAAAAAAATCTTAAAAATCTGTTAATAATCTTACAATTTGTTACTTTTAGTACAGGACTACCAAGTGTTTTATATACTGCTGAGTTTTAATATACTGCTGAGTTTTTTATATACTGCTGAATGTTTTTGGCTTTCTGTTTCTGTACTGGTGCTTTGGGGTTTTTGTAGCTTGTTGACTGCTACATTTCAGAGACAACTGGTCAGCATACTCGTATGTGAAAAAATAGATGTATTCTGTGGGCATATGTTTGTGGAAGAAACCCTGCAGATGTATATTTTCTTTTCAGTATGTTTTTTTTCCTACATGGACTTAGAATTTATATAGGTTGCCAAAAGAATGCTTTGTAATTAAATTCCGAATGTAGTTCTTGATGCGCACGGATTAACTGTCTTTCATCGTTAATATAAGTGTTTATACAGGAATTCTTTAATGAGAAACTTTCTTCTAATTTAATCACATTCTAAATTTGAAAATTAAGATTTAAAAATTATGGGAGCTTCTGAGTTTCAGTAGGATCATTTTCCAGTTGAAAACCTAAAAATCATTGATATCTTTATTTTTCAAATACAGAGCTTAATTACTATTGAAAGCAGTGATTTATCTTTTAACAGTATATATTCTAAAAAGTGGGTTATAATAGAAGCTATCTTCCCTTAAAATGGCCAGTCGTGTGAGCCATAATGCTCATTGATAGTAAAATCAATAGAGCATTGATTCTGAGCCTTAATCTGTGGAGGCTGTTGTTCAGAACAGCCACATAGCCTAGTAAATACCAAGGGCTGTTTAAAGCACTTAATGCAAGAGGCTCTGCTGTCTTCATTTATTTTTTCTTAACAGATAATTTATAATAGAACAGGGTTGCCAAATACTAGTTTGAAACCTTGGTTTACATATTACTATATTGTTACCATCAGCATATATAGACTTTATTTAATCAGTAGCCTCTTTTTCAGTGCATCAATTAACAACCCTTAGTATATAAGAAGGCGACTGCTTAATAAATGTATATTAAATTAGATTGTACATGTATTTCTCTGAAGATCTCAAACGAAGAACATCTTGTTATCAACTTAATTTGTTTTAAAGATGGTTCCATTTCTAAAATATTCTCTTCTATTATCACTAAAATCTCGTAAATGTCTTAATGTTTTTAAAGGTTAAAACATCTACTTATTTCTTAAACAAAAGTTAAATAGAAATTTTAATTTTAAAATAACATCATAAGCAATTTTTCTGAACAGAGTTTGTATTAACGTGTCAGTAGTTCATTTGTTCTGACTTACTGGGAAAGGAAAAAAGTTATTAGTTCAAATTTTACAATAATAGATGTTAACCTTAGTATTCTCGTAGTTTTAATGGAAGATAGAATTTTGTAATATGAATTTTACTTCTGGTATCATTCAGAACACAGCAGAATCCTGAGGTGTTAAATCTTTTATGCAAACATAATGGCGCCAACTTGAACAAATGTTTTATCAGAAGTTAGCTTTTCAGATATGGACTATAGTAAGGTATATTTTTTAATTGAAAACCACTGCTTCTTTTTCTGCTTAAAATGAATTTGCTTGTGGAAATATTTTTTTTAGTACATCTCCAAGGTATCAATTTAATAACTATCAAAGTAGCTAGTGCAGTTGTTGCATTTAAATTGATTTACATGTCAAGACTGGCAGTTTAGCAGCTGCGCTATTATTCCTGGATTGGTCAATTTACTTGAGAAAAACCTACTACTGAGTTCTACTGACCTGCATGACAATATAGGCCCTATTTCTATTCCTGTAATTAGGCCTGCGACTAACTCAGAATATTTTTAATTAAAATATTTTGGTCAATGTGTTGCACCAAATTAGGCCTTTCAGTGCAGATTTAATTCTGGAAATGGTGTGATTAGAATATGTAATGAGTTGTGTTCAATTTTAGATTAACAGGTTGTGCATCTTGAACATCCAGATTTATGAGTTTATGGAAAGATTTTTTGTTTGAAACTTTACTCTGAAAAGTTAATTTAAAAAAATCTTGTTTGCATGTCTGTGGTTTGTTTATTTTTAAATTGTTCAAATAGTGTAAATAAAAGACCTCAGACATTTCAAGATACTTCAAGACATTTGTGTGGAGGAAAAGGGATTGTCATAAAATAGTTTCTGTACAGTTGGTAGGGTTAGTCATTAAACAATTTTAAAATAGATTGATTTTGAAGACTGTTTCAAATAGAAAATGAAAAACTGATGAACTTCGTTTTCAAATATCAATATCAAGCCTCTAATTTAAGCTCTTATCTTACAAAGAAGGTACGGTAAGTCTGGCATGTTTTTACCTAATGGATTTTCTGTTGCTAAAGGACAAAAACAAAAAGCAGAGGTGCCTCTCCCCTCCCCCCAGCACTTGTGCATTTAATTTGTAAAAGAAAAAAGGGTTTCTAGTGTTTGAGACGTTTGTTCTTGGCTACCTATTTAGTTGTTAGTGGATTGTTACTTACTTCAGTCATGGAGACCTGCCCACTGATTACAGAGCACGCAGCACACATTTCTGGAAGTCTCTTACTTCAAAAGTGAATGAACTTGGAAGGGAAGGGGGGCAAGCGTTGCAGGAACGTTTGAATTTTTTTTTTTTTCCCCTGCCCCAGTGTTTGGAGCCTGTTTCCATGTGCAAGCCTATCTGCTGACAAAACAAGGCATTCCTGTCTAAAAAAAAAAAATTGCTAAATGATCTTTTGTGTGTGTAGTATTCAAGCACTCTGTGGATTATCTTTTGTTTTATAATTGGATGGTTTGGCTTATTTCATTTTTAGCTCTCCATGAAAGCCTGTTATGTTTGCTACTGTAGGTATGATGATATTCTGATCAATGGACTACCAGATTGGCGACAGCCTGTGTTCTACTACAGGCGGGTGAGAAAAATGAGCAATGCTGAGCTGGCATTACTCTTGTTCATTATACTCACAGTGGGTCATTATGCTGTGGTTTGGTCAATCTACCTGGAAAAACAGCTGGTAAGTATTGGTAATAAATCAAACTTGCTTCAGTTATTAGTACTGAATTTCCTGTAGAAGTTGGTGTGTTGTAGATAGATACTGCCACCACTTCCCCTGGTTTGAATTTGGACTTTTCATATTTTAAAAATATTATATTTAAAATTATGATAATTACAGAATGAGATATTCAGCATTTCAGAAATGGTAATCTAAAAATGACTTAGTTTTTTTAGAATTGGTAATAAATTGTAAGAGCTGGTCCTGGATTTTTATCTGGAAGAAAGAAAAGAAAAAGTCTATCATTTGTTGATGCAGAATCATATGCTACTGTAGTCATATCTAAGGTTTTTAAATAAAAAGGTTTTATTTGTTTAAAAGTTATACTTGATTTGCCTTTGTTCTAAGCTAAATGCTTTTTTGTTTTGGATTTTTCCTAAGAGGGTGGGATTTGGTAAGCAGTATAAATCACATTATTTTTTATAATTTTATTTGTTTGTCATATAAAAGTCTGTTGCGCTTAGTAGACTAAGAAAAAAACTAAGCATAACTTGAAAAATATTCATACATTAGCATCTATTTACTTTTTTATTTTCCACTGCATTATTGAAGTTGATGAATGAGAAAGGAGGCAAGTTGAATGCTTTCTCCTCTTAGAAAACTTTGATTGCTATGGAGATACACATGAGTGACAGAACTGGACTTCATGTGTGTTTAAAGACTGGATACCATGGCAACAGTTATTGTTAAGATAGATCATTTTACTTAATCATGTAGGACCCCAGATACATTTGCATAAATGCTACTCTAGTGTTTACCCTTCACAGAAGAGTCCCAGTAACATTTGTGGTTTACATGCTAATGATAACCTGTAACCATAGTTCTTTCTACATCAAGGATGAACTGCTTAGCAGAAAAAAGAGGGAAAAGAAGAAAAAAACAGGCGGCAGGAGTACAGATGAAACCAAACTTGCTGCTCTAGACAAAAATGAAAGGTGGGAAAGAACTCTCTTGTTTTGTGCATTTTAAAACATTCTGTTGGCTACTGATTCACTTCTCTCATTTTCTTTTTGCATCTTTGAAATACTCTGAGAAAAACAACTGTATTTGTAGTAACAGCCATTGCTGATATAAAGTGTGCCAGTGTAGATGTGTTTTCAGGTTTGGATAAATCAACACGTGGTGTTTATTCAGCAGATCAATAATAATTGAAAGATTAAGGCTGAATTAAAGGCTTCTGTCTTATAAAAGGGTATTATTTTTACAAGTTGATTTTAGGAGATTTTAGAACTTTTTTCCTCTTTAAGGGTTTTTGCCTTTGATTACAGTTAACAAATTTCAATTTATTTGAGCTTTAATTTTTTTCTGTTCCAAGCAAGGAGTTCTTATGGGGTTTTAATGCTTGTCTGATTAAATGCTTTTTATCTGATTAACTTAAAAATGAGTGTGTTGGTAAAGGCTTCTAACACATTGTTTGTCAAGGAACACATAAGGAAATAGTGACTTTCAGGACACTCCAAAAGATACCACTATTTCTTCTATTGATTCATAGAAAGAAATAAAGGGTTTAAATAGTTCACACAGCAGGGGCATGAACTGGATCAATGAGGGATGGAGATCAGAGACCATTCTGCCTGTCGTCTTTCTTGATGACATCAGTGAGTAATGCTCCAGTGAACTGCAAATGACATTAATTTTTATGTATTGTTTTGTTTATGCTACAGTCTTCATATCTGCTTGTCAGCACTTGTGAACACTTGGTTGAAGCTTGAGTGGTTTTTTGGTTTGGTTTTTTATTTAAACTAAAGTGATTATGTGGCTTATGAATTTATTTTCTTGAAGAAAAGTCCTTTTAGAAGATCAAAATACAGAAATTATTAGAAGGTAGCTGTTAAATATTTTGAATTAAATTTTTAAAATGTATCTTTATTATTATGTAGTCAGACATTTTTATGGGAGTTGATGAGTGCTAATCATCTTAAAGGATAATGGGAAAGTTCTGGCTTTGAGATTGTGTGGCAATAATGAAAAACCTACAATTTTATTTGACTGCAGGGTACTGGACAAACCACATTGGCATGACTTACTTCCATGCAAGCTGGGAATATGGTTCTGTCTCACAGTGAAAGCTTTACCTCAGTTATTCCAGGTAACAGTAATGATGTTAAATTGTGTTACTTAATTTTTCTTGATGGTGTTATTATGCATAATCAGATGTGTAGCACTTGTTCTTAATCAATTTTTTGGCTCAAACACATAGCGTATACGTACATATATATATATATGTAAAGAAAGTACTCTTTGGAGGCAAATTTGATATCAAAAGTTCATGGAAATATGAATGTATTTTAAATGCATATTAATCTTAATGAGCGAGGGAAGCAGTTTCTGTTAGGCAAAACTGCCAGAATAAATTATTTGAGAGGGGTGGGGGAGATGGATGTATATTCGTCTAATTAGAAATACCAATGTTTAAGTGATGTTAACAAAAATACTTTAATCTCAAATCAGCAAATGCCGTACTTTCGTAGCAAATTTTAATATGCCATTTAAATTTGGGGTAACAGTGAAATTACTTTTTATGATGGAGTTCCTTTCTCTAATTCACTGGATACCTGATACCTGAAATTGCTGAAGTAAAATAACAAAGGTATGGTTGTAATTT
Organism: Onychostruthus taczanowskii; assembly: GCF_017590055.1. NCBI lineage: Eukaryota > Metazoa > Chordata > Aves > Passeriformes > Passeridae > Onychostruthus > Onychostruthus taczanowskii. The sequence continues at coordinate 7,815,049 of NW_024500349.1, read as the reverse complement.
AGAAACATCAATGTGGCAGGCTTGCTCATAGTTAATTGTGTTTTAATCTAACACTATCAACTGTAAAATCTAGCTGGCATTCAACCAATGGAAGTATTGTCAGATTAGTTACCAGAATAACTTTTTTAATATCACCTGCTCTTTCTTTGCATCTTCCTTAAATACAGTATTTTGTTTTTAATACCTTTGTCACTGGTAATATGGATCAGGCAATGTGAGATCGATTTTTCTTTGGTTTGCAGAAATATTGAGTATTGTTTTGAAAGTATAAGTAGTACAAATGGCATCAGTGTTTGGATTTTGTCTCTGTTCAAGCTAGAAAAAAGGCTATAGTTATAATTCCCACTCTCTTATTTAAACCCATGTAAAAGTTATAAATACAATAATGCCTGATCTTCGAGAATCCATTTTTATAGCCTTTAGCTTTTCCTACAAACAGAGCCAAAGTTAATCTCTCTCTCTTTCTCTTAAAATTTTGATCGAAACTTTGGAGCTGTTTTATTAAAAAAACCTTTATTTTTACGAGTTTGTAAAGCAAGTTGATTATGCTTAATCAACTGTTGTGTCCAAATTAAGCTTTGATGTTCATTCCTCATCAAGGTGAGTCAGATAGAAAATAATTAGGATCAGCAAACTTTGTTGCTGCATTTTTGAAACTTCACTCATAATTATAGTACTTTCCCTTTTGCTTTAATTGGAAAATTTTTAAAAATCACACACAAATATAGTAAGAATAGTGAATAATTGAAAATTAGGTCTTCTTATGGCTTCTTATAATTTTTATGATATTAAGATAGTGTTATATCAGTATAGCAGGTTTCAGGTTTGTGGTTCAAAAAGCAGCTCCTATGTCAGAATTGGCAGAAAAAAAATTACAACAAAATGATGTTTCATGCTTTGTAGAACTTAAGCCTTGTTTGGGTTCCTATTCCATTAAATTAATAGTACTGGGAAAAAAGCTGTCCGGTAACTCCTGGAGTATTGGAGACGTCAAGCAGGGATTTGGTGGCAGGGGAAGCATGTTGTAGAGGAATTCAGAGCAGGAGGACTTTGAAGCAAAGAGGAAGGAAAGAGATAGGGGTTCTAGAGTAAATGGACCCATTTACAAATGACACTACTGCTTAACTGCAGGGTTTGTTTTGTTGTCGTTTCATGTGACCTGCTAGTTACATGAGTTAAAATGCACCAAACCATAAATAATCTTGAATTTTAAAACTATTCAGGACTTAAGTGACTGAAATAAATTATTGTGCCTTATTGCTTATTAGTTAACAATGCTTAAAGAAGTATCACCTCTTCTGAAGAGCATAAGAGCCGTTGGAGCTGTTACAATATATAGGTAGTTACAACATACCAGGTACCTTTCCAGCTGAAATGGCAGTTGAAAAGGTACCTGGTATGTTGTAACTACCTTGACAGAGAGACCTCTTGGTTCTTTTTGATTTTGATGTATATTTAACATTTTGGCAAGATCTGCCTTAATGACTAACATGGAGCAAAAAGTTATTTGTACTGTACTGTACAAAAAGTTATGTGTAAGATTATACCCTGGTACAGAGGTCCTGTTTTAAATTGAGTGCTTTTTTCTTCAGTAATACACAAGCTTGAGATTTCAGGCCACTTAATGCTTTTAATAAAAGTAAAATCACTAAGGCAGAAGTAAAAAATCCTACAGATACTGAGTAGTGTTACGTGTCGTATTGCAAGTGGTTGACATCAGGATGGATGCTACAGATTTTAATTGTTTATTGTTTTAATCTAAATTATTTCTCAAGTCATTTAAGAACCAACAAATCATTTTTAAAATCTGTCATTCAGCTGCAATGAATCCAATTGTAGATGAACTTCTAAAAATGCATCCATATATAAAGAAACCATATTTGGGATAGGAAAGGGGAAGAGTTAGCAATGCTTTTAACTGAATGTTGCTCTGCACTGAGTTTTTCAAAGCCCTGCCAGTAAAACAGCTGAACTGTTTCCTCAAACTAACAAAACAGAAGCACATGCCTGTAACAGAGACAAGTTCTTCCTCGGAGTAGACTTCATTAAAAAAACCCCAAAACTAATCGAACATAACAGCATAAAAACAATAGCAACAAATAAAACTTCTTAGCCCTTCTTGTATTGATTTTTTTTACCTAGCATCCATCTCTCCCCCTATTAGTTAATGTGAATATTCTTCTTGCAACAGCTGTGTCTGAGGATTCAGGTTGCTGAGCTTCTGCTCATGCCTGGCTCTCATTTATCCAATTGAGTGTCTTTCTCCTACTTCCCTTCCTCCTTCAAAATGTCAGATTTCAGAAGGAGGCACTTAAAATAATTAAGGTGGGCCTTCACTGAAGAAAAATGCTTTGTTTGCATGCCCTTGTGATGGCCTATGCCATTTTATTGTAGCCAGCATTTTATGTCAAGAAATTGGAAGAAAAATGTGTGAGGGGAGGATGAGAGAAACTAAGAAAATGAGCAGTTTTTTTAAACTGTTGACAATTGTATTTTGAGAGAAACTGCCTAAATTTTTATATTCACACATTGAGTTTAGTTAAAATTAGGAGTGAAAACAGCATTTTAAAGGTTCTTTGAAGAAGCAAAGGGAGAAAAATACATAAAATGTGTCATAAATCAAATATGTGTGCTGTACAGGAAACATTAAGTGGAGTGTAAATTACATTGCCTATTACCAAGTTTAATTCTTATAATGTAGGATAAGAAAAAAATTTTAAAAGAATGAAAATCGTTTCTAAGGACATTTTAGTTAATGCTTTCATAAGAATGACCTGGAAAAAGGCAATGTATTTTAAAAAAAAAGGGGGAGCAAAGAACCTGCAAAAACTCAATTAAAATGCTTATTGAAACTGAAATTTCTTCTTAGAATGAAATAAACTAGCTGCATGTAGTGTGCAAGAATTTCAGTTCAAATTGTGTATGTAATACAGAACCGTCAGTTGTGTGAAGCGTACTTACGTTTTGAGGGAGAGCTGCCATAAGTAAATTGCAGTTTATTCCAAAAGCAGCTGAATAGAGGGTGGGTTTTTTTTGGATGTCTGGACATGCAACTTAGGAAAAAAAAGTGTTTTTTTTGAAAAGACAACTTTTTATTATTCTTCACAATTTTTTTCCTTCAGAAAACAGAAGATAGGCATGTTTCTTAGTGGTCCTGTCAACTTTACCTCCACACTGATGTGGTGAAGTTTAGCAGTGAATGTCTTTATTTTTACACCAGCTGATTTGTGAGCCTGCTGTTGTCCTGAGGGTAATGGGGCAGAAAGCATTTTTGTTTGTTTCGACAATGATTTCTTGTAAAGAAAGTAAAGTTTCCTTCTTCTATTGTAATCCTGTAGGTGTAGAGCACGCACCCTCGCAGAAGGCTGCTGGCTCCCCAGTAATGAGAAGCCAGTTTGAGCTCAGTGCATAGTTGCACTGGATATAACCTAGTGAGATTAGCAACAAAGCTTTCAATTACAATTGAAACTTGTGTTTATAAAGACCTTTGTGTAGCATAAAGTGAATTAAAACAAAAAAGCCAGTAATTTATTTTTATGTAGACTACCAGATGGTAATTACTGTAGCAGATTTAGTAGTCTGGAATAGATTCAAACTAGTGACCCAGAGGTGTTTAATTTCTTGGCATTTTTTCCTCAGGTTTTCTTTTAATCCATGATCACAATTCAACACCTGTTTAGAGATGGTTCAGCTTTGGCCTTAAACGGATTGGCAATGTGTCATTAAACTCAAGAGGCTTTGCCAGCAGGGCATCTCCTTTGGCAAGTTAGCTTCCAAGCAAGGTTTGATTAGGTCAGCAAATGTATTTGTGAGTTTTTCCTGCCTTCGCATGTGACTTTTTATGAAATTGTGTGAGATTAAAACAAAATTTATTGCATTTAATAACATATGCCTTAAAAATAAAATAAAAAAATTTATTCAAGTCAGTAAGGTTAAATATCTCTCTATTTCCCAGCTTTACAGGGTTTTGAGGGTTTTGACATGTTCCAATTTACTGTACAGCACCAATGTTGGTATAATTTGTGGGGAGCGAGCAATTGCAGGATGTGTGGCACGAGTGATTGCCCATTTGCTCTGTTTCTTGCTATTTCACAGCTGTTGGGAGAACCAAAGTAAGGATGAAGCTCTTGACCCTGAGGTCAATTAGAAGCTTAGAAGCAGGTCAGAGGAGAGTGGATGGTAAAACAAGTATTCTGGGTGTATGCAAGTGAGCAAAAATAATTTGTGTCTAACAGGGTACTGCTTGAGGCTCTGGAGGAAAAATGTGCTGCAAAAATACTAAAGGTTTTAAATAAATGTAAGACAGTAAAGAAATTTGCTTGTAATTGCCTGCTGTGCTGTGGCAGCTTCTTTGTATCACTGTGAGTCTACATGTCCTACCACATGAGCGTGAGTAGCTCGTGTGCAGGAGGCAATACTGGCTCTCAGTTATTGCTGCTGGTCTGCTGAGGCTTCAGGGGCTGTGAAATGGGTCCCAGAGAGGCCTTGCAGCACTAACCTCTGTTTCCCCTTCTGGCTGCCTTTGTCTCACCACTGGGCACATGGAATTCCCAGCAGACTGCAGTGGCACAGCCAGCTGCTGGTCACATGGTGCACCGAGGCTTGGGAACCACGCCACAACTGCCCACGGCTGCGCACGGCTAAGAGCCTCCCCACACCTGGGATTGTTCTACAGGAAAAGCATGATTTTTTGATTATAAAGGAGGAAGTAATGCGATTCCTGTTTGTTTACTAGATTGCCTTTGGGCAGAAAGGTAAAAATGCCCAAAGAAAAGTATAAATCATAATGTTCAACTCTTTTTTAAACATTATTTCTTACCATAACACTTTGATATCACTAGTACCGAATCCTATCCAAAGAGTATTTTTGCTTTGGTGTAATGGCTGGAATTTTTATTGCATAGAAATAGCAAATTGAAGGAGGGCTGGTGGAGTAAATTTAATTTAATTCTTTTTTTTTCCTCTCTTTAATATAAATTCCATATAATAATACTGTGCTCAAAAAGACAAAAAATTGGTTCAATAACTCCATGAAAGTATTTTTTTATGTAATAAAAATTAGTCCAAAGAAAATTATTTCAGTATACTGACTTTAGGTATGCTTGTGAGAAATTTTTTTTTCAGATCAGTGTGAATTTTGTTTGTGTCAGTCCCATACCCGAAGAACTAAAATGTGAGCTGTTTCTGTCACAAAATCTGAAATGAAGATTCTCATACAGCAAGTTGTTTCAAGTTGTTTGCTTTCTTTCTCCTAATCTCCAGTTTCTTTTGAGGTAGACCAGAAAGCCAGGAGGATTTAATATTTACTGGAGGGGAAAATACCCAAACAACAAAAACCCAAAAACCACAAAGCAAACAAACCAACAAAGCCTCATCACCCTCTGCAAAAATCAAGGAGAAACCAAAATGACTGAGTCTTACTCAGAATGGAAGTTTTTACTTATAGAATTAGTACAGTTTGAATAAATGCTGTATTTCTTGATTTAAAAGAACCTAAAACCCCAACCAAGACCTCAAACCCTAAAACAAACAAATGAAAGAAATCCTTGAAAGGTCAGTATCAGGAATTTCTGTATTTCTACATAACTCAGGCTCAGATTTGTCTGGGCAATCTCAATTTAATAATATGAGATGATAGTGATACAAAGAGAAAAACTATATTTTCAAGAATTTTTCAGTGTTCTTCATTCTTATTTGTGATTAAATAAGATGGTAGTCTCAGGATTTTCTTATATATGGCAGTTTAAATATAACTTAGATATACTAATAGCAGAATTTCGCATTTCAAATACATTCTTTTTTTCATTCTGTTCCTTTTTGGAAAGTACATATTTGAATTTATAATATAATAAACCAGCATATATCAGCCCTCTTCTTTATTCTTTATGCTTAACTAATTACATGTTATACCACTTTAGTAGTGAGAAGAAATAATGTATTTGTTTTGGTGTTTTTTTAAAAAATGTCTTAAATTCCTGCAAATGAGAACATATTTCTGATTAGGTAAGGTGGAGTTTTAGTTAGAACTGTTCCAAGCTTTGTATTTGTTTCTCTTTTCTCTGTATCTTTTCACCCCAGAAGTACGAAAATATTATTTTTCTTATGTCTATTATGTCTTGAAGGTGAAGAATACATTAACTTTAAAATGTTGATGTTTTGAGATATAAAATTGTTACTGAACCATTGGGAAGGAACATTAGATTGGAAGAGACTGTATCTGTATTGTCAGTGTCTTTAGGGCCCTAAAATGCTTGTATTGAGACAAAACGACTGCTTAAATTTATCACTTTGGAAAAGCAAAAAATATGAGCATAAATCTATTTTGAAATACATACACTACCAAAACGGAATATTCTTGAAAACAAATATTCCTGTTTATACTGATTGAAAGCTAATGAAGAATTAATTGAAAGGGCTTATTTACATTAAGGCAGAACTTTTCTTCAAAGAACTTCTATGTTAAATGGTTTTCCAGTGTTTTTTTATTTTGAGCTATAAGGTCTAATACACATAAAATTTGTGTCTGTGGTTAAAGCCTTCACTCAGGTATGCCTTTTAATTTTTCTTTACAACCTGTAGAGCCGTTCTTATTTTTTTATGGGAAAGATTTGATTTTCAAATCTTCAAAATCCATTTTGAGTTAAGCTTTTTGTTGTTTTCTTCTGTGATTTTCTTTATATGTATACATTTGTGTATGCTTTAAAGTGTGTAGTTTCCCCTTCTTTTTTGTTATTATGGTACTAGCCATAATAATCTTACTGATAAGATAAAAGACTGATGCTGCCTTTGTTACCTGCATATTACTCCATTTGTAGTGATAATCCATTCTGTATCTATAAAGCAACAATACTACCATATTTCATTTACGTGCTTCTGACTAGTTTTCTTTGTTGTTCAGCTATTGTGTCTCATTTTCATCTGAGCCACATTTCCAATTGTTCTGTGATTGACGTGCTGGAGAGATTGACAGTTACCCCCTAGTGCCTGCTGTCTGGAGATCCCACAAGCAATAATGGATTTTACACCAGAATTTAGCATCAAATATTGGCTTTCAGTGTCAAATGGGTTAAATTTAAATGCCAGTTAATTGTAGCCATTTTGAAATCATAGCCTTAAACAAAAGTGGTTTTTGGATATCCATAAGTCTGAGTCCTGTGTATGCCGCAACCCAAATGTCTCAAACTCAGCAGAAATGGACTATTGCATTTGTGTCTGTGTTTCTTAATTTTTCAAGTAGGCCAAACCTTGAGAGTACAAGGAAAGTTTCCAGTGTGGTAGGGAATTCTTATTTCAGGTAAACCAAATAGAGAACCAGTGCTGATACTAATTTTGTTATTCAAATATGTCTCCTCAAAGCCTACATATCTGCCGTCAATGCTGATCCTCCTGTAACTACACTTTTTTTTAGCCACAACTCTACTTTAAAAAACCCTGTTTCCCAATCCTAAAAGTATTAGCATGTGAAACAGTCTCTTCTGTAATGTTCCAGAAGCAAAAAGTTATGTAAACCCTTTAAGATTACTTTTGTGTGCAGAGATTTCCTACGTAAAACTGGGAAATAAAACACCAAAACTTGCTATTTCCTGTACCTATGAAAAAAAAAAAAAAAGAAAAAAAAAAAGGCAAAAAAAATAGTGAGAAGAGGTGTTTTGGAAGGAGGTGGACCTTTACTGATTTTTTTGTGGGAATTTGTCAGAGTTCTTCTTCAAACATCTTGACCTTATCAATGAGATGTCTCCAAACCACTACAAAGTTCTGCTCAGAGCTTGGTCACGATTCCTGACAGGTGCTTTCCAGCCTCCTTCAAGTAGCTTTGAAAGGGTAGATGCAGGTGTAACATGAAGAACAACAACTGTTGTATCTTTGCAAGGAGAATGGGATGATTTCTACCGTTAGAGTCAGCGATAATGACTGCTTAGCTCAGATTTTTCTTTTCGAGATTTCTTAAGGTGTCTTGTTTCATGTTGATGGCACTAGGTTTTGTTTAAATATAGTTGAAATGATAAAAAATATTTACTACCATTTTACAGTCATTCTGCATTGAAATTTAAGTTACCCTTTATCTGTAAAAAGTGGTACTGTTAGTGTAATAATACCAAAAAGTATTTTTGGGTAAAAAATATCTAAGATTAGGTCTATTTAATACTATAATTAATTTTTGTGTAATACAATAGACATTCTGCATGCTTGATAAAGATAAATAACAATTTCTCTATTTCAGCATTTGTATTATGGATTCCTTGTTTTTGGATGAATATAGAAGTCTCTTAAACTGGTGAGAATAAGGAAACTCTTCAGCAATCTGGTTGTTCTTATTGGAAAGCTTTCAACAGAAATCTGTAATAACTCATCAGATTTTGGAAAGGTGTACATTATTGTGGTGTATGTGTGACGGGACTTCTAGTTTTATGTGTACATTTGCTTTATAGATTTCAGATTAGAACCTAATCCTTGGAGAAAAAAAAAAGTGTATTTTCAGCACTTTAATAGCAATGTAGAAGTTGGTTTTAAAAAAAAAAGGAGAACAAGTTGGCACATGCAGTTAGTGTTACCTTAATGAGTTCACATTAAGGTGATTGCTGCCTGGCAATTGCCTTTGTTTGTCCCTGTGCACACTACACTAATTAAAAACATCTTTCTCCCTTCAACTTCCAGATTGCTGATTTGAGCAAAGTGGGTGCTTGGTTTCTACAAAGTTGTATGTAGTTTCTCTAACCATTTTGCTTTTCAGGTTGTCAATGAGCATCATAGTCTGTAATATCAACACTATTGCATTTGAGTCTTTATTACAGAAGTTCTATGTTTTAGACTGAAAATTGCTGTAACTGAAGGAAACAAATATATCTTAATTTTTTTTGTGAGGTTAAGTGCAAACTTAAAACAGAGCCATTGCAATTACTTGTTTGTATAAGGATGCTAATGCCATTGCAACGTTTTCTTAAAGGATGCCAGACAATTATATGTAGAATATAAAGAAACAAAAATGAAGGAGAAAGAAGATGCCCTGGCTAAGGCTGAACTTGAAACACTTCAGAGTGAGTTTTTACCACTGTCTTAATAAACAAAGATGTAATACAATATACCTTCTACATTGGATGTATATGAACGAACACTTTCTAATCTTCTAAAGTACATACTTTATATATTCCTCTACTGCTGTTAAATTTAAATAAGCTTTTAATTTTGTGGCTAATTTTGCAGTAGGCTGCTGGTTTGCTCCTATAGAAACATACAACTCAGGTGATCAGTTAGACTGTAGCAAGAAGAACATACCTTGCTAGAAATGTTGCTTTATGGGAGGGGAAGATCTCAAATGTACTATACATTTTCAGGAGTGACCTCTTGGGAGTTTGAACATTTTTGTATTCTCATTGTTTGTAAATATTTTTTAATAATGTGTTTAATAATTCTTTTGTTCATTTTGAGTTGATTTTTGTGATAGAAAGTGACAATGATTTGATTTTCCAAAGGATGGATGCAGACTTCAGAGATGGTTTTGTGCTATTGTTCAAATAAATACTTTAAAGTTTTTATACTCTTATAAAAGACCAGAGAAGGCAATTAACATTTCCTTTAATAAAGCATTCAGAATAATTATAGGTGACTTTTCCTTTTCTTCTTTCAGTTATTTGCTTTTGACAATGATTAAACCTACCCTCTTCTGAAGACAGTTTTAACAGTTTTTTGTCCATGTTTGTATGTGCATGTTTGCTTTATTTACTGTACTTAAGTGCATGCTTTTAAGTTTCTTTATTCTGACAAATGCATTGAGTGCTTTGTGATAATTTAGTAGCTTGGAGTAAGCATAAGCCTTTAGGTACTTAAAATACAGCTGCATTCTTTATATTTACAAAATAGCTTATTTTTGTAAAATCAGTGAAGAGATCCAGTTCCAGCAATAATTCCCAACTTATCAGTAGCTGAATCTATTTTGGGAAAATGGATAACATTCAGCATCTCAGTGAGCATCATGGACCCAGGCCAAATCTAGCAAAGTAGTGCATTTAATGCTTGTTAGGAAGGCCTGCCATTATGTTTGAGATACCTACCTCAAAATGGGTCCTTGAAAAGGGTCTTGACTCGGGTTATTAAAAACTTGTTAAATTGTCAGATAGTAATGTATTACTATTGTTCAAAATAGCTGGCATGCATTCCTCATTGAAGCCTGTGAACTACTGTGAGTTTTAAAAGGACTAATTTTTGCAAACAGAAGTGCAAATGAAAGTGTAAGGTTATTAACATCATATGATGTTCCTGTGTGTCACTGAAAGGCCACATGTGAAGTTGTAAGTATTTCTCTGCTGCCAGGTGTGTTGTTGTGAGAGTCACTTTTTTGTTGTTACCTCCAGTAGCAGTGCCCACCCCTGAGAGGCGCAAGGTGTGGCCTTCCAAGTCACCCCTGACCTCTCGCAGAAGCACCACCCTGTCCCCTGTCATGCTGCTGGGTGCCCCACGGCGTGACTGCCATGTCTGCCAGGTGCCCCAGTGTCACTCGTGTGAGCAGGGGCCAGTCCTCACCAGTCTCACTGGCTGGCATCCTGCCCTCCCCTCACAGGCTTGCTGGCAGGGAGCAGGCAGGATTGAGAATCACCACCTGTAATTAGCAAAGTTTGAGATTTGGCATGGAATTATTTGGTCAGCCATAGCAGTTCTATAGCTGAGCAGCAGAATGAGCTGTCAGTTACCTTTTTTCTAATAAGTAAGACTCCCAAGAGAAACAAGAGATGCATCCATGTTACCGTAGGCAAAAAAAAATCTATCATTTTTAACTGAAGCTTGCATGCAAAACATCTGCTAAATTTGCTTATTTCATTATGTTGTCTGCATTGTCACATCACAATTAGCATAGAAAGGTTGTAAATCACCAAATGTGCATTTTGGTTGCCCCTATTCTTAATTTTAGACACTGTCTCTGGGATGCGAGGTCATAATAAAAGTTCTGTCTATTTAATTGAGTAAACATATATCTCATGCTGATTAGCAGTAGCTGTTTTACAGTGCTTGTTTTTTTCATGCCCTAATTGCTAGTTTGCCCCCTTGTCTCTGCTTTCCTGCTGAAACTGTGCAGTATTCTGTAGGCAGCTTGAACTAAAACCAGAGTAAGGTACTGGAGGAGGAAAATGTAGTTTGCTGAACAGGAAAGAGAGGATAGTATTGAGATGTCAATAAAGTTCTATTTTTGGTTCTTAATTTCTTGGTAAGTTAATATTATGCACTTTTGATTTATTTTTCTGGCACTTTTGCAGTGTGTCTTATCAATCCATCCAAAACTGCCATTACTGCCTTAATAAAATATAGCAACTTTGCCTTACAAAAATAGAGCAACTTATAATACAGTCTTAGCTTTCTAGGAAGTAGGGTTTTGTAGGAATTACAGAGAGCTGTGTATTTTAGGCACAAAAGTAGAAAAAGTTTGTGTTACATTTTCTGATGCATTTTTCACATTTAGATGTAAGAACACAAAGTTTTATTTTTAAATGGAAGTGCTTTAATTAATAAACTTTCTTCCAACTTCTCCCTCTTCGGTCATGTCACGTGTGTGATCCCTGCATCAGGGAGTGGTTCTTTCCCAATGGATAGCCCTGTTCCTCGTAGCCATGGGATGCAAAGTACACTAGGTGTTAACTGCACTGAATGGGCATTATTAAACTAAGATGACATAGGCATGCAATCAGGACAGATCACTCAGTTGTAAATTTAAATGGCAAGGTTTGAGTAGCTATCAGGACAAATTCTAGCAGCTCTCAAGCTGTTTTTGCATGGAGTACTTCTTTCAATGACATCCATTTTGGGGGAAACACATCTATTTTTCTTTCTTTATACTTAGCCTTGGCAGTTCTCTTACTTTCTGTTCTTCTAAGTTTGTTTTCCCTGACATTTGGTGTGAAAACTTAAATTTATTTTTAAAATATGTCATTTTAAAAAAAGGTTGCCTGCTAAGTATTGCAGGTGAACTCTTCACTGGCATCCCAGTTAGGAAATATATTTGCATTTTGAATCCAGAATTCTTGCCATGATGTACAAGACATCTGGAACAATCTATGGCAGGAAACTGTTCTGTTTCTAGTTATAAACCATGTTGAATAGTATGTGGGGTTTTCTGCTTTTTCTTTACCCCCATATTTCAAGCTTTAACTGAAGTATAAAATTACGAGCCCTGTGGCTGCTTGATGAGCTGCCTTTCTGTGTCGGGCTTTTGTGATGTGGTGTTTCTGTCTCTCCACAGGGTCTTACAACACTCTTACCCAAGTGCCTGCTACCAGACATCCAGAGCTGTAGTGAAACCTTTAATGCATTTGATCACGTTTGGTTAGGCTTGGTTGGTCGCCCTTTCCTGATGGCTTAGAATACAGCATGCTGCTTGCAAAGCTTTTTATATTGTTTCATGAAACCCAGGGATAGGAGACATCATTAGGTCATTTAGTACAATGGGTTTATTTCAGACTCTTACAGGTGAAAATTAGTGCAAAATACTGATTCTCCCGTCTTGTCCTACTTGACTTGTACCAGTCGTGCACTTCAGCTTTGCACCTCCTTATTACTCAAGATACAGCACTGATCAGTAAACCTTGAGATGCCTTCTGTTCTTCATGGTTTGTTCAGATAATTAATTTTGCTATTGTATAGTTATATCCTAATTTCAGTATGAATTAGGTTTGGCTTTCAATTATTCGTTATCAGCATGTCTGTGCCTAAAAAAATCTTATTTATCTGCAGGTTTTCTTAACACAAAGCCTTTCTTTATCCCTTAATTTCTGTGGATCTTCTGTACTCAATTTAGTTTTGCAATGTATTTAGAAGTATTGGGCCCTGGGTTTGTATATAGTGTTCTAAAGTTTGTTGTCTTCTGATTATGAAATCATGTTTCTTCTGTGGTTATTACAGAATCATAGGTTACATTCGTTCCAATTGTTCTGATAGCTCATTTCAGATTGCTTGCCCACCATAACTGCAAGCCCTGATATCAAAGGTTCCTTGCCCGAGGTCCCTTCCAAGTGCAGATGTGGCATAAGGTCATTAACTATGTAATTTTCAAAAGCACTTCTGATTTGATTGGTCCCAGACTACCAGCAAGTCCATATTCCTACTTCTTCTTGTGCTTTCCTCTTCAATGTAAACCATTTGGAATAAATTTATAGCATCTAGCACTCTGCTGAAGGTTACTTTTCTTCCAAATAATTGATAAATATATTGGGTAATTGTGTTTAGTATTAATCTCTGCCAAAATGCTGCGTTGATATGGCTGCTCAGTAATGATTTGCTGACAGGTTCAGAGAAAATTAATTTATGCAATGCATGCTTTTTTGGTTGGTGTGGGTGTGAATGTTCTGATCACTTAATTGTTACCTCTGAAGCCTAATTATGGCAAACTATGTATCATCCATTTCGCTGATTGTTTTGGCAGGCCTGCTGAAATAATTTTGAACTTTCAGGCTTGTGTGTTTTTCCCAGTTGTTTCAACTAGGCTTGTATGACACCTCTCCCCACAAAACTTGCTTTAGACTTTATGTAAAATATTCTGCAAAAATGCAGTGCATGAGGCTCATTTGAGAGAGGCATGCATGCTTCATTATGTTTTTGTTTGAAGGCAAATTAATGCTCAAATATTGAAGCCTTGTTTCTAAACCTTTTGTATTTTGGGGGAATTGGAAGTTTTTGGAAGGGTAGATCTTCAGAAAAAAAGATGAAAGTCATCAAAAGCTGTAGCTTGTGAGAAGTTTTTTGTAGCTGGGGATGCATTCATCCTTGAGCATGTCTTTAGTCAGTTTGCTCAAAAATAAACTAGCTGGTATGTCCCAGTATAGAAGATGTATATGTCTCTGATTCTTGTTATATTCATATAATCCCATTGATGTTGAGTATTGAAATGTGTACCCTTTTTTAAGCATATGTGTGTTTGCCCCATATTTTCATTGATATTGAACGTAATTTGCTCCATTTTCTCAATAGACTGTCAAAACCTTAGTACAATTTTTTTTCCAGACTTCTGGGTTCTTTGTGTTCTGTCTGACTGTGTTACTGTACGTGTAAGTGAATTTTTCTCTTGCTTGTCATGTTTTCAACAAATTTTAATGCTACAAATGCTTTGGTTGTTTTTCATAATTACATAGGTAAGTGAACTGTGTTGAAAAAAGAGATCTCGCTGCAGTATCTTACTGATTTGCCCAAAAGATGTTTGCTGTCTACCTTTTTGTGGTGGTCATTTCATGCTTACTCTAATGCATGGGATATCAGGCAATTTGTCCCTTTGATTTTCAAGATATCACTGTCTTTTTTTGACTGTATTTTCTGTGAATTCTTTCTCATGCTTAGAGCTTAGAAGCCTTGCGGAGAGAGAGCTATAACTTTATATGTCTAAATTTCTTTGCAGAAGTTCAATGCTTAGTTTTGGTTTTATTTCTTCCTCTATGAAGCAGTTGTGCTTTTTTTTTGTGGAAAAATTCTCTGAGTTCTTTATGTTTAGATCAGCTAACGTGTAAAATCAATATGATTTTTTCTGAAAGTTTCAAAATGCAGGACCTCTGATACTTGTTATGGAAAAAACTTCACTGTTTTATTACATGGCACTTGGTCCATAAAGTCTAGCAGATTCCTTATCTGACAGTATCTTAATGCATTATATATCTTAAAGCAAATAACCATTAGCTAGATACTATTAATTCTGCCAGTGATAAAATTAATGTAGTAACAAGGTAGAAGAACTAATGAGCAAGTGTCTAATTACCTGCAAATAATTTATTAGACTTCAAAACTCAGATCATGGCACCATAAACTAGTAAAATGTAGAACCAGTGGAAGAATAGTATTGGAGGCCTTTAGAAACATAGAATTTTGTACTTTTGGGGAGTTAGCTAATTGTTATCTGTAATGTCTGGGTATTCCAGTGATAGGTGTGTTTATATGCTGTTCAAACATAGGGGATATAACTGCATCTCTCCTTTTTTAATTCTTAAGTTGTTAAATACACATTCAATTTTATTCTTCTGATAAAGAACTTAATAGTTCTAAAGGTGGAAAATACTTGTAGAAAATTAGGGGTTTTGCAGTAGGAATTCAGGAAATGAAAAAACAAAATTCCTTCTGCTAAAGACTAGAACTCTCTAAAAGTTATGAGTCATGTAAAATACTGATCAGTTGACTTTGGATTGGTAGATATCAAACAATTTCCATTATGCTTATGATCTTGAGTTCCATATGCACAAAAAACAAATTCCATTTGTTTTCTTAATTCTATTTAATAGACTAAAAAAGTTACTACACTGTAGTTTAGCAATTAAAGTACATTATCTTCCCAGAAAATAGTAATGAGAGTAAGCTTTTAGTTTACCCTGTTGAAGTCAGGCTCTTTTTTACCAAGATTGTTTTCTCTCCCCTGTGTTTAGTGTATGAGTGCCAGTAACTCTGGTTATAGTGAAGGTTTGCTGGATATTGGTGCCCACATGGGGCACTGTGGTCTGACTGGGTCTCCAGCAGATACTGAGCTCGCTGTCACAGAACTGAGAGGAACCTAGGAAATCTTTTCTGTATGTTTTTCCTGCATTTTAGTTAGGTTTGTATAACAATATTAAAACAATATTTGAGACTGGTGAAGAAAAATGTCTTTTTAAAATCTGTTCTTTTATAGTAGATGGCCTAAACCAGCACCATTAGAAAATGACACTAAATATTAAGGGAACACTTGTGTTTCAAAACTCTGAATCACAGCTGCAGTTGTCACTACTGTCAGCATGATCAAACACATCCTTACTTTAGGTTATGGTGGTGGGCAGCTGCCCCAGCTTCCTGGCTGTCTGTCAAGCCTTAGCAGATACAGGATTCAGCTGTCTAGGCATCATCTAGTATTTGGAAAACCTGATCCATATTCTCTTCAGCTCAAAGTGCCTGGTCAGGTCAGAAGTGTCTTTTAGGCTGCCAATTGAATTCCTGATAGGGAAAAGATAACATGAAGGAGGGAGGTTTTCTTCCTGAGTATCTCCTGTGGACTTCTGTTGTTTGGGGGAAATAATTCCAGTGGTCTGTTTTGCTTTCTTGATACTCACCTGAAAGAGCAGCAGTGCTTGGCTGCCTTAATTTGAGGCTTCATAGCATTAAACATAACTTCTGAAATTGCTCTGTCTAAAATACTTTAAAATATTACCATTAAACTGCTTTTATGTGCTTTCCTGTTCTAAAAAGTGGCTTTGAAAATTCTGAGGTGAAACTGTTCTTGGTAGGTTATTGGGAGCCCTATGTCAAAGGTGCTGTGACTTCAATTTTTTTTTTTTAATTCAATATGACAGTCATTGTGGTATCAAGAGGTATGCTGAATTCCTTCATCTTTTTGTATACACATGGGAGACTGTAGAGATAAGGTTTTTTTAATTCTGGTTGAGTGCTTGTTTGAGGTTGTACAGCCATCTTCTCTAGGTGTTCCTTTGATAGTCAGCAAACAGCAGGGTGTCTTATCAATGTTAGGTCTTCCTCTGTCACTTAACTGCCTGAAGAAAGCCTAGATACTGTCTTTGATACCTCATTTTAAAGTGGAGCACAGTGTCCTCTGGAAATAGTTGCAGAATTACTTCCAAAACTACAGCAAGAGCCTAGATGACCTATTTCAGGTGATGCTCTTCATTTTAAATTGTTGGTTAGAAGCAGTCAGGCTTTAACTATCTGCATATTTTAATGGGGAAAATTAATAAGCAGTAGCTGATGGGGTGCAAGATTCAGGAAAAGCCAGCTGTCATGGGGTGTCTCCACTGTTAAGTAATTCCAAGTGAACACACAGAGTGTGCTTGATTATTCTAAGGGATTGAAATAAGGTGGTGAAAATTGTCATTGAAATTAACTTCCTAAAATATTTTTGCTGGTATCAGTGTTTGCAATGAAGAGCTGATAAAGCTATTGTTACTTATCCAAACAAATCTTAACAGATTCTAGAAGATGTTATTCGTGGCAATTTTGGAGTAAAATGAGGTAATATTTAATATATCTGATTTGATTATAAAATTTACCTTTTAAAATTAAAAAAAAATTGTGTTTTCTTTACTAATGTCTGCATAGTGAGACAAATGTGGTATTACACTTTCGAATTTTCGCTTAATTTTGAGGAGTATCTGTCATTTCATTATATTTTCTACACATCCCTACAGAGGGATACTAAAAGAAATCCACATCCAAATTTTAGCTTAATATTTCATTTATTGAAATTTGACAGGTAAAGTTAAAGATTCTTTGTAAAAACAAGTCTCTGAACAATGTACAGTGAAAAGTTTAAAAGCTCGTTTGTCATCCTGTTAACTTTCAAGATCTGTGTGACTTTTCTGTTCATTTTGGACTTGGAACAGTTCTCCATCCCTTTGTTGCTTTCTTAAGTACTCAGTTCCTAGGGTTTGTCAAATCTGCAGAGTCTTTTCACTGTGCTGTTTCTGCACAAATACTATTAGGAAAAGAAATTCTGCTTCGGAGTCTGTAGGGAACGGTCCTCTGTCCTCTTTAGGAATTTTTTAGAGGTTTCATG
Source organism: Onychostruthus taczanowskii (assembly GCF_017590055.1). Taxonomy (NCBI): domain Eukaryota; kingdom Metazoa; phylum Chordata; class Aves; order Passeriformes; family Passeridae; genus Onychostruthus; species Onychostruthus taczanowskii. The sequence continues at coordinate 7,797,552 of NW_024500349.1, read as the reverse complement.
AAAATCAGATTTTTCTCCTCTTAAGAATTAGGGCATGATTGCAAAGGCAGATAAGCTGATCAGGCAAGTGTGGTTCTTCTTTTCCTAACCCACCAGCTTTAATGGATTTTTTTCCAAATGGATTTTTTTTCCGTTTGTTTGAGTATTAAGAGCAGTTTTCTACTTGCTTAGTAAATTGAAGTAGTTTGAGTGATTGTGTGATTGTAGAAACAATAGGAGAGAGAGGAGCACAAAGATACGCAGTGGAGAATGAAAAGGTGGAGTCAAGTGTAGAACTTCCTTCTTGATTGCAGTGGAGTATTAGATCAGCTCTTTCAGTTTAGGAACATTTAGTCGTTGTGAATACAGCATATTTTGAAAACAAGAGGAAAAGCCAGAAGAGTGCTACTGGGCACACCTGAGGTTTCTGGATGCTTTCTGAGTGTTCAAGAGTCTTTCTGCTCTTCATCTTGTTTTTTCTAAAGTTCTGTCAATTGTCCATTTTAAATCTTACTTTTGAGATCATCTTATACAGTGGAGGCATTTTTAGATGCTGAGGTTTAGGTTATTGTGATTCTTTCTTCCTTTCTTTCCCATGAGTTTGCTACTCTCATTTAATACCATCTGAAGGGCAGAAATAGCAGAAAACAGTAATCAGTGTTAGAAATGAGGTCCAACATCTAAATCTTCCTAAATGTGTAAGTGCTAGAACAGAGCTATTTGTGGTTGGAGAAATCTGACCATAGAGAAGCCATCTCTTGGCTCAGAAGCTTCTGCTTAGCATAGCTGACCATAAAGTAGTACAGATTTGTCTAAAATTCACCTTTCTGCCATTGCCAATTTGTCTGAAGCTGGCTGGGCTTCAGAATCTTTTAACAGCTCCTGTGCTTTTGCCTGTACTAATCTTCTTTGCCAAGTGGTGTAGCAGTAACAAGAGCTAACTCATCTGGCCCTTTCTGGCATAGTTCAGATGGAAGAGGGGCTAAGTGGGTGCATTGCTATTTACTTCTAATAAAAATAAAATTATTATGCAAAATTCTGATTCTCTTTTTAACAAATAAATTAAAGGCACTTCCTCAGTAGAAATTTTAAGATAGGATTAAGAGATGGGGAGCTAAACCTGCTTCTGAATTATGCATGCCTGCAGTACTAGTAGCATTACTTTTTCTTCTGTTTTACTTTTGTATAGAAGAGAAGAAGCCTAAAGTCAAGAAACCAAAATTGGAATTCCCTGTATACACAGCCCTGGAATCAAGTGTGTATATACCATCTTATGATCATGGAGCTTCAATTGAAGAGATTGAGGAGCAGATGGATGATTGGTTGGGAGGCAGGAACAGAACCCAGAAAAAGAAGGTAGGTTCAAAATCTTTCATGTTGTTATATATTTTAAATGTTGATTCATTTACTTGCCTCTCAGGAAAACAAATATTGTATGTATATTACCACAATATTCATATACCGTTAAAGTGTAGGGACATATTAATTGTCTGACAGAGATATAACAGAAAGAATTATATTAATGTTCAGTGTAATTTGTGTAATGATACTGGAAATGTTGTTATAATAAGATGTCGTTGATTAAGCCACATGAAAGCTCTCTATGGTTTCTCATATAAATACTATTCTTGTTCACTATAAATTAGTAGAACATAATGCTGTCAAGTTGCATGAGGCTTGGTTCTTTCTCTTAATTGCAGTTAATAACATTTTGCTAGCAAATATAAATTTTTCTCTGTTAAAAGAAAAGCAAAGGGAAAAGAGGGAACCTTTGTAGTATGCAGATATATTGTCTTGTGATTGCAGAACCGATTACATACTTTGTGCATTTTATCTGATGGATGGAACAGTTCTAACAATTCAGTTTACGCCTATTGTTAAGGTTCTTTCTACTCAGAGATAAGGGTTCCTAGTGGCAGTTAGTATAATTGTGTTCTGGTAAATTTTATGAATCATACTAGCTTGAAAATGTATAATCTTCGTGTTGGAACTGAGAATAAACATTGTAAATTAGTCCGCTGTCTTGAAAATCTGCCTTCCTTGGAAAACAGGTGAGAAGGGTATGTTCGAAGCAAAGCTGGGTTGGTTGCATGCTTGATCATCTAGATCCCCAAACTCATCTTCCCCTCTGACAGAAACTGAGGCTGTCTTTGATTTTTCCATGAAAATGCAGAAATTTAATAAGACTGGGCCTATTCCATCTATAAATTTAAACCTCCTAACAAAATATATAGAAGTTGTCTTCAGAGACGGTGCTAGGAGAACTGGTTGTAGGTCCTTCCAGATGTCTTCAACGGAACTGACTTGGTTTTCTGCACTTTCATCTGGATGTTCAGTATTGCATCTTATTGCTTTGATAAATTAGTGTATTTTAAAAATAATTCTGTTACAAAAAGGGTTAACATTTTAGGGACAACCAGGCAGTGTGTAGGTATGCTGTCTAGGTAAAGTGTTTGACCTGAACAGACTGTGATGAGTTCTGCTTCCTTTGCTTGACAGCTAATATGTTACCACAATACAACATGAACATTTAATACAGTTGTGGAGGAAAACAGATTTATGAACTGCAAAAAGAAATGGAGAATGTATGTCACTGGCTCCAGAAGCCTATAGGAGCCATTTGTATCTAACAGGAGAAGGGCTGTGTCATATGATTTGTAATAAGCTCACTGGGAAAATGATTGTACCAGAAGTGAATTGTTCCTAACTGTCACTTGACACATTTTCCATTTTAGAAATACATATTGTTCATCACATCATGGATGTGAACTGGGTCAGCATCCCTTTTCGGCCTCTAGCATGGACGTGAAACCAAGTGGTGTGTAACGTCCATCTCTCAGTTCTGCTTGCTTTAGGAAAAAGTTACTCTGTCATAAATCATTTTGCTATCAGATCTTTTCTTGGGATTGTCATTCTTCACTTATAAGGAAGCCTATTAGCTTCTTTTTTCCTTTGTCTTCTGTGGTACCTCAGGGTTGTGGACTATGTACCAGACAACATCAAAGTAGCTTGATAAAGTAGTACATTGCTTTGTCATCCTTCCAGGAGTAAGAAGTGGAGTTGTTTTCCCTGCTAATTGGCATCCCAAGTATAGACAATTACAGTAATTTAATGTTGCTCATCAACTGCTCTGCACTGTTGATATTTGTACTTTAGAGGTGCCTATAATCCAAGAACTAGTGTTTTGGAAATGCTGTATGGTGCAAAGTGCCTAATTTGATAGAAAGATTAGATTATGTTTAGTTCTTAGGTTGATTTATTCTTTTTGAATACTCTGAGTTCTTTTTTTCCTTATGATTTTTTCTTTTTTATTACTGCTTCCATAAGATTTAAGTATTGAAGTAGATAAAGAATAGGCTGTAGAGAAGAGCTTCCTTCTTAGCTTCTACCAAGGGAAGGAGAAAGAGGAATGTTTTCCCTTTTTTTTTATAAGGTTACGTAGCTGGATGAAGACATGCTTATAGCATTGTAAAGTTATTCTTCTGCCCAAATTTCAGAATACACTGAGTGTATGTCCATAAGGAGCTAGTCTTGCCATGTTGTTACTCTTTAGTTAGAACTGAAAATTAAATTAAATAATAAAAGAAAGAAAGCTATTGGGAGATGGATAATATCAGTATTGCAGAAAAGAGAGATAATTTTTCTGTATTTCTGTGTAGCAGTGATCCATCCACCTTTAGTAACTTTTTTGTATAGTTTTAATTTTACTTTAAAAAAATACTTAACAGAAAGACTAGGTGAAAAGTAAAAATAAATTTAGAAAATCATATTTATGAGGGAAGATGAAATAATTGGAATTTTAGATCACAGAAAAGGGGGGCAATGTGGAAATAATGGGATACAATGCTTTTCCAGTCCATTCCAGTTTTGTTTTAGGTAAAATTACAATAATTTATTATGACTTACTGCCTTGCATAAATTCAGAGAGAAAGAAATACTCAATTTGCTTTGCAGCCAGGATGCTTAAATTCAGATTTGGGAACACATGTAGATGGAGGCACATACCAAGAGCATGTTACCTATGTCATTTATGAAACCTTTCCATCTATCCTCTTCTTGAACTCGATCTATTGGAAATGGAGCTGACTCAGTTGTATTTGAGAGCATGGAAATGCAGTAATGGGACTCTAGAGAGGGTTTTTTTTTTTTTTTTGCTATATAGGAAATCATATACTTACCTAGGACTAAATTGCATATTCATACAGTGCTGCCTATACTATTCATGCAAACTGCATATGACTAAGAACCTGGGAGGAATTGCTAAAACCTTCTTCTCATGCTGATCAACAAAGCTCTTCAAAGCAAAACAAGCAAAGAAAGTTTATTTCTAAGATTCTTCGTGTTTTGTCACTGAATGTTGGTGCTCTGTTTCTGAAAAGGAGATCTGCAGATCTGACAGGTTGTTGAGATCTTAATTTATTTAGCTCTGATTTTTTTTTTTTTCCTGTATCTTACTAAAAGGTGACAGGAAAACTTGTTCTATGTATGCTTATTAGTAATTAAGGGAAATTTAGAGGGAATGGACGTCCTTTGAGATGTAGTGTTTTGTAGCCTGAATATGTTGTTAAGCTACTAGTTAATAACCATTTAACCCTTTATTTCCCTGTTGAGCAGCCTATTATGTGGAGCTGGAAGAAAGAAAAGGAACTTCTTAGAGGACATATTTTGTTACATCTGATCTTGTTCAGTCATTTCTGTAAATATTCATGCAAGAATATATGTCTTCACTGTTTTTGGAATCATGCTATTGATTAATCATTTCTCTCAGTGGGATTTCCCTCATACTTTGTTCTGATTTGATTTTATGTGATGTGTAACACATGTTGTTTTCATGAGAGTTCATTACTTATGTGAAGAATATTGTTGTTGCATGAAAATCTTGGCCCTTAAGAAATCATTGGGAGATTTATCATTGCCTTCAGTGGGACCAGGATTATAATTCCTTTTGGTTTACAAATTCCTCATTGTCTCCACTGGAATCTGCATTTCATATCATTATTTCACTCATTCATCTATGAAGATAGAGTTCCAAGTTCTGTCTCAATGACTGGTGAATACTTTTGACCTTTTGATATTTGCTTGCTCTGTAAAGAGGAGATAAAGGTGGAAAAAGACAGTGCCTGATCCCTTCCAGCTGGACCAGATGTATGGATAGAAAGTGATGTTTCTCATTATTTTTGTTTTTCATGTTATCTGCCACACTTCTTGGCATTTGGGTGTTTTCGATATTGGAGGAGGACCTCGCTTGATTTTAGTAAAGCAGGAGTAGTAAAAACTTTTTGTGCACAGAGCATACATCTCTTGCATGTGATAAACTGTTAATCTTTAAATTAAGATGATTAAAAGTACTTTGAAATAAAAGTATACATAAGCATACTTTTATTAAGTATACTTTTGTATAATATATAAGTATACTTTTATACATAAGCATTGTTTTTACACAGGTTATTGTAGATGCTGGAAACATGGTAGTTACCATTTTTTCTTAATTATTGAACTGTAGACTGTGATCATTCTGGTGCTGAGCTCCTTTCTGGTTAAAATGCATTTTGTGCTTTTGTTTTTCTCAGCCTGGGCCATCAAAGCACTGTGTTTCAGATATAGGATATTGATAACTGAGTGAGCTTTTTAATCATGAAGATTTTATTTGAAAGCTGGCTGTGGAACAGTGATGTAACTTTAAATGTACAGAAGAGATCTCTCTGCTTTCTAACATTAAAAGGCAAAATGCTATACTAATACTAAATTACTATTTTGTTAGCTTAAAATATATAAATTTGACTATTAAGTCTTAGTCATTTTATAACCTTGTACATTTTGTGATTTCCAACTAGCCTGCCACCTGCTCTCTGCTGCCTTGGATCTTCCCACATCTGTCCTGCTTTGAAATTTGAGTATGCTTTTTCATTAGTAGCATATAATGTGGTTCTTGTTCTAATCAGATGTCATATGATAGATTACCTGAATACAGTTTCCAGGCTTTTAAAAAATGTTAATTTCTTAAGCAGGCAGTTTGTATTTTAGCAGGATTAAGGTGCTGTGTAAACCAGATGTTTTAATAAATTGGTGTTTGTAGGGAAGGGTTGTTCTGTTCTGGTGTGCAGCCTGAGGTCATCTAGTTTTGAAATAATTTATATTCTCTTTCTAAGCAGTGAAGCAAATCTGCTGCTTGAAAAGTGTGTCTGGGTTCTAATGCTCTTTTATTCTTGGGACAGGTACAAATAAGCAGCTAACAGTCTGAGATTCCTCACAGTGTGAGGTACTGGGCCTTAATCCTGACTCAGAAGGATGGCTGTAGGTCCAGAAAGTAAATCTCTCTGTGTTCCCAGTGAATTTAAGGCTTTGTATTGTGACTGCCAGCAACCATACACGTTAGTGTCAGTTATGAAGCTATTCACTGGAGTAGTCTAAGTCCATAATACATTTTAACCTGAGCTCCAAATTCTCATCAAATGGTGATGACTTTGAGTTGCTATTGATCTGGGCCATATTGAATTTAGTAACCCTGAGGTGAAAATCTCAGTATTCTATTACCAAGCTCTTAAAAATGTAGTATTACTGAAATAATGCTTCATTTAAAAAAAAATTAAATCTGCATTAGAGTGTTACTGAACGTGTTAAGAGTTCAGACTTTTCCTGGGGTTGTTTATGCTTAGTGTCACTGCAAAAATTGCAGACTCAGCCTGAGCAGAATATTGGGGTTTGCATGTTAAAAAAAAAAAAACTTTACAGTTTATGTTACATAGGATACTCCTGCAGTTGGCATATTTACATTAGTGTTATTACTATTAATGCAAAATTACACACATGCTTTTAAAAATAATTGTTTAAACCTACCTGTTTTCTTTGGTTCCCCATATTTACATTAGTGTTATTACTATTAATGCAAAATTACACACATGCTTTTAAAAATAATTGTTTAAATCTACCTGATTCTTTGGTTCCTGTCCAAGGTCAGTGGACAGGTATGGAATAATGTATTTTTCTTCTGTGCAACAAAATTCTAGTGATGAAATATTGATAAGTTACAATGATAAAATCATTTAGGTTTGGAAAGACCTTTCAAGATCATCAAGTCCATCTCAGCACGACCATGTTCACCACTAAGCCACATCTGTGAGTCTTTAGAGACTTTCAAGACCAGTGATTACACTGCTTCCCTGGGTAGTCTGTTCCAATACATGACCACTGTTTTAGTGAAGAAATTTTTCCTAGTATCCAATCTAAAACTCCTCTGGTGCAATTTGAGGCCATTTTCTCTTTTCCTAGTGCTTGTTATCTCATCTACCCTGAGCTTCCTTTCCTCCAAGCTAAACATCCCCAGCTCCCTCAGCTTCTCCTCATCAGACTTGTGCACCAGACCCTTCCCCAGCTCCATTACCCTTCTCTGGACTCTCTCCAGCACCTCAATGTCCTTTTGGAATTGAGGGGTCCAGAACTGAATGTTGTCCTGCATGTGTGATGGCACGCAAGAGGATCCGCTCCATGACCTTCCCTAGCACATAGGGAGTGTGTGGAGAAGGCATCCTTTTGTTACACTTTATGTTGGTGATGTAGAGAACAGGATATACCAATAAACAGCTTGACGCCTTGGTTATTCGAAATTGTTTATGTAATTACATATTAGTGATTCTATTTCTCTTTCTTTTCTTCTTTGGTAGCCACCAACTCAGCCCAATGAACAGAAGAAAACCAGAAAGATTTTTTTCAAGCACTATAACTGACAGCCAGGTTTTTGTTTGTTTTCTGGGTAATCTGTTTCTTTATGTGACTGTTGAACCAGAGCGCTGTATTTCTAGGAAATTAGTATATTTAGCATATTTCTATCCAGTTGGTGTAGTTTTTATTTTGTTTAGACACAGTAAATTTATTTACTTTTATGTACTCCTTGAGTCATCTTTCCTTAAATGCAGACAATAACCTTCTTTTCAGGCTTCTAACTTGAGTATTTAAGCCTCTATGTACTTTACTTTGGACTTGAGTAGCTTTAAGGAGAGAATAAGTGTGATTCTAAAAAATACAATTTTTAATTACTGAGTTTTCCCTGGAGAGGATGACCCATATATTTAAATCTAGAATAAGGCTGTCTGATTTTGAGCAGTGAATATCAAATCATTAGGGTCAGGAATCTAATTTAATCTGCAGTATTAAACATGCAAGGCTTTTCAGTCCTTAGGTTTTCTTAAGGAAGAATAAAATGATAGGATGATGATATATTCTTTAACTAGCATCTCAAGTTGGTTATGTCAGTGTTATACATCAAAGAACAAATTGTATTTGTAAACACGTAATGAAGTAATTAATTTCTCCTAGCATTGGATTCAGAGAAAATAATTTTTATGACTGAGACAAATGCCTCAAGTAGTAAGTATTAAAGCAAGAGTTACAGTGTTTTGCCTGAAATAGGTCATGAATATGTAAAGGCTGTGAATAAACACAAACTGAATAGCTGCTATGTAAGTATGTGTAATTCATTTATTTTCTTTTTTTACCTTTCTCTCTTTTGACCTTTAGTTAGGTTCAGTTAACAAAGCATAGGAAACTTTATTTCTTTATTTATTCATGTATTTATAGAAAGTAATGGTTTGTTGTTAGAATATAGATAATTCAATAATATCCTGCTTTCAAATATACCATGCTCAGGCTAGCTAGAACTGCAGGCAAGAAAGTCATGCTGTGAACATTTAAAGATAATATTAAAATTTATCTAAATTATATTGAAAAATTATTTTATGTGACAGAAAAAAGAAGGGGGTTTGGACATGGTATGTTTCACAGCACAACCAAAATTCAGTCTAGATTGCAAAGGAAACAAAGAGCCAAAATATATATTTCCCTAAGGACATTTCCTAAAGATAGTAACAATGTGTTATATAAACACTTATGCACTAGTTAAAAACATAAATCAGCCATGCATATGTGTTGAATTAAGGCCATACAGTTGACATTTGCTTGATATTTCCTGATTTTGATTGAGTTTTTAAACTTCCCTTCTAATTAAATATAGTAGCATGGGTTCTTGTCTTGTACAGACAAGAAGAGTAATACACTGATTTCAACACCCTGCTATAGATGTTGTGGTGTCAGATTTTAGCTTTCAGTAGTTTTCCAACTGAATCTATGTTCCAGAAGAAGTGATTGATGTGACTTGCTGCCATAATTCAATCTGACTAGTTTCACACATGTACTTTCTGTATGTTGTCCTCAGTTTTTTGAGTCTGTCAGTTGAAAACTACCAAAGAGCTCCAGTCAGTTGTGCAAAGTACTAACCTGTGGGGGAAAACACACAGCATTTTTAAAATGCAACCCTGTTTGTGCACTGGCAGTACTATAATTTCAGTTCAGGCACCTGCCTAGGTCCAGGCTAGGGCTGTATAACTTTTTACATTGACTTTTTTAGCTCTGGTTGGACTTGTTAATCTACCTCATGTCTCGAGTCCTGTTGCACTTCTGAGATTGACATAGTAGTTATCTATCACAGAAAAACATGATAATTGACAGGAGAGAAACCTCATTCCTGTGAGGAAAAACTGGAAATTGATCTTGCCCAGTCAATCCTTGAAGATCTGACTTTAGTCATTGTCCGTGTCTCTTCTGTCCTGAAGGTCATATCCATTTTACATACATTTGCAAGAAATTGTGCAGTGGTTTTGTAATTAATAGTTTTTGTTGCACCAGTTTTATTTTCCTCTCAGCCTGGGAGAGATGTAGAAAAACATCTGATGGGATTGCTCTGATTTAGCCCAGTTGGAGTCAAGGGGTGCTGGACATCCTAGTTTCCTAGGTAGAGTTCCCTCACTCACTTCCCAAAACAAAGTCACTCCTATCTCAACTACAAAAGCAAGAGTAAAGAAGCAGAAGGGAGTAACTGCACATATCAGGGGTAGGACCTGGAAGAAGATGTGAAAGCTGGTTAATCACTGTGACCTTGCCCCATTTGCCTGCCCATCCAAGAGAAAGGAGAGAATAAATCAACAATCCTTGTATCATCACAATTTTGGCAACAAATGAGAGGCAAGGATGTTAAATATCCCTGAAATGGGATTTTCACAGGTTCCACAACTTAGGGATCAGAAAGAATTTGCAATTTATAGCACTGACTTCTGTAGTTCAATTCACTGCTGCTCTTTTTGGCTTTTTAACATGAATTTGAAAAGTGCAAACTGTTGCAAAATACTTACTTTTCTTCGTATGATTTTAGCTATCTTTAAGTTGGAGAAGGAAGTTAGCTTCAAATAAATCCAGTTTTAATTTATAAGTGTAAATCCATAGTGATGTTTCTATATCATATTTTCCAGACAAACCAATTGAACACTGGTTAGATTCAGCATCTTACCTTCTTTCACAGTATATAGTGCTGCTGCTTTCCTTTCCTTTTCTTCCTGGGGCCATGACTATAGTGAGGTTTGGTCAGATTTATTTATAGAAGTTACCCAGAAACTATAATCTATGGTAAACTCCAATCACTAAAAATAAACTGAACAGTGGGAGAGGTGTTTGGCTTTTGTTGTCATTGTAAAGATAAATATGTAATCCTGCCTTGCTAAGGAGCAATTTAATGCTTCTGACATAAACTTTTTGTCACTTCAGAATTTTCAGAGAATCTCAATCCAGTTAATTAGCCGTTTTCTGTATGGGTTTTGTCAGGCAGGATGCAGTCTTGAAAAGATCACCTTTAGTCTTCAAACTCTCAGCACACTTGAGCATGCATGCAATTGCATTCCATTTAAAGGACTAGGAGTTGTGTTCATAACCATTCTTATAAAATGCTGCTCAATAATATATTACTTACCCAAAACTGCAAAAGAGGAGAGCACTCTTCAAGTTGGTACAGTATGAGAAATGGTACACTGTAGTGAGGTTAGTTTATTATATTGGTGGGATTTTCTACGATTTCCAAAATGCATATTTTTTTTTAATACAGTGACTTAAGATGCAAATTGTGAAGGAGTGGATGTTCTTGCATCATTTGCAATTGAGTACATTGGAAACCTTGTGTTTTTTTGCAGTCCCCAGACTTTCAAAAAATAAGCATGCATTTACAGTGTGCATTTACCTGATGTGTTGTATAGCATCAGGTTTTTTTACACAAACCTCTTTTAGGGAACGTCAGCATTCTGACCACCCAAAGTTGTCCTAGTGGTCTTCTTTTTAAACATAAAGTAAACTGTGTGCTTGGGTTTGGTTTTTTTTAAGAAACATACAAACATGAACATGGAATACATAACACTTCCATTTTTACTATTTACTCAGTGATATTTGTAATTCACACTGGAAATCTGGTTTGGAATAGGTCTAGAAAGAAAATATATCAGTAGAGGATCTACGTTTGTAACTTGTACTCTATGAGTGCGTTTCAGGTTTTTATAATGATACTGATCTCAATGATTGGATATATACCAGTACTGCAATATATCGCTGCCTTGGACTTTTTTTCCTATTGTCCTTGGTTGGAAAACTTGCCTGGTATGAGAAAGTGAGTTCAGGAACAATGAGACTGATGTTAATGGTACATTTTCAAGTGGCCACAAATTATAGGAAGGAAGATCTATGCGTATGAAAAAAAGGGCTAGCTTTGATTTTTAATTAGCCCAAACTTTGTGGTTATATTTGGGAATTTGATAGGCAGGTTCACTGTTTATATGTTTTAACTAGTTTTACTAGTATTTCCCTTATTCTCAATTACATGTATTTCATGACAATTAACAATTTTGAATTTTGGGAGGTTTTTGGCAGTGCTCTGTTTGAGTTTGTTACCACGTATCTTTGGATATCTTGTCCCTTTGTAGAAGGGTGCTGAATTTTTCCTTTGGGATTTAGCATACTGGTAGACCTGAGTCATATAGTACTGGATTCCACAGTAAGTCTACACACTTTGGGGATGCAAAGTACCTCCTGCATTTAAATTACAAATTAAGAGATCAGAATATTCAGGCTAGTTTAGGGCATTAGAGCAAGATAGCACTGCTAGTAAAAGAATTTAGTTGCATTTTATGTGAAAGGAAGAACATTATTTAGACATTATCTGTGGTGGTGAAATACTTCAGAGGGAGACAGTTAAAACTATATTTGAAGGAAGTCAAGGGACACAAAAAGCCCCCTGATTTTGGATAAGCTATTTAAGATGAATAAAGGTAGGAGAAATATGTTGCCAGCAGCAGAACAATGTAAAAATACCAGAAAACCAAACAAATCCAAATGTTATTGTGATAAGACCTTTATCTTATGATAAATTGTGCCAGGAAGCCTGAGAGAAAAGCTGGACAAAGGATAGAAGAGGGAGAAGAGCACCACACTGCAGAGAAGTCAGCAGGATTAGCTGTGTAATAGTTTCTTGTTCATTATGACACCATCTCAGGACAGTTTAGTGTATTGAATGGTTTTTAAATACCATATGTTAATGTTTTCAGAATGCCCATAACATGCCATATTGTACTGAAGTTGATAAAAGAAGAGTATACAGCCTGATGCTGTAAAATATTTGACACTTTTGTGAGTCAAATAATAACCTTGCAAGTAAAAACACTCCTTAAAAGTAAGGACTAATCATATGCTTTAATGTACGTGCATGCCCTTGGGCTTGTCTTCTCCAGTGAATTTAGCATGGCTAAAGATTTTTAATGTGTCAAGTAATTATGAAATAAGTTGCCACATGCAATCTGTTGAGACTTATTACCCTATGCACTTATTGAAGTTTATGAAATTTACAAAATTCTCCTGAAGAATTCATTGACCTATGTACTATAGAAGATTTTCAATTTCATGTTTTCCATCGAATGGAAATACTTTTCAAACTGAATTTAGGAATCCAAATAGAGTGGTGTTTGAGAGAGAATGAAATGAAAAACATTCATTCTCTTTCTTTTAGAATTTGTCTCCACATTAATGTATCACAGGCCAAACCTAACTACCTATTCAACCTATATTTTATTTGATCTACATGCCTGAGTGTCCTACAATCAAATTTACTGAAGAGCTTCTCACTTTTTTCTGCATTAAAACAATTGCCTTGAAGCAGCTAACAATTAAAAAATAAATGAGTTAACACTTTCTGCTAAGTGCTACCATTTAAGTTGTAATATGCAATTAAAAACTACATTTTAATTTCTGTTCAATTACATTGACTTAAATAGTAATTTTAGTGTTATACTTATGAACCATTTAATTGTGACATTTTTCCTCTGGCATGCGTGATGCAAAAGTAGATTTGATTTTGAAAATGTGGCAAGAAGTAACCTTTTCCCCCTCATGCTTTGCTGTAATGACAAAAAGAAAAAGACAGAATTACCTAGGCATTTTGTAAATATGATGGAACAATTTAATTTCAAAAGCCATAAAAATATGTTGGAATTCAAATTACTTTTCATGTTTTTAAAACTATCTATTTAATAGAAGGAATACTCAGATTGCTGTTTTGTAATACAGATTGGTATTTGAAACATCCATGCATGTACTTGGTCATGTTAACAGCTATAGGTTAGAGAAAGCTTTGTGTTAAGTACAAAGCCAGGTAGAATCTGAAGTGTGAAAAATTACATTGTAGAGCAGTGGCCTTTTTCAGGTGTGTATTGCTAGAGACAGATGCTTTATTTCTTTGGCTTTAGCTCCTTCTTTTTAAAAAGAAATATGTTTGTGAGTTGATGCACTTCGAACAGCTAGTTAACACATCTTTATGTTAATGCCAGAGAGAATTTGCTGTGGAACAAGGTCCTTTCCAGAATGGATTAAGATTTTCTTTCCCCTCTGAACCCTCTAGGTCCTTTTAGCATGCTGAAAATCATATTGAAGCATTTTTCTAATGTCCAGAATAAACTTCAGGTAAATAATAAGCCAAGTGCTCATGTCCCTCTTCTGTGATGTGTTATTCTGTTCTGTTCAGGTTACTGGCTGTAGGGGTGTGAATGTAATCAGAAAACTCTGATTAAGCAAAACAAAACCTAAAAAGATGTTTTATTTTCTCAGGTGAGATTCTGTGTCTCTGGAAGGACCTTATTTCATCCATTTGGTAGTATCTTCTGTGGTTTTGATCTCTGAATAACAGTGGAAGTTTTTAGTGACCCATCTACCAGTAAACCTGTTTCTATATCACTTGCAGTTGATGAGTCCAGTTTATGAATAAATTGAAAGTATCATGCACTTTATTTAATGCAATCCCAATTATATTACCAGATTCATAAAGTTCTTAAGATATGCTGGTCTTTGCAAAGAACCAGAATTTTAGAGTACATTTTTTCTGGTGTTCAATCCTGTTTCATGAAAAATTGTATCTTAGGACTGAAATGAACCTGAAGACATGTAGTTGTATTTCCTTCTGTTACAAGTCCAGGGCTATTGCCATGAACCTCAGTTAGATGCTGTGGTGAGGACACAGCAGCTTCACTACCAAGAAGGGCTCTTAATATAATTTAAAGAGACTGTTGCTGGAGAGGATATCACAGAACAGTGCTGTGTGTTTGGAATCCTATTTCCCAATTTAGGGTTCTCAGAAACACTCCAAACTATGTGCTGCTACTTGGTCACTCCCTCTCTCCTGTGCTGGGCTGCAGAGGAGAGTTGGAGGCACAAAAAATAAAAAGATCACGAGTTGAGATAGGAAACAGCAATGAGAAAGAACAGCAACAGCAGTAATGACAGTTTACAGGAAAAGGTGAACGATTCACATGTCATTGCTCAAATCCCACAGAAACCCCTGACAATACCTGACCTCTGCCCTGTCACCCATAAGGGAGCCCTTCTCCAGTCCCCAGAAGATGACATGAGGTGGTATGGAACAACCTGCGTGTCCTAACCGTGCTTCCTTCTGGCTACTGCAAAAACTAACCCTGTTCTGGCCAGATCCAGAACAGTCTTTCAGTTCCAGTCCCAACCTCATAACTTAGTGTCTTGAAACAGCGGTGTCATCATGACTGGTGGATCTGCTTAAGAAAGGAGAAAGAATACAATGTAAGACAACTGTGTAGAATTTTAAGAAGTATAACTTTGAAAAACATTTTATTTTTCTTAACAGTGTCCTAATTGATAAATAACTTGCAGCTTCACCCAAATGCCACTGTTGTAAGGGCTTTGTGGCTCAGGATACAAGAGTGGTTGCAAATGTGAGTGTCTTTCTGAACGTGAGGAATGCTCTCTTATTGTGAGAGTGGCAGACCACTGGCATAGGTAGCCCAGAGAGGTTGTGGAGTCTCCCTCCTTGGAGACAGGTATTAAAAAACTGTCTGGTCGTGCTCCATTGTAGCTGGCTCTAGTGAACCTGCTTGAGCCAAATGTTGGACCAGATGACCTCCAGAGGTGCCTTGCAACCACAGCTACTTTGCAGTTCTGTACTGTATTAAGTGATGTGTATTTACTCCTGGACTTTAATCCTAGTCTCACTCAAACAATTCCAGGGTGATGTCAGTTTTAATTGACTTTAAGAAAGCATTCTGAGAGAAACATCTTATTCATCAGATAAAAGTGATGTCTTGTATCTTCCTGATCAAGTAAAACTGAAATAGAAGTGATTCTTCTAAACATCTCTAGTTGAAGAAAACCAGGGGTAGAAAATTCATTAGTTCATTTAGGCTTCTGATACTATTTGAGGACTGTGTAAGGAGTAATTGTTCTCTAACTTTAAATGAAGACATTTATGGTCTAGCAACTTCTTTTTTGGTTGTGTGTCCTTTTCATATGTGCTCATTTTGTCTGTGTTTTATAGAATTGTAATTTTTATCTGTAATTTCTTTGAACTTTTGTGATCATGAAAGGGCTTCAGCATTTAAGTGAAGTCAACCAGTATGTTCTGCCACTTGAAAGGGGTGAAAATAACATTTTTAGGATGTAGACATCCCTGGAAGATTTTCCTTTTCTATAAGGTAGTAAAAAAAAAAAAAGAAAAAAAAGTCAATAATTTTTTTTTTTTAAGTATCACCTAAATCACTGAGGGAGTAATTTTTTATTAAACTTATTAGTTGGTATAGGAGATTCAACCAGTTTGTTAGATTATCTCAATAAATAATAATTTTTTTACATTTATTTCTTACGGAGATCGTTTTACTTAAAGTAAAGGAGAGTTTTACTTAAAATCTGGTATTTGTGCTGTTGCAACTAACAGCAGCAATTGTAGGTGCTGTAGTTTTAAGGGGATATCACCAAAACCTTCTTCCCCAGAACTTCTTCTAGATACAAACCATTTATTTTGGTACTTCATAATTCTTCAGTGGGCGTACTGAGGCTGCCTGCCAGGTCCTTACCCAGCCACTCTTTCACTCCTTATTCTCGACACAACTGGCTGAGAAAATAAGATGAAAAAGCTCATGGGTTGAGGTAAAGAGAGATCAAGTAATCCATTGGTGGCACAGACAAAACAGACTTGACTTGGGAAAGATGTAATTTACTGCCAGGTAAAACACAGTTGGATTGTGGGAAATCAAGACAAAACCTAGAACACCTGTCTCCCACTCCCCTTGAAGTCAAAGGCTCAACTTTGCTCCTTTCCCAATTCTTCTCCCTGCTCCCAGTGGCCCAGAGGGTTGGGGTAGGGAGCATTTGGTCAGGCTGTAACAGTTCCTCTCTGTCACTCCTTCCTTCTCACACTTTTTCCTGCTCCAGTGGGTCCTCCATAGGCTGCAGCATGGTGTATTCCACAGGTGTATTTGCCCATTCCTGAATACAGTGCCACCAAATGTTCCCAGAGATGCCACCAGCTTGGCTCATAGGCTCAGCTGTGTCCTGCAGTGGGGCTGCAGTGCCCAACACAGGGCAGCCCCTCACCTCCTTTCAGAGAAGATGCCTTGACCATCAAAATTCTGCCCACAGCCAGCTGATAAAAAAGTCTCTCTTTTTCTGTCATATTTCTAAAGATTTTTGTAATTAAATTCTAAGTGTTTTCATTCTTTTACATCCCCTGTTTTTACAAGGTGATGTAGCTTTAACCAGATTACTTCATATCAATGACTAGGCATTAACAAGTCATTTTTTGAGCACTTTCAGCTCTATTGACAAGAAAGTATTTTTATTAAAGTAATATAAAATTGTTTTTGAGGTATTCTTGTTCTGCCAAACCTAAGAATTACTGCTTAGCTGTGCCTTCCTCTACAGATTATTGATGAAGAACTGGAGCATTTTTAAAGTCAGTATTAAAAACTCCTCTTGGCTCTGAGTTCTTGAAGTAGGAATAAATAATGAGTAGGAAAGGGGAAGGAAAATCAGCTCTGAATGAGTTTTTGTCATTTAGAGATTTACATTTAAAAAGGTGTAAAATAGATATAAAGAAAATCTAGGAATTACTGAAGGGTTGGAAATGGTATCTACTGATACTTGGAGAGGGACCTTTATGGGAGAAAGTATTTGTTATTAAGGGTTTGCTTGGTGTGGGAGGAAGGCAGAGAAAGGCCAGTGGCTAGAAGTGAAAGGCAAAGATGTTGGAATGAATGTAGAATAATAGCACTCATCTTGTGAGTGTACAGCACATCTTGTGCTTCTTTTTCAAGTCTGTTTGCCACCTTTTCTGTAAGATGACTGATTAATACTGTTTTTCAAGTATCTGCAACTTTCTGAATATAGTCATAAATTTTAAAAATGTAATTCTCCTCCTCCTCCCCTGATTTTTGTCTGTCTTTTTGAAAACAAATTCTTCAGTCTTAATGTATGGCTTATTCCAAATCTAGGAATATCCTGGCAGCACCAAATAATACTGCTGAAGGTGGTGGGGGAGAATCTCTTATTCATTACAGCTTCCTGCTGAGGTTAAGATACATGTGGATATATATATATCTATATATATATATATATATCTATATATATATATATATATATATCGAGAGAGAGCGAGAGAGACAATTCTTAGGAATGAGAGCTGAATAGTAATTACTTTTTGACCTGCATTAGATGTGAAGTGTACTTATGAATAAGTACTTTAGTTGTTGTTTTTTCTGAATAGGTGGCAACCCATTTTATTTTCCCAAAAATATATGGGATGTGTTGTATTGGCATTATATGTTTATGGACATACTTGCATTTTGGTTTGTAATATGCTTAAACTCTCAGAGTTGAATTTGGATTTTGGTTTTTTGGATGTGGGGATTAGTTTTTTTTGTTTTGTTTGTTTCGGTGCTTACAGATCATCTATTGACGTGCAGTTAGGATGGGTTAACATATAGCTTGAAGGTAAAACAAAATTGTTGAATTTTTGAATAATTAATATAGTAGCCAGAGGAAGAATCACAAATATAACCATTTTACTGGGATTAAGTTATTCTTGTCTCAGACTAAAAAGTGAAGATAGCTGCTTTGGGGGGTCAGTTTGGTGAGGAGCTTCAAAAAGGGAAAGGTTTATGCAAATCCAGATTAAGGTAAGCCCAAGAAAAAAAATTACTACTTTTTTTTTTTTTTCCCCAAGAAATAGAGAAAGGAATGCTATCGAGGATTTAGATGAAATACTGGATGACCAAAATATAAAGCAGTTTCTAGAAGATGCTAGGGCCAAAAGTCCTTTTCACCCATTTTTATTACAAGAAAGTTCTAGAGACTTTTGACATCATGTATTGAAGACAAGTGGGAAGGGAATGTTTTAGATTGAAGTGTTCATCTGAGGATGATAAATAACAAATTGCTTGGAACAATGGTCTTCACCATCCGCTGACCTGAAAATAACTCTAATATCAAATCCATTTAATACTGCTGTTAATATTTTAGCAATTACTTAAATGAGCCTTGAAATGAAAGATAGAAATAGGATACCAATTTTTGAGCTTGCTTGAGGATTCTGGGAAGTACAGACTGGTTAGCATGAATTCCATACTGGGTAATTTTTTGAAGTTATGAAATGAATGGTACTATTCGTAGTGCCAATTTAAAAACAATAGTAAGAAGTCAGTGTGAATTTAAAGAAAAGTTATGCCTTACTATTAGAGCTTTACAATGCACTTGGATTTTATAAAGGTTTTGACAGGTTCTGTCAGCAAGACTTCTTATAGTTACAAAGTAATGTTAAGATGGAAAGGAAAATCTTTAGAGTAATGCTTGTCAAGAACAGGAAACAGATACATTTTTGTTATTGCCAAGTGTCACTAGAGGAGTTTCATATAAATCTGCAAGGATCTGTTCAGTGCTGGAAATTATCTATAGTGCAGTGAATTGCAAGGGATAACAGAGTTATTCAGGGCACCACTAATGGAAATGTCTGTGAAATCCTCATGCTCAAACAGGCAAGGTCTAAAAAAAATCTCTCCAAGGGGTACTATCTTTTCCTATGGACTCCCTTCAGCTGTGGGTTTAGAAAGTGAATGGCTTCCTGGTAGTGGGGGTTTTGGTGGGTTTCATTATTTAATGTGGGTTTTTTTTCCTTCTTCCTCCTATATTATATCTGAAGCTGTAGAGCACAGCAGAAATATATGGGACAGAGAAATTAAAAGGCAGCAGGGTATGGTAAGAAGTGAGAAACTGAATGTGTAGAAAGCCAGCTTATCGTGTTGGTTTAGAGCAGATATGGGATGTCAAGAGTGGACAACTTCATCATTGGCTTTTTAAGCAAAATGGATTCAACTTCATGCTTAGGAAATCACTAATCCATGTCGGGGACAGCTGTGAGGAAGGAAAGAATCTCTGTCCTCAAACATTTGTTTCTGCATGTGGTAGAAGACCTGAGACTGAGGCAGATGAAACTTGGTGCTTCTGTTCTGAAGTTCTCGCTCTTCTCTAAGAGATCTTGTCTACTTATGTATATTGTTTAATATTTTAATGCCAAAGGCATTGCTGTTTGAGGAATGGTATTAACAAAAAATGGTTATGATTAGGTTATTATTTTGACAACTTTATAAGAAAAGACAGTTACTTATATCTTTGTTTACATGTAGTTGCTTTGAAAAAAATCTGAAATTAATGTTCTTTTAAACCTCTGTAATATATTGTTTAAGATTAAATTATTTAAGTTACTGGGACCAGAGGATGTGCAACACAGAGTTCAAAGAAAATTTAAGGATTAAATAATTCAAGTAACTGTTTATATTCGTGGGTGCCTAGGGACTGAAATGGCAAAGGTGTCATTCTGCATGTTTATTAGGTTGTCAGTGGAATTCAGGGACATTTACAGGCCTGTACTTTCAACAACTCTTTAGAGAAAACTAACAAAAAACTGATACAAAGAGAAGAATTCGTGAGCATCAGGTAAATATGACCTGCAGGGAGTCCTGAACATTGCTTCTATAATGGGAAGTCCTGCCTTAAACCCTTTGTGCTTCATAGAAAAATTAACAAATATGCGGGGAGGTGATCTAATTGATAGTCTCTGTTTGATTTTCCAGAAGGATTTAACAAGGCTTGTAGGTTTCTAAGGAAAGAAAATAGTCATGGAATAAGAGAAATTAATTAATTTACCAGGCAAATAATTAATTAAAAGGTGGGAAATGGAGGGTAGAAATAAATACCTCTTTCAATAGGGCAAGGTTAGCAGTGCAGTTTGGCTGAATTTCTGCTAGGAATTTTGCTGTTAAATGTATTCATATGGTGAAGATGGTAATATGGTAAAAAGATGATTCTTGAGGTGAGAAAGTTTATCAATGGTAGTATTGTGTGGAACAGTGAACATGAGAGCAAACACTGAAGAACTGCAGAGTGATCTTAGGAGTTTGACTGCTTGGGCAACAAAGCAGCAGAAAAGTTTCCCAGCATATAAATACAAAGTGATGCAAAGATAGATGCAGTGGATGACTTCTAAATTTCATGCACAAGATGATGAGCTCTGAGCTGACCTTGATCCTTGAGGAGTTATCAGTGCTGGCTTCATTGAGAATGTCAGCTCAGGACCATGCCAAAACCAATGCAAATTTTTATAAATTATTAAGAAAATAATAGAGAGCAAAACAGAAGAATCCTTATTCCACTGTTAATTTATGATTAATCCTGCTCTGTGCAGTTTGGTACCTCATTTCAAAGAGGTTGGTTACAATGGAATTGCAGGTGGTTTAGAAAAAGGCATCCTGGAAAGTATTATGTGTAACATGGCTTTACAGCTGAGTAGATCAGAACTCTCTAGCCAGAAAGAGAAGACTTACAGAGGAATACTCTTGAGGGGTATTTTGAACAAATTTGTAAGTGACATGGAAGTCAGTAGATGCAGACTATTTGGAGGTGACTCTCTGAAAGCCAAGAGCCAGATGTCATCGAAGCTAGTGGGAGCCAGGTTCAAACACAAAATAAGCTGAGTTCTTGTTTAGTGAGTAGCAGATATGTGCAGCTCCTCACGAACATGATGTTGCAAATCCTGAAAGTTTAGATAGTTTCACGGGAAACTGGAAAAACCCGAAAAACAGATTAATTGAAATAAATCTAAATAGATAAAATATATCAGGCTAGAGAAATTGCTTGAGATGAAAATAATTGGAGTTGGGAGAATATTCGGGGGATGGTAGGTAACCTGTATGCTTGTCTTCATCCAACTCCTGTTTGTGCATATGGTCACTGTTTTTTCAGAGCAGGGTGGGACTGAAAAGAATGAATGATAAGCATAATCTTTCTTGTTATCACAAAGTTTTCTGCTGCTGCACTCCCTGAGCACAAATGATGTGCTTACTGACCTGCTCTGACCATTGCTCTGAAACAGCATAGCTGTCTTTGTTTTTGTTGGCTCACCTAATAAAAACAGTACTAGTGAGAGCTGGATGTGAGTAAGAGCTTTAAAGGAGCAAAGGGTTATATATGAACATGTGGCTTTGAATATGATGAGTTCAGATTATTAATACCCTCTAGCTGATCTTGAGAGCTTCACAACAGATCTTTAGAACTGAAGCAAGACCCTTTGTGTTCAGCAACAGCAAAATCACAATGCCAAATGTGTATTAGACTAAATGAAACAAGACTGACTTCAGACTTCTTGTAGGTCAAGCAAGAAATTGTAACAATGTAGAAGATTATTGTAATAAAAATAAGACATTATGAGCAAAAAATTAAATCGGAAAACTTTCACATTCTGTTCCTTAGTTACTGGACCAAAACACCACCATCTTGTAGGTTAAATGTTTTCTGATTTGCAGAATTGTCCACAGTTTTACTTGGACCCTTGGTCTAAAAATGTTTGTACAGGTATTTTTAAACAGATGCTGCCGCATGCTTTATTTGCAAGATCATGGACTAGATGTGCTCCAAATCAGTGAATCACCAAAATTAAATGAAGTGTAGCACAAAGTTCTAAATAGATTGAAACATTATACAAAATAAATAAAATATATAAATACATATATATAAAATATATAAATACATATACAAAATACAACAGTGATTTTAATTATACAGTGTGTGTGTATATGTATATACACATATACATGTAATTATACAGAATATACAGTATATTGATGACAGGAAGAAATTATATAAAGCAAAAGTTTAATCCAGAAAAATAAAATTATTTCAATGTCAAGGTACTGTAAATTACTCTGCAAGTTTCCTTAAAAACTCTCAAATACCAACCACTTTCCCATTTTATCAATAAAAACATATATAGTTTTATACTTATTAACAGGATTGAATGAGTCAGACTTATCTTGACAAGAAATGCTTTGTTGTCTAAAAACTTGCTTTTAATGTAATTGAAAATAGTGTTGCTCATATTTTAAAAAATCCTCATAGTGTAAAGCTGTCTTGCTGAAAGAGGTGGGATGGAATTGCCAAGTGCAGATGCCCATGTAAGAGTGATGCTGAACAATAAACCGCATTCATATTTCTTTTCTATAGAAAGTGCATGGCGCTTTGGGTGAACTAATCCCTCAATATTGCCAGCTATGTACAATAAATCATGCTTAAGGATTATTATTTATGGGAATGCTATGAATTTTTTGTATCTACACTTGTAGCTTATTTTAAAGACTTTAGACCATAACTCTGTACTTTTAATTTTGTATTCAGTATGGGGAATTAATCCCAGAATGGGGCTTTTTGGATGCAAAATCTGAATGCTTGTGTAGTAACAACAGCTGTCCCCTCACCATGTGGTGTCTTCCATTGCTTTACTGTAGAGATGAAATTTGGCCCAGTGTTTCAGTAATATTGGACACACATGGTTTTAGGTGACAAAGCAGTATGTTTATGCATTCATTTGACTCTTGCAGTTACAGTTGGCTACAGATTAGAACAGGGAGAATACATTCACACCATGACCACCCTCGTAGCTGCTTGTAGTACTTGGATCACAGTAGGCGCTGTTGCATCTAAAGACACAATTAACTGTTGCTGAGGAATTGCAAATTCACAAAAGCTCCTTTACAGCTTTTGCTGTTGAGAGTGGATTTTCGGGGGGGAGGGGGGAGAAAAAAAACCCAACAAAACTTTTTCAGAGATTTTCCAAATTTATAAATGTTTTAGATCTTCACATTCTAAAATTATTGTCAGCTTGAAATAAGATTAAGAAGTTGCTATTTTAATGTAACTAATGAATTTGTGTGCCCTGAATTAGCTGTGTAATTACAGATTTGCAGAATGATTGTAGTTTTGTCCATTATTTAGCAAGATAACCTCAAGAGTTCTGTCATATTTACAAGTGGTTAGTAAAACTGAGCACAAATCAAAGCTTACAAAATAGTCTGAAAATAAAACTTAGCAGAAAGCTTCCGACATCTGTATATACAACTGAAAAGATCATCTTGATTTCCATGTGTAATTGCTTAGATATGCTTTGGATATGGTAAGAGAGACTAGCTGTGAATGTAACTGTGAATCTATTATAAATACCCCACAAACAAACAAACCACCAAGTTTGAGTACAAATTAAATAGAAAATTACAGTAAAGCACATATTAACCCTAATTTTGAGGTATGAAATCTGATTTTTAAACAAAAGGCTTTTTACCAGAACTCTTTACAAGAATTCATTATTTAAGTTACAGTGATAAAAATTTTTATAAGTAGAACATTCAGCACTGGAAATCTTTCTTTACAAAAATCCCTGAGAAATATTTTAATTTGAACTATCTATATGGAGTATAATGTAATAAAAGTATATAGTATATTAACATGTTTAAACCAGTAAAAGTAATAAGGCTATTTTGCAATATGGAGATTTTTCTAGGTATGTAATTTCCTCTGTAGGCTAGGGTGTAATTGTATAATGCAAGCAATGTATGTGTGAGATCTCTCACATACACACACGTTACTTAAGCGTCTTGTGTTTGAATCATCAGAGATAATTCATTTTATTCTTGTATTAAAAACTATGAATGTTTGAGGCTTTCAGCATTGAATAAAGGACTACATGGATCCAAACCAGGACGATTGATAAAATCCTTGCTACTATTGGCTATTATTTACTGTCTTTTAAGTGGCAGGTTGTATTTATGCCAATTTATCTGCTTCAGGGAACACTCTTGATAGCAGAACAAAGTGAATAAAAGTAGTTTGCTTTGCAAATGAATGCAAATGGTGAAGCCTTTCGGGAAGCCCTTTAACGGGAGCAATGCACTTTGATTATGAGTGAAGCTGCCATTTGGACATGGTGAAAAGAGCACGCTTGAACCATTGATTGGGGGAGACAGTAAAAAGTCAGGAAGGGCCCCGTTAAGCTTGCAGTGCAGCGGGCGGATGTCAGTGTGGTTAGAGCACAGTGGGAGAATGACAGGCAGGATTAGTGTCAGGGAGAAGCTTTGCTGTAGTTGTGGAGATGGTCCCTGGGGTCACTCACCTCTGACTGTTGTTCTGTGCTGATGGCTCTGTAATGCAAACCGCTTGATATGTGCCTGTTCAATATCGGAAATGGTGATTAGAAGAGGTATGTCATAAAGAATTCCTTTAAAATAAATAAAATGGCAAACTACTGATGCTAACAAAGATTTGGCTCTGCAGTCTTTGCCAAAGATGCTGCAAACGTCAGAGACGGTTACTGCATTTTGCCTTCTGAGGCAAACACGATTTCATGCCTTAAACTGCTCTAATTGTGTGTTCCTTGCTTTGTTCACTTTTATTTGGCCGTTGTGAAGACAGTCATTGTTAACAGCTCGGCATGTAGTTAGAGTAAAACATTTTTATATCTTTTGGTTATTGAGCAGGGGAAGCATCCGGTCTGGTTTTGTGGCATAACTGCATTTTAGGGAAGGGGGAGGGGTGTTGTTTAATCATCTTGATGGAATATTAAAGTCAAGAGATTTCATTCCTGGTTCATGCTAGAGTGCTAAAACACAGGATGGTAACAGTGACAAGAAGCTGACTGTTCTGTTTCATTTAGAGGCTTTTTTAATGTGTCATAATGTCATAATGGAGATATTATCTGTATCTTTGCTGAAAAAATATTAGATAGGCAATTAAGTAAATGTTTAAAATGTTGTGTCTTAAACTGTGATTTAATCATGGCATCATTTAGGTTGGGAAAGGCCATTCAGATCATTGACTCTCACCATTAATCCAGCTCTATGAAGCCCACCAAGTGTCACATCCACACGTGGTCTTCTAAATACTTCCAGGGATGGCAATTCCACCACTTCCCTTGGCAGCCTGTTACAATGCTCAAAAACCATTTTGGTGAAAAAACTTTTCCTAATATGTAATCTACAGCTCCCCTGGCACAACTTGAGGCCATTTCCTCTTGTCCTAGATCTTATTACCTGGGAAGGAGTCCTCACCCACAGCTTCCTATCTCAGGTAGTTGTAGAGAGCACTAAGGTCTCTTCACCTCCTTTTCTCCAGGCTAAACATCCCCAGCTCCCTCAGCTTCTCCTCATCAGACTTGTGCTCCAGACTTTTCACTAGCTCCATTTCCTTTCTCTGGAGGAGAATCAGCTGGAGAATCAGTACCTCAATGTCTTTCTTGTAGTGAGAGGCACAGAACTGAGCCTAGAATTCAAGGTGTGGCGTCACCAGTGCTGAGTGAGGATGATCAGGGTTATGGTCTGCAAGAGGATCCGCTCCATGACCTTCCCAGGCACCAAGGTCAGACTGATAGACTTACAGTTCCCTGGATCTTCCTTCTAACTCCTCTTCTTGATGGGTATTACATTTGGAGTGAACTGAGACCTCCCCAGTCAGCTGACTTTGCTGTTAAATGTCTGAAAGGGACTCATTGAGCACTTCATTCAGCTCCCTCAGTTCCTGTGGTTGGATCCCATCCAGCCCCATGGACTTGTTTGTGTCAGGTCACTGACCATTTTTTCTTGGATTATGGGGGTTTCACTGTGCTCTGTCTTCCAGCCCAGGGACTGGGTACATGGAGACCAATGGATCTTTCCCTTAAAGGCTGAGGCAAAGGGGAGGTATGAAGTACCTCAGCCTTTTCCCCATCCTGTGTCATTGTTTCTACCTGCATCTAGTAAAAGATGGAGATTCTCCTTAGCTCTCCTTTTGTTGCTCATGGATTTGCAGAAACATTTTTTGTTGTCTTTTACACTAGTAGTCCAATTAAGTTCTTATTGGACTTGGGCCCGCCTAGTTTTTGCATAACCCCATAAATAAAAGTATTGTTGAATATTATCTTTACTGCATTTTGTAGTGTTGTGTTGTATATTTTGTATTAAAGGTAATAGAAATTAAATGCCTTAGTCTACATAATAGACAAAGTGCAAATTTTGAGTGTTCAGGATTTTTACTGTTGGTCTTTTGCTTTTATCCACTTTCAGCAACAAGACACAGAAAAGATACCTAGATATTTTTTTTCTTTTTGCATTATTAGATTAATTTGTTTAAAGATTTTTTTTTTGTCCGTATATTACCTTGCTAATAAATGTCCAATATTCCAGTGTAATGAATGTTTTACAAATGTTTTACAGGCACCTGAATGGACAGAGGAGGACCTGAGCCAGCTGACAAGAAGTATGGTTAAGTTCCCAGGGGGGACCCCCGGTCGATGGGAAAAGATTGCTCACGAATTGGGTCGATCAGTGGCAGATGTGAGTGCACTCAGATTTGCATTGTGTAGAGGATGACAAACCAGAACAAGACAGGCAGTGTAGAAGGCAGATATGGGGGCTGACATTGTCTTTTGAGAGAAGCTACAATCCTTTTAGGACCTGGAAGTGAACCATTAACTAACTATGCAAGAAGCAGATGTCAGCCAGTATCTCCTTCCACAATTAACAGCTGTAACTGATCAGCTGGATGGGGGATTCTGGTGCTTACAAACTTCAGCTACTGTAACCCAATAACTGAAAAACAATGAACTGCAGGTTTTGTAGCAACCTCCTTTCACTGCAAGTGAATGTTTGTGTGACTTGGTTAAAGATTACATCTCTGTTTCAAGCCAGTCCATAAAAAATGCATATGAGCTAATGGTGTTTTTACAGGTAGTTTCTATTAATTAAGCAGAAATATCTTCACAAATTTTAAAACTATGTAATGTGCATTATACTATTTCAGTGCCTTTTTCAGTGTTATAGCATACTTTCAAATTATATTTTTAAACTAACATCTTTGTTAATTCATATTTTATAGTATATACCAGATACCAAAGCTTGTACTTACTTTTTTTAAGTGTTATGATCTTAAAACCCTTAGGGGCTAGGCTGTAAAAGACTTCTCCTTTTCAACCAATAGATCACTAGAACATGTTGTAATGTCTACTGAGGACCATTTGAAAGCCCTTTCAGTTGACCTTATTTTATAGTCTCTGTAGGGGTTAATGAGAATAACATTTAAATCTGTTCATGTACATTTTGAGATTAGATGTTCTTTATTTATCATATTTCAGGAATTATCTTAAATAATGGAAAACAAAGCCACTGACTGCAGTGAAATATAATAACCCTCTGGGAGATTTGTGTACTTCTTAAAATTTTTTTTCATTGTTGATATAATCACAAAAAGATATTTTGAGAACTTACTTTTAAAGTTTTCATGCACCTATACTGTTCTGATACATATACTAAAAAAATAAGTCTTTTGCACTATTCTAATTTTAGAACAATACATTATTTGCAAAATAGTGTATGCAAACAAGAAGTTACCCGCCTGGTAATCAAATGAAATTAGGGTTTTTAAGGTTTATTGTGTTCATACTTGAAGTATTCATACTACTGAACTGACTAAACTGAATAATACTAAACTTTAATAATAATAATAATAATAAACTTAATAATAATACTGAAATTTATTAAAAATATACTACATTTTACTGATCTTAACAGCAAAAATATTACACATATGTTGGTAGCATACAGTGTTCATGGCAAAGAGCTTTTGAGATTGGTTTGGAAAATTTGATTATGTTGATACGGATAGTATGGACATGTGGAATGGTTCTACATACATCCATCACAAAACTAGCACTATCCTCAGATTGCCTTTTGCACCCACTGGCTGCTTTATTCCTTGACTTGGGTGTATTAGGAATCCTTTGCATAATGTATTTGGCCCAATATTGTACTTGCACACATCCAGTACTGGAAGGAAAAAACCAAAGCTCACTTGTTTCTTCCATTAGATGAGAGGTCCTGAGCAACTTGCTGTTTTGTTTCAGTGAGTAGAAAAGAGAAATTAAAGATGTGATTGTTCTAAGAGCTGTAATTTTCTTGTATGTAAAAAGGAATTTCCAGGAGTTTTATGTGTGGAGAAAGGTCTGAATGTAATCCTTTTTACTTCTAGTAATCTCATGTAATTGTTCTCCACGCAAGTTTTTACTTCTCTAAAAATTTTCAACTACTGCTAATGCTAGGTCTCGTTCCTGACACAAACTAATTAAGAGTTTCTGCTACTTTTATCATTGCACTACACAGAAGTGCAGCAATTAGGTGTTACAAGGAAACAGAAACAAGTATTTTACAAAATGAATGTTTTAAACAAAAGCTTCCTGGGAACTTCTTTGGGTCTCAGATTATTACTGCATCAGTACTAGAAATGTTGAAACTGGAAACTACTTCAGATATATCCATTCAGTAAGATTTCAGTATTCAGTAAGATGTACAACTTATCCTGTATATTTCTTGAAGATAACATAGAATCTAAATTTACAGCAAGGATTCTTATTTTGTTTGGGCATCACCAGAATTAGATAAGAAATGTTATGGTAAAGCTGCAGGAGAAACTTGTGGGTTGTTAACTTTGTGTGCAGTAAAAAAGGTGTTTGCATGTGCAGGCAGCATTTGCTGCCCAAACAGCTGTTCCCTGTGTCTGCAGGGAGCAGGGCAAGGAGATAAGTTCTGGTGTACAAGGTGCTGCTTTGAAGCAGCTTGTGTAGCAGAGGTTGGGGATGCCTTGCTTACAGCTGGTTTAACAGGAGTCAAGCCAGAGGAGGTTTGAAGTATGTATTATCTAGCAAATGTACTATGTCTTGAAAAAGAAAAACATTCAAGGATGAATTTGAATTTGGTTTTCCAACATTTTCTAGTAAAGGAAATACTTTGTAAGAACTTGAGATTAGTGTCTGCTTCTTTCTTCTCCTGCAAAGCATCAAGAGCAGTAAGGCTTGGTTTTCCTTTCACAGTTAGAGAATTATGGTAGAAAGGACCTGATAAGGTACAGTGTGCTTGCTTCTGAGTGATTTTATGCATTCAGACCTTATTTAATAGTAGATTAGCTAAATAGGTATTCATAAAAATAGCTCACAGTAATCCAGTCCAAAATGGTCTCCATTGTTGCTTCTGTCTCAAAGCTTTCTTCCTCAGAAAAAAAAAAGTTAGAAAAAAATCTCAAAACTTTTTAAAGAATAAACTGAAACCATTCATATATATCAGAGCATCAGTGAAATTCACTCCCTCTAATCACCCCAAAGAAATTGTGTCTTAAATTTTTTCTTTTTTTTAAAAAGAAATAAATTCCTACTACATCCAACTGTGCTTCCACTTGAAATTTTTAGGCAGTGTGAAGCAGTGACTTGAGGAGAGTGTTCCTGGCTTTTGAACTTCAGAGCTTCATAGTGTTGTTTTAACTTACTGCATCCTTAGTTTGTGTCTAGTGTTCAGTATCGCACTTAAACATGTGGTTGATAGAAACAGCCCAGGTGAGAATAATCAGTTCCTAAAATGCTACCTACAAGGAAAGTTTGTGAAAGAATTCATGTTGTTGAACTAAAAAAAAAAAAAATTAGCTGAAAATGTAAGTATTCAACTACATAAAAAGAAATCATAATGTCCATTGTATTAGTCTTACAGGGCAAGAAGTGTTTGCCTCAAATTTAATCAGAGGCTGCAGAGTTAGACACTGAAGGACACAGAATTACAGTGGAGATGACGAAGCAATGGAATAAGCTGCTGTGGAGTCTCTGTATTTGTGGGCCTTTAAGAACAGGTTACACAAACATCTGCAAGAAACAACATCAATACAGTGGTTCTACCTGAGGGTAGGTCCTTCTCTTCATATGGCCTGTGATTACACTAGCAGGTACAAGCTATCTGGGAGGAAAAGGGGAGGAAAAAACCCTTCCCTACAGTTGTAAGCACATGTGAATTCCCTTCTGAAAATGTAGAATTAAAGCCAGATAGTCACCATAGTTGGTCAGTAATCAATGCATATACCTCAGCTTGACTTCCTAAATTCAGTAATTCCTAATAGTGTTACTTTGGTGTTTTTCTTGTCTACTACTATTCAAGTTGGTGTTTCGTAGCTATTTCACTTATTAATTGTTATTTCCCAAAGCACAGCCCAAACAAGGATTACTGTAAGGCCCATTAATATGGGTATGTCTGCCAGATTCCCTGTCCAAACAAATACATCCACCTGGTGTGACGCAGGCTGCTGGGAAAGTGCCAGCCAAACTCCAGCAATAAACAGCTACAGCCGTGCTGTGGTGCCCCTGAGCTCATTCAGCTCTACTGTTTCTGTCTGTGCTGCCTCATGTCATACCAGCAGAAATATCTTTGCAGCATATTCCTGTGCTTTTCACCTCGGAGCAAGGGTAGTGTGGTACAGATACACTGGAGGAAGGGTTTCTACTTTCACTTCTGGCGTGGTAAATGTTTATCTTGTCTCTTTTTGGGAAGACATCTTTTAACAGCCAATGAATGATCGACCCAAAATAGATGAGGTTAAGTTGGCTCACTTTATCAGTATGTTTAATTATTTAAATTATTTAAATTGCTAATTGTCGCTTCAGTATGTGCGTATAGGGAATTTAGCAATCTTTTCCTATAAAGATGGTTTTCAGCTGGCTTAGTATAATGAAATCTTATTGCTTTCACAACTGAAAGCTTCTGCAGCTTTTTAAGTCATTTTTATTGCAATTGGCTGTTATTGTAAATTAGGTTTTCAAGTATTTTGATTATGAAAGGGAAATGGAGTTCAGTTAACTCTCATCAGGATTCCTGCCTGCTGACCTGGTTACCTGTACCACTGCTCTCTGTCATCCTCCAAACATCTGTTCTTTGACCCATTTTCCTTGCTGAATTTGTTGCTCCAGGGTTACTTCTCATTCCTGTCTGCCAATACTTAAGGAAGTAATTGACCTTTTAAAACAAAATAAAAAAGTTATGTTTGAATTTCCTAAGCACTGTGAACACTCTACGACATGGTATAAATAATGAATGGAGTTGCAATACTATTATTTCTGCAAAAATGATATTGTTTGATTTGACAAATGCTAAGCCTTATGAAGATTTATAGTAATGATTGTCAGCTTTTGCTGAACTCAAAAATTGAGGAAAAGCATTTAGATGTGAAATTATAGAAGTATATTGTACTTGACAATACCAACCTTTATAGATAAAAAGTTTTAAAAAAAATATTTGCTGAAAGGCATAAATTAATTTCAGTAACTACAAAGGACGTTCAAACTGTAAAAATAATAGAGGAAGTAAAAGCTGTCTGGCATGCCAAACAGACTTTAATGTGATTATTAGGTACAGGTTTTTTAAATTAAAGGCAAAGAGATCTCAGATTTCATACTTGTGAAGTAATATCATTCACTTGTCTTACAGGATTTAAACTGATTCTGTTTGCTCCTGCAGTCACTAATCTCATGCATTTGTGTTGCAAAAACAGACTGATTGGGATTTGCTGCTTGTATAGAAGAACACTGAGGGAGACAGCAAAACAATAGCCAGGTGGCAGACATTCTGAATTACCATGAAACCTGAAAGCATAAGGTTTGGAGGGGTGGGTGCATCTTTGGTGATATCTCTTGTATGCCCAAGCAACAATTTCAGCCTGTAAGTCTGACTGTGTGAGTTCATACTCATTACATTTCATATGCCATTGTAAAATAGATTTCTTATTTTTGACAAATGCAAGCTCATTACTTTGTCAACAAGAAAACATCTCTATGAGAAATGGTCCATATGTAAAAGCTCATGAATTTATTAGGTCTTTTGCTTCTGGAGATTAACTG
This sequence comes from Onychostruthus taczanowskii, assembly GCF_017590055.1. Lineage (NCBI taxonomy): Eukaryota > Metazoa > Chordata > Aves > Passeriformes > Passeridae > Onychostruthus > Onychostruthus taczanowskii. The sequence goes on along the minus strand of NW_024500349.1, from coordinate 7,765,370 downwards.
TTTTCCTAAGACTGTTTTATATTTCATTTTGTGTACTGTGTCTGCTTTAACTCAGTTATAGTGCAATCCAGTTGTGGATATTCTGAAACACTCACCCTTTAGCAGTTTGCATATATTTATGTAATCAATAGTTCTCCCAGTTGCTTATTGAAGTATAAAAACCTAGATCAAGGTCCAGGAGAGGTTATGAATATCTAAGATGGGGTTTAGATAATATATATAGGTCATGTAGACTCTTCAGTCTGAGAGTGAAGTCTTCAAAACACCTGTCTAATCCCACAGACACACCAGAGTGATTCTGTTGATACTCGGAGGGAGGAAAAGGTGGTTGCTGTTCACAGCACTCTCACTGTACAGTTTCATTCTGTGAACTCCTACAGTTTTCCCTGCCATTTTTATAAGATTGAGCAGAACAATGCCCCTTATAAACAAAATGGATTTTTGTCTCACAAAGCATGACCAAAGCATTCTTTTCACTTAAAGGAAAAGTTGTTTGTTTGTTTTTTACAGAAGGCAGTGGGACAGCAGTATTTGGTCCACGTAGATGGCTTGTGAAGGGGTTAAGCCAGTGATGTTGCAACTTTTTATAGAGTGGCATAAATTAATGTAATGTCTCACAAAGCTTACGGTGAGCTGGGTTTGAATTTCATTGTAGAATTCAAAATTCTGACTGTCAAGAAAGGTAATGCATTTTGCATCATCAGTAACAAAATAAGATGTCCAAGCAGTTGTTGCAGTGGGCATTTGAGTCAAACTCCTCCCCTGCATGAGTGCCCCTAGGATAGAGCTAAAGACTCTCTCATGGGTTTTAACTGACAAAAAACAAGCACAGTATGAAGTCTCCAGCATAATCACAAGTCTAATTGCAAAGTTCTTCCTCTTGTGTCCTGAAAAAAGGAGCAATTCTTTTGCTGCTTTAAATTCACTGTTTGGGGACTTAAACTGGAGAAAGTTCTACTGATCCTAAGTCCTAAATGTGCTGATTTAGGCCAAATTTGCCTTTTTTGCAGACCACATCTTAAACTGCCTCATAATAAAACTTATGGTTGTTTTGGGGATTTCTGTTGCTGTGGCAAAGTTCAGAATCACACATGGCTTCAAAGTCCATAATCATAATAAATTGTATTGTTGCTGGCTGCAACTGGTGGTTCTAAGCAAATTCAGTTAAGTTCATAACTTAAGTTCATGTTTTGTTGTTCTTTCAAGAATGTTGTCCTTAAAATACTAATTTTCTGTGTTAGTATCAAATTTAACCTACACAGTGGCTAGAGATTAGTTGCATTACCAACTTTTGGGAAAATTTGTAACACTCTACTAAGCTAACTCTTACAAGCAGTGCCAAAACAAAGGTATGTCTGATTTGAAATACTTATTTCAAGTGGTCTTGTAAGTTGCAAATGAGGGTACTTGGAAAATGAAGAAAGATTTGGCTCAATGTATCAGGATTTGAAGTTTCCACAATCTGGTAAAACTGAAAGACCATTTTAGAAGCTCTTTTAATGTCTAAAAGGGAAGTCAGTGTATAAAGCAACAAATTTTGAGTCACATGGAAATAAAAGAATGGGTCATTACTGTTGTCTAACTTATGTCAAACAGTGCTTGATACAGTTGTGGCTAATATGAAAAAAGCTGTTTAGGTCTAGACTGGAAGAAAATTCAGCACAGCAGGTAGTATTTTGGTTATAAGAGGAGAACTTAAAATTTGGCAAGTTATTCTGTGTGCTTCTGGAAGGTTAGATCTGTAAAAACCTACTACTTTGACAAAGCCATGAAGGCATTAAAATCCTTCTGTATCTGGCTTTCCCTTGTAGGAAAAAGTGTGATTACAGCTCAAATTAGCCTTAAATATTCAAGAAATTTCTTATTGCATTATAGTAACCTCAAGTACTTACAGGCTGTCTCCACAATGTTTTTTTTCTGTAATTACACAAATCTTGGCATTTTTTTTCATTACATAACTAGGTGGGGAGCACGCAGGAAGATAACAACTGGGTGCACAAGACTGCTATTGGGAGAGCAAATTTGTTAGTTAATGCTGAGAAACCATTACATCTTTAGTAAATACTTAGAGAACTTCTGCTCAGGAAGATGCTGAGAGTAGCAAAAAGTGTTACCAGACTCTGTTGTTCAGTAGCACTGCAACATCATCCTTCTTTGCAAGAAGTTTATGTGCATTTGGAAAGCCAAGAGATGTAGATTTTCTTCCTCTACAAATCCCACATTATTTTCTTAAAATATCATTAGAACCCAAGAGGTTTGTACTTCTGTGCCTAACTGCAGCAATCCTAATCAAAATACTATCCTAGAGAATGTAGGTATGTTGCTGCCCACAGAAGATTCCCAGGAGACAGCGAATGGTGAAGGCTTCAGTGGCACATGGGGGTGTGCCCTGCAGAGCTGGGCTGGGGGCAGTGCTGCAGGGCTCAGCTGAGCCAGAGCTGCTGCTGTGAGAATGGGGACTTCTCTTCATCTTCTGCTAAAGGGTTCTGTCTCTGTGTAGCACCAGTAGGATCACTGTACCTGACTTCACAGTTTTCCCTCTAGGTGTGTCATGGTTCCGTGCTTTTTTATGTCTGCCTTCCCTGCAGGGTGAAAAGTACCCTCTCACTCCTGTGATAGCAAAATTTGCTTTTGCCTATGCATCTGAGAGTTTTTTAAGCCGATTCTCATTTTTTTCCTTATACATCTCTGAAGTATCAATTGTCCCGTCTGAAAGAGGTGGCAGGTGTCCAGGGTAATAAGAGAGTTAACATCTGGATGGTCATGATGAGGAATGCTTTTACTGCTAGGTGTCTTGTTAAGTAGCAACTAGTCTTTGTGATCTGGACTAATTGTTAGCAGTACAGGAGGAAACCAGCTCTGTCTGGCTTTCATCACATAAAATCATCCCACTAATCCCACTTGCTTTTGATAGAATCTTTTTATAGCTGAAGAGCTATTGAAACAGAGTTCAGAAGGGAGTTCTCAGAAGCAAATTGTTCCTGTGGTTTCTTTCTGTAGGTCCCATAGTAAGATAGCTTGATTTCTACTCCAGCAATTTGATTGCTTGCATCTAGGTTTTTTTGTCATCTTTATCTGTCTAAGGAAATCTGTTTCACTGTGCATGATATTACCTGACTTTATTTGTGACTTCTGTTATCCCCTGTGGACTACAACATTTAAAGTGGATTCATATAAAATAATGCAGTGTGTCTGTTCAGCAGTACAAATACTTGCAGGAATATGAGATCTTCTGTCTTCTGTTTTAAATCAATTTCACAGTCTTGATCCTTATTATTTAAGGTGTCCCCAGACCCAGGATTTCTTAAGGGGGTTGGCTAATACTCTGGTGAAAGCTGTTGTCAGTAACAGCAGGCTTTTAGCACACCTTCTCACAGTCAGGATAAAACTCATAATTCAATATACATAAAAACTGTAATTTTAAAGCATTATGCAGGAACAAATAGCAGTAATAACTATGAGAGAGTATTCTACAACTGCTTCATACTTTGGATAAGTTTTTCCAAGTATGTTATCTGTTAACTAATGAAAAAGTAATAATATCATATAAGCAAGCTATGATAAGTAATTAAGCAAAGAAAGTAATGGAGCAACTTATGTTTCATAACTTAGTGATTTTTTATGAATCAGTTAGTATCTAGCTAGTAAATAACACTATTCACTCCTGGAGAGGAAATTCAAATTGATATTCAGGATGTCAAAAAGCATGGAGGAATGGGCAACAGAAGAGTCTGCAGATTTGAGTGGCAAGAACAATGATTAAACTCCAACAGATCAAATTGAAATACAATTTCAGATGTTCTATAGGCTGGATTCCTAATAATCCTCTGCAGTTTAATACTGACATGTTAACGATTCTTGCCCTGTGTCAGCATCTGGAATGCCAATGACAGTAGAGGCTGATGGACACATAAATCTGAAGGCTAAATAAGTGATACCTGAACCCTCAGTGAAAAGAGCTGGAGTAAACATGAACTGTACATAGCACCTGGAAAAGGACTTCTGTGTGAAGAAGAAAGCTGACAAAAATAATAATAGACAAATAATCTTCCCCTGTAACCTGTAAATGATGATAGTAAAGCTGTGGGAAGCTTGATGAGTTGTCAAACTTACATCAACTGAAAGTGCTTGTTCGATGTTTGAAATGGTAGATTTTCAGTATCTAAACCATACACACAGTTGTTATTTCCAGCTTACCTGGTGAATGTTCAAATTGAAAGTCCATCAAAACATGAACATATACCCTAAAGCCTTCTAAAGATAAAGTCTTGAAAATATTAGATTAGAATGGAGTAACTTAATACTTGTTTTCACAAAGCTGTAATGAGTGAAGTTGGCCAACATAAGATAATCTATGGAAAGACTGTTACTCCTGAATTTTCTGCATGTAAGGGGAAATTCTAAATGCAGTTGGGATCTGGGAATAAGCCAAAATCCTTCACTGGTCAAATGAAGAGGTATGGTTTAGATTCCAGTCCAAATAGATGTAATATGCAGCAAAATTTATATCTGTGATGGGATACATACACTAGCTGAATTTGGGGACACCTGTCTTGTAAAGGAAACTGAAATTCAGCTGATTTGTACCACTTCCAAAGCAAAGTTTGTGTTGCATGTGTAGTCTCAGCTTGAAAGATAAAATAATTGCTGACCTGAAAACATCAGAGGTTCAACAGAGAGAAAACTGAACTGAGTTGGCACTGAGGCAGCAGCTCATGGTGCCTGTCTTTGCTGGCAATTCATTCTGCTCTGTTTTATTCAGGGAATCTTTTCTGCTGTCTTTTTCTTGTCTTCCTGTTCTTATGAGCAGGCTGTAAATCTCAGAAAGACCTAGTTTAAAGATAGCAAAGTGGTTTAGAGACAGTTTTCTGGAACACACAAGGATAGGTAGGGCCTTGTCATGTCTACAATGAATCCATTGCGTCATTGCAGGAAGCTTTAAAAGCTACTTGTTTGCATGGCAAATTCTTCTCCCTCCTTTGAAAATAATCTATTATAATCCAATTTATATAACATGGTTTCTATTTAAGAGATGCATAGCAGGACACCACTAAGGATCCATTCTGTTCAGCAGTCAAGAATGGTTTCTGTTCCTCTCAGCCTTTTAAATTATTAGTACTGTAGAGACATTGCTAAAGATGAACACAAACATTTTAATTTTTATTATTTTAGAATATGAATTTTTTTAAAGGAAGGCAATTTCTATTAATGGATCATGTTTTTCAAGGAAGATCCCTTCTGTTGTTTCAAATTTGGGATCACAGAGATCCCAGAACAGTTAGTGGCACTTAAAATTATCTGTTCATGTTACAGTATTCTGACATTTTTCTTTGAACAATTAAAACTTTATCGTACTGCAACAGTAGAAACTGGAGTTTTCTGTGCCAGATGTCTACCTCTGGATAAAGGTTTTGCTTAATTAGAGTTGGGATTTCATTGTTCAGAGAGTTTTCATTTGAACTTAATCATCCCAGAAAATGAGGCTTAATTTGTAGGGAAAATAGACCACTTTGCCTTGTTAAGTCTTGCTGTCATTTCCTTAAGGAGATCCAGCACCAGCCTATTTTTACAGCAAACTGCTGCAATTTTGTGGGCAGAAAGGTGGGTGGGAGGAACCAAACAGAGCAGACTAGAAGCAGATGGTACCAAGGTATTTTAACTATTGAGGTGCTCACTTATGAATCTTGTCATAGAACAAAAATCCTGAATCTTAATATTTAATTCTCCTCACAGCAAATGGCTTTACAATCCTCTGGCAGGTTTGCTCTCTAGTGCTGCTCTGAGTAGGGAATAATTGTTATTGTTAACATTAGGTAGCTAAAACAGCTGAAGTCTGTGCTGTGGCTCAGGAGGCCTAAATGACTCCTATTGTGGCTAAATCCCACAAATCCCACACAGAGGAATCCCTGACTTTGTAGGTGATGTATTTTTTATTTTTGGTCTGAGCAGCACACTGCCACACACCTTACACTAAATGGATGTTAACATCTGAGGTCCCAGGTTCAGAGAGCAGGGAACACAGGGAACCCATTCCACACAGTATCAAGTTTGATTCAGTGTCTTGCTTGTTCTCATTTTAAGTTTGATTTGAGTGGTTCAGACTACTGGATTTCAATTTCTGCCTTTTTAATAAAGTCCTCACAATCAAAAAGAAAAAAAAAAGATATTTATATCTAGTATTTATAAAACATTTTCAGCAATTAAAAATATTGTATAATTATTTGAGTACTACATTTTAAGATTTTTTTTTGTGGTACCTGAATTTGGGGCTGTAGGCTGCTGCCTAAAAGGATCTACAAGAGAGCTGGAGAGGGACTTTTTGCAAGTGCCTGTGGTGATAGGACAAGGGGCAATGGCTTTAAACTGACAGGAAGTAGGTTTAGATGAGATATTAGGAAGAAGTTTTTTTCTGTGAGTGTGGTGGGGCACTGGAAGAGGTTGCCCAGAGTAGTCATGGATGCCTGGAAGTATTCAAGGTTTGGTAGGTCCAGTGGAAGGTGTCTTCATGGCAGGAGGGTTAGAACCACATGATCCTTAAGGTCCCTTTCAACCCAAGCCATTCTATAATTCTGTGGTCATTTTATATAACAAAGATGCTAAATAATTACAGAATCTTAATCTTAGGTGAAGCCTGGCTTGTTATCTGAAGTCTAGAAATTTGGGATGAGGAAGCTCCTTGTTCTGGGTGGGGAGAAAGGCTGTTTGTTTGCTTACAAACAGAAGAAATTTTGAAACAATCACTGTTGACTCTAAAATAAATTTTAAAAAAGCTAAAATTAGTGTTATTTTCTCCTGGGACAGAGATTTCATTATACATGGAGAGGTTGAATCAAGCAGCTCTCTATCCTCTGGACTATCAGTAATAACTTTTGCTGCAGTCCCAGGACTTAGGAGGTATCTTTGCTGATCTTTGGCAGTCAAACTGTTACCTTTCATTTGGGGCTGAATGCCTGTCCACTTGTGTGCTCCATCATCTGGACCTGTGTGGGTCATTCTGTTCTTTTATTCAGTATTGAGAAATTAATATATAGAAGATAACTCATTTGGTTCTTTTCCCCTTATCCTTGTGGTATTTTTAGGCCAGAAAATCAGTGTTTAACAAGGAAAGAAAATAAAATTTGAGTATCAGTTGTGGTGATTATGGTGATAGAAATAGAAATGTATAGCATAGTTTATATTATTTTAATGAGCCAGGAATTATTTAAAAAGAACAAAATCTAGAAGGTTACTTTAAGCCAATTTGAACTCCACATATGAGCAAAGCCAGCTAAAGAACAACAGCCTCACCATATTCATTGTGTCTTTAATGTAGGTGTTTTGTGGTAAGCTAATATTGAATTCTTCAATAGCCCAAGTGATTAAATTTTTTAATAGTCCTTCATTTTTGTTGTTTTCATGCAGGTAACCCTGAAAGCCAAACAGGTGAAGGATTCTGTTACATATACACCAGGTGTGTGCTTCTGAAAATGACTGGGTTTGGGTGATAGCTGTGCCTTTCAGAGTCTGCTCTGCAGAGAGATTTTTTCAACCTTGCCTTGCTTTGAAAAAACAGAACTGCTGGGTATTCTGAGGGAACATTTCCCTTTAGCTACATCCTTCTGGGCTTCCTTATTCCATTTATTGTGGGGTTCGGGCATTTGTTCAGGTTGCTCTCTTTGTTTTTGTCAGTGTGGGAATTTAGTAGCAATTCCTGTAGATCAGACAAGTTCCTAATTGGCAAAGTTCATCACCTTGATGATCAAGTGAATGCCTTGATTTCTCCATTTTGTTTTTTCTTAAGCTGTCAGTTCAGAAGAGCTTTTTGTCCACTCTGCACTGTTCTGAGAACCTTTAATTTGTGGGCAGTTCCCTGCTTGTTTGTGGGGTGTTTTACTTTTTCAGAAATGTAACAGCAGTGCTTCTAACAGGTATCATTAGGCTGTCGGAGCTTAAAACGCTGGCACACAATTCCAAAAATTTCAAAGTCAACATGAATCTGCCAGACCACATAATCACCCAGCGAGAGAGGGAAGAGGAAGTGGAGGAGGAGGGGAACTACAATCTTGTATCAGAGCAGATGGATACCCAGACAGATCCAAAGGAGACCATAGCAAGTGAAACTAGACACCGAAGACGAAAAATTGTCAAAGCACCTGAAATGGCTCTGCTGGCAGCAAAAGAGGTACCGGAAGAGAAGGGCAGAGGGAGACGTCAGAAGGATTTTGATAACACTGAGCAAGAGGAAGAGAGCGATGATGAAGGCAGAAGAAGGGAGAAAAGCCGTGCACCAGAAGAACTGTGGACTCAAAATCAACAGAAACTTCTTGAAATGGCCTTGCAGCAGTATCCAAAGGGAACATCAGATCGCTGGGATAAAATAGCAAAATGCGTTCCTGGAAGAAGCAAGGTATGACTTGTTTTGACTGAACTATAGTACCAGCTGAGGGGAAACACATTTGCTAGCAATTTGTGATTACTTTAAGAATGAGGGTCCCTATAGAAAGGTGAGGCCTTTACTTGGCCTCTCAGTCCAGACTCAGGTGAGTGTCACTGTCACATTTGTTGCTTTATTTAAAACATTTTTTCATTTATGTCAGCTTGTTTGATCTAACACAGAAAATGTTGAAATAACTCCTGTTTCATTTTAAAATACCTGCCTCTCCTCTGCCTTTCAGTTCTTCAATTGCAGGACAAAATTAGATTTTAAAACTAATTTTGATTCAAAGTTAGTAACCAAATGTTGATGAGCTGCTTTGCTTACACTTTCAAAATACCTTTCTCAACCCATCTTAATGAACAAATAAAATAAGTAATCCATCTGCAAGTGTTAAATGCCCTATAATCTATCTAATGCTCTTTTTGTAAGTATAATTTTTAAAAATAGTGTTAATAGTTATTGATATAGATGGTGTGTACTAGATTTCCTGATAGCTGTGATAGCTTAGTTTGCTTGCTTCAGCCACTGTAGCTGCAGAAAAGCCCTGTCATATCTGTACCAAACCCAGTGAGGAAGCAGCAAGTGTTTGGGGAAGGATTTGGGTGTCTGTGGCCAGAAGCTGCTCTGCAGTTTCTGCTGTCAGCAGGTGCTGCTTTAGTGACCTGGAAGGTTCAGCTTAACCTGCCTGCAGTGTGGCTCACAGCAGAGGAACTGTTCTAAGCACACACTGCAATACAGCTGTTCCATAATTGCTCTTGCAGTCACTGTCAAGAAGAACTGGTAACTGTTTCTTGGGTTTGTGTGCTCTTCAAACAGATAAATGAGCCACAAAGAAATGTAAATTGCGAGTTTATTTTTTTAATCCCCTCTTCACTAGATGTAGATTCCCCTTCTCAAATGCAGTATGCAACTTCAAAACAAAAAAACAACCAACCAGCCAAGAAAAAACCCAACAAAAACCCCACAACAAAAAAAACCCACAAACAAAACCAGACCCAAAAAACCCCTACACAACCACCAGAACACAGCTCTTCTTCTAGAATAAAGTATAGAGTTAAAGTGGTACTAAAATATCAACCTTTGAATAACACTTTTGTGTTTCCTTTCAGGAGGAGTGTATAGCAAGATACAAGTTGCTTGTTGAACTGGTACAAAAGAAAAAAATGGCTAAAAGCTGAATGTTGTGAGCAAGAAGAGATGTAGTTCATCTTTGTCAAAACGGGGTTTTAAATCTCATATGCAGAAAACTGCATTTTTGTACCTCAGTATTTCTATATGTCATGTGCCTTAGTAAAAGAAAATCTTAATAAATCTTATACCATCTTACCTGGTTTGTGTGGTGAAGAATGAAGGTGTGTTTGTATTGAAGAGCTGCTTATGCAGATGTGTGATAACAGTGTCTAAAAGTGAGCAGAGCTTCAGGAAAACCCCCTCTGATAATCACACTGAATCTGGTAGGTTTGCAGCCAGTGGATATACAAATAACTCACATTTGTTTTGAAAGATAGAATTGACCTGAAACTGTTAAGCAAGCATGAGAGTAATGAAACACTGTACTCAAAATATATTTTTCTTTCTTGCACCTCTAAATCCAAGACCATATGCTTATAAGTACCTTATTTTTATAAATATCTAGTAATATTTTGAAATAAGTAGTATTTCTAATATTAACTTCCACATATATTTATATGCACCTGCAATATACCTTATTTTGCCAACCCTGCAGTGATATTTGATAGCATGTTTGATTCAGTAAAGTTGAAATGGGTAAAAACACTAAAGGCACTAAATGGGTAAAACACTAAATGTTTTAATTAGAAATTAAGAGATAAGGTGCTTCAGGACCACTTTTTAAGTACAGAATGGCTAACATTCTTGGGCTAAGAGTTCTCATTTTGGGGATGGTTGTATACCCCGGATTCAATTTGAAGAACAGGTAATAAGGGTTATATTATTCCATACTTGTAATTTTGTTTTGTATAACTTTTCCAAAATTGTGAAAAGATTAAAATGCTGGAACAAAGGGTATTTAATGGGCTGTAAATGGCAGCAATAAATCAGAGCAGTGATCAGAGTCTATTGCAAGGAACATTAAGGACTTGCATTTTTATAGCATTATTTACCATTCAAATTGTGATTTAATATCAGCATTCTAAAATTTTTTGAGCTTTAATGCAAAATCAAAATGAAAACTCAGAAAATCATGTATCTGAACTCAAAATCGAAACTCAGTGGCTGAAAGTCTCTGTTAACTTCCTGCCATTTCCACTGCTGATTTCCCCAGTAATTGCCAATTGTGCTCCTTCTGTCAGATCAGCACTTCACAACATTCATCCCATTCCCATAAAACTTTAAAGGCTAAGTATTTAGGGAATATAACAGTGTTCCATATATGTTTCTCTCCCAATTGGAGCTTTTTTTTTTGTCTCATATTAAAAAAAAACTTAGATGGTAGAAATAATGATATTATGGAAACAGAGCCAGATACAAAATAATGCATTGAATTTTTTTTTCACAGAGAACTTCACAGCTTAACTGCACTGGAAGTTAAACATATTTAGAAGCTGTGATCTGGGTGCTAATCAGTGGAACAGGAATTCTGTGCTACTTTGAAGGAAGCATCTTAGTGAGATCAAGTGAGGTATTTTCAAGAGGTATCAGGAAAACTTAACTTTCAAAAGCTTTTAGTCATCCAGAACACTCAATGAGAGATGAGTAAATGTAAAGCAAGGTAGTTGAAATGGCTGCAAAGAAAAGCTGCTAAAATGGTGAAGTGAATTGGTGAAAATTAATGGGTGGAGCTGGGGTAGAATATGAGCAAATGGAGATGTACTGTTCATGGAAAAAAATAGACTGGTAATGGGAATATTTCTGCAGTTTCTAAAAGGGAAAGCAAGTAATGGAAGACTTTAGCCTGTGAGGAGGAGAGAATCATTTTTCTTTTCCACTCTGGATTTACAAGACTTTACCTGGGATGGTGTGCCTGGTTCAGTGTATCACACTGTGAGATGTGGAGCATCCAGAAGAGAGCAGAGAGAATGACCCAGTGTTTGCATTGCCTGGTTTGCTAGGAAGGTATTGTTGGTATTTGCTCTAGACTAGAGGGAGAGAAAAATCTTCCAGATATGTAAAAGAGAGCTTTGCAGTTGCGTGCTCCATATGGAACAAATCTGCTGTGGCTGTGAAGAATAACAATGGGCTGAGTTTGGAGTGAGAAATAGCTTAGTTAGGTGTCAGGGCAAAAAAATCCAATGGTAACTGTAACCAGGACTGGGGAGGACTCTTGACACTGGAGGCGAGTGCCTGCTCGAGCCTGCCCTGCTCCGGGTGTGGGGCAATAGTCACCCACTGCCTCCCAGCCCCTTCTGCTTCCCTGCACCACAGCCTTTCTGCACTGGGGTCAAAGGAACAAGAACAAGCACCACGGACTGGTAAGAATTTTTGTTTGTTTGTACGACCATTCGCACCCAGAAACTTAAAACAATGCTCTGACACATCCAGTTTACCTGAAGGAAGATGTTTAAGGATGGGCAAAGTTTGAACACGCCACGCTGTCACACTTGTCGGGTTGAACACCTGAAGTGGTGGATGTCTTTCTCATCACAGGAGCTGCTTATGCCTGGATGGAAGGGAATTGATGGATGGCATCCTTACTGCCTGAAGACTGAACCTTCCTGAAAGCAGAGGCAGGCTGGCAGTGTAAGAGAAATGCATTGGCCTCTTGCACAGTGGCACTGCACCGGGGATTGGTGACAGGCCCGACTGTCTCAGCATGAAGAACTGGGAAAGTTTTGGGTGTAGCACTAGTGGAACTGAAGGTCTGGGATGGGGAATGTGCATCAGTGCCCCATTCCAGTGGATCTGAGCTCCGCAACCAGATGCTCAGATCCCCAGCTGGGAGCCATCCCTCACGGAGCCGGGTAGTGAAGGCTTCGTCCAGGGTGCATCCACTGAATGTTGATGTTCAGTTCAGCAAGGGCCAAAGGAGTTGGCCCACCCCTACCTTTAGCTTTAGTGTTCGGTAGCAGGGAGGAAGGAGGCTGGCGAAGAGTGCAAGCCCTTCAGAGCCTCTCAGGGTCCTCTCTGGGCTGCCAGGTGTTGTGTGGAGGATGACACAGCCCATTTATCAGTGCCTTTAGTCTGTGGTGACTCAGGTCGGATGTGATGCTCACCAGAGAAGCGGAAGAGTGTAGCCAGGCTTTGTTTTCTCATGGGTCTGTTACCCACCACCAGAGCTTGTTTTCTAAAACTTTCTGTCCATGAAAACCAAGGTCACTCAAGACCTGGGATTTAAGCAACTTCTTCCAACTTCTGTTCTAGCACAGAATCTAGCAGATTTCCTTTAAATAATGTTATTATTTACCTGCTAGCAAAATACATTTTCTTTCCTGGGCAGTTCTGAGCTGTAGCTCAGCCGTGCTTTCGCATTGTTGCTTTGTTTCTCCTAGAGACAGTCTGTGCTGTAGGTTCCGCACTCTGACTTGCACCTGAATGTGCCAATCTGAGCCCAGTTTGAATGTCTTTGTTCATCTCTGCTGATGGCATGGGCAGAACACTATGGAAAGGAGTTGTTTGGAGCAGATGAGACAGGGAGGGCAATATTCCCTTACCATGCTGAGGATAAAGTCCAGTGCCAAGCTAGAGGATCCTGACAGCCATACACAAGTAGAACGTGACTGGGATGCTGTGAAGTGCTCTCATTTAGGCTGTTTACTTCTAGAGGAAAGACCAGCAGATGCTCTTCTGCAGTGTCCTTTTGTAAATGTAGATGTTTGGACTATATTACTCTCAATTTTATAGTTCTCAGTGTTTGAACTAATTAAAAAAAAATATGTTTCAGGAAAGATTTTGCAATGTGACCCCTTTGCGAGATGATGGGGCCTGAAAACAGAACGGTGAAGAGTTCTCCTTTAGGCAGACCCAACAGTAAGATTTTACTGCGGCTTATGAAAAACAGGCAGCAGAAAACTGGTCAGTTTAAATGTCACAGCAGTGCTACCACTGAAAGAATTGCTCCTGCTTACACAGCTTGAATGGATAAAATTGATAAAAGCAGGATTTCAGATGTAGGCTGTCCAGAATTAGTTGGCTTCTGTAAGCCAATGCAATAAGGTTTGTTGTCATTCTTGTAAGCGAAGTGGGGTTTTGGTAAAAAATCTTCTGAATGCAGCACCTTTAGTCTGTGCTTGCTTTCGTGACACTGAGCCCAGGACAGTTCCCAGCACGCGTGGAGAGCTCAGCAGCTTGGCTGCCAGGGACCTGTGGAGCGGCCTGGGCTGCTTTGTCATCCAAGGCATTCCACAGGGACAGCACTGTGGGCTTTACTGAACCGCTGCCAAATCAGCCACAGACCATCATCTTTCATGTCAGGACCTCAAAAGTCAGTGAAACAAGGTTGGTTTTGACTGCATCTGGCCCTCATGTGAACTTGGCTTTGATGTGGTCTCTCTCTTTGAAGGGCTGGTGAATTGAATTTTTGTTTGGATGTCAGAACTGTCCTTTTTATTATTTCCTTGCTGTTGGTGCACCAGGACTGTGGTACTGCCACTGCTATCCTGGGCTCCTGGCACCAATCTCTTGACAATTCCTCAAGTGTTTCTAACTTTGCCCCATTCACAGTTCTCTTAGCAGGAGACAGGTACCAAAGTTTAGGCCATCCCTCCAATAGAAGAAATACGGAAGGAAAGGCAGGACGTAGCAATTTTACTGATTCCTGTGGTATGCTGCAATTGGAGCAAGGTGATTTATATTGCCTAAGCATTTTTGGCTTTGGTTTAGGTCCATGAATAAATCAGCAGTCCATGGCTCCAGAAGAAGTGGCGCTCAGGATTCCCTAGAGGCCTTGTGCTGGGAGCAGGGGCAGATTGGGCTTTTCTTCCCCCTCCTCTCCGGGTCTGGCAGTACTGAGTGTAACTCTGGGGCCCAGCCTGCTGTGGTGCTCTGCAGTCTCAGCACTGACCAACAGCCGGAGCTCAGCAGGGCCAGAACACTGACAGCTGCCGAGCTCTGGCCCTGTACAGGCTTCAGCAGGAGAAATGCTGAAGGCTCCTGAACCTCTTCACCTCCTCCCCTCACCCAGGCACAGAGCAGGTAAGGAACCACCCCCTCCCCACTGAGCCCTCTCCAAGTTACAGCAGAACAAACGGGAGCCGCGGGACAAGAGCCACTCCTGTGAGTCAGCCATTCCTCTCTGAAGGGTGAAAGCAAAATCTGACAGCAGCCCCAGGGCTGCCACAGACATTTCTGTCCAGTAAGCAAAAATACTCCTGGACAGTTTCAGCTACATCACTGTCACTTCAAAGCAAAAACGTACATGAAAAATAGGTTTTGAAGCTTTTTGTAATAAAATTTAGTAGCGGTGTGCAAATCAAACCCTCCCTCTCGTGTGATGTTAACAGAAATATTCCTTTCTTCTACAAGACTCACATTCACACAAGTCATATACAATGATAAACATTATTAAAGTTTATTAACAAAAGCTTTGTACATATCTTTTCATACACTTGGAATTTTACATCTAGTCAAAATAACAGCACATTTCCATCTTACCTTTTGTACAAATTGTTACAGAATATCCACCAGTGGGGCGAGTAAGTAAAATAAACCACTGGTTTACTTTTGTAAAGTATCTACAAAAGTGATTTGTGACATTTTTTAAAAATTCCCCAGAACATATAAAAATAAATTATTTTTTACTTTTTCAATTAAATCTACTAATTAGAAATATTACAAATCAAAATATCAATGTTTTCTTATGAATTCTTCACAATACAAAACAGATTCACGAAACTTTATTTACAGAAATGAGGTAAGAACTGTGCAATGTTTAACTAAGAAACATATTGCAGAATTAACATGTTCTTCCAAATAAGTACACAGTGGAGGTCTAATTACAGCTGGGTCTTTTCTGCTAATAATTCCCACCTCACTCTTGATTAGTGGTCATTACCCCCATCTAAACTGTCCTTCACCACCCTGCATAGACTCACCACGAGATCAGCAACTGCCCCAAGTGTTGTAACACAAGTTCACCCGTTTCACCCACTGGGAAATTTTAGTGGGAAATGGTAACTCACTTTTTTGGTAATTTATTAGTGAAAAGTGACCCAGGTAACAATCTGCCTGAGCTCTCTACAGTGGCATAAACACCTCTAGGAAAGGCAGAACAAGGCTGCTGGTGCAAGACAGAGTACTCCCGCTGCTAACAAGGACACGTCTAGTGCATGATCAGCTGTTTGCAGCCATTTCAACAAAATGGAGGTAGCAACAGGCACTTGGTTTAGGCCAAACACTACACAAACTTCTTCCAGTGTGGCCTTCTCATCTGGTAAGAAAACTTTGTCACTGGAACCAAACTGGTTCCTTTAAAAACCTCAGAACTCTAAAACCTACACCAAAATTAATAAACTTTGGATTCCATACCATAATTCTTATTCAAGAAAAACTCCAACTGTACAACAATAGGAATTTAAAGGAATAAAAAGTTCAGAAGTCAATTCCCTTATGAGTCAGCTTCCAAAACAGTTGTGTAAAAAAAGAAATTATGAACAGCAAGTCCCAGCTGCCATTACAAGCTCAGTCTAGAAGGATCTATTCTAACTGCAGCAGCAGTTCAGATGGGCTGGGGTTGGGCTGTTAAAACTACTGCTCTGAAACCAAAGCAATGCATCACTGCAAACAGTTTATAGCCTTTAAACCCGTGAGATTAGCACTGAAGAGTAAAGTGTATGTTCTCCCGTGGTTGAATTTGTACTTAGTACCATCATATTGACAAAAAAATTACGATTTGTGGAGTTTTATCTACTTCACAGTCTGAGCCATTAAAAAGTATATCCATTTTAGTGCAACAAGAAAGCAAATGAAAGCCTACCAAAAATATCCTTATGAAAACTTAACCTCTTGCTATGCAGTAAGAGTTCCTTGTTGCTCTTTTTCAATCTGCAGAAAGGGAACCCGGGGTTTGCAGCCACATGAAGTGCTAGAACAGCAGGACGTGCAGGGCTCAAGTGTCATTCAAATGTCAACTCTTCTCTGACGCAACTGGTCCAGTTTTATCATTGAGCCTCTGTGTAAGAGAAAATACTTCTAAAAATCAGATTATAACATACAGAGCTAAGTCAAATTCAGTTCATAAAGATGACAAAGCAACCAATTTGCCCCATCACAATTCCTTCCTTCATATATTGCTACAAAGACATTTCATGCAAGTATTGAACAGGACTGAGCAAAAATCTCATCTCAATCACTGAGCATTCAGAAATGTCTGAAAACCTGTTTCAACTGCAAATGAGATTAAAACAGTTGAACGCTGGCAAATAGAGAATTTGTTAAAAACAGTTCAACAATCGTTGCAACTTGTCTCAAATCTAGCCTTATAAAAATATAAAATCAATTTCAAAAGAAATTTTTGGTAAGGGCTTTTGTTCAAAAGATGTTCTGAGATTTCTTGGAATTATTTATAGCTAACTGTTAACACAAAAACTGTAATGGCATATTTGTAAAAATACACTGCACTGTACAGACCCAGTAATGGCCATTTTAAAAAAATCAAAATAACATCACATAGAATATTTTGCTTGGATGTACACAAAGTATAGGGTCTCAATTCCATTCACTACTTATTTTTGGAAAATGAGGGAAATCAGTTTTAAACATGTGAGAACAAACTGTGAACATTTCTGAATGGAGGCAAGGCCTGGAGGCAAGGCCTGTGCCAGCACGTTTGCTGTGACAGTCAGTGACCATTCCCAGCTCTGCCGTCACAACTGCCCAAACCCCAAAGCTGAACAAAAGTAAGTGCTCACAATTTTGAATGGAAGGGAGCTGCTTCCAGGAAAAATCATCTTGAGAACTCATAATTTATGTGGTTTGTGTCTGGAAGCGTGTACTACCTGAAGTAGCCCAAGCTACACAGAAGCCCAGCCCAAGTCCTCCACCACAGTGCTCCTAAAGCAGTTGGAGGATTTGGGAGTGGGGAGCAGAGAGGGGACTCATATTTAGCCCAAACTCTCCCCACCTGCTCTTGCAGACAAGCTGCTCTTTCTTCTCTACCACTACCACTTGCTGTCTTCTCCAAGGAAGGCTAAAACTTTATGTCTTCCTGCTCTGTTCATCCTTTATTTTTCCAAGTTTCATATGCTCCTTCCTTTATCCTCTTATTTTAATGGTAGGACCCTTAAAGAATGAAGCTTGTTCTCTGATTTCTTGAAGAAACAATTCTTGTCTTGGGGATGGAGATTATGGGCAAATACTGAAGATAATGGAAGATCTTTGCCAGAAAAATGTGTCTTGTTTCTTTATCTGCCCAGGAAAGGTTTAATTACTCCATGAAGCAGAAGAGCCTCTCAGCCTCCCAATGCACAGGCTCATTTTCCCAGGCCAGCACCAAAAGGCACCCAGCACATTCTCCTAACACATATTCCACCTTCCCAGCAATGGGCTCCTCACCTCTCAAGCCATCAGCTAATCCCCACAGCTCCACAGGGCCTGAGGCCTGGCCAAGGCCAGCTCACCAGTAAGGTGGTGAAAGGAATAATGCACAAAACAGTGGACACAATACTGGGGAAGAAGTAGGGTGAGGAGGACTAGGGCTGCAGTTGTAATTGCAAGAGAAAGGCAAGGGTCACTGGATTGGTGTCCTGATCCAGGGAACAACAGTGTGCAGCAGACATGTTTGGTGTGACTACAAGTTCACACATTTCTGAGCTTCATGTAAGTGCAGTCCAAGGCTCAAGAGAAATAAAATAAAGACAAAAAATCCACCATCTTTGATTTGTGAATACAGGCACATAACCTGCTTCTTATCTTTTAGTTACCTCCTGGAGGTACTGCATGGGAAGTGAGGTGAGAAGTATACTTACTGTCACCTTCTGAGCTGCATTATCTCCATGAATTGAAAGGAATGGATTGGTACCAGCTGCATTAAGTGGTGAGGCCTGTGTGCCTGAAAGTAAGTTGTTTATGGGTATCTGTGCTCCTCCAGTAATCTGCAATTGCTGTACTTCAGACTGATGGTGTTGGTGATGGTGATGTTGTTGCTGCACTAATTGATACAAAAGGGCCTGATGCTGTTCCTTGAGCAATATGGGGAGAGGGAGGAGGAAGAAAAAAAATATCAATAATTAGTTGCTGAAAAATAGCTCCTCCCTGGGTCCCTGCTTACCCAGATCTTCAGTCAGTGCAACCCTTAAACTAATCCCAGCTAATTCAGGTTACACTAATGAAGTTCCATGAGGCTGTGGGTAAGAAAGTTCCTGTCAGACTTCTTGAAATCAGTAGCTCAGTAGAAGTTCAGCTAAGCCTGCTGGCTTCATCAGGCCTCTGTCAGAACAAACATGCCTGAGAAGACTGTACTAAAACTATAGAATTAACAATACAAATAGTTAAACCAGTTACCTCATGCCCTATATGAATACGGCAAGCAGAGCAAAAGCAGCTCATGAGATGATACCCGAAAGTCTTTGCTAGTGTTCCAGTGGAATCAAAGACAGGTTGCAGTACTGTCAGAATCCACACGTGCTCCCAAGCTCTACTGCCCACAGCTGATGCTGAGAGAGACAAGCCTCCATGTCCACACAGGACAAAATGGAACTCAAGGCACTAGGGAATTGTTATTCTAGCCATACACAAAGCCCAATAATATCCTAACATTTTACATTACTATCATCCAAAAAGGCTGAAGCAACTCAAAGACTAAAATATTATCAAAGCCTTTAATATCAAGTCAAATGCATTACTACTACATATGTTACACTGAGGAGTTTATACATGCCTTAGAATACAATAGAGGAATAAATCACAATTAACTGGAAAACTTACTGATGTGAGTTGCTGGGTACTTAGTAATTGCTGAAATTGCTGGTGCTGTTGATGAAGTAATAGTTGTCTCTGTTGGTCAGAAAGCAATCCTAGTCCCGAGGCACTGTAGGGTTAGACAGGGTAATACTGTGGTTTATACGGACGTATGGAACTTCTAACTTCAGCTTTCCATTAAAGAAAAGATGTATACAAACAGACAGACCCTATTTAGCATTTGATTTCATACTGCAAATATTGTCCAACTGTCCAGCTGCAGTTTTTGACACCATCCCCAAGTCTCATTCATGCTGAGCAACAGCAACATCTTGCCTGTAACATGTCTACTCCATGCATGTTATTTGAAACACAGATAATAATTACCAATTCTAAAGTACTTTTCAAATACTTTATACCAAAAAGCCAGATTTTGTATTACAGCACAGCTCTTACCAAACTTTAACACCTAGTTACCAAGCATTTACTTTACCCTGGTTTCCTTCTAATTCCCATCTTCTGTGTCATTCAAACCACTCGTATTGCCCACACCTTGTCTGTAATTCAGCAAACACCTTCAGCCTTGCAAGGGGCCAAGGGATGCTGCTGTGGAACGAAGCTGCCTCTGCTTTTGCCAACTACTTCACCCCCAGACTCTATTTTCATACCTACACAAAACTGTCTGCAATATTTAGGAAACTCGGCAGGAATAGATCCAGCTGACAACTAGGCTGTAAAAAAGGGTTTCTTCAGCTATACCAGTTTACTGCAAGACCAACAGCATGAACAAGGGTGTGCTGGGAACAGCAGACCAGGAAGACAGCTGGATTTACTCTTTCAGTACAGTCTTAGCTTTTACTAGTTTTAAACACCCATTAAAATATTAAGGTGTTGTTTCATGATAGGTTTATCCTGCTGTTGAAAAATTAAGTATTTCCGTTTCAGCTGTACAACTTCTGTCCCCTCCCCTCATACTGGGTCTTGAACAATGGGCTGCAACCTGTGGGAACTGAGCTGAAACTTTAACCAACACAGAACACACTGACAGATTCTCTGTTAATGTAGATGAGGTCACCGTGTGATGCAGAAGTTCTAGTAAGAAGGTGTGCACAGGATGACAGGATTGCTTGTTGGGATTGGCAGTAAGGAATTATTTACCTAAATCAGTCACAAATCCACACCATTAGGCTACAATCATGTAGCTCCTCAGGGCATAATATTTATCTTGCATTTTTACAGCAGCCAGCAAACGGCAGCCCAACTCTGCTATAATTTGACTTTGTCTAAACTAGCTAATATGAAAATACCCAAAGCACCACCATTCTCTCCCACTGGGACAGGGCAAGCCACATAGAAACTTTGTCTCATACTTTGTTGCATGGTCTCAGCACTACGGGACACACCTGGTGGGCTGCACTTATTATTTCCTATGAGGAAAGGGAAACCTGTGTCAACTGGAAGTTTAAGGGTTGGATGGAATCCACCCAAGGCTACTGAGGGAGCTGATGGAAGTGCACACAGAGACACTTTCAACCATTTTCCAGCAGCTCTGTCTGACTGGGATCTTGAGATCCCAGCTGACCGCAAGATAGCAAACGTGATGCCTGTCTAGAAGAAGGGCTGGAAGGAGAATATCGGCATCAGGCCTTGTCAGTCTGACCCAAATGCCAGGGAAGGTCATGGAGCAGATCCTCTTGCGTGCCATCACATGGCACACACAGGACAACCAGAGGATCAGGCCCAGCCAGCACAGGTTTGTGAAAGGCAGGTCCTGCTTGACTGACCCGATCTCCTGTGACAAGCTGACCTGCTTGGTAGGTGAGGGACAGGCTGAGAATGCTTCTACCTGGGCTTAGGTAAAGCCATTCACACTATTTCCCACAGTATTCTGACTAGTATTACCATTATTTCTTTTTTCTCTTTTTACCTCACTTTTTCTGTATTCTTCTATACTAGAATTAATTTTCTGGTTTTGGTCATTCTTTTATCCCATTCTTTCTTTTTCCCAGATCATGTTTTACCTTTGCACTTCTTTTTTCTGCTGTTGTTCTCCCTTCTCTTTAATTGCTCTGCCTGCCTCTCTTGCTCTGCACTGGCACTTGAAAGAAAATACCCTCAGTCAGCAGCTGAGATCTCAGTGTCTAGAAACAACACCGAACTACAGAGGACAAAATGCTGTGGCTCCCAAGCTTCCCAGATGAGACAGTTCACTAAGTTTTACCACAGAGCTTTCTTTAAACCAGATCAGCCTGGAATGTAAATTTAATCCTTTCTAGCTTCTCATTAAAAGGTACATGATCAGTCTGAAACTCTCCATCCTACACTCTTCTCTGGTTGTGAGAATGTAAAGAAACAATCCTATCTCTTTCCTCAAATCACCTAATCTCCCACTTGCTGGCAATCTGTACTAAGCCATCTTTTTTCCCAGAAAAGGATCAAGTATTTTTCTCTGTTGAATGAATGTGGGTTCTTTTACCTACAACTTGAAACTCTCTCCAACAACGGTGTGCAAATCAGTGTTTTCTCACTTCCTTGTGTGCCACAGTTAGAGAGTTCATATGAGGACAATACGCATACAGAAGTCTTCATGCATTGGTGAACTCTTTGCCTATTTTTCACATTAAACTGTTGGAACAGATTCTGAAGTTTGTGAAGTTACTGTAACAAGCAACTTCCAGGAACATCTGGCAAGTCTTTTAAAATTACAGAACAATACCCTGAAGTTAGAAAGCAGGACTGAATTCTCATGAATGAGAATTCAACATTTCCAACATGTTGCCAATTCTGATTTAAACCACCTCCAACCTTGACCAAGCACACAATTCTAAGCAGGGTCAGAGAGCTCACATCACCACCAAACCTTTGAGCCTGCCTGTGCTTGGTACCATTCAACCTTCCCACCAGGGCAATTCAAAGAGGAGGGGTACCCTGGGAAATTTAACATTAAAGAAATAGTCAACCAATTGTCACTGAAGCAGCACTGAACTCCAGCCTCTATGGGCAGGTAGGGTTCCAGAAGCAAAAATTTCAACCAGTGGAAAGTATTTTTTGGTCTATTTTTTTTCCTTCCTTCAAAATCATCCCAGAGTCTCTCTGCAACTTAGTTCCCATAACAAAATGTTTTTTCATATATTTCACTAAGCTCTTCTAATGGGACAAAGAGAAATGAGGAATGCACATGTCATTACCAGAATCATATTAGCACTAATGTTACTGAACTTTTCCCTTCTGAACACACAACCAGAAATACTGAAAAGACACAGAAAATGAGGTTAACTGTGAAACACCTCAAAAGGAAGAGGGCCTGGGAAATAATGTGGATGAGCTCAAATAAAGCAGAGAATTGTGTGAAAAATGCACTTTTAAATTTAATATAAAAATTTATTTTAAATTATTATTATTATTGAGGAAGCAGTGCAGAAAGAGGTCATGCCAACAGAAGCAGAGAAGTGGAAGTGCTGACAGACTTGTACAGCATAAACTTGTTGTAGCAGAAAATAGGGAGTCATTGGGAGTATTCCAGACTCTGCTAAAGGTTGGAATGAAAGCTTAAAAACAGGATACTGGCTGCAGTATTTTGCATGAATTGGAACATTCTGCTACTGGGCTACACAATGAAGAGTTTCAGCACTTAAAATGGATATTAAAAAAAGAAACAAAAGAACTTCTGTAATACAAAAAGAAAGAAATCGTGTGTATAAACAAAATAATTTGAGAAAACAGTGGCATGACTGGTATTTAGCATAACTGATGTATTCTAGCAGTACCTGGAAGTGGAAAGCAGCATGAAACTGGTTAATATGATTGATCTTCTCTAGTATTTCTCACTCTTTCTCACACTTTTGGGGAGAGAATGCAAAATTTTTGTGGTTTTCGCAAACCTCTGATGCTCAAGAAAGACAAAAACTACATGAACGGAATGTCTTGTTTACACTATGAAACCTCATGTTCACAAAGGATATAAACATGAAAATGAAAAATACAGGCTACTCAGGAAAAATGTAAGGACACATGCAAACAACAGGATACACTTGAAAGTATCAGATTTTATGAGCCTACTGAAGCAATACCACACAATGATACAGTACACAAATATTCAGGAGCTGCCAAACCAACAGGAAGGGAAGAAACTGGAAAAAGCAGCTATGAAATTAGGGATCCCTTGCATCATTACAATCTCATATTCTTTTTTTGATGGATAATCCACCATAATCTCCAAAAATAAACTCTACTTAAAACATGTAATCTGCTCCCTATTTACAGGCACTTCTTTCTACTGTATTTCTCCTTCCTAAGGGAAGGACAGGACAATGGCTGTGGGGAAGGGGAACAGTGAGAACAGAGCTGGCCCAAATCTGGTCTGGAATTATTTCAAAACATGTAATCTGCTCCCTATTTACAGGCACTTCTTTCTACTGTATTTCTCCTTCCTAAGGGAAGGACAGGACAATGGCTGTGGGGAAGGGGAACAGTGAGAAAGAGCTGGCCCAGTCTCTGCTCTATCCCAAAATAATTCCAGACCAAGAAGTCCATTCCTCCTCCTAGAAAGCAGCTGTCTCCTTTTGTTACCCATTTGCCTTTGCAGCTCAAGCAGCAGCAGTTCATGCTACTGAAGGTACCTGGCTCTGGTGAAAGGCTGTTAGGAATACTCACAAATGAGTATTTTTATGCATTTAGAAATCCATAAGAACACTGCTTGAAAAGCTAATTTTGTTGGGTTTGGAGTCAGTGCAGGCAACTGAAAACCATGCAACTGTATTACAACTCTGGTTAGTTATGCCTATTACATCCTGAATTACACGACCATATACCCTTCTCCCCCCTCCCCCCTTCTTAGTGCAACAAATGGTAGTTTTTCCAGCGCTCCTTTAATCCTGGAAGAAAAACTGGCAGGACAAAGAATATTGTTTTCTGAACTAAAAAACGGAGCTGCAGCACATTTACATAATTACATTTGTTTGGGAATGTGACTTGATTAAAAAACAGGAATTCACTAGGATTCCCAAAAGCTGTAGAGAAAACATCTTTGCTTTAACTTGACTATTTGTGCTTCCATTAAATGCCTGCTCACCTTTATTCACAGGAGCAGGAGTTACTTTGACGATTATAGGTGAAGGAATAAACAATATATTTGGAGTAAGACAAAAAAACCCAGCTAACCCAAAGAACAGCAGGCACTATGAGGAAAAACATAAAATCAACAAATTCTTACCTGTTATTTAGCGTGGTTGGCAGAGGATGTGTTGCATTGGGTGGCACGGTTGCGTGAGTGAGAGAAGGGTTCTGTGATATTGTTGCTGGGGTCTGAATTACCCCATTTAAAGCCCCTACAATTCCATTGATTGCCAGCTGGCTGGCTGGCAGTGCTCC
This sequence comes from Onychostruthus taczanowskii, assembly GCF_017590055.1. Classification (NCBI taxonomy): domain Eukaryota; kingdom Metazoa; phylum Chordata; class Aves; order Passeriformes; family Passeridae; genus Onychostruthus; species Onychostruthus taczanowskii. The sequence goes on along the minus strand of NW_024500349.1, from coordinate 7,740,793 downwards.
AATTATTCCACCCACAGCCGGCACTGCAGGAATGGTGGAGGTTACAGTCTGCATACCACTAGCCAGTGCCCCCACTGTCACACCATTGACCTGCTGAACTCCGGGGACTCCCGAGCCTTGCTGGGCCGGACTCTGCCCAGCAGGTGGTGGAGTGGAAAGCGCTGATGAACTGCTGGTGCTTTGTCCGCTGGAGGTTATCTCCTGGTGTCAAAACAAACAACAAAGCCCCCTCAGCTGCATAAAATTTCACCTAACACCACAATGCAAGGACTGGGATGAGTTAACTTGTAACAAGTTTAGGTTTAGAAGAATGAAATAAAAATTACCTGATTTAATACAGGAAGAGAATTGTCCGGTAAAAAACTGTTTCCCAGATGAGGGCTTTTACTGCTGTTCAAGGAATCAGTGCTAGGTGCTAAAGTAATTATTTCAAAAAACACACAGTGGTTAAATTGCTGGAACATGTAAAAATATTCAGAATTATTATTTTAAAATTATGACAAAGCTAAACATAGAAAATGTAAAGTCAACTTTAAAATCACTGCTGAAGAGTAAAATATTAAGTAATTGGTGAATCAATAGATTCAAACAGATGTGCTCCAAACTGAAGTAAAAGAGAAACTGCACTGAAACAAGCAGTAATAGTTCAGAAAAATAAACCAGTTGATGTTTAAACATTTAACACATCAGCAAATACTTGGTCTATATTCATCCTACATTTATATTCATCTCCCCTCAACGGCATGCGTGGATGAAATAGATATTTCATATAAATACATGTTCAAATTACTTTGACACTTTAATAATCCCCTCTACTTACGTGCTTGCACTGGAAAGGCATGTACTTGGTGAGAAGGGCTGGGGTTGGAAGTTATTGTTGGAAAGGGCACCGAAAGCTGTGCATTGAGAAGCTGCAGTCGCTCCTTCTTTGCAGTCAGATTCTTTATCTGTTCTTCCAACCGCCTATTTTCAACTTGAAGTTGGTGTAATGATTTAAGCATTCCTAAAACTAAGACAAAAATGCACACATTATATTCCACAGCCACATTCAATGAACAAATAACACCTTCATTCAATTTTTAAATTCTGCCTTACGTTAAGACTAGCATATATGTGAAACTATAAAATTATGACAGATGTCTGAATTTTAGTGGAAAGATTTAAGATTAATTCTGAGTAATTTAACTTGCAGAAAAAAGTTCACAGTATGTTGTGGTTGCAGTTTTGGAATACCTCTATACCCTGGCTTAAATACCGATAGAATAGCATCATTAGGGCCAGGATACATTTTAAGCAAACAGCAGTATGTGATAACTTAGCCCCAGATCAGAATATGAAAGTAGTAGTATTGTAGCAGCACAGGTTAACTGCACAGTTGGGATAAATCCAGTTCAGCTGCAGTAACAGGAATTGCAAACCTTATAAAACCGAGAAGTTTGACAAGAATATGCTCATATTCAGCTAACAACAACAACCAACTTTATGAAAAGATAACAACAACCAACTTTATTTCAGATTGAATGACCTGTCCAGTGAATCATGAATGTGTAGAACAGTGAAACAGCAGAAGTGCTCCGAGGCGAAGCTGTCCCAGCGCACCTTGGCGGGAGCTGCGGGCGGCGATCTCGGAATCCCCCAGCAGGGAGCACTCTGCGAGCACCGCACTTACCCCCCGCCTCTGCACAACGAGGGCATCACCTTCTCCACTGACCTGCTTTTTACCAAGCACACTTTCCTCAAACTCCCGTCTGGTTTCAGAACTTGGATTTCCCAACCAGTACTAGAGTGTGACTGTAAAGCCACAGGGACGGCCTCTTTTTTTTTCTTTTTTTTTTTATGGGTGGGGGGGTTGGGGTTTTTTTTTAGGGTTTTTCTTTTTTTTGGTTTTTTAAATTCTAAATTGTATTTGTTTAACATGACCTCTGGAGCTACTACAGACATAAGTCTACTGGTATAGGCACATCTGGTCATTTCCCAAGGATTTAGCTTTTATCCCTCCTCTTCAAGAACATACAAAGGAACCCTCAGTGAGCTCAAATGAGATGCAATAAGACTTAGCTAAACCTGTCCTCCAGCTATCATGTTTAAAGGATTATCCCTGCATGAATTTCCTCACAATTAGCATTTTTGTCAGGATACCATTCATAAAAAATACTAACTAGATACCTCTTTACACTACCAATGAGAAGAATAATGTGTTCAATAAAATATAACACAAACCATAACCTGGAATAAAATAAATTTTTTAACATGTTCAGTGATTGCCTTTGATACTGATACATTGCTCAGTATGGAGATCCGCATGATTTACTGATCACTTATGCTTTTAACATATTCATTCTTGGACTATTCCACTCTATTAAACATAACTTGAGAAAATAATAATTTGCTTGCTTTAGGAACTCACAAGAAAGGCAGAACATAATAAAGACATGAAAACCAGTAGGACACCTGCCTAACATTTGTAAATATTTTCTTTTCAAACAGCAACAGAAGTAGAAAAGTCAGATTTAACAATAAAAAATTATTATGCCAATTTCTATCACACAGTATAAAGAAAAATGGGGAACTGTACTACAGTATTTACAGTAGTGGATCTAAGAGTTCAGAATTCTTTTCCAAACTCTGCAACTGGACCTGCAAGTTACTTCCTCTTGCATGACACAACTTCCTCATCTATAAAAAGACAGATAATTATAGAGAAATCTTCTGTAATCTACTGATGCCATGCACTAAGAACTATGCTAGAACTGTACACCACAGTTATATTTCAATTCAGAGCAGAAAATAAATTTTATTAAAATTCTTGGACAAGCACAGAATAGCAGTTCTGAGTAACAGCCGACAAAGTCATAATAAGCAGATTGTGAGTACTTACTGTCACTGGGGGTGCCTTGCTCTAATAAAAACTGTTGTCCTTCACTCCACTGCCTCTCGAGAAGCTGTTCTATGCTGGCTGCTACTGGGGGCAAATTTTCCCCACAACCATTCCCTGATTGATCATAGCGAATCTGCAAGCTGCTCACAGGGGATCTGTTGAAAATATTGCAATTTATTGTTTAAAGAAAAGGATGAAAGGAAATATATTAGAAAAAGGCTGTTGAAATTTCTTATCTTATATCAGCTCTTAGCACCTACATATCTTATGCTTCCAAGACTAAGTTAATTCATCAAAATCACTAAGAATTCCTGGTTCTCACTGCCAGGGCTTTAATAAAAGAAAGACGTATTATTACAGTGTGAGAATTTATACTGAGAAAGCACATAACCTCTTCTTGCATACAGACTAACAAGACAGTAACTGACAAACAGCACTGAATTAAATTATACAACACACACTCCTACAGCAGGAAGCCATTAAAATATGGATACACAGGGCACCGACTTCAGGGGCAAAGAAAACAACCCACACCAAACTTCAAACCTTTCCCTGAGAAAACTGGGAAAAATAAAACAAATTTGTTAAAATTATCACATTGAAAGGCCATATATAATTCCACTGACTAACTTGTTCTAAAAACAGTCATGTAAATCTGGATTTTTGAAGGACTACATGAAAGTATTATTTCACAAGGATTAGAAGTTATCCTCTGCCTGTACTGTGAACACTTAATATACCTCCTTTTTTACTCATAATCACACACAGTTCCAAGAATAATCCCCTTGCCACATGTCTTTTCTCATTCAGGAGAAAATTAAATATTCAGCACAAAGAAAGCTGGCTACCTCTCTCAGGCCCTAGGAGAAGGTTTCTCTTTGCATTGGATGGGGCACAATTTAACTTGTGAGCAAAGCCAGATGTTCTGGTGTATTTCTGACTCAGGTTTCTGGTCTCGTGTATGCAAGGTCCCATTCCTCCTACAGGACCAGCACCAAAGCCCCCTAAAAGCTGGTTCTTGGTTTTGTTGTTGGTTGGGGTGGGGTGGGGTGGTTTTATTCAACTCCAGTGAGCTCAGATTCTCAGATACTAGTTATTACTGCAAGCAACTGGTGCCATCATGGGATCACAGCTGCACTGTCCCACCCCTAGTGCAAACCTACCAACAAGACCACCACAGTCCCAGCACAGGACGACACAGAGCTCAGGAAATCAGCGCGTTAATTATGATTACCGTAATAAGCAGTGGTCACAGCACATTAGCTACCTAATGACTGTCGAGCATTTTGTAGGCACCAGAGCAAAGCTATTTTTACGAGAAAAGGTTTTAAGTAGGTGACTTAAGAGCTCTGTTAAGTATTTATAAATAGTTCCTCTTTTGCATACAGGAAGAAAGGAAAGCACTTGTTAAAACAAAAAGCCCTGATGAATGCGTAACCAAGGTAGTGTTTTTTGACAAGAGATGACAAATCAACAGCATGTAACAACTCAGAACAGAGACAGCAAAAGCAGTCTTAAAATGCAGTTTACACGATGTGCTGAAGCAGCAAGAAGGAAAGTTTATGCAGAAACATTCTACACAGAGGTACTACACTTACACTTCACACAAACAACCCACTTTAAAAAAACAAAACAAATTTTAAAAATCCAGAAAACAAATACATAAAACCACTGAACAACTCCCCCAAAAACTTCTCTCTCTTGCTGCATGTTCCTGAGCAGCACATAATGCTGCCCTAACAGATTGTGCCTTTTGAATTATAAACCACCAACAAAATTCTTGTTGGGCTTTGGACTGCTTCCTATCAATTGTGAAAAGGCAGAAACAAAGCAGTACATGATGGTATACCCTCTGCAATCCTTCACTGGAAGCCCATACAAGAGAAGGATAAAAAAAAAATCTAGATTTCTGTGTATTGAAAAATTACTCAATCTCTCCTCTTCCATCTGCTCATCCTTTGGACAGGATATGGTTCCTGTATGCTAGGGATGAATCCTTATTCCAAATAGTATTTGATCAGAGTTTCCAACAGGATTATAAATGTGCTGTCTGGACTGGTCCAGTCCTGCCATGGAGATGAGAACCCTGTTTCACAGCTTGCCTGTTTTCACAACTGTTTTTTGATTAAGTTTGGTACAATTACCTGTACTATAGAGCATTAATTAGAAGCAATACTGCATTTAGATATAAGCATACACACAGATTTCACTGCAGGTATTACATAACACATTTTTAAATCTAAGGTTAAGTAAGGGGTAAAAAAAAAGTTTAAGTGCTACCTTGGGAAAAGCAGCAATTCCTTTGCAAAATGGAAACAGCTCACATATACCCGGTATATTTATATTTCTCATATATGTATTAAAGTTAAAATACGACAGCTTAAACATCAAACACTGTGGTTATATTGGGGTACAAAGATATAACAATATGAATTGGAAATGACCATACAAGCTCATGAGTCACATATGTCTTCTCCGAAGAGCTGCAATCAGCTGCGTCATCAACAGCAAACAAATGTTCTGCAAGTGTTTTTATTTTAAGCAACTCGCTGAAAATCACATGGTTCTTTCGGAGAACTGTGTTATTTATGTATCTCATAAGCTTCAAAGGGAACAGAGTCAGAACGTGCAGCTAAATAATTTTAATAGATAAAGCAGGTAACATTTGGAGTTGCAAAGTTTCCAGAGAGCAGATTTTTTAAGTTAGCTTTTTATTCACTATAAACCATATTTTAAGTAACCAGAGTTACTTATTTACTGAAGTGGGGAAAGTGGGGAGTTACCTACACATTTTAGAATCCTTGACGTACGTGTAATCTTTTTTGTCACGCAAACCAGGGGTGAAATTCACTGACTACTGAACTTAACTGAATGAGTAGGTTTTCTAAATTTTTTCCATGTTAGGTATTTCAGACTATATTTTTCCATCTTTCAATTCTGTTGCTACGGCATTGATTTCTCTCCCTTGCTTTCTCTCACACCACCACCCCCTCCCCCCCTTTTTGGCTTGTTTTTGAACAACCCTGCCAAGCAAACTCTCTCTCCTCTTTGCAAAGTGCTTCAGCTTCCGTACACTGCAGGAAGCTTTTCAATTGTGGACTGAGGTGGCCTTTGTATCATCCAGTTCTCCTTTAGCATCCCCATCAAAACCAGTTGGTATTTTACCCTGCTGCAATACCGGACTGCATATACCCTGAACATACACGCTCTGTAGAAGCATCGGATTTAAGATGTTTACCTTCCCAAGTATTTGACCAGAAGACAGACTGAACACAGCTATGACTGATGCAAATCGTGCTAAGATCAGGTCTTTGCATATTAACTAAGAAGGCATTAAAACTTTTAATTACCACAACATGTATACATAAGAGGACTACTAAATATAAAATAAAAAGTTCTGTAATTTCCTAATTGCTGAGCATTTCCCTTCACAAAATTCTCTGAAATTCCTTGTCTGTATAGATCAATTTATATGCTAATGTAAGTATATATATTTATGCAAAGAACACCATCTAATTTGTAAATTCTCTATTTATTATTTTAGAAGCAACACATACTGGAAAACTTAAAAACAAGTTCATGACTAGGTAATAACACATAAGTATTATAATGGATAATCTCATCCCATCCAGCAAGATGTCTTTTGATTAATTAAGGAATATAATACAAGATCAACAACACCAGGCATGTACATTAAATTACCTAATTTGGAGATATTTGTTATAAATTACCATAATAAACACATGCTATAGCAATAAAATTCATTATTATAACGCTATTTCTGTGTAACTAGCATTTTTTAGCTATCCTAATTTTTTTTTTCACAACAGATCTTTTTTCAGATAAATATTTCTCATGGTTAGTCCCTAAGTAAAAAACACAGTAATAACACCATAAAATCTACCTCATATTGGATCCAGTACGGAAAATAAAGCTAAAATAAGGATTTGCTTAAAATACACAGAAAATATTACTGAAATATTTAAAGCACAATATTGAAATTTTAACAGCAAATCTTTTAAAACAAAATAACATGATACAGTTTCAGCAGAATTCTTACCTCAAAGTTTTCTAGCAAATGTGAATTGCAGCAGAACAAAACAATACCTTTTTCTACAGAGAATTGCTACAAATTTTGAAGTTGTGGGGGAAAAGGAAGAAAATATTTGCTTGGAATTTTTACTGATATTTAGTGTTTCTTATTCTTGTGATCACTGTTAAGTATATGGGATTCTGGAATTTTTGCAATTACTAAACTAGGATTGTGGTAACAAATCTGAGGAGATAAGCGGTACATATGGATTAAATGATAGATAAATCCCTCTAAACCAAGACTCCATTTCTTAAGTAATGGAGTAAACTAACTTACCTACAAACCTTAATTTGTAAACCTAATTTCAGTTGATAGAAAAGTAAACTTCAGCACAATTTTAGCTCTCTGGATCTATTAGATATTTTTTAGAAGGACATATAGAAACAAAAATACGCGTATTTATACACGTGTGTTTATATTTTTAAATGTATGGGCTTTTAAAACACTTTGGTATTGCTGGTAAAAAGACAGTGAAGTTTGCAAATCTTAAAACATTTCCTCTGCCTGCACTCTCCAATGTAAATAACACTTACCGTGGTGAGAGACTTCCTCTGGGTGATCCTCCTCTGCCAACAAGGCTTCGGCTGTTATCTCCGAGATCTTGATCTGCAGTGTAAATATTTCACAGCTGATAAATCGCCTTTTCTTAGATAAGAGTTTTAATATCTGATGTAGATATTTTTAAAATACCTTCAATCTCAACTTCTATCTGTAGTTACTGCTGAAGAGTGAATAAGTAACTAGTTTAAGATTGCTGAACTGTAGCATGTAAGGTGTTGTCCTTACACATTTCTGAGGCTGTACCAGGCCATGGATTATGTTCACTTCTTTCATTCCTTTCAGTTTTACAGCACAGAAGCGTGGTTTGCATTTGCAGTACCCTCCCCTCAGCCACTTTTAATTTGTACGGTGAAAGTAATGAATCACAGCTGTGGACAGCTAATCTGTATGCTTATCACAGCAAATCCTGATGCTCTGTATTTTTTTAACACTTTGCATCCCAAAACAACTCATAAAATATATAACGTATTAAACTTACTGCTGCCATCTAACAAGCACACATTATTCTGCAAATTTACTGAAAACTTTATGAAAGCGTATAATTCACTAATTCCTATTTATAAGCAAAGCATAGGAAAGCCCCTTGCTAAAAAGGTAGTAAAACAAACAAAAAAGGCCTCATTAAATATACGAAAACGTTTTGCTTGGAAGGACTCAAAAGGGTTATTTTCCCTATGGCCTCTCAATAAAATAACCCTATCTGCCCCCTTCAAGGTTGCCCTCCCCCTATTCTGAGTCAAGCGACCTCCGACCCCTTGGAGGGCAAAGACATGACTGATCCATTCTTGGTAAACTGCTAAACTCATTCCCTTCCCCCAAACAGGCATGACTACTACGACATGTCAACAAATCCTTACGGAGGGAATGAAACAAAGCAAAGCCAGCGGCTCATTAAAACCGCAGCGGAGAGCCCACGGTACCAAATGCCAATCGGTAAATATTCACAAGATTATTAAATGCTGCACAAGTTCTCTAACGGGATCTCTTTCACACGAACTTGTATGTAATGCAATTTCATGAATTATGCAAATAAAGGTTTCAACTATTCACGACAAAACCCAGAGCTGTGTCACTCCGGCTGCAAAGAGCTGGGAACTGAGCGCATCAATCACAGGAGTCACAAGAGACACTGGTGCATTCCTGCCTGCTGATGGCTCTGCTTAAACATTTACATTTCACACACCGAGGGAACAGAAGGGGGAAGAAAACCCGCGCTGTTCCACAGAACTGAGAATTTACTTCCAACACAGAACAACTTTGTACAGACATTTAATGACCAAAAGTTGCGCAGAAATCAAAAATACAATTTAACAGCCTTTTTAAAAACAAGGAGTTCTGTGAAGATGCACCTTTGCACCGGCAGAGGAAGCTTACCTGCTTGGCTGTTTTCAGACTGAGCTATAAGTGCTGCCATGGCTGAATTTGGATTCAGCCTACTGCCGTACATGTGGGATGGAGGCAGACTGAGAGAAGATCCAGGTAGGGTGTTTGCCTGCAAGAAACCAAATAAAACTTGAATTCTTTTTTATAACGGGGAGAAATGCTAAATGTATTTTAAAGAAGCCTTCTTGATGCACTTTAATTATTTTTTAAGTTGAATGCTTTTTAAAACAATGTATTTCAAAGAAAAAAAATGTTTTCAATTTGTGAGTATAGAAACAGAATTGCAGTATTTCGGAAAACAGATCAGGTTTTAAAGTGTATTGTATTTGTGGTCGGCAAGATCTTCTAATTAAAGAAAATCCTTCTAATAAAAAGTACTGTAGCAAATATTAAAAATACCTGAAGTGCATTTTAAAACAACCACAGTGTGCAGGAAGGGCAGACTTCCTTGAGATCCTGAAATATGCGCTCAATGCAAGGACTTAGTAGCATGGCGACCATGTGGTTATCCTACTAATTATTTAATCTTATTAAACCATTTACAAAATAAGGGCAGGTAGACAACAGATGTCTCACAAATGCTTGGGTTCCTTACATCACAAGCCGGCTGTGGAGGTCAAAAGGTCCAACTTTCAGCTCTATAGTTTAACTACACAGAGCCATATTTCCTTTGCTCAACTCCGTCATTAGTAAAACGTGCACAGTATTTTGTTACTTCCTATTTTGATAGACTTGGAAGCCTGGTGTTTTTTTGTTTTGTTTTGTTTTTATTTTAAAGAACGCAAACAGCCATTACAAGTATGTTTTCTATACAATAGGGGGCTCCGGGAACCACAGCTTTGCCCTGACCCCATATAAGGAACTGTATTTTTGGCAGTTGGCCAGCTCTACTTATTGAAGAGCTCCCAAAGTTTGTGTTCATTCATGTTGCTAACCACAATTCTGAAGGTCTCTGCTGGGACTTGTGCCAAACAAGCGAAAATGAACCCTTAAACAGATGAAGCTAAGGAGGCTGGCCAAAATCTTGCATAATCCAACGCAATAAAAATACCTTCTTCCTTGGCTGCTTATGCTTTTTCCCTTTCGAAGAAAAAAAGATTTGTGTCAAATGCTAAGTTGCAGAGACAAGCAATCAAAGAAATAAAAGTATGGCTGCTATTTTAAAGGCATTTTTCTACCTGATAAAAAATTATTTCAGAACAAAGAAAAAGATTGGGGGGGAAGAGGGTAGAATCAAAGATACACAAACCTGTGTGATCACTGGTTTTAAAATTAATCTTCTAAGAAAATGTAAACAACCTTTACAAATGAAACTTTTTTTGAAAAACAGAAAAAGAAGGTGAACGGCAAGGAACTCAATTTGTGGGACATTTTGACATACATAACTGCACACAAGAGACAGGGGAAACATACTGGTTATTACAGCAAAATATTACAGAGTATAAACTATGTCTCTGGAAAGAATCACACACTACCATTAACTTTTGGCTTTCTGCCAACATATTAAACTTGATGAATGGACTTTTATGAATTCACACAACTGTTTTCAATGATGCTTTATTTACTATATACTGGTGAGAAATTGTGCCTGATATTTACATTCTTCTACTGTCACAAAGTTAGAAAAAGCCACAAGTAATTGCTTACAATGATCAGGGGTTCATTCACTTTTCAGTTTATAGGTACATTCAAGATTGCTAGACATGGAACCACAGTGTCACTTCAAATCTGGCTGTTACTTCTTCTGGTTGTTTGTTGGGGTTTTTTTTTTAAGAAATGCGTATCTTAGTAGAATTAATCTGAATTATTTCTAAGTCTTAAATATAATGCAGGCATTTCCACCTACTCCGGTACAACAGTTTTCAAAATACAATACATATTGGTACTGTGACACTGAGGAAGGCAGCAACACTGCACAGCTCCTGCTATTTTTCTCTAAAAACATGCCCATAGGGCAGTTTCAACTTAACTATTGCTGTTCCTAGCAACCTTCAGCTATTTTCCCCTCAAAACCAAACAAACTTCAGTCAAATTCTTTCACTGATAAAACCTTACAGAATGGACTATTAAGCGATTCAACCAGTATTATCATTTCAACCATATCTAAAAGGTCAGACTAGGAAAACAGAAGTTTATATGATGGTATGAGTTCTACTCATAGTTTCAGGGGGTGGGTGGGGGCAGGTTTTAAACTCCAAACACCAGGTCTTAGTTCTGTTTAGTTTTAGCATTTTTCCCTAAAATATTTTGTTTTATTCCAGTAAATCTATGTACTGCTCACATTTTACACAGAAGCTTCTATACTTAGCTCTCAGTCCATGTCACTGAAAGGCTGCTTAAAACTGTGCAATAGCAGCTATATATTGATTTATGATGGCATGGTACATATAATCAGCAAGGGGAATACAAGTTTATTTGACTGAAACTTGCACAAATAGCTTTATGAATTTTCTGAAAGTACCTAAGTATCTTGAAGGGAGTTGCTGAAGTTTGTTGAGTTAACTATCACACCACAAAACAGAAGACATCAAAGGAATTAAACGTTTGCTAAGTGGGTTGATATAACAGATCAAAAGACTTAGCAGAATTTAAACAATATCTAAGAACTTGAGTTTTCTCACAAGTAATGGCTTCACCCTAAACGTTACCCCTGTTTGCATTTTAAAATAATACTAAATGTGTCTTACAAGTTGGAACCATACAAGTTCCAATGCCATCTTGTATATGCAACTCCTAAAGCAGAGAGACACAATAAAATTGTTCAAGTAAGTTGAAGGCAAATAAAAAACCTTTGAAAATACTTTTTTTAAATAGCAATGTAAAATGACAAGAATAATGATTTGTGAAGCTTTCTTATAAATGTGACGACTTCATCTGACAAGGAAGTAGAGAAGGTGGAGGAGTGCTACATTATTTAAAGGTGAAATAGGAGCTTCGTGTTTCACTCACAGTCGAAACAAGCTGTAGCAAGCATTTATTAAAAATGCGCAATCATGCTGTCAATACATATTAAGGTCACAGGACTGACACATGTTCTAAAATGCACAACTTTTAAGGCTGTATTATTCTTTATTTGAACTGTTTCTACTTAAACACTCAACACAATACATGATCAAAATGTACAAATAAAAACTCAAGACTACTAAGTATTTATTTTGAAAAGGCAGCAAAATTTTCCTGAAAATATTTTAGCAGAAGGATTTAAGCCCATCTATGGGTATACAACACACTGCTTTCCTTTATGTTATGTTCAATAAATCGGTAAAGTCATAAGCAGCAGAGCAGCACAGAAGGACAATGCATTGTAATTCAGAGAATGCCCGTGTGCAGTAAGAAATGATTGATATTTGACTGATGTTTAAAAACTCTTCCTCTACAGCAAGAAAGTACAAGCATATTCTTGTAATTAAAGAACAAGACTTGCACGTTAACTACATTTAACTCATATATATGAATGTCCTCCAAAATATTTAGAATAGTTTTATATTTGTTTGCATGACTCCAGGACAATATTTAACAGCATGATTATATTTCCAGAGCATTCATATCTGAACATTTACTCCTATCTGAAATTTCCAGGGAAAGCAGTCCCTTCAATCAAAAGTTAGATGTCCTTTCAGCAGAAAAAAACGAAGGGGAGAAAAATGAGACAATACTTAGCTGTATGCAATCAGATTGAGTCTCAAAACTTTGAGACTCTTTGAACATGCCTTTTCCCCCTTTCCTTTCAAGTTTTATGGTATGAAATATTTTCTGATAACAGGCCTCATTTCTGTCTCAGCTCCACACCAGTAAGGTTTTAATACTCAGCGTGTGATGAGAGATGAAACCAAGTGTGAACAACTTTTGGGTCCCATGAGTAGGCTGACTGTTGAAGCTGTCAGGTTCAATTGCATCATTCCACATTATTCAATGCCCCAAACTGCTCCCTAATTGTTAGAGGCTTAACATATTCAAAACCATTGTTTAGGCTAATGCTGAAATGCCTACAGTTGAGTTTCCACAAAGAAAGGGGAGGGATTTAATTGTAGTTAAACCATTACTGAACTCTCTTCCTTTCGTGATAGGGCAACAAGGATGGCCAGAACAACCAATTCCAAGACACCTTCTTAATCAGTTTATATCCAATCAACAGCCCTTTTCCCCTCTGCTTTAAAAACTGTCATTGCCATATTGTTGCTTTGTGTTATATAACACTTTACAATCAGTGACACATTACCTAATTACCTATTTCCACCAATATTTATTTGCCAAAAATAATTTCAAAGGTTAATTTTATTTCTTGTTAAAATAAAAACATATCATTATTCCTGTGGTTGGGGCCACACCATTTACCAATCATACCAGGTTATTCATCACAGTATGATGCTGTGATATGAAGTGCAAAACTATCTCTTGCTCCTACTAATACAAAGTCAAGAAATAAAAAGCATTGGCGATACCACTAACAACTACTTATGGCCAACTACTACAGAAATCATATAAAAAATTTCAATGGAAATGAAATTTAAAGTTATATTTTCTGCAAGCTGTTCTGCTACCCTTCTGAGATGTTACAAACATTTTCCATGCATGTCTAGCTTCATGAAATATGGAAGGAAATTCAAGCACAGGGCCAAGTGTTAGCATCAGTTTACTTCATCTAAGAAGTCATCTTGGGCTGATGCATTTTTGGTCCATGGAAAGCAACATTTATCTGAACAATTAATTAAAACCCGCATTGAAATTAAATGAGATTAAACATGAACACATACTAATTCTATATACATAATTATAATAAAACATTTATAATGTGCATATATAAAAATTATTTTCTTTTCTTGAGAGGTGAAAAGAACTGCCCATCAAGTGACAGCAGCAGAAGCAACCTTGCCTTGTGTTTCCCACCTTAACCTGGGCAAGTGAAGAAATACTGGTTTTATCCCTAGAATTTTTAAGGTCTCTGCTTGGGTATTGCAGGCAATGGGAAGGATACGCTATTGCTTCCTTTATTCTTTCAGAACTTATGGTACAACCTCTACCTGCATTTAGGAGAGGTGAGGGACCCACCAATGCCCATCATCAGTCACCTCCTCTGAATTGTCAGCTGTCCCTAGGGATGGCAAAGCACACCCACACAAGGGTGATCACAGCATGGCAACACAGAGGAGTCCTGCCACATGGACACTCTCATGCATCCCTTCCTGCAACACAGCCCTGAAGATTTTTTGCACAAATACAGAATTTGCTTAGAAATCTTGGAATGCTTATCATGACCTTGTTTCCAGTGGAAAACCAAAAATCTAAATTCCTGTTTATTTTCCTATATGCCAAGAAACATAGATGGAAGACAACATAAAAATCCTTAAGAAAATACAGTTCCCACATTTCTTCTGAAAATTATCATCTGACTTTTCACAACAACTAGCACAACTCAAAACAATATTAATCTGCAGTACGGTAATTACTATTCATATATTTTAATTAAACCGATATTTTTATTTACATATTTTAATGTATGTTTTGGTTGTCTTAAGTTGAACACGACTAAATTTAAAATAAACAATATTGATCACTTGACTAAAACAACCTACAGCACTACTGATAACTGAAATCACAGTGAATTTTTACAGCAAACCTCACCTGCTTTCACAATCATCAATGCAAATCAAACCCAAACATCCACTAGTTTTTTACAAATTCATTCTATGAAAGCAATACTGAGATTGAAAAGACAGCCCTCACATACTGCCACCATTACCATCCAAGCACCCTGAAGCCCTTGAAGTTTGGAATTTTTAAAAACAGATAATCAAGGTCCAATTGCACAAAAAATGTTTTGGCCACCCAGCTGAAATAAAATGATTAACTGGGGAGTATAATTAGGAGGTTGGAAACGGTAAAATCAAATCAGGAAAAGGGTTTATGATGTCTTAGAAGAAAAGATCAACTTTTCATTCAAAAAGAAAAAGAACATTAATTACAAGTGCACAGATTGTCATAATTTAAATCTGTCAGGAAAACTGTATTTGTGACATCATTCAGTGGATAACAATATTCACATTACTAGTACTTTTTCTGTCTGTAGCAAAAATAAATCCTTTGAACTCCTAGCTGTAATGAAGACTCTAGCTTATGAACAAGCTAATCATCAAATACTGTCTTTGAGAATCAATTGTTTTGATTAAACATACAAATAAATCCTTCAATTAAATGAAACCATCTAACCTTCAAACACCAGCAGTCAAGTATTTTTCAAGAAAGGCATGAATGAATACAACTGGGAAACACAGTGGGATTTGAAAGGCAAAATGAAAAATTAATGGCACACCTACAGAAACTAATTTATACCTCTGTCCAGTGTACAACAAGGGCACATAAAGTCATTAAAAACCACATGGATAGAAGGCCTATCTTCCAGCAATGTGAAAACACTATAACCTCAACTGTACTACCACTTCACTCCTCTCTTTCGTGTTGACTAACTAGATATTATATAAATTTTTAACCAATTAAGATCTATTTATTTATATACCAGACATAGAAAAGAGACTTACAAAAACTTACTAGAATACAACCTCATTAAGAGGGGGGGTTTTTGTTTGTTTTGTTAGGTTTTTTTTTGTTTGGGGGTTTTGTTTTGTTTCAGGTTTTGGTTTGTTTTTTAAAGGAGGCTTTGTAGAGATAAGACCCTGGGATTCCTCCACAAACCTAACTGAAAACAGAGCCATCATTTCAACACAAAGCCCTTTCACCTTAAGTTGGTTGCTCTATCGTTTCCATCTACCTCTGTCTTCACAGCACTTAAACTGTATGTGCTCTACATGGACATGGAAGCAGTATCTTGCCCAAGAGTCTGTTTTACTTAAGAACTTTATATACGAGGAATCTCAACTTCACTCTCATACTGACTAGTAGAAAAATTACTTTCTTAGGAAACAAACTCAGTATATCCATAGAGGAATCTATTTCCTTCATACCAATATTCCAAAGAAAGCCAGACACTTGCAATATGGCAAATAATTCTGAGATTCGAGAGAAAGTAACTACTTTCAAGATAATCTATAATTTCAAAAAGAGCAATAATAAAGAATCAGCTACTTATTCAAAAGCATGGACATTTTAACTAAATATCAATAGTCTTTGCTATTTAAGCGATGAAACAAACACCTTCAGCAGCAGAATTGCTGCTGTGCAAAAATGCTTGCAGCATTTACACCAGGCCTATAAGGCCACCGCCTCAGCAACCAACTCTGCAGCTTGCAACAAACACACCATGCATACCTGAAATCTTTCTCAAGTAAGACCTAAACATTGTTTCATCTAAATAGTTTTATTATTTCCATTGCATACAAACTAGAAAATTTCAGACTTTTTACATTCAACACCATTATTATTGTCTCAGGCAGCTAAATTGAAGTAGTGCTACACTCAGTTCAACGAAGAGGTCAATGTGCCTCAGTTGCCTGGAGACTGATGGTTGCTACAGCAGCACCAGATAAGCCAAGCTAAATAAGCTTCAGCTTGAAGGCAGAAAACATTTATTGCTAGAGCAAAACATTGATGCAGTTGTCTCAGCATGCGGCACCGAGCAAAACCCTGCAACCGCCTTTCAGACTACCTCCACACTGCACAAGTCTACACCAAGACAAGCTTTCCGAAGCAAGAGGAAAACAAGATTTTCATTGGGCTAAATACTAGATTACTTGCAACTATGATTCCTTTGTTCTTCTAGTTGAGTCACATGTTAGAAGGAATTTTCCCTCTGGCTGTAAATTCTTCCTCCTAGCTACTCTCCTCCTCCCCCACCCCAAAAATCCTCAGTTAAAACTGCATGAAAAGAAAATTAGCTTTTTACCCATTTCGCCCAGAAGTAAAAATTAAAACAGCTTTTAAGTTAGAAACAAGACAATTCTGATGGAAAAACTTTTCACTAGTACAGTTCTTTCCCATTTTCATTTTGCAAGACTGAAATTTAAGTGGCTGTGACACAAATATGATTTAGTAGGTTTGGAAGGAAAGCCTCTGTTTTGCACTGACATCCTACACCACAGTATCAAACCCCTCTGTCTACAGCATACTGAAGGATGTATTTAGCACTCTTTCCAAATCTAGAAGCACTGGCGGTTTCCTGTGGCAATGAGTCCCAAAGATGAACAACATACTCTGTTAAGAATGATTTTTTTTTTTGTTCTGATGTGCTGAGATTTCCTTTTGTATCTTTTTGTTAAGTTATAAGATAAGGAAAACCAAATAATTTCGGCATCCAAACAGCCTGTGATCCATATTGATATTTTACCTTTGACCTAGTGGGTAGCAGCCTCTTTCAAGAGACTTTATCATCAAGAAGTGTTTTGATAGTAACATAAAATATGTTAATTGGTTTTCATGTATCCAGCATTTCTATTGATTAGAGAATTCTAGTACCACCGTAAGTATCTAATTTCCTTTTTCTGGAAGCATGCTGCTTAAACCATGCAACATTATTATGTCCAGATGTTTTATTAGTCTCTTTTTAATTATCACTCATATTAAAGGTAATACAAACAAAACAAAAAAAACCCTAACCACCAAAAAAAAAAATCAAATGCCCAACAAACAATACCCCCTCCCCAAACCAACAACATACACTGTATGACAATGTATAAACTGAACTTAAGAAATGCACTAACTTACTTGTTTTGCAGAAATTTGGGAATATATTAACATAATGTCATAATTGCTGCCTATGCTTCACCTTAATGACTAATTACTAAGAAGTGAGAGGTCTCCCAACAAGGCACCCACCAAATATGTAGTAGAAATCTATACTATCTGCACTCTGGACTTACCTAAGTGCTCTCACGGCATTCAGTATCTCAGTGATTTCTATGTTAAGGAACAGACTTCAGAAAGTGTCTTGAAAAATATGTAAAAAGAGACTAAACTCTTCTTAAGTTCTGGAAATCATCTCTGATTACATGTCTAATGCACTTTAATATAATTACGCTAAGTTACTTTGCACTGCAAAAAAAAGAATTATTGCTTAAATTAGTTTGTTGATGTCATGTCAAAGTCTGTTGCTTTAAGATGTTCTGATCCAAAGATGACTACAAACGTATTACACTCTTAACTTACACATTGCTGAGATGTGCATCTTTGGGAGCAGAGCAGGAAACTCAAGCAGCCAACCATCTAATGCAGGTCACATCTGTCACACCCTAAAGTCCTAGAACTGAGGGCAGCTTGGCTTTTTTTCCCCAAGTATTTATTCTACTCACCAAAGAAAATTTGATTAAACACTAATAGCTGATAGACCTGCCATTTGCTAGAGTATCCACAGGCAGGATGGCCCAGAACTGTCCCTTAAAATACTGCAGGTCCATTCAGCTCTAACAGACTCCAGATGCTTCTGGTACCTTGCTTTTCTCTATGAAGAGAAATGTGGCAACATAACCTGAAACTTTCCTTCTTTCCTTCCTCACATTTAGTTTGTGCTGAATATTAAATTTTAAAAAACCCACAAATCCAAACCAGCAGGAAACGGGGTACATTTCCCTGAATAAGAAAGGGAAACAAAAGTGGACAAAGGAATATCTTCCTTGGCCATACTGAATTTAAGAATGCAGCATCCACAATTTGAGGTTACAAATGTAAACTGCAAGCAATATCAATCAGGTAGGTGCATTTTACTGTCCCATGAAAATGCCCAAACCCCCCCTCCTGCAAACTTGCAAAAACCCCTCTCAACTTGAATTTTCAGCAAAGGAACATTTACTTGTTTAAGATGTACTATTAAGTTCCTTCATAATTCCACTCCTGTTGTGGAAGGTATAAATAAGATTGCTCCCAAAACTGTTCCTAACTTCTCTGTTGAAAGGAACAAAAACTAAGAATAGAGTTCCTATTTCCTGTCTTTTCATTTATTTTCCCACGAGTGCCAGAATATAAAATAAAAAGGACAAGAAAGTTCCCTTGATAGCATGCAAAATTATGAGCAGACTTAAACTATGACAAGGAAAAAACCCACTAAAAAAGGAAGCCGAAAATAGCGTACACTAGTAATTTGGAGAATGAGCAGGGGAATACAGAGATCCAAAATTAGGGACTAGATTAATTCAGAAAATGAGAAAGTAAAAACCACAGGACAGACGCATCTGAAACATCACATGCCCTACATTCAGAAAAGATCTCAGGATTCCTTAGCTTTCACATTCCTCTGTTGTTAACAAGTAACTCCAAATCTACCTAAAAAAAATAAGCCTTATCTCCCCCATAGAAGCTGGATCAGACAAAGGAGGATAACCACCTCCATTCCTTCATTTGTAAGAATGCTAAAGAAAACCCTGGGGGCTTTTGTACTGCTCCTAATGGAAGTAAAGCCAAAGGAACTTTGGAAGGGACAATGGAAGTGATAAAAATGTTCTATGGGAACATATTTTTTTCCAAGACCTTCTCTTTAGAATTTCTTAACATCCTTAAAAAAACAGACATGCAAAAAGTTCCTACAAAATCTGACAAATTTATGATGTCCCCAAAATCATAATTACAAATGCCCAACAGAGAGCTTAAAAAACAGCTGAAATCTTACAGGATGCACCTTAGTGGCACATCTTTGAGGCTATTCCAAGTTTTAGCACTTTTTCAAGAGCCCATCTGTTAACATGATTGAATACGTGAACAGACAAGATTTGGTCATAATTGCTCTCTTAACTAATAGTTTAAATAAAACCTAATTTTTTAACTATTATTTTTACCTGCTACAGAGGCATAAGCTTACCTTAGCTTTAACCTCAGATGATGGTTTTCTTTTAATCAGAATACTACACAAGAAACATACTAGCACACTCTTATTTGAAGACTTCCATGGTCAAGAGGTGGGCAAACACTGAAAATACATCCACAAGAGCCCAGTAAGCAGACAGCACTCTGACGGAACTTTGCAAAAGTAAGTAGGTAAACCCTAACCCTTGACACATAAGCAGTCATTTATGCTAAATGGGAAGGGGATGAGGGGTAGGGGAAGAGATTTAAAAAAAAAAAAGATTGCTTCAAGTGCTGCATGGTCTGCATGGTAAACTAGAGTCTCCTGACTGAATCTCTCCAAGATAGTACGAACCTTATGCACTGAAAGAAGACTCCCTGAAGCAGTGGAGGACTTTGTTAATTCAAGTACAGGAGCTCATCTTTACAGCTGTCAACCAAAACTCACAATTTCAATCTCTCTGTGTATCTCAAACCCAAGACTCTTTAATTGGGAGTACCGGTGAATAAGATCCTGACAAGTAAATCTACGACCACTTGAAAACAAATTTGGTAGTGAGGCAAGATCCACAACCCTTTTGCTTCTCTGGGGATGACAAAGCCCCCAAGGCAACTCAAAAGAAACAAAGGCAAAGGAAGGATAGGAATTTTAAGCAGTTAACCTATGGAGGGCTCTCTAGTTCAGCTAAACAGTAAGGAGAAGGTCCATCTTCTAGGGTATACTTCTCTTTTTTTGTGACAACATGGGAGGAAAAAAGTACTATGATATTTCTCTTCATGACTCATAAAAACATAGGTTTTGTCCAATCACTTTTTCAATCTCTTTTTCTTCTGACAGAGGTTAACAAACAGAAGTGATGGTGCACAACTCTTGCTTATTTAACTTCTCCATGTCAGTTGATTTTACAGACCTTTGTCATATCCCATCTCAGTGTCCTTTTTTGAGGCCACAAGTCCCTCACTATTTACTCACTCCTTATAAAGCTGTTCTTTGCTTTTTTTAAAGGAGTTCACTTATAAAGCCATTGTTCACTGCCATGGCTCTTCTTGTACCTCTTTTGGCATGTACCATATCTGCTTTGAATAGAAACTGTCCTTCCCCTTAAACATTGATTTTATTTGCCCTCTTACCACCTTGTCAACACAGGCTAGTGAGGTCTTTCAGCAATTTGTGACAGCTGATCTTCATAATGGCTCACTGCATAACCCAGTATAATCAGCAAACTTGGTGTGTGCTCCTCCTCCTCCTTTCCCCAGACCATTTATGAATACACTGAGCTGTACAAAAGGCCAAGTTTTCCCAAGACTGATGGCAAACCTCTCCTCTGTGAAAACTGAGCATTGACTTATTTGGGTTTCTTTTTTAAATTTTAACCTGCTACTAAACTATGACACAACCCCTCCTCCAAACTGTTCAATTTAAGTGCTCTCAGTGAGTTAAGAGTGTGTAATGATCTTTGGAAATGAAAAAACCAGGAGAACTTCCTAAAGTACCAAATTGTTAATTTATTTCTTTAAAGTAGTTTCTATCAATTTGTGCAAAAGAGGTACCACTCAATTTTGGGTAAAACCATCTTATTTCTTTAGAAAATCAGTCCAGAAGAATTCTGTAAAAATATGAATCACCACCTATAAGAACAAATTGCTATTTGATATTGAATTGTAATCT
The DNA here is from genome assembly GCF_017590055.1 of Onychostruthus taczanowskii. NCBI lineage: Eukaryota > Metazoa > Chordata > Aves > Passeriformes > Passeridae > Onychostruthus > Onychostruthus taczanowskii. The sequence goes on along the minus strand of NW_024500349.1, from coordinate 7,719,487 downwards.
GTGTTGGTCTTCACACAGCATTTCTGCTATCCATGCACACCTGCTTGTGCACACATACACACATTAGGCTTGATTTTTTTCATGTTTATATCTACTATCTTAGATCACTGTAGATAAATTACAAGTTCATTGCTTTAAGTACACAAAAAGATATATATTTGATATATTCATTCTAAGAGAGATTCCCATCAGAAAATGAAAAATGCAAGAAACAAGGAGTATAAAATCATCATCTATATTGCAGTATTCCTTCATACTTCAACCGTAGTCAAGGTGACTTTCTGCAACCATAACTTCATATTCTCTTATCTTGATAAATGTAATCTTGTCCAACTTAAATTCATACAAAAACCTATCATAGAGGTATTTTTTCTGGTTCATTACTTCAACTATGCCACCCTTCTGCGCTTCTCCCATGCCTCCCTTATTCCTTCCCCATCAAACATGAACTACTGATAGTCATTTGCATCACTTTTCAAATACAAATATTAATTATAACATATATGTCAACATTCATTTGTTACCAAGATGTCAGCTTTGGCCACCTCTTTGCCAGGGCTAGCCTAGTTGTCCATTTGTTACATGTCCCAAACAACCCACTCTTTAACTGATAATATAATTTTTGCATAAAAAATGGAAAACTTCACATATTCTACTTTTTAAAATATTTTCTTATGTTCTGATTAAACATTGGTTAGAACACTGCTAAACTGCAACCAGCATTTATGCTACTAGTCATAATATAATTATTAATAAGCACTTCCTCAGACTACATTTAGAAAAATCCATGTGCTCTACAAATTAAGACTATGTGATACTATGGGGAACTTCCAGCCACTACAACATTTCACAACAAATATAATGTTTATTAACCTATTTTCCAAACAAATTACGGTTTCTTTTAACACTGAAATTAAGCAGGTCAGTAACATGGTTTTCTATCTTAAACTCTTGTGATAGTTTACCTGAGTTGCAGCAACAACAGTAGTTATAGAAGGCGCAGTTGAAGGTGATAGAGCTCCCACTTGCTGCAAGTGGCCTGAAGCCTGCTGAGGTAAATGAGAACTGGAAACGGGAGTGCTAGATCCTGAGCCAGATACTGCATTTGGAAATGATACTGCTACATCATTGCTGCTAAAAATACCTGAAAAAAATTACAAAAACGATTACATGCATCTCTCTCTCTCCCCCTCCCTCTGTTTATTAGTAACCATGTAAATATGCAGTAGAAAATTAATCAAGACAAACAAGATCACTTAATACGTAATGCAGAAAGCTCCTGTGTAGAAATTCTAACCATGCTGATTAATAAAAGTGCTCTCATCATTTAACATTCTACAGTTCAGGGAACACAGATTGATTCACTTTTAAGTTTTTGTAAAACATATGTGATAAATCAAATATTTATGTGCATTACAAACTGCTCAAATATTAACAGTGGCAGAATTTTTTGCTAAAATGCCTGCCTTCAACTGAGTCTGCTATCAGAGTTTGTTCTTTCAATGTATTACTGTTAACTAAAGAAGGAAGTATTGGGCTATATAACTGAACACACACAGTACAAATGGAAAAAATACTTTTTAACTTTAAAGTAAATGTTACTAACAACACACATTTGTTCAAAACTGTAATTTTGGCAACTAAGGATTGCTTGTGCTTTTTCAGGAAAATACTGACAGCAAGTCTGAGGACAAGGTACTCAGATTTGCCAATAGAACTGGTGGTATTTCGTTTATTCACAAACTATAATTCCATCCATGATCTATACAAATGCTTGACTAACATTTCTGCTAGAACAGACAACAAATAAACGACTAAACACGTTAACATTAGTCAGAGTGGTAAGTTAGCAATTTAAATAGGAAGAGTTCACACCCCTCTGTGAAGCCATTACTTCTGTTCATCTACATGCAGGGTAAAGTTCATTATAGAGGTTGGGAAAAAAAACCCTACTGACCAGAAGCCCAGGACAAGAAGTAGTACCTGTCTATGAAACCGTTAGGCTCCACGTGCATTAGATAAGTGAGCTGTCAGCTGGCCAAGGAATATCAAGCATGGTAGCACTGAACTGCAGTTAGAGGAAGAGTGCCACAGGGAGTAAACAGAAGTAGAATGAACATGGTTAGATCAAAAAAAGCAACAGAACTGAAATGCCAGTTAGAAGGCAAAGGGTGGAGCTAGTTTGTCACTCATACAAATAATGATTTGAAGAAGGCAGTGACAATAAGAAGATACGCAATGTTAAAACAACACTCGCCACCCAGATATCCCTCTGAGCACAGGCAGTCAAGGGAGACTAACATCATCCAAACCCACACATAATATGCAAACACTGATGCGTCTTAAATTCCCTGACTCTATTAACTGTCAAGAAAAATGGAAGAGAAAATCAGCCAGACCCACTAGAGGAAGAAGATACGAAAAAGCAGCTGAAGATACATTGCGACAACACTTCTTTCCTGCCTAACCAAGCTTAGTGTCTTAACTTCTCCCCAGTCTCTTCATCATAGAGAAATTCCATACCTGCTCTGCTTTCCTACTGACCTTCATATCTTTTTCCATTTAGCACCTCCCCCTCTCCTTGGTTTTTTTTTGGTTACCACGCCAAAACCTACAGTTACAGCCTTATTAGCAGTTAAGATGCTTGAAGTGTTCTCTTTGCTACAATCTTTTTCCAGTTCTAGCTGCATCATCTAACTAGACAGCACATTTTATGGATTCTGCTCTAATTCATCCCTACATACCACCAAAATGACCATGATTAGCAAACAGCCTTGCTACTGACTCCACTCTTAAATGTGACATAACTACAACCACAAAAACTGAAATATAACCCAGGTCCTCAAAAGATTTTTCCATTTGCTTTTAATCAGTAATTCCAAATTAATAAAAAAGGATGAGATTTGACCCTTTGTTTTTTGAATGCAGTAAAACAATTAAATGTACAAACCTTCTTGAAAACATGAGATTCTCATGAATTATCAGGCATCAGGAACCATAAAATTTAAGAATAAAAATAATGAAATATCACAACACTTTTGAATAAACTGTAAGAGCTCATCACCACAAACACTATCACTCTCATAAAACATCAACAGCAATGAGAGGAGAAAACAAAATTTTTGGTGAGAGACAAGTACTAAAAATGAAAGGATATTTTGCCAGAAAGGGAAAACAACTCCAAAATTTTAAAGCTATTATAGATTTTTTTAATTCTTAATTTTTTTAAATCTTACATATTTAATAACTGCAGAGCTTCTGCTGCTTCTATTTTAATGATAAGGTTTATTCTTCCTCTTAAAAATAAAATTCTGGAATACAAGCAGATAGTTACAAAATCACAGGCAAAAGAATATTTCAAAAGAAAGAAAAGCAGCAAACTAGTTTGCCAGTGGAATGAGGTAAGCTAATATTTGTTGCCAGTTGTTGTAGTAATATTAAAAACACTATTTGTTGCTGTTGCAAAATACCGGACAAATATGACCTATCAGCACACTCTTTTTGGGATAAGTATTTCCATTCAGCAATCCCTTACTTAACACATAAAGTACATGCACCTTCTGAGACTAGTCATGCAACCAAGATACTACTCCATGCAACATTCAAATAAGACCTGTATGCTGAACATTCAAATAAATTATTGATTTTCACACTGTTTCAAAAATAACTGTATAAAAACTATATGTATATCATATTAGAAAGCCAAGACAATACAGATTTGAAATGCCTCCAACATTATAAAGGACAACACTAAATTGTCCTTTGGGGTTTGGGAAGAGATAAATCACTTTCTGGATCAGGAAGGAATGAGAATGAAAACGTGAGCAAATCTCTGTAAACTACATTAATGTTTAAAACAAACAAAGCACCTTGAAGTCCTTCCCATAGTCCTTCCCATATACTGAAAAGCCAAAGACCTGTAACCTGTGATGAATGACACTGTGTAATTTGCCAGCAGCATAAACAGCATGGTCAAATACAATCTTCAGCATTAACCAGAACACAGTTCTTCAGCTCCAGGTGGAAATGGACATGCAACAGTGTTCAGATAGAGTCTGACTGTGCATCACAGCACTAACACAGCTGCAGAACGTGGACTACAGGTTCTATCAGATCAAATGCACATCTAGCTAAAAAAAGTATCTCTGGCCAACAAATAACTGCCTGCTTAGCACAGAAAGGTAATACTACAGAGGAGGGAACACATCAGATAATGCAGACTGGAAAAAAAAGCATTCTTTATGCACCATCAATAACAAATTCAGTAACAGAGGACATAAAAGCACTTCAAGAATAGTGAAAAACAAAATAGCCTCAAATCAAAACTAGTAGTATACACCAGGTAGCACACAAAACAATTTTAGTGGTTTAATTAAAAATCTCAAAAGTAAGTAGTTCCATGAGCCGACGAGTTAACAAAGCTGAGTAAATCCTGAATTTCCACAGTGTTGCATCTCACAGATGACATCAATACACTAAGTTTTCCCACCACTATTTCTGTATCTATCTATGAAATCCTCACTTCTTATTTTCTAGTACTACAGCCCCCTTCCATTATCCAGCTCTCTTACATTCCCTTCTTATGCTGGTGACTGCCTAGTTCAGCAGGAGAGAAAAAACAGATAATAGTTGGTTACTTTTGTCCTGTACACTACCCATTCCTATTACAGGAACATACATGTTTTAGACTTTTTTTTTTCTGTAAACTGGACAACAGACTTAAAGCTTACTGGGGGCCAAAATCAAAAGTAACAACATCTAGACTGCTTCCTCAGGAAGCTCACAAAATGGTCTCCCTAAAGCTGTATCTTCTTTTGTAGGTCAGAAATTTGAAACTATTACAACAATTCTGAAAAGAGGAAGTTATCTGAGGTATCTCTCATAGGCGGCTCATCTTCGCATTTTGTCAAAACTTCAGGAATTAGAAGAATATGACCAAAGAGGCTGTTTTTTAAGTGTAAACTTGCAGGCCCGCAGAAGTTGCTAAGAATGGCAAAACCTTCCTACCTGGGGGAGGACAGATGGGCATAGGGTTGGAACAACAGCCTCAAGGGAACTCATAGTTGAAATTGCAGAAATAAAAGGAAATTTTGAGTTATAAGAACAAGAACTTCATTACACAAACTGAAGCTATAAACACGTTTTCAGTACCTTCACTTTGTGTGGTAATCTCAAAAAGTCTCCCCTAAACCCACGGCAACCTCCTATACAGTGCAAAATGAAAAAGTGTCTTTGCATGAAGCAGTCCATTCATTAGTGATTAGGCATGTATAAAAATCTGATGAAGTTCCATTACACAAGAAAGAACACATTCTATTCCAGTACAATCTTAACAGTGGAAGAAGTACCCCACTATGTTATTTTGTAATATGATCATAAACTGAAGTGAGTTTAATATAAAACAGAAGCAAAGAAAAAGGGGTAATTTTTTACAGTTTTCAAATAAGAAGAAAGTTGCACTTCAACTGCTAAGGCAGCAACAATATTCACTTAAATTTATGAGATAATGAGCTTGGAGGCTAGGGCCAATCTGTTTCCTTCATGAAGAAATCTGAAATCTAAGTATCAGATAACCACACTACTTTCCTGCTGGTGATGAGGAAAGTGGCCGAGTTCACTTTCAGAGAGGTTGCTACAAGACTTTGCAGTAACAGTTCTAGAGGTACACGGAAATGAAAGTTAATGAAAGTTACTGATCTGCAGCTGGATAATAAGCTACACTTCCCTCCCTTTCAGTGACTGGGCATCCTTTTTTGATGGAGGCACAGCAGCCTGTCACAGATCACAAGTCAATGACTTCCTTTCACAAAAGGCATTCTAAGCACTCTGCAGATCTGAGGTACAAGTTAAAAAACCCCACAGACTCAAAATACCCAAAGAATGCACACTGCTGGCGGTGGAGGGGAGGAGGGAAGATACAAAGTACAAGTGTACCTGCTTTCAAAAACTGGTTTTCTAACTGTTTTGAAACAGTTGCCCCAGTTTCGTTCCTATCGACAGAAGGCAGACTGCCACAATTATTCCCTTTGAGAACACTCTGTAGAGTGGATTTATAGTCAAAGACCAAAATACTTGACAGGAACCTTGACACAACTGAGGAACACAATCCAGCACAGCAATATGACATACATACGGTGAATCCATGATCATACAACCTACATATAGAGCAAAGACCTGAAGTTTGCTATCAAACTCCATTATAATTAACCCCAAATCCTTGGCAGCTCAGCCAGCAGATGATGTTCAGGCAATCTCTTCTGTCTAACTCCCATCCCTATGGTCAAAACCCTGATTGTACAACTATCTATAATCAATCAGAAATGTGTTCAACAACAGGGTGGGGGTGAAAGATCAGAACTGACCCATGTGCTACTGAAATGGTCTGCTGTGTTCAGCTAGTCCCACCTGCTAGAGTGAACAATGGTATTTTACACTTGATTCCATGTCCACTGATGGCCAAGCATGTCAGTAAGAGTGTTCCCACTCTGAATTAATCCAAGCTGACACAGGTCTTACACTGCAGCCCTCCACTGCAGAAGGGCTCAAATCCACATTTTTCATAGTCTACCCAAGATCAACGTTCTCTCTGAGAGAAAAGGTCTGAATGTGACACGAGGAGACAGATGACATGCTAGACTAGGAAGACAGGGAGAACTGTACTGTTTTTCTAGCTCACTATATCCATCTCTAACAGTGAACAGCCACACAAGGAAAAGTACAAAAGAAGGGCAAGGACATAGTAATACTTTCCTCAAATGCTCTTCCAGCCTCTACAAATCTATAATCTATGAATTTTGAGTGTCAGGAATGGTCTTTGCAATTATTAGCCTTAAATATGCTTCCGGCCTTGCCCCAATGAGTATCTTCCAATCCTTTCTGAACAGCTGAAGCTGTTCATAACATATCTCATGGCAAAGTCACACTTTAGTTAAACTGTGCAGTCGTTTTTTGGGGTGGAAGACGGCCAACACAGGGACAAAACACGTTTCATTTGTTTCCTCCAGATGTTCTGACTTCTCACAATAATCTCTGAAATGTTTTATTTTTACATTTCACAATTAACTCAGCTTTATGAAATAGAACATGCTAAGAATTTCATGCTTGCTCCACCACGAGTCAAAAAGATTTCAAGTACTCTTCTAGAATAGAATACTAAGAGCTCTGTGATCATATCTGAGACACATATGCTCATAACCACTAAAAAAGACCTGTACTTCAAATGTGCCACAGCACAGAAAGATCTTTGTAGAAGAAAAAGTTAAACAGATAGGTAAGAGCAACTGATAAAACCCTTAACTTTTTAAGGTTTAAAAGTTTAAAATGTTCACTTTTGTAACAGTGAGCCAATACATACAAACCTAAGTTACTTAAATACAGTAAACTAAAAGCAAAACAGTTTTAGGCTCACTTAATGAGTATTCATGAATAGATGCATGACTTGTGATCTACATTTCTTAATGATTTCAGAAAAATTTACTGTGTTTGCTTAAGATCTCTGAAAACACAGCACAGCTTCAAACCATTCTGACAGCAATCTACCTCAATGCTGGATGGTGAGTCACTGGAAGCATTAGATTCCTCTTCACTGTGAACAAAATCCAGTCTTTTATGGGAGGGGCAGGGGGGAAGATGGGACAGCTTTTTCCCAAATTTCTGAAGACCTAGAAATAGCTATCATTAGCAACAGTTACAGCTTTTTAAGTGGTATTCCAGAACCTCATGGTCAGACAGTTACCCTTAAGACTGCAATATTTGACAGCCAAACAGTAATCACTCAGTACTTCGAAATCTGCATAACAGAACTACTTCAGGTTTTTTAATTCACCCTTGTCTTGTTCTTCGTTTTTATCAATTTAGATGGTTTAGCTGAGCACTACTGTCTCCGTGCTTCAATATAGGCAGATGCCTTTTTATCAACACTGAAAAACTCTGCCCAAGTTGGGCTTCATTCAAAAATTTTAATTCACATTCAGTACAGATTCTGTTTAGTTTAGGTTATCTTGTTGAAAAAATCATACCATAAATACTGAATTTTGCCTGCATTGATGGAAAGGCCAAGGCTACAGAACTGAAGTTTCCTTGCAAACATGTTATCTTCTAAAAACAATCACAGCACTGAGACTGCCACAATGGATTTCTGTTCTGTATTATGACTATCCTCACTGCAACTCAAAATCAGCATAAGATAGAACAATCAATAGCGAAGACCTAGAAACAGCAACAGGAGTATGAAATAGGACAGGAGACAGAACAAGCAAGAACTGAAGTTACCACAGAAAGGCAACAAGCAAGCATTACAATTTACAGCTATTTCTAACATAAAATAATCAGGTCATTGCTTGTCCTAGTCTTTTTTTAACACATGCACTAAAACTGCCAAGAGATACGTATGCTCTGTATGTGTACATATGCATATATAGACATGTGCATCCCTCTTGCACCTTTTCAGTGGTAGACTCATAGAGGAAGACATGAGACTGCAAGGTCAAGTCAAAAAAGACTTGACTGGAAGATCCAGAGTATGATTTGGAAGGACAAAGCACACTGTTATCGCACAGTGAATAGCAGTGACAACTTTCCATCTCTCAACTGCAAATTTTGTGGTTTTTAGAAAATGGTTTTGAAAAAAGCCAAGATATAAGAAGTTGACTATACAACTGCAAAACACAGCAGTGAGCACACCATGTCTCTTACTGGCAAAACTGCAGTGTGCCACTGCCTGCCTTGAAGTGTCTTGACTCCTTTCTATTAAGGCAGGCATCTTAATGGAACAGCTTTCATGACTCCATTTTCTAGTCCTCTTCTTTAGGACTAGATTCTTTGAAACCAGTTCAATATTTTAGCTATTATCTTTCCTCCTTCAGAGTCTGTCAGCACCAAATTTCAACTGACAAGGTTTGACCACCTTTATAGCACAACTATTAATAATAAACCTCTCCGTTTCAAACTCGTATTTGTTTCCACTAAAACTAAAACTCACAGGTTTTCTTTTGGTACTTTATTGCTGATGTGCAGCCAGCTTAAACTCAGTGCAATGAAAAAACAAGCTCCTCACACAGACTCCATCAAAACTCTTACTGACAGTGACATTTACAATCCTCAGCATTATGTGACACATAATCTGAAAATGTTGTTGGAGTAAATGATCTTCCTTTATTTAAATATTTATCTCAAGTTTTAATACTTTATTTTCATCCTGTATAAACACACATGACAAGATCTCTTCTTGGTGTTCATATCATCAAAATTTCTACCTACCCTCACTGATTTCACCCAGATACATGCTCCTGACAAAACAAGAGCCCTACAATACGGGGATGGGGGGAGGGAGGGAAGGAGAGAAAGGCAATACTGGGGGGGAAAAAGCAACCAACTTAACCTCAGAAGGTATCATGAAACATCACCACCACCCCACAATAAGGTAATTAGTTGATAAATCCTGTCCAAACACCATTCTAAAACAAACATGTAGCTACCATTATGCTGTTCCACAACAGTAAGTTATATAAAACATTACTATTGTCTGGCAATACATGCCCTTCCAACTATCTGTGCCATTAGTTTAAAAAACAAAAAGTGCAATGTGGAAAGAAGTCACAAATGGCATTCCATCGATTTCTATTCTGCACCCTCTTGTCAATCTATACCTCTTCAACATTAAACAGCAAAAAGGCTCTGCTTATAAAACAGCAGAAACTCACCAAGTCCAAATTCAGCACACTTTGTCAGATACCCTTCAGGTGTTTTATTTTTGTTCAGAAAAATGGTGAGCTTGCTTTCCTTCATCTCAAAGCTGCTTCAGAGCACTGTATACCTGGGAGAGTGAGAGGGAAACCCTATATCAAAAGGAAAAAAAGCTAAACCTATTTTACTAAAGCAAATCTAGAGAATTTTCAATATTTCTCACCACATGTAGACTAAGAAACATACAGTTAACGTAATATTAAATTTTTTATTATTTCAGAGACCCACTACTCCAGATACCTGTCTGACAGGTGTAACTCATGGCTCTGACCATGTGTGAAAAGCAAAAGTTCTATAAAACCGTAATGACTGCCACCTCAAAACGCAAAAACTTGACCATGCAAAGTTTTAAACATTTTAATTCTTTTGCATATGTTGAATTTCAAGTCAACACAATTACCAATGCATACAGCACTGCTCTTCTAACATACGTGCACAGCAGTAAGAAAACTTCTATTTGTGGCTGGGACAAATGGATTAAAATTTCCAATTTTTTATTAACAGATCACCTGACATGAATATCACACTGAGAAATAAACTTGATAATCTTCAAAACTAGCTTCAGGAGAGAGTTTTACATCTTCCAGTAACTTGTGAATACAGCTATGATTGTTTCCTACAAACTAACAATAGCCTTGAAAAAGTAAACCAAATTCTAATTTAATAAGATATTTCATTTCCACTGGCTATGAGTGAATACAGAAACAGGGGTACAAAGCCAATGCCGAATACTAAAAGAAACAGCCATTAGATACATTAAAGATTCAATATTGCTCCCTCTGAAACTGATAGTTCTGTTATCAGCGACACAAATGAGCAGCATCAGGCTGTCAGAACAAAGAATGGACAAAACAAGGCTACCTTCACATGCATTACTTGTAGTAATTTAAGTAGTCAGGAAGAGAAGTGGGAGAATGCCTGAGGTAGACATCACTATAACACACCTATGAATGGAGCACAGAAGAAGGACTAGAAAACACTATTCACAAAATTAAAGAAAAGAATCTCAGAACTGGAATAAAACTGTTATCGTTTTACTTCACACATAGAAAAAGATCATAAAAAGAGAACTGAGGAACTATTGACCTATCAGGCTCCTGCAGACAATCTACAAAGTTTTCACTCAAGTACTGAACAATTGACGCACTGCAGACCTGTATTTCACCCAATCCATAGAATATGCAGACCTTCAATCAGGCTTTTCCACAAAAGGCTACCCTTTGTGATAAATGAACCTCTGAAAAAGATTCTAATATAACTTACCATTATGTATGGCATTCATCAACTTCGCGAAAGCTTTTGAGTTAGGAGAAAAAGGGCTTCATGTTAAGATCATGTTTAACAGACGCACAAAAGAACGTATGTATAGACAGGAATTTCAGTGAACAATAATATACCTGAATACATCTTTCTTGTATTAAAGCTCTGATCATTTACAGTAGCACAAATTGTGAAATGGATTTATTTCTATCCACTGTAACGTTTTACTTATATTTCTTTTATCAGTGTTGGTTAGATATTAAATGTCTCAAGTGTAAGAACATTCCAGCGCATGCCAATTAACTGTAATCTAAAGCTAGTATTACAAATAGAAATTCAAATTCTTTCCAGTGGAGTGGCAATCAGTCCCCCCAAGAAAAGACTGATTTTAATTCATTGTCTGCAACAAATTTAGAAACTCGAACGGAAGTTGCCTTGCTAATTTTAATCACGAGGCATCTGTTTTGCTTCACTGATAGATTGAGATGAACTCAAGCAATCAAGTCTAACAGGAAACGGTTGTGTCTCCTGGACTTCAGAGAGCCCAGTTCAAGAACAACTCAGATACACAGAAAGAACGTTCAACCAGTGGCACACCAAAGGAAATGCTGACATGAACTTCCTTTCCTTCATGGGTTGGGGTGTTTAGAGAGTATTGATCTCTGATCCTGCAGTGCCAGAACACACTCACATCCTCTGCTGTGCAGCTGAAGTCTCCAACGCAGCCACCACAGCTCTGTAATGCCCAGCTGCAGATTGGTGGCAGCCATGCAGATGCCAGCCCTCTTCCACTTAACCCATCAGCTTATTCCTGCTTATGATAATGACCTCCTGACTACAGAATTATTTTAGTTTCAGTTTGCTCATTCACTCTGTCACACTGCTAGGGAACAAAGCCCTCAGTTTACACATCTGGTTTGACTTGGTAATCAAATGATTTTACAGGCCACAGTGGGGCAAATACCACTGTCATACTCCCGTGGGGGAATTTTATACCTGCATCAGCCTCTGAGATCTGACCGCAGTAACTACTTGGGTTCCAATAGGGCAACTACCTTTAATGTTTTATTTTTCTCTTCTTTACTCTTGCCACAACTGGAAGCTACTAAATACTGCTGTCATAAGCCATTTTTTAACTCTTCTGAATGGTCTTTTGAATGTCATAATTTCAAGAAAATGAATGAGCAAAGACATCTTAAACTTCTGTCATTCATACTCAAAGATTACAAAACTAACTAAGAAGTAATTTTAAAATATTTAAAAGCTTTAACTTTTACCTACTGACTAAAATTTAATAACTAGCCAAAGGTACGTCAGTGGAAATACTTCTAAAATGTAGAGTATTTTAATTAAAGAATTAATTTACAAAGTCTGTTCTCTAAAAAACATAAATAGTATTGTTTGGGGATTTAAATTTTGTGGTACAGAAAAAACACACAATGTACAAAATTCTGTATGATTTTTGACAGAAGTGCATTCATCTGAAATAAATGAAAGTGGTTATTTTAATTAACTTTCTTAAGAGTTTTCAGAGAGCTAACAAAATACACTTATAATTTACAAGGAAAAAAATTACTAAAATGCACAGAGCTGATATGACTGGAATCAAATTATACTATACACACAAATTCTTTCTCAGGTGCAGAGGACACAATGCAACTGCAGTCTGCCACTCTTAAGTGCAGAATCATTTCACCCACACCTACTCTTCACAGCCTTTATTTGATTATAATTGTATCCATTCTCTCCAGTTATGCTCAATTTTTTTGTGCACAAGAAATAGCAGCCATTTTGATCCATCATTGCTTTCAATACTAAAGAAAGTCCCTTTCAAATTTAAGGAACCATTGGGTAGGTTTGGAAGGAAGCTTGCAGCGCTGGTGGGATTTTTTTCTTTCTTCTTTATTTTTTGTTTTATTCCAACAAGCCCAGCTCTAGACTGCTGAAGCTGTACCTTGTGCTTTTTTTTTTCTTTAAAACTATACCAAACAGAAGCCACCACTAATCCAAGTAATCACATACAATGCATTCCCAAACATCACTCAAGAGGTATGAGAAAGTTTCAAACCAGAATAGCCTAGATATGTCGCAATGCAAAATTTACTACTCTAAGACAACACTTCATAGATAAATGAGGAAGAGATGCAGCTGAAGAGCTAACAAAACACCAGCTGTTCTAACACAGACCTCATCCAATTACACAAGGAAGGGCCAACACTAGATCAGCTCCGCTTGTGACTGATGGAGCTGATTCTAGACTCCCCCCAAGCCTCTCCACAGAACAGAAGGAGAACTGTTCCCCTACCACCACTCCCTTCCACACTCCATAAATTAGTAGAAGGCAGATGAAAAAAGGTGTTTTATTCTGGAAGGAAAAAAGAGCTACTGTCTTGGTTCCTGTGTAACTGCCTTTATTGGCAGCTAGGTCTTTCCTGACTCCTGCACTCAAGTAGCCTCTCCCAGCCACCCAGTTTTCTGGTACAATGTACAGCCAAATTGAAATTCAACATGCTAAGGTGTCACGGAAGGTTAGGGACAGTGAATGGTAACTATATATATATATATATATTAAAAAATATAATTGGTTTTGGTTTTTTTGCCATCTCTGGTCCCTCCCACACTTTCCTCTCAGTCTCTCAGTCCTGGCTAAATCTTTCCTCTCTTCATCCAATCCTTACAGCAGCTGCTATTGTTTGCTATACGTAGAACCTTACAATTATTCCTCCTTAAAATCAATTCTGCTCAGAAAAAACTTTAATGCTTCCAGCTCATTCATTTTAATTTCTGAAATGACTCAGTATTAATACCTACATCTAAGCCACTGCCCTCTGGCTGTTCATTACTTGTTTTTAAGGGAATTGGTTATGCATAAAAAACCTTAAGCTCCATTCTAAATTTACCATTACTCCACAACAGAAAAAAAGGCTAGTGACTTCATCCTTAGGAAGGATGCTATGTGCCGTAACCAAGCCCTAAATCCATCAGATTAGGCATTTGTCCATGACAGTAATCATGCTTTAAGGAAAAAAAAGGGAAAAAACCCAAACAAAACAAATTCCAACAATTTGCATATGACATTCTTATGTGAAAGCTAACTATATTGATAGCTTATGAGCCACTTTTTCGTTTGGAGGAATGAGGGGTATGTTTGGTGTTTGGTTTTTTGTTTGTTTGCTGGGGGAGGTTCTGTTGACTTTTTTTTATTTACTTGGAATCGCTAGTCATTCTTATCTCACAGATGTTCAAAACAAATAAACAATGGGAAACAGAAATAAAACCAAGTCAAGTACATAGGATCTAACAGGATTACTCATGCAGAAGTCCAGTTGCATGTTCGTATTCTTCAATTCCATTAACAGCTTCCATTAATCCCTTCGCAACTCAGATTTCTAGAGTTATACTGCTCCAAAGAACATAAATGTTCTTTTTTTTTATTATCAAAACTTCATAATCACTTCACCATCACTTCTTTTATATTACCAAAATTTTCGATTTTTTCCTATTACTTAGGTTAGTGAGGACCCTTTTCTGAACCTTCTACCACTGCATGTAGTTCTCTCTCACAAAAACATACGTAGCAGACTAGATCACTGCCAAAGTGAACAGTTTTCTTCCCGTTATACTTATGGCCTTCTCACATTTCTACCAAATCTGACACTGAAAGATGAAGACTTCTATTTAAAAGCTGAGTAACAAGTATAAAAAGAGCAATATGAAGTTTGCTTCTAAACTAGGTTTGGTTCTAAATGAGGTGTTAAATCCCAGTTTGGTTCAAATGGACAAAAAATGGCTTTATATTCAGGATCGGGTAAGAAGCAGCTTTTCTAACAATAGAAAACAGTTTATTTCACTTACTATTTCCTGCATTACCACCACAAAAGCACTTGCAAGAACTGTCTTGCTAAGAATTTTAACACCACAGTTTGTGTATATGGCATACCTGTAGATCAATTTCCTACAACAGCTTTTCGGGTATGCCTAATATTCTTGAAAGAGAGTTTTATTTGAGTAACCTTCTGGAAATACACTGTTGCCTTACTGCTGCCAATTTTCTGCATTTTAATCATGTTGGGGAGATTGATCAAAAATGAGCTCCCATTGAGATGGATCTCCATGCAGATCATGCAGGTAATGTTTGCACAGTATCAGGACCGCTGTACAGTGCAAAGGCACTGGGACACACTGTCACTTACTGTCCATAAGGACACTCTATGCACACGGAGCCACCAGGGGCCCAGCTGGCTGCACATCCTCCACTACAGAGCCAGAATTGTGGGGGTGCATGTGCTGCAGCACTGTGCCAAGTGACATGCCACAGTACCACAGGCAATCTGGAGCTTCAGAAAGCTGCTGTGCCTAGTCCTATCACACCCAAATAACCTGCTTAAGGAAGGAAAATAAATTACTTACATATAAGGTAGCATAGGGACTTGATAATCAGACACTTAGCCCCATTATATTTGTTTTAAAAAGCAGTATAGCTCCTATATGAATGTGAGTGTCATCCTGTATGAGTGTCACATGAATCCCTCCATTCTAAATCTTAATGGATTTGTCCCTGAGCAACATCTTTTACTGAAAAGCTCAATTATTTTAAGGTAACTAGTCCTTTTTATGCCACTGTATTATGTTAGCATTTCTATTTTTTTTTTATTTTCTTTTTGAAACTTTACAAGGGAGTTGCAGAAATTATTATGATAATCAACAACAGCTCTAGATATTACAGCCTCTTCCCAGATATAATCCTGAGACAACCTTCAGTCAGTTTAACGTCTGGTACTGCAGCTCTTCACATCAAATAAAAGGAAAATTCACATGCTAAGTACACCTCCTTATTTTTAAAAACCTGACTGTAGTGTTGTCACCTCTGACTGACAACAACAACAAAAAAATTTTACCATATGAATTGGACAATCTTCAGAAGGCAAAAATGCTTCAAGAACTATCAACAGATACACATCACTTATTTTTCAGACATATTTGATTTCTGAAAGACTTGAAAGTCTGTAAGATCTGAAAAGTACAATTTTCAAGGAAGGGTAAAAAACCCTACTGCTCCTTTTATAGTCAAGCCTCTTCTCTACCCTCCCCCACACACACTTTTTTATGTTCCCATGTCACCTTTAACAGATTTTATGGAGTTAAAAGACTGATTGCTATCTCACATTTGACTTACAAAGAATGCCATACTCTAGTAATTGACTGCAGATGTTGAAAAATGTTCACACTCAAGAAGATGAATATTTTCATTTTAAAATATATATAAATATATACACAAAAAAGACCTCTTAATTTGATACCATTTTGAAAGTCCTTTTATTAAGTTAAGCCATTTTAAAGGAGATTCTGGGAACTAAACAGTTACAAGTAAGCAAACACTTGTATCTCAATTTATTTTCCAAGCAGCAATAGAATTAAGGAATATATCCCTGATCTTTAGAAAAGGGATACACCTCTAAAGCAAATATCAAGTTTTGCAACAAAGACATCTGATAGGATAGAAATCTCAATTGCTTCACAGTGTCTCCTTATTCCCCTACTCTATTTAAAATTGTAATTCATCATTTAAAGAACTAACATAATCTAAGCACAAAACTGGAAGTTTGAGTACGTTTTCTCTTTCTGCCCTAATTTTTTTTTTTAATGCAATAAGGATAATACCACATACTTTTACTCCTTGTATCTGCAAAGACCATCAGCCACTGGAAAAGCAGGCAATTTATTTTCTTCACTATGCAAACAACAATAATAGCAAAGCTGTCAGCCAGATCTCATTCAAGCAGCGTAGTTTATGCAGATTACCCAGGCCTAAAGTAAGTTAGTTTTTATCAGGAGTTCAAACTTAACACCAAATATATACAAGGCATTTTGTAGGCTTATGAGTCAAATAAAATATAAAAGCAAGCAGTTTACAAAAAGGTCATGAACTTCTCTGAAAACCTTCCCTTAGCAAACAAAACAGATTTATAGCTGAATTTGGAAAGTAGTAAGTACAGAAACTTAAGCAGCCTTTAAGCCCTTCCCAGTCCATTTTCTTCTCTGCCAGTATAGATACAACTAATAAACAGTCAGTGTAACCATAAAGATACTTATTATGTTTCAGAAAGTTTGTGTGTAGGTGCCAGTTTCACAAGTAATTCTGGATGGGCAAAAATCTAGTCCTGCATAATTTCTTCTATTTGTTATTAAATTTATATTTGGGTAGAAGACTCACAAAGCTTGAATAAAAAGAGTATTTCAAATAGTTTTGAAATATTTACATCTTTTTGCTAAGTTGTTTAAAACTGTATCTTTCTCCCAAAATTAATTACCAAAATTTTCTTTATTATTAAATGAAAGACCAAAAAGGGAAGTCAAGAAAACACACATTTCCTTCCCCATATTGATTTTCTTGCTTTGTTGTGGTTTTTTTTTAGCATCTGAAATGTATTAGAAGTTCGTAATTTAGACATACTATTTGCTGTTGACTGTCACAGTATAATAAAAAAATAAATAATTACATCTTTAGAAATTTAGATAATTTCTAATAGAAGATAATGCCCAGACTCACCATAACTTGGGAATCTAGTTTAAAGATATAATATTCAAAATTTCTATTTTAAGCCAACAGACACGTTTTCACACAACAATTAACTAGTCATGTAATTTCCACAGCTGCCAAGATATTCTCTGAAATTAGCAGGCCTTAGCAGCTTGACATGGAAGCTCTGCCCTAGTTATTAGAGCTTCCATTCCCTGGGCCATCAGTTTTTCACTTCAGAAAGCCCTCCCATCTGTTTTCACTCAAAACCAAAAACTTTACAATTTTTTTGAGAAAGGAAAACTTTGCCTTGGTTTAAATCAAGTTTTGTTTCAAAGCCATGTTCCAAGAGCTTCTGGTCTTGCAACATTCAGAGGGGTGGCTGATTGCACAAAGCACTGCTTCCATGGCAAGTCAGGCAGCTTGAAGACTTCAAGATTGGAACAGGCTGAACATTTCTTGTTTTCAGCAGCCCATTCAATTAAGCACTATACTGTACTTCTCTATTAACTTTAAAAAAAAAAACCAACAACAACAAACACCAAAAAACCAACCAACAAACCAGAAAACGGCAATTACCACTACCCAATTACCAAAAAAATCTTGACCAGGAAGAGTACTTTCTTTTACATAATAATTATGATCATGCTTCTAAACATTTTCG
Organism: Onychostruthus taczanowskii; assembly: GCF_017590055.1. Lineage (NCBI taxonomy): Eukaryota > Metazoa > Chordata > Aves > Passeriformes > Passeridae > Onychostruthus > Onychostruthus taczanowskii. The sequence continues at coordinate 7,701,299 of NW_024500349.1, read as the reverse complement.
TAAATTGAAATATCCTCAAATTTAAAGATATTCCAGTCTAGCAAAGAGCTTCAGACTCTTTGAAAAGCATATTTTAAAAATATCCATCATTGTATGCCTCTTCTCAACTTTCATATTCATAGTCATAATTTAGGAGGAAATTAGCATCATAAATAAATATAGTACTTTGCTACCTGCAACATGTATGCAGTAATTTCGATTAATTTTTCCATCCCTTCTTGAAATGATGTGATAATAGCTTTTTTCCCCGCTAAAGTAAAATAATGTTCAATTCTCCATCATTATTCGTAAGTTTTTCAGAACTGTTTTTAAAACACACCTCTGTTAGAAGGTTCATTGTTCAGTACTTTTTTCCACAGCCTTCTTAATCAAAGAATTCTTATTCAATATATCCAAGCACATTTTTTACAACATACGTTTTTAGAAACAACCCTGAACCCTCAGAGTGAGCAGCAAAGATGACCTAACTTCTCAATCTCTGATAAAAGCATAGAACATACTATGCTGGGAACTAATTCTACCAGACCCATGCTGCCTGAAAATTTACTACTAACTACTGTATTTTGAAATGCATTATTTGCCCAGTTACAAACTATTTCATATGCTAAAGTGATGCACCATGCTACATTTTCTATTAAAAATCAAAGAGAAAATACAGCACAGAATTAGGTTCATAGGTAAGGACCAAACAAGAATTTTGCACGCACATTGACTTCTTAGCTCTAGAACTTCCTGCATCTGCAAATCAAATAAATATACTAAACTGCACCTTCTAAAAAAATACATTTTCAGAACTGACATTTGTTCAACTATTACTTTCTCTCACTTGATGATGTTTTACTTCTTTGTTAAAGATCATTGTACCAGTGTTCAGTTCCTCATATGATATCCACGTCTGATAAACTCACTCCTTAGCTCTTCTCCCATAACGTGCTTTTTCCAGTCATTGAATCCTTCTCGTAGCTCTTTTCTTTACACAGAGAAAATCACAGAACCATACACAGTATTCAAAGACCAGACACACTCTGAATGCAGAGCTGCCTTTCTCATTAGCTTGCTGTTTATGCATTAAAACATTTTTTAAACACAGCTCAGCACTGCAAACTCAGACACAACTGATTAATCACCTTTATCCTCCTTCCCTACAGTGCCTCTTTCCCCAGAAGGCCATCCTTATCCTGCAAGTATACATCCATCTTTCTAAGATAATCTTCTACTTCAGCTCTACCAACATAACTCTTACTTTGTACTGCTGACCAAGAGATTCATTTTACCCTGTCCTCATAACCAGACTTTTTCAAAAATTGCTGCATTTTCCAATAGATTTCAGAGACTATTCTGAATTGGAAGGGACCCACAAAGATTGCCGAGTCCAACCCTTCGGTGACTTGAGGATCAAAGCTGTGACTTCGGTGTTAAGAGCACCACACTCTGACCAACTGAGCATAAGGGGAAATAACAAAATGAAGTAAACAATGGTTTAATAATTCTACAAACAAAATAAAATTGAAACTTACCTATTAATTACAGTTAATGGAAGCATTTGCTGACTTCCTAGAATTACAAGTCTCTATTTAAAATGTCATGCTGTATCAAGTGAAATGTAGACACCTACTACTCCACTCTATTTAAAAATTAGGAAATAAAATCAGTCCAATGAGTTATTTTCCATAATTCTCAATATCCACCACTTATCATTACACCTTTGTATGTCTTAAAATCTTCCTTTCTTCTGTCAGACACATCCTAATTGCAGACCATTAATTACTTGTCAATCTCTCTTATAACTTCATGAGTTTTAAAGACTTACTGAAATTTAACACTGACAGTCTAAAAGCATGGAAGTACAAGGTATTCCTCATTAGGATATGTCCATACTTCTGGCTGTAGCTGCTGATAACAACTATTTTACTTAAGAACTTTGATGCGTTTCATGATAATCCTCATTTTCATGAGCTACTTCCTCATGTGATTTCCTCTCTGTTACCTGATGAACATCTCCATGTTTTATACACCAATAATCATCAGTTTTAACATTTTAATCTTGTACACCATTCACCAATCTCAACACCACTTCTGTTCAGCCTCAAATATGAAGACTTAATTTCTCCATGCATTGATTATGCCTTGTATGCTTTCTATACCATTTGCTCAGTCCTTAAATGCCATTAGTATCTATTAGTATCAATTTCTTCTTTATATTCTATCTCCCCTGAATACAAACTGGCTTTTTAACACAGCAAGACTTCTGCTTTGGTGCACTCTGCAGATAAACATAATAGCGTAATCTGTTTCAGAATAATTTTTCCTCAACTCTTTCTCCCAGTAGATTCAGCTACTAAGTCAAACTTTAAACAGTCATGAAGATGCAACATAAGTACTGAGGGACTTCGTATCTGAATGAGAATAATTTCAAGTTCCTCTTCTACTTTGAAACTCAGAGTTCCCTTATGTCATCAGTGCAACAATGAGCTTAACATTACGATGATCTTGCACAGCCTAAGGTGTGTAACACTGACAAAGGTTTCAGCACTGCTTGAATCAGATGGGAAAGGAGAAAAAGAATAATGGAACTAAACTGAAGCATTTAGCAAACTCATATATAAAGCTGAAACTTGATTGTGTAAGACAAGAGCTTACATGTGCCAAAAACATTAACACTTTCTCAGAATATGAAATACTGCTTTAATAAAGTACAATACTGGGTTTGGATGAGTCTTTTATTCCAAAAAGTGTCTAGTGTTACCAACCAGAGCATACTGAAGACTGGCTAAAGGGCAGAATATACATGGTGCAGAGATAAAAATGAAGAAAGACAAATTCTAACTTCACCTCAGTCAGGACAAAGGAATTCCAGAAGATCGTCACAGTAAGGGTGCTATGGGCTAAACAATGGGTTAACCATTTCGAGGCCCAATTGGTAATTTAATCTTTTCCAGTCTTGTTAAGGAAAAAAAAAATTATAAGCTTTTTTTAGGGTTTACAGTAGATGTAACAGCATAAAATCAATTTTACAAAAATTTAAATATTGAAGCAAATAATCCCCTGAAGTCCTTAGCTACTGAAGCTGATGCTATACAATTTGCTGTACATTTGAAATCAAGAGCAGAACCAGGAAAGACAGAGAAGTAAGAAGAATTGTAAGAATTCCAGCAGCAAGTATCCATGCTGAACTTAGAAGACAACTGCACACGAACTTTATCTACCATGAAACAGAAATTTCAGATAACTTCTGATACTTGATTCTTTTCATTTTTCATTGCTACATTATTCCACAAAAGTCAGAAGGTACTGTACCTCATATAAAATGTTCTTTTTCCTATTGCTGAGGGACACAAGCCCTCAATGCTTTACAATACTAGATTAGAAATCTTTAAATATTGTTCCCTAGAAGGATGCTGAGAATGAACTTAATCCTGAGAATTCAGCTTGGACAGCTTTGACTTGAAAAGTTAGCTCTGTAAAATAGCTGAGTTCAGATGAAATCAACACACACTTTCCCCTATTAGAAGACTCAGATCCTGAAATCACTCAAAGACCAACCCTATGTGGGGTGAACCATTATCAGCTTTATATAACTCTTCCAATAACTTAGGTCTTTTTAGACAATAAACTTAAAATCCTTATGAATTCTAAAAAAAAAAAAGAGAAGTATGGTTTGTAAATGAGCAGATATCTAAATAACTTTGGTGGGGATGTTTTAAAGAGGGTATTAGTAAATGTAGGGTAAATGTTAATTTACTGCAAAAATTCTATAGCACCCTACCAATTTAAATTTTATTTCATTTTTTAACAGTTTTTTTTTCCTTTGAATACAGTGTTAAAGTAATGCATAATATGCTTTCTGTCAGGTTATAAATACATTTCAGAAAAAATAACAGAGAGCATAAAGACTGAAGATTTAAGTTTAACTTTGAACACATCAGATCTGTTGCATGGCAAACACAACCTGAGTGTATGGGTGGTAACAGCTTCTAATAACATGTCCTTATACTATACCCATATTTATGGTACATTTCTGTTATTAAGCAGGAAAAGAGAAGCCCTTTGGACTGGAAAAGTCTGGAAATGACAAATACTTCTACAAAATAAGCTGAATATACTTACTCTGAATAAAACTTTTTGGAAAGACATCTAATTATGTATAAATAGCACATGATGAATCTGTGTTACCTTTTAAAATAAGCTTCCCTTCACATTTCATCTCATTGGAACATTAATTATGAACACAATTATGACACATCTGTGAAGTCATGTTTTTCATAACTTTTATGGATCTCAACAAGTACTCTTCAAAAAACTGAAAGAGAATGATAGCTTCAGATAGCTGCTGTTAGGAAGGCTATTTTAAAAAAAGAGGAGAAGATTCTTGCAAAAGTGCCTCAGAAGTTTTGTTTAGTATGGTCTAGCTCATTCCTGATTTGGCTTCTTTGAGGTATCAAGGTAATTCCAAGTAAGAGGCAATAAAAACTGTTTGACTTGAGTACTCTGCGTTTTCACTCACTACATTTACATGCACAAAACCTTATCTGGGGACTTGGATCAAATAATTTAGATTCATTTTGTCAGATATTGTTACTCAACAATGTAGTGGGAACATTGAAAAGAGAAACATTAGCATATTACTCCTGAGAAAATACATGTTTATGATAATACTGGTAATACTTATATGTCCTTCTTCATTGCAACACAAAAAATTGTTGTAAATTGGGTTACTGAGTTGCTAAACCAAAAAATGCTTATGATGAAGCAAGGAGAGCAGCACTGTAAGAAAAACAGGAGATGAGAGAGAAGAACACATTACAAAAAGAAGCTGTGATTCAAGCAGAAGTTTCTGGACAAATTTAGAGCTTGTGCTCAAAGACATCCCATTTGCTATTGTATCTCTGGGTTTTCCTGGTTTTGTTAGGGTGCCTTTGTTTACAAATTCTCTTTGTTCATTTATTTGTATCTATGTTCTTTGACATCCTCAGAAAATATCACTGTTTTAGAGGACAGGTCTAATGCTGGTCACCAAGAATCTAAGTGTACTTAATAGATGTGAAACTATAGGTTGAATATCATGATAAAAGTAATAAACCAGACACGGTATTTCCATCCATGTATTTATTTACCAAGAGTTTAAGAGTTTACTGGCATTTTCTAGATGGAAGAGATATAATCAAGAGGACAAAGGAAGCAAGAATGGACCTGGACAGGGAAAGGCCTGTTCAAGGAGCTGACAAGAGCAGAATATTTTATGATAAATATAAGAGGAGAAACGTGGGTCATTCACTTCAATCCAAGACCCTGTACTTCTATCTCCTACCCCAACTACAACAATACATAATCCACCTCAGATCATAAAGGAATAAGAAAACTCATACTGTAATCATCAGAACACTGATATAAATCTGTTAGATGCTCACTGTTCATAACAGATAAGAGGTAAACATGTTCTTAAAACTGTATTTTAAAGAGAAAGATAAATAGTGAACTATGTAGTTTTGTCATATACCATTTCTCTCCATTGATTTTAATATAGGAAAAGTGTTTTTTAATATAGCTGCTACTGCTATTGCCATTACTATGCATAATAAAAATTATCATTTGCCAGTATCTAACTGCTTTAAAACAATGTGACTTTGACATCAAATTTTTAAGTACCTGCCTTGTTCTGAAAGAAATACAGGGTTTTTTTCCTTGAACTATGTATATTTTAAAAATATCTCTTGCTTATAGAGTGAAAGTACACAATACAGATAGCATAAAACCCTCCCCAAAGCAAGTATTCAAGCTCCGTTTCTCTTTCTCAAAATCACAAAAATTAAGAAAAAGGGAAAAAAATTAAAAAGAAAAAGAAAGACAAAATTTTGAAGTTTCAAAAGCGAGGTAATTTGTTATTTTTTACATCACAAAAGCTTTGAAAGAAACTTCAGAGCAACAAAGACTTTGGTAGATAAGAGTATCCTGCCAGGCCATTCCACACACAGGTTTACTGGAAACAGAAAGCCTCCAAAGCCCCAGATGTGCATAACATTTAGAACAGAGGAAGAACAAACCAGCCAATTTCAATTGCTAAATAGCACACGAGAATATGAAAGTGTCATCCAGCTGCACAGGAGTCCAGACTCAGAATATAATTTTACATGTTTAAACTGGTCATTCTCCATGTAGCCATTTTGATTTTCGGTTAAGCTGAATTGGGAAAATGGAACTGAGGGACGCATTCAGCAAAGCTGACATACCTGAGTATCAATTTTGTTTTCTCTATGTAACAGAACACACAGACAATAAAGTCCATACTAACTATCACTTCTTTTTTTTTTTTTAGCTAAACCTGTCACACATAATTTTCAAAGAACCTATTTACATGCAACTTTTCCCCCTACATCTTCAAAACCTGCATTTATATAGCCTCTAGGTCAATACACAGGTCCATCTACTACAGTCACCTACAGCACAGTGGCACCTCTACATGGAACAGAACTTACTTTTCCAACAGTCCTTTTTCCCCCAGTGTGATTTTCACGATACTTTAAATGATATTATGTTCCTGAAAAGCATACTCAGAATTATAGCTAAAATAATAAAAACATATTTTGAGGTAAAAAACCAAATCCAATAAAGCCCTACCTGAACCCACTGGAGATGAAGCAACGCTAAGACTTTGTAAACTTCCATTCCTGAGCAAAGTTGGAGATTTTTGAAGACCAGAGCTTGTCACACTTCCTGCAGCAGATGCCACAGATGAAGTTGGGGAAGCAGAAGAAACTGAAAGATGGGAAAGACTTTCTTGACTTTTATTTCCTTTAGGTCTACCAGGCCCATGTTTATTTTGCTTATTTCCTTTCCGTTTCTTCTCTGTTACAGTTTCTTCTTCTAGTCCAGAAGTTTGAGCTCGTTTGTATGCTGTAGAAGTAAGGCTTGAATTACTTATGTCTCCAGGTGAGCTGTCAAAGCTTTTAGATTGGGGAACAGCTGCTGACGATGAAGGGAGACCAATTAAGGAAGTGAAACAATTGACTCCTCCCTCTTGGCTCCCAGCCTCTCCTTTATGTACATCTTTGGTTGAGGAAGCCTGTTGAGAATGTGTGAAACTGTCACTTCGCAGATCTGTGTCTGTAAAACTCAAAAAATCTTGGGGAGACTGAACTGAACTTCCAGAAGATGACTTTATGCTCCCAGGAGTGCCCAAAAAGCTTCCTATAAAGAGAAAGAAGTACAATTATGTTTTTCCCTGTAGTTGATAAAAACCGATGGGAAGTACTATGATCTTAGAAGAAAAAACTTTAATGTGAAAGGACTTTATGAAAAGCTTTACCAAGAGCTAAAGAATTCTTTAAATAACTCATTGGATTGGTTCTCCTGCTGATCTTCACTTTGCTGGATATGATTCTCAGATTCCTGTCTGAGATTCAAATTTGCATCTGGGGCACAAACAAGATGAAAACGAATAAAAGAAGAATAGCAATTTTTTTGCTTAGGCACCTTTAACATCCATCATGTTTTGAAGCCATAACAAACACTTGGTGCAAATTGGAGCAGGTTTTTTTGAACATACAGATACATAAAAAGGAAGCTGACAGAAATGTGCTATGATCATATACACACTATGCCTGCAATCTTCCTTACCATTCTACCTCAAATCAAGAGTCTGACACAGGTCAAGGGAACAACAACAATTGGGCTTAATTCTCCCTGACTGAAGAGGAGTTCCATAGAAGACATATTTTTCAAAAGTACAAGAGAGAAAGCGAAAAACAGTGTATGAAATTGGCATTTTAAGACTTCTTTAGCACTGTCACAAAACCATAAAGATCTTTTGTGTAATAGAATTACATTCCTTCTTCAGTATTTAGAATGCAGTCATTTAATCACTGTATTACTGCATTCAAGGCAGAAAAAGAAGCTCTTGGGAAATACAAACACCTACTTGCACTGAAATTAACTGATTTTACAGGTAGATGTCTGTGGGTACTGTTTCACAGAATTCAGACTGATGACAACATCAAGAAAATATTCCTAACTATGACACTAGGTATAAAAAACCCATATCCTTTAAAAACTAGTGTTTTATCATTAGTACTCCACTAAACATTGTTAATTCCATTTAAAATAAAATTTACATAAATACAGCTATTTTTAAAAAAATTAAAATATCATTGTTATCAACTTCCCTTAATGCAGCCCAAAAGAAAATACATGCACATAATAAAGATCTATTTTGCAATCTGCAGTAAGATTTTTCTTTAAATGAGGAATTCCAGAAGGCAATTTGCAAAGTTTTGGGAATTTAAACAAAAAACTCTGCCTCTGCTTTCAAGTAAAAAAATGTGAAAGACTGAAAGAGCTCCAGACAAATTTACAAGTCTTCACTGCATAAATAAACTCAAAAGGAAAATCACCATCACAAAGCATCAACAAAAGTCAGCTACTAGACACCACAATGAAAATTACTAAAAATTACTTTATAGTAATTTTGTTTGTTGTGTTCCCAAATAACATGTTTTAATAATTAAGGAATTTTTTTAAATCATTTTTTCAACTCTGATGAAAATGCCATAACAAAATTTGCATTTAAGAAGTATTCATAGTGCATGGTGTGGGTTTTAGCAAGCTCAAAAAGTAACAGATTTTGTATTACCTAAGGTAAATAAACCTTACATACTTTTTACATACTCACCTTATGTTCATATATTTCAACTACAAAACAATTAAGTAGAAAGTTCTTTCACTCTGAAGGAAATGGCGTACTTTAAAAATCTGCATCTTGAGAAATTATTGAGGGGCCAATGCATCCTATGCATTAGGTAGTCCAGTTCTGTTCTTTAGCCAGTGCACTGACTAAAAAACATCAGTACTCCCTTAAAGAGCTAAGACCTCTAGACTCAAATTCATTTTGAAGTTTACCCCAGATTAACTTTCTGGCACATAAAGACACTTCTGTTTGCAGCTAAAGGGAATACCTTAACAGTCCAAACAAAAGCATCAGTTCAGCCTTTTAAAAATGTACAACCTTCTTTTCCATGTTATAGCAACAAACATTTTTACCCTGAAAAAAGCTGGGTTTTTCCCTTAAGTGAAATAACATTCTCAGTATTGAGGATAAAAGATTAACTACTTGCAAGTTCTGCATACATAAAATTTCTAATTCACGTCAAAGCAGAAGCTGTGTTACTGCTTAACAATCAGTACCTTGCTGAAAAGGGCTAGCTGCAGTCACAGTTGTTCCTGGATTTCTTCCAGCACCAGGCTTTCTTCCCCTCTGACCTGAGCTGTGACCTGCAGATTTCTTCCCTTTGCTCTCTGACCCTCTAGCCTCTGAAGAATCTTTTCCACTTGAAACATGTGTAGGAACTTCCTGGAAATTTGCATTTGTAAATCGAGCTGAGGTATCTTCCAACCGCTTCAAGGAGCCTGACATGGAGTTGTTGCTAGTGCTTGTGTATGTCTGGCATTTTAAAAGAGAGAAGAAATTAAAGAAACAAGTCACACAAAAAACTCTAACAACTGTTTAAGGGACCTCATTCTTTCAAATGAACACAGAAGTGTTCAAATACTACTGTAACTAGAAACAGCAGGAATTACAGCAGCTGGACTCTGAAGATTCTCAGCAAACAATGAAGTACATAAAACATCATTTTGTGCAAAAAAATGCATGACGGCTTTGGTTGAAATTTTTACTTCACTAAGGTAAATGGAAAAATCTCATGGGTATGGTCTTTATTGACTATTTAAATAGGATATTGTTATTTTCTGCTTAAAATTAAAAATTAGAAAATAAATTTTTAATGCTTTTCTGAACATACAATTTTATGCCTTTTTTGTTAAACTGGAAATGTTGTTCCATCAGCAGTGGAACTGTTGAAGGTGTCAAAACATAAGAATTTGGAATTTTATGACTTTATAGCCTCAACACCAAACCAAAATCAGCTCCCTGGCATATGAACCATTCATCCATTCCTTAAGAATCACCAAGCAGACACATGAGACAGCTGACAGAAACACACTTACTACAAACCAACTCTCTGACAGGTACAAAAACAACCTTGAGCTCCCAATGCAACTCCTACCCACCCCCAAGATTTCTAGCCCTTTTCCTACACTCATATACTCTCCACAGGGCTTTCAAAACATTCATCTTTTGGTCCATTATTTGTCTGTTAAATTTTACCAGAATTGTTCCTACTGGTGAACAATAATCAAAAGAGGTTTCACAGAAAGTAACTAGGTGGGCAGGGAAACTGCATGCACAACATTAGGAAACCATACAAGGGAATAGTATTGTTCTCATGACTGAAAAAAATGTGGAGTTGTGGTAACAGAATTTTAATAATATAAGGAAGAAAATGAAAGCAAAATCAGGTAAAAGAAAAAAACCCCTACTGTTGTTTATACTCAAGACACCTAGTAAAACAGCTTCTTTTAAAAGTATATAGATCAAACCTAGAAACTACTCATCTGTTCAAAACGAGCTTGTCTGTTTTCCAGTTCTCTACAGAACAGAATTTAAAATAGTATCTACAGTCATCTCCATTAAAGACCACACAAACACATGCCTCTTAAAATTGATCATACACACTCCTCTTCCCTGTCCCAAGTGGGATGCTTGCTGAATTTAGGCCTACAACAGAATGTTTCTTCATCTTTACAGAAAGATTTGTATAGCAGCTGTACAAAGTTTTCCATATTTTACTAAAATAGCTAAGACATTTACATAAACCTTACTTTTCAGTTGCAAATGACAGAAGACAACTACATATACAAGCTGTGAGGAAAGCAAATACTTCAATCTATTTGCATACCAGGCCAGGCAATGACAAGTAGGCATTAATTTGCAAACACTGTGCTGTGATTTGGTTTGACTGCAAGTCTGAACCCCACTCCTGGGCAGATTTTGAAGAATATGCATGCACAACACAGTTCTGCTTTGAAAAATTTTTCTCCCACAGCTATTTGCATTGCAGAAGGTGCTATAAGGTGTACTGAAATCTACATGCTTACTCAGAGAATCATAAACACTAACATGATGAAATACACCCTAAGCACAGAGAGCTACTGTCATTTTTACACTCTCCATCTATCACTCTGTGCATCCTGAAGAGCTACACCATCCATCTGCAGCAAGTCTTAAAACTTCTGGGGATTTATGGCAAACACTCAATAATCAGTCTTGGCTGGCTTCAGGACTGACCCAATGCTGGCCAGGGCTGAGCCCATCAGAAATGGTGGTAACTCCTCTGTGACAACATGCCGAAGGAGGAAAAACAAAAAAGGGTTCTTGGGCAGATGTAACTGCGGCCAGAGAAGGACCAAGAACATGTGAGAGAATCAACTCTGCAGACACCAAGGTCAGTGAAGAAAGAGAAGGAGGAGGTGCTCTAGGCACCAGAGCTGAGATTCCCCTGAATCCCATGAAGACCATGGCGAGGGAGCTGTGCCCCTGTAGCCCATGGAGATCCATGGGGATGCAGAGATTGACGTGCAGCCCATAGAAGGAACCCACATCAGAGCAAGTAGATGCCTGAGAGGAGGCTGTGATCCTGTGGAGCAGTCTCCTGGCAGGACCTGGAGACCTGTGGAGAAAGGGGCCCATGCTGGAGCAGGTTTCCTCATAGGACTTGTGACCCTGTGGGGGATCCACACTGGAGGCAGGCTGTGTCTGAAGGACTGCACCCTGTGGAGAAGGGATCCATGTTGCAGCAGTTGGTGGAAAAGCACAGCCCGTGGGACAGACTCGTGATGGAGAAGTTTGTGAAGGACTGTCTCCCATGGGAGTGATGCTGGAGCTGGGGGAGGACTCTTCTCCTTAAGCAGCTGCAGGAGCAACCAGTGACAAACTCACGACAACCCAAAATTTTTTACCAGGAGTAAATATGGAGCTGACGGCTCCTTCCAACTAAGAAGGCAGGCACAAGAAGCGACAGCAAAGAATTCAAATTCCTAAGTCACCGTAGTTTGTCTTCAAACATTCTATATCTATGTCCCAAAAGTGAAAAAATGTAGTGCTACTACATTAATCAAAGAGTAGTCAGGCATTTCTTATTTCAAACTTAACTGATTCAGACTGAACAACATTTGCTGCAACATTACAGGGATGCACAAAAGTGCCTCTCAAAATAGCAGGGGCTGGAACCTCAGTAAAATTTCTTGGGCATAAATTCTGCAGAACAAACAAGCAATTCAACTACACTAAAAGAAGGTAAATTCAGTTTTCATGATTCTACCTAAAGAAACCACTCATCCAGATAAAAATATGCTTTAAGACATCACCTGCATAAATGGTCATTACCACTGGATTTACAAAGGTTTAACATCTTTAAAAAGGAAAAACAAATTTCATTTCAAATTTCAGTTTCCTCCACATGAACATTACGGTAGCAGAAGTGATGATATGTCACAATTAATTCATGCATTCAATACAAAGAAAGACTGCTGTGAAACAGAGATCAGGTTCAAAACAATTCTAGCAACTCCAGGTAAAAGGACACATAAAAGTAATACATTAATGCAATATTCTGAACCAAATATTCATTTTAGAAAAAAATAAAGCTTATTTCATTACTAAAATTTCAAAGTTTTGAGGAACACATTACAAGTTTATAATCTAGAAAAGCAAATTCCTGTAAATGGTGTTAAAAGGACTTAGAAAAAACATTAATTGAAGGAACTAGCCACAGCAAAAAAAAAAAAAAAAAAAAATCACTTCCATATATCCAGTAGATACTTTTTTAAAAGACATAATTGCAGTTAAGAACTTCTGAACACCAATTTTCCAATAAAAACACCAGTAAAAAGCTGAACACCAATCTTCCTGATGATGTGAACCACTATAAAAAATGTCAATAAATGAAGCAAACAGGTTAGGTAAAGAAAACCCACATGCAAAAGATTAAATAAAAAAAACTAAAAGGGCACGACAATATTCAAATTCCAGAATTAATTTTCTGTTTTAGTTTAATTAAGTTATAATTTAAGTTCTAGAATTAGAGATTTTCTAACTTTAGTGTTTGCTAACTTTAGTGTTTGCTCTAGCTCATCCCTGTGACTATCCACAGAAATAAACCTTGTAATTCGCAGAAAGATAGGGAGGACAAAGCAATTAGAAATAAGCTTAGCAGAAAAACAGAATCTAACTGTGTCTTTGGCATTAAAAGCATATTCCCATAGGCAGGATGCAAAAGATAATATTTCAATATATTTTTTAACTTTTACAGAAAGATACAGTAATATCACTTATTGTAAAAACTTATGATGATTAGATAATCAAAGTATAAGAGGGATATAGTTCAAGAAAATTAAGATCTACACAGTATAAAAACTAAACAAAGGTTGTAAAGTTTAAAGGAGTTTCTATACAAGTTTCCATGAAGCCTCTCTTACAGGCTATGAATTTTAGAAGTCCTCTCAGAGTCAAAAGGAGTAATGCTTAGGGCAAATTAATAAAATGAAATAACCAATCATGTGGACCAGTCAATACTACAACCTAATCTCAACAGAAACTGTCACACTCACTGACTGTAATCTCTAATTGCTCTTAAATCAAACCAGCAAAGTGATAAATTGATTCTACCTTTTCTTCTATTTTTTTTTTAACAGAGAGTTATTGAGAGTTTCAGAAAACCACTGACTACTAAGTCTCACTTGACACACCAGCATCAAAGAGAATACAGCAGAACAAGAAACAAGACTCTCAACAGAAGTGTGAGCTACTAATAATGGGATGTTAGCAGGTATGAATTCTCAAGTTAATAATCTTACTATGGAGAATCAAGAAATATGCAAAGCATACTAAAAATCTAACTTTCTTGGATATTATTCTTGAAATTGACACGACTAGTTGAGAGAATACTTCCAGAGACCAGAGAAAGTTGGTATTCAATTGTTTCACCCCATCCTGATGAGGTCTTGGTGTACCATATACAAACACACATTTGTTGAATGTAACACCTCAGCAACCAAACCACACGCAGTTAACATAAGCCTCAACACCTTACACAATGATCTGTGTAAACTAAGCACAGTTCAACTCAAACCATGATTCCCTGACTCTGATGTCAAGCATCACCACATGAATGGGACACATTCTTTCTAACTCTGAAATCAGAAAACCCATTTCTCAATAGTACTGCCCATTCTGTAACACCAACATTAGTGTCATTTCATTGGTGGATAGCAAAAGTGATTCTTGCTGAGTACAATGAGAACTGTCATTAATTAGCCCTGTATGTTGCTGCTAGAATTAGGTATTTTCTAACACATCAACAGAAAGGTAAGGTCAGAGAACATAACAGAACAATCTGCTAATAAGGCAAATTTTAAGTATATGAAGCGTGAGCTGTAATTTCATAACTACCAGTTTTAAATGCTTACAGGTTCAGTGTCAGCTCAGCATACACAAAGTGAATTCTGAAGGAAAGACTTTCTAAAACTTCTCAGATTATTAAATATACCTCAATTAAGGAAAATTTACTGGAGTATCACTGGCATCTGAATCGAAATTTAGGTACAAAACTCTTTGCCTTTCTCCATATCATAAACCTTCAAGTATTTTAGGATTATACATTACAGGAAAAAATACCAAGAGTGCTGGATAACTATAGGATACCATTATAAAGATCCTGTATAGATAGTGGAATAATTACATCATGAAATTTTGACATAAGTAACTAAAGTGGAAGAGAAAAAACACATTGACTTACTTTTTCTGTAGTTACAGTAAGAGATGGAACCAAAGATGGTGAGGACTCCGACTGCTTCTTATATTTTTGCTTGTGTTTATCCTTCTCTTTATATTTCTGTAAGTTGTAAAAGACAATAAAAACTAAGTTCAGCTTCACCCTTAACATAACCCAATCTATAGTGCATCAAGTGTTACCAAAACTGAAGAGATATGGCAATAATGTCCAGTGCTATTTGGAAAACATATTAAAGCACTGAATGTTTTATAATATAACTTTATAAAGCAAATCAAGTATTTATATTTGTTTTCAAAGTACACAAACTGAAATTCTCCAGTAATAACCAGCATTTACGAATGCACTGTCTTTAGTATAACCCATCTTTACAATAATCACTTAACAAAAGAAACTGGACTAAAAACAGAGACATGGCCTCTGTTTCAAAGATCTCCGTTCATTTTTATCAAAGATTTCTATCTATCCACTTCTCTGCACCTGCACAGTGTTTTTTGTTGGGATACTAATGTAAATTAATGCAAGGTTTTAGCTTTGGCTCCCCTACTGACATCTTGATGTATAAGAATAGGAAATCTGATTTAGATTTCATTTCCAAAAAAGGGACATACATTTTACAGACTAAATAAGTATTTTCCATGGTAAACTGAATAAAATATCAAAGCTATACAAATCAAATGTGCTTCCTAAAAGAGCTGAGAATGTAATCAGTTTTTTAATTTTTATTTCTTAAACATGAATGAAGCATTGGCAGTGTGAACAAAACTGTGCCAACAGAGAGAAAATAACTTCTTATCCCAGACCCTTTATAGTATAACAGAAGTCTTTCACACTGGCAGAAACAAATTTTTGGAGGATTACAGAATCAGCCCCAAATTGTATTTGTTTGAATAGTTTAGATAAATACTTTACAAAAATAGCGAGTCTGACAAGACTAACAATTAAACTTAGAACACAGAAGATCAGTATTTTTTCCAGTCTAATCATAAACAAGTTCTTTTTTCCTTAGCAATGTAATATGGTTTACTAAGACACAGTCTGTGCCAGAAGATGCACAGAAACTGCAGCTGGTAGAGAAAGCTACTTAAAGCTAATGGCACTCAAGTATTTCATCTCTTTAATTATATTTTTGTGGAATTTTTGTGAACTAACACAAAACTCTGCAGAACAGCACAATGTACAGCTATTTGTTCAGACTGCTTCCACAGAGAGCTACTAAACACATGCAACCATATGGATGGACACAAGGGGTTTTAAAATCCCATTGAGCAGCTTGGTAAGATGTGTAAGTCTAAACAGCCATACGAGAACTCAGTAACTGTTTTGAATCTTAAAAAACTACCCACGCTGATCTTTCTCTAAATATCAAAATGATTGTCCAAACTTTCAAAAGAACATCATTTGCTCAACAGCAACTGCACAACTACTCTCACCAAACACCAGGACGAGATGCAGTACGTGCATACTCTATTCAGGTATGACCAAGTATCACCTTTCTATTTCTGTCACAATGGAAGAATTATCAGAAACTTATTTCATGGAATCAGCCTGAGAGAGTAAAAGGATTAATTTTAAAATTCTCCAGTAAAGAAAAATTGGTTAACTGACAACCTAGATGCAAAGCTGAATGCAAAACACTTCTATCTCTACCTTTATGAACTGCAAATACCAGGTTAGACTTAGACATCACCTTGTCTCTAACCAGCCCAAATCCATTTAACTAAATTAATTTTGCCAGGAATGAAATACAGTTTAACTAAGAAAGTTCATATATCAAGTAAAAAAATTATCAGCACCAAAATATTATGGAAAACTATACTTGCTAAATACAATTCATAAAGTCCTTTTAATCCTTGTACACTTCTTAAAACCCAAAGACAGGTACACTTTAAAAAGCTGACAGTCTGGGGTTTTTACATACTCAAGTGAACCTGGGTTTTTTTTTTTTCCACTCTGCCATATGGATAAAAACATAGTTTTTCCCTTCATAATAAAGTGAGCATGTGTCATAATTACAATGGCATACACCACAAGGTAGGTTTTAAAATTTTAAAACCTAATATAGGCTTGTTGAAGGAGCTTTAGATCAGGGAGGCTGTGTTTGCTTTCTTTTGTGTTTTTCTCAAGGGGAGAACTACAATGGAGAGGAAGGATTCAAATGCACTGCAGTCTTTTCAGTAACACCTTAAATGTAACAGTCCCCAAAGTGCTACACATACTAACAGAAAAGCAAGCAGGAATCAAGGAAAAACAGAAGCATCTACACCAAGACTGCCACGTTATCCATTGGTTCTCTTAATACAAAAGACTTTCATCAGTGCTAAGCTACCAAACTTACTACATCACCAGTGGATGTGTTTAGAAAAACTTGAGTAACAATTTCACTGAACCCCAGATAAGCTTCAAGAAGGAGGCTACGGAATGGCTAACCAGTGCCTGACTTTCTTTGGCTTTCTGGAAAATTCAAATCACCCTAAAGAATTTTTTTTATTTATAATTTTGGAGCCAAAGGGCAATGACTTTAATACACTTTAGGATGACACTTCACAATAACAACAGTAAACAATTAGAGAACTTTTAAATGAACACGTTTTACAATCTTTTCTGTTGACTTTTTAGTGTTCTTTTACTTCCAGTGTTATTTTCATCTAAAAGGCAAAGAACAATAAAATTCTGACCAAAGGAACACTTAGAAGGACTTCAAATTACATTCTGTAACATACTGAAATCAACAGCAGTCCCAACACATAAGGAGGTGTCAGGAAGGACAAGGGACACAAGAACAGCAGGAAGAAGACGGCATAAACAACAGTGTCTGCAAAGAATATATTTGATTTCTGTAAAGAGAAGCATCAGCAACCACACTGAATTCCTCCCCCAGATCCAAACCACCAAGACAAAGTTTGCCAGGACAGCTTACCAATGTTACAGCTTTCCACTGAAAGCCATTGCAGGGGTAACCCATCCAAAGGCCTTCTGCATCCAAATATCTCAATCACAAGACATCTGCTGTCCTTAACCCTACATTTCCTCCTTCTTTTAGGTTATATCTCCTCTCACCATTTTTTTCTTTTCTTTTATTATCTTTTTTCTTCCCAAGGAAAGTTGAGAAGCATTACTTCTGAATGTGAATTGACTTCAAATGCACACAACATAAAAGAACTGGAAAACACTGCAGGAAAATCTTTGAAAGGAATGCTCAGCTTTTACATTGATAACAATAAAAATTTCAACAAGCTGCTGAGACTGCTGAAGAGGCATAGCTCCTACAAAATGATTTCTTGCAGTTGCACCCTCTTCTACCACAAAGATGCACAAAAAGTGTAAGAAGAGTTCTGAAATATCCACTTTAGAATTCAGAAAAGGATTAACAGAGGGACATGAATTCCCACAATATTTAACAACTATGACAGCTTTCAATCAAGTCTGTCTCAAAGGCCACACAAACTAGCAATCTTCCCTACTGCCACAAAACCAACAAACTGTTAGCTCCCAATGGAGAACTCTGCATGCTTCACTTTTGTAAGATCTCTATTCAGTTACAGCTCTAAAAAAACTCCAAAAAAAGGTAGCAACAGCTCACCAAGATAAACATTCATCCATAAAACCACATGGGAGTCCCCATTCTAAGGAAGGTAATGGTATCAAATGTCTGATCTTTTACAAGCTTTATGTAAGGAAAATAAAGGACAGAAATTACTCTTAACAAGGACTGAAAATAATATTGCCAGTGAGTGAAAGCTAAGGGAGCATTAAGGGCAAGCAGAACACACATATCCCATTTATATACTTAGGAATGAGTTCAGATGTTCCAAACTCCTGTGCAGAGCTGATAAATGCAATCTGTACATTCTGTAAAACCAAGATTTAGCAGAAGACACAATTCCAAGGAACAATACATTAAAAAATAAAGGGCCAACAACAAAAGTGACAAAGGAAACTTTAATCTTGGTTCTCAAGACCAGATCCAGGCTGTTCCTGAAATCTTTCTTACTGTAAGAAAAAAATAAGGTATGATTGCCTTGCAACTATTGGGTAAGCACCTGTAACAAAACTGGTCCTGAACAACTTGAAGAGCCCAGATTTATGGTGCAGCTAAATACTAATACAAAATGCCTCGAGTTCATGCATCATGATTAATCAGAAAGCTTCATTTCTCACCAGGGATCTCATTTTTGGCTTTTGTTTCTTACCTAAAAAATTATGTAATCCTATCTTCACTCCAACAGCTACACGTTGCTAGATAACAAAACAAATATGGTGCAAAATTTCTAGAATTTTACAGCACCTGCTGTGCATTGCTTTCTTGCAGAGCACAGGGCAGGGGATTGAAGAAGGGGATGGAAATACATTCTGATTGCTTCTACTTCTCCCACAAAGATTCAATCTACAAAATTATTACATAATATGACTTCACAAATACACTTTGGTTCCAATTCTTCATTTTTTTAGCTCATTTACTTGTTTCATCACTCTGAAGACCAACATTTGCTCATTCATTTTCTTTAACTTACTTTCAGAGAACATTTGTCAGACTAGTGAAAAAGACCAGCATCTCATCAAAATATCAAATTAAGGATGCATGTTTAACTATATTTCAGCTTTGATTCCTTACTAGGAGAAGAGATGTGATAAAATGTATCTTTTCAAACTTTGGACTTCGATGTTTGGAAAAAATGAGTAACACAAGTGAACAACTGTTCACTTCTAATGAACTAGAATTTCTTCTAGTACAGAAGAAATAAATGAGTTCAGCTTTTCCTTTAAATGGCATTAATAATTCATAACATTTCCACATGGAAGTATCATTTAACTTGTTGAAGGTATTTACACCTATTTGCAATTCATTTTTGTCTCTGGAATGCATAGCCCTCTTGAAAGGGGTTTCTACAGGAGTTTATTTGATTAAAATACATTCCAAAGTTCAGCATTTAACAGTTCACTGTTACAAAATAAGAAAATGGTTTTCTGACCCCACTCTCACCTTTCTCAGAGTGCTTAGCTTGTCAGACCTCCCGTCTGCCCACTCAAACTGCTGAACAGCAGCAACAGAAAACCAAGTGGAGAATTTTGTTGTTTTAGTGAGCTACATTAGTTCTGTGAAGGAACATGAAAGATGAACAGTAACAGGCACAAGAGACAGATGCAGAACAGAAAAGCAAGAGCTCATGAGTTCAGGGAACAGGAGACTACTGTTTTGGGAGAATTAAAACACATGCACACTATCAGCAACCACCAGTGCTTACTCCTTCAAGATCAAACTGCTTGGGTTGACCTTGAATTACTGCATTTTTATGCTTTCTTTATTACAGAAATCCTTATCCTCCACTACCTTTGGCTGTTCCAAGGTTTTAAACCTCAACAACATTTTAAAATCTACTTTCCTTATTGATTATTAAGCAAAATCATCTGAATGCCTAAATCCCTCGTTTTTCAGCTGCTGTTTGACGTCCTCAAATAATTTTAATGTATCAGAATGTTCTATTAGCACAGAGTACTCATATTGGTTCTTTTGTCATTTATAGATTTTCTGCACTTTGTGTCACCAAACACTGTAAATCCTGAGCTGTCACATCACAACTAGCATCCTCAATGCAAAGCTGTGCATAGTTCTTGCTCGCTCCAAATAAGAGGCCAGATCTGCTTGGCCTCTTATTTAGGACTAGTAGCTATTAGTAATATAACCATAATAATAACTGCAGAATGAAAGATATTCACAATCCCCAAGTTTCAAATTCAAATCCTAATATACCTTATTTTTGTAAGAACAGCCCTTTCTCAGCATCCATCTAGCTAGCATTTCAAACAGTAGAACCCACAGCAGAAAAATTCAGTGCAGCAGCAGTGCTGCTGCAGTCACAGTAATAGAAGGATACAGGCAAGGGAGAGGTAGGACACTACTGCCAGCATTATTCATATACATACAGCTCTAAGCATAACACTTGTTCTTAAGAACCAGTTCTTGATTCAATTACTTAAATACTCAAAAGCCTCACTTAAATACAGGAATAATGATCATAATTTTAACTGTCAATGGTAAAAAGACTCAAGAATCAATGACAAAAATGCCATCCAAAGCTTCTATGAGGTGCAGGACTACCAATACTTACACAGAATGAGCTACTCCTCTGACATTTAACAATAAAATACACTGCTTCTGTTATTTGCAGATTAGTATTAATTGTTAGTAACGGATATGCAGGGCTGAACAGTTGAGTAGTACTTTATAAGTTAAAAAATGGTGCAAGATTAACTAAATCAATGCAACTATGTATTGTCAGTGCTCACCTTCACTCCCATAAAAATTACAAGTTTGAATTACGCATTATGTGAATACATACTGTGAAAAGCTTCACTGTCTACAAGGTAACCTAAAGATACCTGTCACATATATATCATGAAATAGGCAAGTAGACTGGCATACAGAAGGAATCCATTCAATTTTCCTTCCTCAGTCAGCTTAACATCATAGATCATCTTCAACTGCATATGGTCTACCAGAACTCAAGACACGGTATGGGTGAAATATAAAACTTCATAAAAAAGTATCCACATTACCTTCTAGAAACTGTCACAAAGTCAAAGTACTAGTAATGTTGTATTAATTCAGAATCCAAAGCCAAGAAAAAGAAATTTCAAAGCACCTTTTACTTCTGCATCTCTCACAGTAACAGCTATAGAATTGAAATCATGCTGGTTGTGAATGGGCTAGAGTTAATCTACTTCAACTAGTTGGTGTGGGTCTGTGTTTTGGATTTGTGCTGAAAACAGTGTTGATAACACAGGAATGTTTTCACTTTTGCTGAGCAGCCCTTATACAGGGCCAAGGCCTTTTCTGCTTCTCCCCCCACCAGCGTGTGGGATGGAGTTGCACCAGAACGTTCCTGGGAAGGGACAAGCCAGGACAGCTGACCCTAAATGACCAAAGATATCCCATGCCACATGGCACCACACTCAGTATATAAAAGTCAGGGAAGAAGAAGAAAGGTGGGATATTCAGAGTGATAGCATTTGAATTCCCACAGTTACCAAGGGATGCAGCCCTGCATGCCTGAACACCTGCCTGCCCATGGGAAGTGGTGAATGAATTCCTCGTTTTGCTTTGCTAGCATGCACAATTTCTGCTTTATCTATTAAACAGTCTTTATGTCAACCCACAAGTTTTTTCACTTTTACTCTTCTGATTCTCCCCCCCATCCCAGAAGAGAGGAGAATGAGCAAGTGGCTGTGTGAGGATGAGCTGATGGCTAGGGGTTTTATTTTCTTTCACAGTAAAAGACAAAGACTAAAATGTGCACTTTGAGATGGAAAAAGACAGTTGTAACCTAAGCAGGCTTACAAAATTCTACATCTTGCAGAGTAGTTTTAAAGTATACCTGAGGTGGTATGCTTGTCATTTTGATCTTATAATAATTAACTAATCCCAGCTGACAAGCTTAATACTACTGAGGTGTTTGCTGGGCTAATTTACACTAAAAGCATTACTCTTTTTTCAGTAATATATATAATGTGTTACTGTAAGGTTAAAAAAATATGAGGCAGTCAAATCAGTAATTCCATTATAATCTTGAGAATTGAGACAAGGAGTTCCTACTTTTTCTCTTACTAAAATAAAAGAAAATATAAATTAAAATGAGCTTATATTCTTATGCATTTTTTCTTGACCTCAGCAAGAGATCATTGTGCTGGTGCCAGCTCCAGTAAATGTCATGCAGTTGATTATCAGGATGACAGTTGTATACACAGAACACTGCACAAGTTGACAGAGAATTTTAGTGAGCAACAAGTCAAACCAGATTGTCACCTTTTCTCTTAATCCTGCAGATAAAAATATCTATTACTAAATACACTCAGATAGAGTAGCTTTCTAAGGAAATTTTGTTTACACAGCCACATGCTGTCAGTATTCCCAAATAGTTTGACTTTCAAAAGAATTTGACATGAAGAGATGTATTAAAAAAGAAAAGTCTGCACTCCTATGAAAGTCAGTACAGAACAGGTGCCCAGAAAGAGAAACGCTATTCACTGGCAACAACAGTGAAGACTGAAGGATGAAGACATCCCTCTTTTCAAAACCATGAACCCACACAAAAATTCAGTTTTAGGAAACAGGAACTGGGTTCTGCATCCTAGACAGACAGTGTATTTATACACTGAAATACACGTGGTTCATATTTATTGACCAGCTTTTAGAGGTGTTTCAGAGGCATGCTTCCTTCCCTCTGACTGAACAGAATTTGGAGTAAGTTAACAGAGATATGCATCACCATTTGCATCTGTATCACTCAGTTCTTATTCAAATAATATTTATCTAGTATTACTTCAATTACTAAAATGGAAGTAATTTCAAGGTGGTTGTAAACCACTTTTCTTCTAGTTATCTTTAGCATTCTTACAATTCTGCTTCGGACATCAAGAGCAGTTGAAAGGATTAAAGTGTCAAATATATTAAACTGATTAACAAAACTTACAAATTTAATAAAAATGCAATGGAATACTGCATTACTGAGATGAGTTTGGAGCTTTTTTTCCCTAAAAAGTTACATAAATCCCCCAATGTTCAAGTAGCATCACTTAGTTTATGAAATGAGGTAATTCATAGAGGAATTACACAAATAGAATCATCTTTAAAACACTCTATACAGCACTATAAAGTGACTCCTTGGGACTAAAACAAATTTTTTTGTTGCTGTTTTTCAAGAGAAAAAAGAAACTACTGCTTATGCACTGAATAACCCAAAAACCTGCAATCTGATCCTATTTTTACCACAGAACCTTCTGTGATGCATAGCAGGTCCATTTTACCTTTTCCCAGTCAGTTGTTCAGACAGTGAGGAAATGCCACAGGAACATTTGATCTGAGTGTTTACAACGCGCCTTGTACCAGCTTACACAGCACATTAAACTCATTAAAGAGCATCAAGCACCTTTCTCCCAAATGAAATTCATTGCCCTGACACATGAGCACAGGCTCCTGCACAACGCATTGGCAAAGTCTGGGCAGTTCCAAACACAGTTCCGAACCAACGCACAGCCCATGGGAACTCTCAGGGCAGAGACATGGTTTAACCTTCCCTTCCCATGGCCTAACAACCAAACTCCCAGCTACAGTGGAACACACCGAGGGTGACTGCCACAACCTGTTCTTAGGTGTTCAAGTTTCTACCCACAGAATCAGAAAAGCTGTAATGTTTCTTTAAGAACAACAACACAAGCAGCAAAAATATGCCCACAATGCATTAGTAGCTCAGTGTTTATGACACTCCTGGCTCCTGCATTTTAGGTTCTCCTCTGATGCTCCCCAACTTCTGTGATAATGACAAGAGGTCCTCTGTCACTATTTTATATTTTTTGGCTCCTCAATCACTTCTTAGAAAGTCTTCAGTCATGAGGCCATTTTTGTTTCATTTACATTATATGAGCTACTACAGCAGAGTTTTAAATTCCTGCTCAGCTGAGACCAAAGCACTTCTAGTAGAAAAGACACCTGTGTAATTCAGCTGCTAGATAGCAGTTAATTATTACATAATAGATTCACATTTTTCAGAAGTCATAAACATATAAAGCTAGTAATGTTGCCTAATTTTCATGTTAGTGGCAAAAGAAAGACTTTTTTATTATACAAATGTCAATTCCAGATATGTTTAGTTCCTTCTTTAGTCCTTCCAAATATAAGACTACCAGTAACATTAAAGCACTCTTCCACAGCCTCATGGTTGCCTAAGTTTTCCCAAGAAAGCCTGAGTAAGTACCTGGGCCCTGAAGAAACGGGATATTATAATGGAATGTCAAGTGACATACCACCAGTCCTCTTTATAAGGGACCACAGCCTCATCACTAAATCATTTCTAAATAGCACCTCTGTTACAGAAACTAACAATGCTTAGGCAGTAGTAATCAGAATATAATGAAGCCATTTATTCTGTAGCTTCAACATCATCATGAAAATTAAATCATACCTAAGGTTTGGTTAGAATTGTTCAGGTTTTTTTTTATTATTATACCCTTACATATTAGTTACCAATTTTGTTGGCAGCGTGCCCAGAAGAGACTAAATACATACTATGGAAGGGAAACTTGGGCTTTCAGCTGAGCCTGTTTGTAAAAACGACAGTTACCTATATTAACATTTTCAGACCAACCGCTTCTTACTGAAGTGCAATATTTCACACACACAAATGGATAGCTTTTGAGGTCTTAGCAAGAAAAGTGGTTCCAAACCACAACACATACAGCTACTGCTGAGCAAAACAGAAAGCTTTAATAATGCCTAAGATCAGATTATCCAAATTTCCAAAGAATGAAGATGAAAGATACAGCAGAAACGACAGTGGTCTTGACAGACACACAAACACTACTGTATCTGTGAAGAAAGATATAAATATTCACTATATAATATGACAAAAACCTATATTCTCACATCATTTACAAAAGAGGAAATAAGGGAAGTCACCCTAAAAAACTGCTCTACTCCTCCAAGATATTTAATACAGTTTATAAAATACAGAGCATTAGCTGAAAAAAAAGCTGACACTATTGACTGAACACACTCAGTTGAAAGTCCTGCCAAGTGTACCCTGTAGATTACACAGGTACGACCTTGGAAGCATGGTATCTTCAGTCAAATTCATTTAAGAAAAACAAAAAGTAAAACCCAAAAAAAACCAAAAAACCACAAACCCACCAACTTACAAGTTTTGTCAATGCGAGTAAAAATCCATGCATGTACTTTGATAAAACATGACCTAGAATATGACAGTAGTGAAAAACTGAGAAAAAAATATTGCAAATATTACTAAGGGTTTATTGTGCAGCTAATTCTGTAGTGTCTAATTCAAAATTGGTTTTTCTACCAAGTTGTTATTAAGAAAAAAGAAGTCTGCCAAAGCCCCATACATTTATTATTTTAGCCCTAAACTTAGATTTAGAGGTACAACAGCATCAGAGTGCACACTCTTTTCTGCATTACCAGATAAAGACGGAATGATTCACATACACCATTAAACAAGTCTAAAGGTTAGACTTTTTCAAAGACAACCAGCAATCAATATCCATCCAAAATGGAAGGGATCTTAAAATCCAAATCAAATATTAAGGAGACTAAGAGTCTAAAGACTGACATTTGCTATTCAATTTCCTGTTTCTATAAATATAGCTCCTTTGTATAATACACATTTGGTCCAAAGATTCTTTGATTCCAAAGTTAATGTAATGATTTTTAATAATGTAAAACTAAGTTTATCTACATCCACACAAAATCCTATTAAGCTATTTGTAAAGGACGTGTGCTAATGAGAAGTTTTGTATGTATTCTTAGAGGCCTAAAAAAAGTGCCAAAGCACATATGCATTATTGTGTCTGTTATCACCTTCTGTTGAATTTAGATGACAAATTTCCTACAGACAACTGTTAATGCAGCAGTAATAAAAACCTAAAAATAGTAATCATCACAGATTTTAAATTATTTTTTAATAATATAGCAAGTCAGATCATTAAGAGAATATGGCAACATTAGAAATCAGCAGTTATGTTCTTTGTACCCTCACAGCAAGATTTCCCAGGTGAGTAAGAAGGTATTTTGCCAGCACAGTGGGTTTGACCCCTGGTACCAGTAAAATGTGTCAAGAAGAGATGCCAGTTCTTTGACGAGAGGAAGATATCACAAGTTGAAACATAAGGAATTAGATGCATGTGATACAGTTGCTAAAATGTCTACCCCTGGTTTTCTTCTTTGTGTAGTCACAAAGGGTATACAAGAAAAGCTCTAACAGAAAATTATAGCAAAGTCAGTTGCATGGAACAGCCTTCCCAATGGAGAAGTTTCAGTACTATGTTTCAGTATCACAAAACTCAATATAAACAGAAATAGAGAAGTGCATATACAAATGCACCTGAAGAGGTTTCCTCATTGGATGCCAGTACCTATGGTTTATCACGTGTTATTTATTATTCAGTGCTTCAGAACAGGATTTTCTTCACACTTTTCAGCCAAAATTAAATTTACCAGAAAGGGCTACTTTTAAGCAGATGTGCCACATAATTAGCAACGACAAATCCACTTACTTTTTTCTCCTTCTCATGATGTTTATCCTGAGAGTGAGAGGAAGAATCACTTAAACTTTGATCATATGACCTATTAGATCCCCGTTTGCTCTTTTTCTAAAAAGAGAAAATATATTTATGGACAGAGAAAAGGAACCATTTGAATAAATAAAAAGTATAAAGCATTTCCACTGACAAGATGCCTTATTGCTTGAGGAAAAAAACTTCAGTGCTTCAGTTACTGGAAAGCTGACTAATGACTGACTCTAAAATTCACAAGACCACTGAATATATACCGGAAAAAAAGCCTGTCCCTATATCAACTTTTACACCTCCCACAAATTTGCAAGATATGCTTTCCACAGAGAAATGAAATATGCCACTTTTTAAAGGTTAAAAGATGCTAGACACATTTTCAATTTTTCATAACATAAAACAAAAAAGATGCTGCTCAAATAAGTATCACATGAAACCACAATGATGCCCTGACACATGCTTGAAATGCATTGTAAGGTGACTTCACGACTTAATTATTATTCAAGCTATCTGTCTGGTATATTTTCATTAAAATGGATTAAAAACCAGGATAGAGAATGCTACAGTCATGTCTGTGATTATAAGTGGCAGATGTAATTGCCTGCATTTCTGTAATGTCTGAGAACCTAGTTCAGGACTGCAAATACTTTATGCTGGGCCAGCGCTCTAAATGTTCGTTTTATTGTAACTGAGGAAGCATTTAAAGACACTTCTTTTGCCAACCAGTTTTCAGTGGAATAGTAGATGTAGAACACCCACCATCTTCAGCAGTAAATATTAAGCACCTGTATTTACTAGGCCTTAACAGTCACAACAATCCTAAAGAAAAACTTAAACAAAACAATCTTGCCAGTCTTTACTGTTCTTACCACTACAGCTTTGTAATGGAAAGTTAACTAATTGTATGTCAAATATAGAGTTATGTCTCCATCATTAAACTTGGCTTTTAAATAAACATACCTGTTCTCAATCATAGCAGCACTGCTATATTCAAATCAAAGGCATAACAGTGTAAGGGTTTGCCTTCATCACTAAATAAGAGACCATTTTTGTTCTTTTTGCAAATATTTAGCTCAAGACAGTAAAAAAAAAAAAAAAAAAAGAAAAAACTTAGCTTAGTAAGGGCCCAGAAAGCCCTGAGTTATCTTCATTATGAAGCAAATTCATCAGTATCCATAAAAGCACAAAACTAACCTCACCAAGCTAATCTTCTAGAAACTAAATTGTTGACTGGTCCTGTGTTTTTACCCCACTGCAACCTAAAAGTCACACCAAGCATTCAACTTTTTTAGCAGTGAAAAGTAATCTGCAAGTTAAACTATAATTACAAGAGTATTTGAACTTAAGTCTGCATATTTTAGTATTAATAAATAACATTTTTTAAACATCAGTAAGCCCCTCAAGTCCACACACTCGCACATGTACATAGAAACAGGTATCTCAAACTGTCAGTTGTTAAGAAGTGAAAGGAAAGACTCCAGAGGTCTGATCCAAAACCTACTGCACTGACTAAAAAATTTCCATGATTTTCTTTTCTTGTTTGTTTTTAAAAAATCAAACCTCAAGTCACTTCCTTAAGGTTGTGTTTCAGAGAACTTACAAGGAGAGAATACTCACTGGCTACACAGTGAGAGATAGAACAAAAGAGGTTGGGCAGAAGAGTAACAGAAGCAGAAAAATATGGAGTGCTTCTTTATTCTCTAGATGTAGTAGTTACTAGTTTATTCCAAAATGGACAGAATTCCTAGAAGGCACCTAAACAAATAGCAAAAGAAAACATTCCAGGAACTCAATGAAAAAAATCACTAAATGTGCATGCTATTTCTGGCAGAGGGGGAAAACCCCACATCTATAAAGTAACCACTTATAAAAACATTTCCAGCCAGTACTTCTGTAACTGTGATTAAAACATTGTTTTAATGAAATACAACCTACTTTTTGAACTAGATGAAAATATTATTTCTAGTGCTAATGGCAACTCAGAATAAAAAATAAGTCAGTAACATTTATTTATAGAATTTAATAAATACATACCAGTTTATTAAAATGGTATTTACAGTAGCCACAGTATTGGACGTTATCTGCACCATTGCCTTCCTCTTCACAAAGAAGTCCTGCAAACTGTGCACTAAAAATAAACCAGACAACATTCAAGGAAAACCATTTTACACCAGTTGGTACCACAATATCACAGCTGATAACATATGGATGATTATATCTGCAATTAGTAAGAGATTTCCACACAAATAACTTCCAGTGGCATGTGAACACATAGCCAACCTTTGTAGCCCAGGGAAAAACATGTATAATTCATATTTGGCCTGTTGCCTTTTGTCAGAATCTTTAAGCCACTCACACAAGCTTACAGCTAGCAAATCTACATTTACTATGCAGCTACTTGCACAAATAAATAAACAAAGCCATCCATAATGACTCTTAGCTCAAA
Source organism: Onychostruthus taczanowskii (assembly GCF_017590055.1). Lineage (NCBI taxonomy): Eukaryota > Metazoa > Chordata > Aves > Passeriformes > Passeridae > Onychostruthus > Onychostruthus taczanowskii. The sequence continues at coordinate 7,672,097 of NW_024500349.1, read as the reverse complement.
TTCAAGCAAATAAAAAAAAAAAATCTAAGAACAGCTTTTAACAAAACCATACTGTAGCTCCAAAATAGAGGTTTTTCAGAACTTGCATACATGCATCTCTGATTTGCCATGACAGTTACTGGGGTTTTTTAAATCTAATTTGAATTACATAGTAAATCAAAGTGTATTTACTGGTTTAAAATACTGTGGCAGGCTAATCTCTTTTTAAACGATCAACACTAACGAGCTGCATTGACTGGATTAATTATTACCTTACTCTACTATAACTTTTTCAAAACATTTTTGTTTTTCACCATTTGTAATGTTGATATATCTTCTTTATCAAAACCAACTTAGATATTGACAAACCAAATATTGTCACATTTTCCATATAATTTTCATTCCCACATGTCAGAGTTTAGGATTTTTCCTTTTGTTTCTTTCCCTTAGGGAATCTTCTCCCATATGTTGCTAGGAGACAACAACGACTGGGTACTTAAGAGAGAAAAAAGAAGTTGGCAAACTCAGGGGAGGAGGGCAGCTGGCTGCACTTCTCGCATCTGAGGCTTTCTCCAGGAGGGGCAGAGATACCAGAGGATGGGGCTGGGAAAAAGGAGGCTGGGAGAGCTGCTAGTTCTCTAGAGCTCTCGGCACAGGGAGGGGAGAGAGGCTGCAGTCGCTGTGGGGAGAATCCGTCACCACTGCGGGGTCCAGCACCCTGCTGCCTTTCTTCTACCGTGAGCGGAGCTCTGCTCCCCGGAGCGGCTGCTGCGCTGGGCCCTCACTGGCACCCTGCCCCACCGAGCAGGGGACCCTTCCCATCTGCTCAGGCGCTTCCAGGGAAACCGCGCCACTCTCCCCCATCCCTCCCCCAGGGGAGTCGCTCCCTGCCCTTGTTCGGGCGCCACTGCCCCGCCGCTTCTCGTTTTTTGCTACACTGCAGCCCCACAGCCCCCGTCTGCCGCGACATCCCCGCGGTTCCAGCTACAGCTGCGGAGTTTCTGATACATCTCATCTACCACTCCGGGACTGTGCTCATCCCTGCCGTTCCTGCTTGCTGCTCCCGAGGGTCCTGCTGGGCACCAGGATCGATTGCCCCAACGGGTTTGTAAAGCAAAGCCTCTCTTCCATCCCTTCCCGTCTCGGCCAAGCCGCCATTGCCAGGTGCTCCCCGAGCTCACGCCCCGGCCAGGAGCCAGCAGCGCCGCTGCCGGCCGTGACCGGAACTGCACCTACGGGGAACGGCTCTGAAGAGGCAGAGGAGCGCTCACTGGGGCTGCCGCTGGGGCCTCCCTTCTTGTGTGCTGTTGCTGCCATTGCTTTTGTTTGTTTGTTATACACATACACACTAGTAAAGAACTGTAATTCCTTTTCACACATCCTTGCCTGAAAGACCCTTAATTCCAAAGTTATAATAATTCGGAGGGAGGGACGTCATACTCTCCATTTTAATGAAGGCTCCTGCCTTCCTTGGCAGACACCTGTCTTTCAAACCAAGACACCATAATAATGCAATGTTACAGTCAAAATGATACACGAGAGTATTTAAATGAAAGACTATTATATAACGTGGTTAATTTTCACAGATTTTTAAAAATATGTTCTTGGAAAACCCAGAAATACTAAATACATGCACATCTACAGCTGATACCAACTAGAAAAAATAATTAAGAGGATGTCATTAAGCAAAGACGTATTGTTTCTAAGCTTCTCTTATAAAAAACATGCGCTCAAACACATTTTTCATTAGACAACCATTCTGATAATCCCAATCTGATGCACCTTGCCCTGGATTTCTGGTAGTCTTCACGTTTTTCTTCCTTTTTTTTTTAATATTACAGAAGCCTCTAATTATCTCCAGCCATACTACCACTCTTCAGCTAGATATCATTTTGTAATATAGACCATGTTTTTAAACCAAAACATTCTAAAAAGTGGCAAGATAGCTGTTTTAATTTTCAATTTGAAGTCTCATGTTGCTCATGAATGCTCTTCACAGCATTCAGGGTTTTGGAATAAAGTAAAAAGATGAAAAGGATTCTTGTATTTACCCAAGCGTTTGAAAGGAAAGAGACCTTTTCATACAAGCGCTTGGATGTACACATTTTTTCACATCTGTAAGTAATCCCTTTACATGGTATGCACACTTTGAGGAACACAATCCATTTTCACCATAAAAAGAAACTTGGCATTGATTACATCCAATGAAAAATTAGATGCTTATGAAAGAATAAAACCTGCAAAGTAGTCAAGCAATTAAAAAAATAAATTAAGAGTTGCCAAGATTATCAGCACCAAAACAATGGAATCAAACCCTGCAAGATCTCCACAAGACATACAAGTTATCACCTGGGAACACTGAAGAAAATACATTTAAGTGATTTAAGCTGATGTGCAAATACCATTTCCCTGACTGAACTGGTCATGAAGCAGCATACTGGGGCAGTCATAAAACAGACAGGTAAATCCACAGATTATGTATCTAGACAGCCTAGATAAATCTGCCCACTACTGTAAAATAACTTCAGCTGAGATTGAAAAAACAAATAATGCCTGCAAATTTTGGAGTGGAACCCTTTTTGCTTCCTTTTACCTGTTGTCATGTGGTTTGACCTAATTATCCAGCCTCTTTTAGAAGTCCATAAAGTGAAACAAGCATCTCCTGAATGCAAGGAAAACTAAGTATCTTAAAGTGGAATGAATCAGATGGTGGAGGGTACAGCTTTTTTTTCTCCAGCAGTAACACATGAAATCTGAATAGTTCAGGATGATCTGTACCATTTAAATAAAACCAGTGAAGTGAGTTGCTCCCAAATGTTTGGAAATCCATACTGGAAAGGGTGAGTCTAGTGCATTTTTACAAACAACTCAGTAATTTTCCCACTGATTTACCAAAAGTAAACATCAAAATCAGTTAGCAGGCAATGCTAACAAATAATGTCTTCATACTCCTGTATCCTATTAAACATCCTCTAAGAAAAATAACCTATGACCAAGAAAAAAAACCAAACTCCCCTATACTTATTCACAGGAGCACACACCATTTAATACCACCCAAGGGAGTATTATCAGACAGCTTCTGCAGCTCACAGCAAAATCTATGCTGCCACTGCTATATTGTTAGTAAACACTATTATAAAAACAAACCACTTTGCTGTATTTCTTTATTCAAAAGATGTACTAAATAAGGAGCTTATTCATTACACTGTGTGTATTGAGTCTCTCTGGATCATCAGAGATATTAAATAATAAAATATACTTACCATGTTACATGAAAAGCTTGTCGACATCCATGTTTATTACACGTCATACAAGCACCAGTGGCTGCTTTACTTTCTCTGCCTTGTTCATCACAAATATAGCATGTCTATCAAAGAGAAAATACTTAATTTGATAAGAAGCATAGAAACAAATGCTGTGTTACAGGAGATCCTAAACTGAGAACTACTGGATTTTGCAGCTAAGCTGGTGTAAGAACTTCTTTATGAAAGTCTAATCACACTTGTTAGCAAAAGGACATCACCTGGCAGACTCTTGGGATTTGTGTAACACTTCACCAATGTTAAGGCAGTACAGTTACTAATTTGCTTACATTTCATACCATTGTCAACCACCCAAAGGGTTAAACAGCCATGGGTTAATAGCATCAGGCTTCCCAACTGTCCTTGCTTTCAAGTTTGCATTTATGTCCTTTTAAGTCTCAATCATTTTCATATTCATTTAATATAACCTGCATTTGTGGATTTCATAAACATCAGACTGAGTGCCTAATGGTAGAATATGCCATATGGTATATACATATATATATCTACACAATTACACACAAAAAACCTGCAAACTTGAAATTCTATTTGTACATTTGGTGCAAAGAATTTTTCAAGTGTCATAGCATGCTTCAATATTCATATGATGCTCAGCTACTTTTAATTAAATTGGTGTTTAACAGGCCTCTGCTTTGTTTGGATAACTATTTCAGTATGACTTGGACAGACCTATAAACATCTTGTAAATTAATCAATCAAGAACCTTCTGTAAAAAAGCTTGAATGAATATACCAAACACAATTCAACCTCCAAAACAAGCTGTTTAGTACCTGGAAATCTTTTCATAGCATTTTTGTCAATTTATTTCTTTTACTGGGATGCCATGGCAATTTTTAACGTTTTCAAAAACATTCTTAGTAAAACAGAAGAAAGAAATTAGGCCCAAAAAAACCCAATTTCTTCCTCACTATTCAATTATTTTTTTTTTTTTTAACAAGTGGCTGATAAATATGGATACCTACAGTATGGAAGCTCACTACTCTACTAGGCATCACTACAATCTCTCACCAGCATTCCAGGGAGAAACATCAGGCAAAACTAAATCTCTTTTCACTTTTTCCTGTCCTAATTACTGAAAGAGCATTTAGAGAGATTCTATACCATATCACATTCATGTGTAAAATTTAACAGTTTAAGAAGAGATTCTTAATGAAAGTATCATGCAGTACTGTAGTGGATTGAGTTTTGTTTTTATATGAGAGAACTTTACTGAGTATTAAACATTAAGGACGCTCCTACCTCTGCAGAAACCCCATTATAAGGTCTTTAATGAGAAAAGAGAAACTTCTTTATGCCAAAAAATAAAATTGTCTCTATTTTAACTGACTAACAATTTTGTCACAACCTCCTTTCAGTGAGGCAGAGAATGAGTGGAATAATAAACAACATCAATCATGGGTAGCAGAAAATAAGGTGGAAAAAATGGACCAGGAAACCACTGATTTTTTTTTTAAATTATATAATGCAAAACCAGTCTTTGACAGGAAAATGAGTGAAATTCTGAGATCAGAACAGCCCGTTAAAGAGGTTTTCAGAACAATAGTTAACAGGAGGTGTCAGCTAACTAAAGCATTTTTGTTAATATGCAAGACTTCAAGGTAGGAGAGTTATTCTTGTACAGTTTCCACACTACTTTAAAAAGCTAATATATCCTAAAAACATACCCTATAACCTAACATTTAAAAGATCAGAAAGGGGATAATCCTACTTAATTCTTTGCCTTGCTTCTTTTGTACCTCAAGGTGGTGAACACTGATAATTCAGTTGTTTGACAGGGTCTGAGACTGGCTGCTTTTTAGCTTTCCATACCATGACCTGACACGTTTAAATTTTAGGAACGAACAAGGTCATGATCTATCAACCTCATCTGAGTCACTATATTAACTGTAAGTAACTTCAAAGTAAGATACCTCTATAAACAGAGAGTTCAATAAACTCTGTAAAACACAATCTCCAATTACTTTCTGTTTTTTTCAGAGTTTTGTTTCAAGTTCTTGAAGTTTCTTCCTCACTGAAGCTCAGAAAGAAAAGCAATACAAGCATTCCACTTAGCAGGAAGGTAGACTCAATTTTTCAGTATTTACCCTACATGTAGGGTCTCTGTTTTCAGACCTCTTAGAGCAATTTACAGTACAATGACTGAAAAATTACTACAAGCTACATTATTAACAAGTTTAAATGCAACATGGTGGACTGACTACTCATTTTAAGAAGCTCAAAGAACTTTCCTACAATAGTCATGAGAAGCCTTAAACCTGTTTCCCAGTATTCCATATGAAACAGGGACAAAGAAGGTTCCCTACAGCTGAGCTTCTCATATTTGTACCTTCTCTTAGACACACAAACAATTCCAGAAGCCTGAAAACATTTGTCTTTCTTTCACAAAGGGAGATTTGCACGTACTTGCAAATCCATACAAATGCTACACCTCTGAAGCCTCTGAAATATGGAAGTTTAAAACTGTGTCCTACCACCTACAGCTGCACTATTCTTCAAAGCTCTTAAGGGAAGAGAGCACTCTCCCAAATTCACTGGAAAAGAAACAAAAGCTTTTGATTTAGCAAGGAAATTTTACTCAGAAACAGAACAAATACCTTACTTCCTTTAAAGGCAAAATATATATTTTGTACAGCTGTCTTTACATTACTGTCAGTATTTTCCCTCCAAATATTCCAAGTGTAAACCTTCTTTGCAAAAGCAAAGACCAAAGGGAAGATGAGACAAAAAAAATGTATGCGGCAAAAAGTAATTTCAGAAATAGTTTACTCATAACAGCTACCCAATGTCATTCTCTGATCACAAAATCAAACCTAGGAATCGTACAGAAATTTCTCATTGCTGCAGCAAGTACTGAAAGAAAAGTTTGCCAGCTGCATTCACTGTGAGGCAAATCAAGAAACTCCAAATGCACTTATCTTTAAATCATTTCTTAAAAGACATTCCTAAAAGCAGTAATTATATAAAATTATCACATAGTTTCAAATGAACCTGAAAGAGACAAAAAAAGCTGACATAAAATAAATATATATTATCCATGCATAACTTTCCAAGGAAAAAGAAACACCTATTTCTGAAAAGAGGAGCAACTAATAGCCCATTTTGTTTTTGGAAGTACCTGTGTAAGAAGAGCTTTCCTGATAGCTAACTCATTAATCAAATCATTCAGTGGATTCATTCTGTAATGTGATGATTTTTATCCCTGAAGCAGGCAAACTTCAGGGAAATAGCAGCCAAATATCTCTATACAGACAAGCCCCATGCTTTGGTATCTACAGCATTTCTTCTTGTATTTAAGATTACTGTACTTGGTAATACTGCATATTTTGCAGTGTTTAGTAAAGAAACAAGTGCATAGGGAAAAACCCCAAACATTAAAAAAGTACTACGTGTGGGAAAACTTCAAAAATATTTACTTTAAAGAGTACAGTATCATTTCTCCTTCATGGTAATTTTCTTTAGCCTCTGTTTTCCCCCCAATTCCATATGCTAGTTTTCTATATGTATCCAGCCATGCACAGAGAATTATTTAGAACTTTACAGGAAATAATATCTTACTTAAAATCTCCTATTCCAACCTGAGCTGACAAACAGAATGAAATTATCACTAAGCCTCTCTGAGAAAAAAGAAACAACTCCAGTAATTTTTTTCCTAATTACATGTTTACATTTGTTCTCAATGTGCAACAAATATTTCAAGAACTGTTTGCCATACCTATTGCTCAAAAAAACAGCTTTGCTTTCCATTTTTATGCAAATTAATAAAGTCAAAGTGAAATGCTTTACAAAATTTCTGATCTTAAAAAAGTATCATTTAAATAAACACAGTTTGTCTTGAATAGCAATAGGAGTAGAAGGTGAAATTATGGCAAGCTACGTGAAAAGGGAACTAATCGTTGTGTTGGTTTTGGGGGGTATTGCTCAAGAATAGCCTTCTTGGGAAGCCATGGCAGTTTAACCACAGCAGTACCAAACTCAGCACCAGCTACAGGCTTAGCCAGAGTTGAGAGTTCCCTGTCAGTCAGTAGTTCTCTGAACTGTCACAACAGACTGCTGCTGGCACTGCAGTTGGATTGGTTTCAGAAGGTTTGCTGTAGCAACTGCAGTACAGCCATTTCTTGGCTTCCCCTGACACCCACAGCCACCATCACCCTGACCCAAAAGGAGCAAATAATGACAGTGATATCTGAGTTCTGTAAAAAGAGAGAACAAAAATAACATAATTCGCAGGCTAGGGGTGTGACCCCAAACGTTGGCATTTCTGACACCGATCTCACTGTACTTCACAATCAACTGTAGTGGCCTGCTGAAAGTAGTTTTAGGCTGCCTGCTAACATGGAAAATAGACCTCAATCAGAACTCCTGCCCAGAGCACAGAGAACTAAGAGCTGGACAACACCAGGAACTCTCTCCACATTAACTGTATGGTGCTAGTAACTATCTAGTGAGAATGAAAAACACAGTACGTACAGACCAAGAAAAAATGGAAACTAGAATTTTAGTAGCAAAACACAACTGTATTGTCATATATTTAGAACAAAAACTGTTTGAGAAAGAAGAAACTTCAGTTATGATGAGACGGAATTAATAGAGACTAAAGACAAACAATGGATTTTGTCAACAAGTAATAATAAAAGACACAGAGTATATTTTTTGAAGTTACAAGGATTTACTCATCCAATATCCAATTACCACCAATGGAAATGGTGCAAGATAAAACAAAATCCAAAGTGTTCCATGAAATTTTTGAAGGACATTAAGGGAGAACCACTACCAATTTAAAAAAAAATACAAACTGACTACTACTCAAGGAAAAAAGAAAACAGATGTTTTGTTTCCTCAGAGTTGAGGAGAGAGAGGAAATAAACTCATCTGTTATAGCCAATCTTTACTGCTTTGTGCCCAAGCAGAAACATTTCATTAGCTCTGTACTGAATCTCGCTGTTGCATGTTCTTGCCAATCTGGAGAGAAGCAGTGAGATTCCAACAGAGATGTTCACACAGTAATGACAAAGCTTGAGAGAAACGTAGACTTTGACTCCTGGTTTTTCAGCTACACTGGTTTACAAGATGGACGAAACATACTGACAGCAACTGGAGAAAGTGAAACAGAAAAGGAGAAGACCAAAGACAGGAAAAAGGAAAAATGCTAGAAAATTGAGGGGGAGCCCATAAATCAAAGATGGAAACTTGGAAAGGGGATGTGGGGGTGTGAGAAGTCACAGAGGCAACGTGAACAGGGACTGCTCTCCCTGCAGGAAGAACACAAGAGGAGATGTATGCCTTTTTCTTCTTTCTCTTTTTTATAACAGAGTCTATTCCTACTTTACTCCATTGTCCACAATCTACCATAAAATAAAGTTAAAAAAAAAAAAGTAATTAGAGTTTAAAATAACAACACAAGAAAAATATGTAAGACAACTGATCAGAAATTCAGACAGTTTGCATCTGCAAAAGGGAACATAAAAAAACCAATGTAGTTAAGTGAGGAAAAAGTAACACAAGTGAAATAAGAAAAATGTAACTATCAATAAAGAGCAAGAACAACGTACTGGTTTATTGCTCTGCCTTTTTGGGCTTTTTTTATTTGAAGTCTCACCACACTTGATAAAACATTCCAACTCACTGACAATTACTCAGGAGCAGTTATCCTATAAGCAAATAATGCCACTAAAGTGAATGTTGTTTACAAAGGGAAAAGTCTGCAAGCATTTGCCTTAATATATTAGAATACCCTTCTGTCCTAAAAGAAATGTTTATAAACATGTTTATGTTAATATCAACACTAAAAACCCTAGGACTTTGTGGTAATTAATAATAGCATCTCATATAAGCTGCAATAGTATTTTAAGCTATAGAAAATATTTCAGATTCCTTTCAACATAAACTGTTATTTGAAGATCATGGTATTTTTAATTAATGAAACAGTCCCTAATCTAAAGACTAATAAGACATGGCAGATAACCTTACAGCTTAATTCAATAATACAGCTTTCCTAATTCTTCAATTTATCATAAAGACATTGCAGAAAACTTACAGCATTACTGCAGACATTTAGGAAATTTATGTAAATTCTATGCATTCTATGAAGTGTAGTTTAATATTATTAAATCTCAGAAGTTTTTAAATAAATATATTAAATATAAAAAGACATATAATTATACCTTATTGTAACGATCATGAGGAACAGACTGCAACACGATAGGCTCCATTGTAGAAACATTTGCAAACTGCACCTCGGGAATGTACAGAGCACAAACCACATGAGCCCAACCTACAAAAAGTTATAATTGTATTTAATGTTTTCTACAAGCTTAAAGGACATTTTAATGTAGTACAACTACAGTACAAAGAACCTTTTACAACACTTTTTTTTCCATAGATTATTTTAACTGTTTAGAATATTAAGGACATAAATTACACTTAAGTCATGTTTACATTTCATTTCTGTTATCCAAAGTTTAGATGATCAGTAATACATTTTTTATTGTAGTCAGAGAGAATTTATGTGAGTAATACTCTATGAAATTCAAATACTAATGATTTATATAAACAGTGACACACAAACAGAAAAACGATCTTGTTTAATTTCTTAATTAATACAGTCATTGCATAAAAGCTACTCCAAGTCCTGCAAAAAGGAAGCAGCATCAGACCAAACTGGTATTCTTACAAGCACAGCATCATAGAAGGTTTCTGTGTATAATTTTTGTTTTAAAATCATCATTCTCGTTTGAATAGACTCCCATTTCTTTCGGTAGATAGAAATTGCAACACATATGCACACCCTCACATCCTCTCTATGAAATCTCTTGCTTTTCCATTTATAAAGTTGTGGCCAACTCATTTTTTTATAGAACTACAAATACCTATATCCAGTTCTATTCTAATTCATTAACTTGGGATCGTCAATAAATGGTTAGTTACTTACCATACTGTGCCTTAACAACATTTTAAGAAAGCCAACATTCTTAATTGTCTGACATTTGGTTGGATGGAAGTGGGGGAAAACTCCAAGTCAGAAACAAACCTACAAACTGGAAGCCTTTTTTCAACAGACATCCTGAGAGCTATTGGTTTGTTTCAGTGGAGGACCATATGCCATAACTGTAGATTTAGCAGAAGCTGCTACATAGCTAATCCAACATATTGCTATACTGACATCAATAACAGAATTATTACAAGTATTATCATCTTATCCAGAAATGAATTTGGTGCAGCTAATTACTTGGTACAAATTCTGTTCTTCCCCAAGAGGAAAACTGAAGTCTCTTGTCACAAGACCCTCAGTAAACTTTAAAAATAATTCTGCTTTCCTCCTACCCAGGCTTACTTGTATGCAAACATTAAGGACATAAAATGACAGACTTACATAATTAGATAATCTAGCATATTATTAGACTTGGTAAGCAAAGTAAATTATCATTGTGCAAACGCATGCTGCAATAAAAATAAAAACAACAACAATAATACCCCCCCACCAAAAAAAAACAGAAAAAAAAATTAAACACAAACCCCACTATATACTGTCTCACTGCAGACCTTTCTGAGCTTTCATCTTGGATTTTCTCTTTTCAACTACTCTACAGAATCTAAAAGGTCTTAATTTCTTCACTGTACTCTGACTCTTAAACTGAGCTAAACACAAAGCTGTGCTTGCTCACAGTGGTATTGTTGAGACTCCGGAATGGTATTTAGAAGAAAAATCACATATGCAATTCCAGATACTTTTCTTAAAGCACCAATCTTCTCCAGTTTCTGCCAAGGGATAAATTAGCAATTACAATTTCTATGAAAAATGAAAAGTGCACACACACACACAATAGTTACAGTAACACCACACATATCGTTCTAGTGTTTCAACTGCTACTAAATACAGTATCTGTGCTACTCCCTAACTTAATTCACCAACAGTCTTTAGAATCATTCTGTACAGAAAAGGCATGAGACTAATAAAAGTGTAGGGTAAAAAAAGTATAAACAGCCAACCTGAGCTGCTTTTAAAACCTGTTCCAAGAGACCATTTTAAAATTATCATTAACAGACAGACTGAGGGAAAAAAAAACTATAAAAACCACAACTTTTTTTGTTTACTTGTCTACTTGAAATATCTTCAGGGAAGGAGTGTGTATAAGGGCTTTTCTAAGAATTGCAACTGTCTTAAGCCAGAATTATCTTACTAAAGACAAATAAATGTTAATATGGTGTTAATGTTGAATATTTATCTTTAAATGTTCTCTCAAAAAATTAACTCAAATAGAAACACCATTTATCTAATAAAGCCATTAAACCAATAAAAAAAGTGACACTGAAATTTAAAAAAAAAATAAACCTTCTTCAGTTGGCTACACATAATCAGATGGTAAAATATTTTACCTCATATGTAATTAAGCCTGCACTCCAGTTACACTTACATATAATGGAAAATTATTATGTAAATATACAAAATATAGCAAAGACATTGCGGGGGGGAAATCACTTACTAAGTGAACTGAAATTTAGGTAGGTAAAGAGTTTTTACTACAAGGAACCAGTTTCAGGAATAACTTCAACTGTATAGTGCACCACCACCATCCAAAAAAACAAACAAACAAACAAAAAAACCCACTACAATATATTCCTATTTACAAATAGGAAGTACACAGCCAAGACAGCTGTGACCAGTAACAGGCTTATAACTTTCATGAGACAAAACCCAGGATTTATATAATGAAACAAATGAAGCACCACAGCACTAAACACTTTTTGAACATAGGTTAGTAAGTGCCCATGGAATTGAGGACAAGGGACATTTTCCACTGGTTTCCATCTGGCACCTTCAGATCCCAGATAATCTGGCCTTATTGGAAAATCACAGTAATATAATAAATCACAATAACGTCCAACAATAATTTAACCAGAGGAGTGGTTGCAGCACACTTATGTTACCAGCCTCAAATGCCTACACCAAAAAAAAGCCAAACTCCAGCACCAGCATCCACTTGAATTCAAGACACCCTGTACACAAGTTCTTATATATTCTTTTGTCCAAAGTTTAACTGGTGAAGAAATACAGAATTGTCAGAGAGCAATACCCAGCTGACCTGGAAGTGTCAAGGAGAGTTCCCTTTAGGAAGAGTAAAGAAGATACTTTTCCATAACTAATGTGGTTAAGAACTGGTTGTCTAAAGGTGCTGTGCAATCTCCACCTTCTGAGAACTCAAGGTCTGTAGACTCCTCCACAAAACTTTTATAGTTAAGGGAGGTCAAGAAGATTCCATTTTACCATATAAGAACCAGACAGCAGGAGGAAAACAGAAAAAAGCACACAAGAACCATTTTCCCAAGCATCAAGAGACCAGCCACTACAGCTACAAAGCATAAGCACGGAAGTAAGGACACCTACAGCCAATGTGTGACGGATGTCCTTGGTCCCACGGATGAGAGAAGCAGCTACTAACCTATAAACAGTTTTACTTGTCATGTTTTGTTCAACTGAGAGTGTTCCTCACTATATAACACAGTGCAAAAACACCTTCCTGATCCTCTGCTGACATTTCCTTCTCTTTTAGACAACTACTCAGGCTGAGCACAGCGCTCAGAGTTCCAGCAGAATAAAGGACCTATTGCCACGTTCCAAGTTGAATGCTTTTGTCTACTGTTTCCTACTGGATGATAACTGCTTTCTTTGTCTGCAGGGACAAAGAAACATTCTAAAGACACCCATCCAAACTGTACATAGAAGCCTTATGAGAAGTAAGCATTTAAAAGGATGTGTGGTATTTAAGACTACCTTAAAATACATATTTTTCCATTTACTCTATCTAAGCCATAAAGTTTGCACTATAAACTTCCTATTCAAATCACTTACTAATTATTCTAGGGCAATTAAAATTTCAACTATATACCTTTTCTCTACTTCTCATCCAGGAATAAAAAAAAAATATCACTAAATCCAGTCCTTTTAAGCTTTACCAATGTTTAAGTGGGAAAAATACCACTGTACACCCATGTTTTAGATAATAAAATAAAAACTCCAACAGCACTGTTCTACACATTCAAAAACATTCAAAACATTCTCCCTAGTTTCTGTTGCAACTGAAAGTATTTTATAAGCTCTCTTCTTCACCCAAACATTGCACAGAAATAACAGCAAGATATTCCTATTTTTTCTTAACTCTTGTCCAAATTTAGCCAGGAACCCATAAGATTTTTGAGATCACTTTTGTTCCATATGTGATCATTAAACCCATCTCTATAAACCATATAATTTACTCTTTAAATAAATTATAAGTTTCCATTCACTTTAGTTGTGTATGGTTTGACTCCAGACAAATGGCCACAGACATAATACTTGCTTTTTAAATTTTACTTATGAAACATGCAGTAATTGCTAACAAACTCTTACCATCCCTCCTGAACTCCTTATATCCAATTTATTTTTGGTTTCATCTCACTTTCAAGACAACTTTAACTGGAAGAGAGGGCAGAACACATGTTTTTGCAAATAGAGATACTGGCAGTTTGCAAAATGTTGTTACAATTTTCCCCTATACTAGTTTTTTGGGTTTTTTTGGTTTTTTTGTTTTTTTTTTTTTTCAATCTTTGAGACGGGGGCCTTTTGACATATGTGCCTTCTCAATAACAGTATTTTTACCAGATGATACTGCTTGCCTTGCTTACTTTAAAATGAACTTCATTTCTTGTTTTTAAACCAGAAAGCCTAAGGAACGTATCGTAAGGATTCAAATTAGCCATCCAGTTTGCCTATTTCTGTGCACTCTTACTAGAATTGTTTTCTCTGAAACTGCTGAAGAAAACCCCCCAGGCTACGACGGGCTGATAGATTCACTGCCTCTTTTGCTTCCAAAAAACCCAATATTCTACAACAATCAGTGTCTCCATCCAGAAACTGTAAAACATCGTTTTTAATTTTTACTTATTGGTGATAGACAAAGTTAAAAATACTTATTTCATCTGCATTTTCAAGATCAGTAACTTTGGGAAATGCTGCTTACCTTTTACAAAAAAAACCCAGTGTGCTTTCTAAGAAAACATCACACAAATGTAATTAAGACATTTTCCTTTGGAAATATCTTAGAAAACAAATTCTACCAACTTTCTAACGACTGGGAAAACCACATATAAAGCAACTCGGAAAGCTGCTTTGATAACAATAATGAAACCAAATTTTTCCAATATCAAAAATTGGAAATTCATGCTGCAAAGTCTTTGAAGTTTAAATAGCCCATATGAGACTTGAGTATTTCACTTAAATGCATTTTTACTTTGATTTCTCTTAGAAAGACACACTATTGCATTTTGCCACTTTTTACATTTCATTCTAGTTCACAAAATGTTTAATTACCACCATAGAATCTATCCAAATTTTACCAATCTTCACTGAGATTTTCATTTCTGGTGCCTTACTGATTTTTAACTCAGTGCAAACCTAGCAGTACATACTTAGCAGGCAGAATTTTAATGTACATTGTTCACTAACGCTCAGAGTAACAAATCTCAGCCTTCAGACTCCTAGCTGAAAATAAATAGTTGATCTGTTATCCCAATGTGACTGAGAAAAGCAATTCCTAGCAATTCCACCATCAGCAAACACAAGACTGTTGCCAACAAAGAGCTCTATAATTAGAAGTAAACTCTACCAACGTAAATTAACAAAGAAAACCCAGGAAGATAAATAATACACAGGATGTTACCCATCTAACTAAACTTTTGCCTTTACAACTACTGCTTAATTGCCCAAAATTTGATTCACAAACACCTCCCCCATAAATAAACTCACAGTACTTCTAAACTGCATTCCAGTGCAAATTTTCAAGCCTTGTTTTCATCGTCTTTGACTTGATGATAAAATAACAGCAACAAACATATAATCCATCCTACCATCCACAAGGGAAGCCCATGTCTTGCTTATGAACAAGAGGCACAGAGTAGGGACTCCACTCCGACCCACAGTCAGTGCTGAGGCTGTGCAGCACACAGTAACGCACTGGAGAGACCAGAATCGTGAAGCCACACGGAACTCCAGCCACAGGACCAGCCTGGCAGCACAAGAGCTCTGGGACATTATCACCGTCCCCTAACCATGCAGCAATCTCAGAGCAAAGTTTGTTTATGCATTCTAAGTTCCTAAAGAGCCCATTATATTTCATTAAAGAAGCCTTACTTTGTTTCTAGCTACAGTTCACTCCCAAACCAAGAGAATATATTTATTATTCTAGCATGGAAAAAATCTTTATTGAAATGTTAGTTTCTTATGAGGGTTGCTTCAAGTTGTCAATTAGGATACACCTCAATCCATTTCAGGTGTAGACTGTCATTGAAAAGCAGGATCTCACCTTACTGTTTGCTTACAGCTGCACATCCTTGCCCTCTCCTTGCAGTATGAGTTTGCTGTGTAGAAGGGCAAATAATTGTTTTCTTTCATCTCATTACTAAATTTGTGGGAAACTTAGTAGTTTACCTTTGAGCAAGATCAATCAATGGTTTGAAGCAATCCACACTGAGGTCACATGACTGCCATATACAAAACCATCAGTGCAGAAACACCCAGTCAGGGGAACACCACAGTCCCCTCCTTTCAGCAGAGGTCAACAGCTGTCCTAGATTACATGAAATTGCACCCTCCATTTCACAACTATCAGATCTGCTGACTGACCCAAAGGCTGAGCTCCATCCACTCTGCTGGATTCACCTTTCAAACACGTACTTAAGACCATTACTGTTACGCTTTGCCAAAGGGAAAGATTAAGCACTATTTTAAACCCTTAGTTAAGCGTCTCCTCATTAAGACATTCCATATACTTTTAACCCTGATCTTCCTTTCCTCTAAAAACAAGAAAACTCGCACGTAAGAAATGTGTCAGCTGACATTCCTGTCTTTTCCTTACTCTATTAAATAAAGATTTAGAGTTTGCTATAGTTATAGTTAATACAGCATTATTCATGTTATATTGGCTGATCCACTTTTTGAAGAGGGGTAAAAAGAAGGTGCCACACTAACCACTACAGCTCTCACTGCTGTGGTTGGTAGCCAACCTCACCACTGGTATAGAATGGACAATTTATTAAAAAGGTAAAATAAATACTATTTGTCTGGGAAGAAAAATGCTTCATCCTACAAAGTCATACTACTGAATTTCACAAAATACTCCATTTAGAGAAACCTGGACCTCAAGTAAAGAACTGATTCTTTTTGAAACATCACTCTGCAGCACAACAAATAGTTTGTTTGCAAAACAGCTACAGATGAAATTCTATTGGTCCACTGAGGAAGCCAATAGCTTTAATAATTTTATCTGGCATACTATTGAATTACTGAGTTCTTCCACCTCTCACAAGAAATCCTTTCATACAACAAAAGGAAGAAATGCGTACATAAGGACCTAAAACTACAAAAAAAAATTTTACATATACATTGTGATTGCCAGTAATATAAATCATAAACACACAGTACTTTATATGGTAATATATGAATTTATATTACTGCAGTATTTTAAATTTATTATCTTTTTTTCTCTTTCCCAGTAAAAAAAAATACACACATTGCCGTAAATCTGCTCCAAAAGGCCAGAACATTTGTAGGTAAGCACTTGCAAAATGCATACATCTCAGGGTGTATATATAACATTACACCATCCACATTCTTAGACATTAACACCAAGAAAACTCATCAGAACAGTAAACCAGACAGTGAGATTCTAATAATAACAACAACGGGAAAGCCTAGCATATAATGTTTTTATAGACTTGGGAGATCCTGCCGCTAACCCAGGGGGTGGGAAGAGAGTCTGGACCATGACATAAAACCACCACATTGTTAGCTGGCCTTTCCCCAAGCAGCTGCATGAAAGAAGTCTTGGTGAAAAGTCATACAAAGAATGCTGTTACACAGCATTCCTGATCATCATCCACTGGAATCAGATTTCAAAGTAACAACTTGTATAGCAAAATCAAACCTTTTCAGCTCACAGAAAATTGTGGAAAAAGATTACTGCAAGAAAACCATTTAAATGCAAGATGCACTATATTAGATACAATTGAACAATTTGCTTAAAAAACAGAATTCATGCTCAGTACTATGAGAAGATAAAAGAACTGGGATTCAAAAAGCTATAATCAGTCCAAACGGTCATGATTTTATTTCCTCCTCGCTGAGTGTCAAAAATCCAAAGGAAATTACTGCAACAGTTTAGGAAATATGACTAAACTGAAAGGCCCAAAACTGTCAAATGCCAACACTTCTCAAATATCTTTAAACAAATGCTCACTTGTTACTTCTCTGTTTTTCAAAAAATGTGTTTATATTTTATCCAACTCCTTACCACTTACCAATCTACCAAGCTAAAGGAAAATTAATCTTTCAATAGCCTTCTTACACATAAGACAGCAAATCAATAAGCAACTCATATACATATCAGGTTTTCTCATTTTAAAAAACTTTTATATTCAGTCATGTTTAAAACCACAACCAAATTTATCAAGGAATTTTGTCAACAAATATATTCAGAGATAAACGTTTATTTTTCAATTCAATCTTCCTTTTCTACTTTTAGTACCAATAAGAAAAGAATAAATAATTTTTTTTTTAAAACAGGTAATAGCCTAATGGAGTTTATACAATTCCAGTCTCCGAACACAGGAAAAGTCCTCATGTTTATGTAAAAACAAAGTCCATATGCAGGCAGGATTATTTTTTGTTCACAAAACTTAACCATAGCCCTAAGACAGTCATAGGTATTAGGCAAACAAAGTATTAAAACTTATTCAAAGCTAATTCCTAGAATTTCTTACAAATACGCTGCTCATAACTGTGCAATGTTCTATTACTCTTAAAAATTAATTAAATCAAATATGTAGCTAAATACAGCCAACTCTTAATAATCCTTAGGACAGATAAACCCATTGACAGACAAGCCACACCACAGACACTAGTCCAGACTCCACTCAGCTAAATCTAAGAGTATTGTTTCCAGGATCCGTGCAAGTGCAGGAGCAGAACGGCCATTTTCACACAGTGCAGAGACTGAACAAGCACATGCAAATGGACCTTAGCTGCTCCTGCTCAAGGTCAGTTAAGTCTCTGACAGTGGGAAGCACAGGAGGGTCACTGAAGCAGACTAGGACATATTCCACACAAATCCAGACTCAATTATCTCTTTGGGGTCACTTCAGGTTCTGATTACAGCACCAGCAGCCACCAATCACCAAGCTAAGAACAGGCAGTAATCTGTGTACCCTCCAGCATACCCAAAAAGGTTATGGGAAGAGGTATTAGAAAGATGAGCACAGAATAACTGACCCTTGCCACCCCAGTTTGCAAACACCAAGTATCAAATCTGCATCAAATTAAACCATGAGGTAAGAGATCCAAAAGAAAGTCATGGACACATTGCACTGATAACTGCAAAATGCCTTGCAATGAGCGGACACTGAATTTTTTACAGAGAGAGAGAACACTTCAGTAGTGTGATGGACTTGTCTTACATTAAACACAAAAATACCATGTCTGGAGCAAGAAGTCCCGAAGCATAAATGTTTGTAGGCTGGGTAACTATTCTGAGAAGGCACAGAAGACCCTTCTCAAGAATCTAGTGCATAATGTCAAAGAAAGAAGGACCAATGTTGTTTGGCCTCCATGATATGCTCCTTTCCTATTACGATCTCAAGCTGTCACTTTCAAGTTCTCCGTAAAATCCACCACTGTACTGCTCCACTAATGCTGTATTTCAGAAATCACTGAAAATTGTAATTCTGTATTTGCCATAGATTACACCAGAAGATCCACATTAACCTGATAAGCACAACTAAGGCAGAGTCAAACTCCAAACAGAAATATAAAACCTAAAAAGTGAATCTAAAAAAATGGTGATCTCTAAAAGGTCAGATAAGCAGCAACAGGCCAGTAAAAGGAGGGGGAACAGGAGGAAGAACGCATGCAAAGGAACCTTGCACTATGTGGGAGGGTGGGAAGGAGGGACAAAAAACTCACAAAATACCAACACAACCGCACCATATGCTACCATAATATATAGTCAACTAATTATACTTACAGTCAATTAATAATACTTATAAACAACACAAGTTTGATTCCCAGACTACTGCCACACATGTAGTGCCCTGGAGTTCTTAAAGGCAAGACAGCAGTGTTACAGAAGAGCCCTGAGATTAGGCTGCCTTCAGTTACAGATGTGCAACTGACTTAAGACAGATCATGCACAGGTTGTGGCTAAAAGAACACTCCTGGCCATTCCTTCTATCAGCATTAGCATGGGCAGCTAATGGTCAGGGAAGTTTTCATGCAGCTGAAAAGGAATGTAGGGCAGAAAAAAAGGAAGTTTTAAAAGCAAGTACCATCACAAAGGAAGAGGAAACAATGTATAGCAAGCACCTTCGCTGCACTAACAGTATCTTACTGCAGGTTAAGAAAATCACAGAACACTATAGTAAAAGCTCAGTAGCACATTAATCTTCTGAACATAAAAGAAAATACGGTTCCTTCAATGCCAAAACACAGTCCTTCACCTTATTATAAAGAAAATATCCAGAAGACTGTTAAAAAAAAAAAAAAAACCTACAGGAGCAGCAGGCTTTGTATGGGCTAAGCTATCTGCATATTCAAAACAAAAAGTACACTGCTTTTTTCTGGCTACGAAATGAAGTTATTTGTTGCCAGAAGGCAAAAAGAAGAAAAACCTTCTATCACTGACTTAAAATCAGCAATTTCTTCTCTTGTTCTGAAAAGTTAAGACCATTTAATTATTTCTATACTTCGAGAAGGACTGCATAATTACAAGTTTATAAAGCTAGATCCTTACAAGGTTTTACCAGAAATGTTTGTTTCCAAGTTTCTTCTCAAATGCCTGCATCTTTTTATGATTCGCTTGGCAACAAAAAGTGTAACAGCATTAAAAAAAATTGAGTATTAACCTACTGAAAATGCCACTTCAACTGGCAAGCCCATTATCTGATCTTCAGCAGTATTTCTTTAAGTCTAAAAATCTTCTGGTACAATCTCTTGTTAGGCAACTCTATGAAAAGCTTCAGGTAAGAATGCAGATTTCTGAAATGCAGCACCAATCAAAGTATTTTCCAAGGTGCACATCCTTCTGTAAAGCTATTTTTTAAAGAACATTTGGTCCACAAAGTAGAATTTGCTGTTTTCAACCCCATGGACAAGATCTGTTACAGAGACTGGGTGTTTTCAGAAGAAAATATAAATTCCTATGCCTCTCAGCTATGAAATATTCAGTATGAAGTTTTCACCGACGAAAATGCTGGGGTATTAGAATTATAGTAGTGTTATAGCTTTGCTATTGAAACTTGAAGCATTTCAATCTTACAGAGTAATTCACTTTCAGACAAGAACTTGTAATTACAATTAATAGAGCCATAAGAGAGAGAACTAATAGGATGTTCATATCTTTGATGCACACTATCAAAGTAAGTTCTCAAGACTTCATGCTAAGAAAAAGTTTCAAGACCAGCACAACAAAATAGCAAAGCATTCCCAAATACTACTTTAAGTATAAAACCAGAACACACTTTGGCTACTTCACACTTCACAAATTTTCCTGCATATTTCAAGACGTTTGAGGCTTTCTTATTACTATTTCCTAAAAATAAAGTGTCCAGCTGCCATTTCTAAAGAAATTAATTCAACATTGCATGTATCAACATGAGAGGAATAATAAAGAAGAGGAACAAGACTTAAGTACTGGGTATTAAGTTCAATGATGTGTTTGAGTCAGTTGACACTAAAATAGTAAACCTAGAGCATAGATACATATACATGAACAAAGCAGTCAAAGGTACAAAAGGGAAAGGACAGATCAGCACAAACACGAGCAGGCCCCGTGTTCCTGCAACTCAACTGCAACAGAAATAGCAAAGCTGCATCAACACTAAGCTAAGATATAAATTATCTAGAATATCATGTACACAGCACAGAATCTGCAGATTACAATTTACATAGCCTGTCCCAGTGAATTCCAGAATACAGATCATACTTTCTCCTCTCACAAGAGAAAGTGCTCAGTATCAAAATGACCAGGCTATTTACAGATAGATGATGGATGGGAATTTAGAAATATCTACTAGAGAGAGAAGGCAGCATTCCAGAAGTGATTCAAAAGTTAATTGAAATTTTACACTCATATCACCCAGCTATTAGTATAAACATAATCAAGCCAGGATATTCAGTGGAGACTTTCTCTAGCAGTTCTACTCAGCAGGAGCAGAACTGATGATAACCTGAACAGTGAAATTAGATGCAAAGGAGAGGTAATCACTACTGCAACTTTTCAGCTCTAACTTCTTTGTTACAGAACCTATTAGTAAATCAGGCATGAAAGAGTCAACCTTTAAAAATGCACTGGTGCATTCAGTCTGGGCTATAGACATAAAAATCCCACTTTCCTCCATGAATGGTGCACTTTCAACAGCTTTCTATAAATGCTCAGGCTCCAACTAAATACACATAAAATTCATCCATTTTACCCATTCCATCTTATGTTAAAATGCAGTTTTTCTATTGTAACTTTTTTCCTAAAAACGAAACCAAGAATAATGATAGATGTCCTCAAAGTAAATTGAACCTGAAGTGGACAAATAAGGGTTACTCTAAAATAGTTATCTCTTTCCAAAGCAGTCAGTGTTTTCTTTTATGTTTAGGATTCCTATAATTTTTTTTTCCACAGATTTATTTCCCTCATACAAAATAAGAGAGTTCACAAAAAGCAAGAATAAAACTTACCCCCATTATCTGTTCTCTTTAAAGCACCATCCTTATGAGGGCATAATTCACATCTCTAGGAAAAAAAGCAAAAGTAAAATAAAAAAAATGGAATGATCATAGAAGCATTGAAAAAGAAACCACACATATTAAAACTTTTATCTGATATTAAGGAAGCAACCATTCTTTAAAAGTGAATGGGTGTGTTTTCCCTTAACCTTTACTTGAATATTAATTATTTTGTGAAAAAATAAAGCTTTCTCCTCCAGATCCTCAAACTATGACACACATTAAAGCTACTTGCAGTTCTACCTCCAAGATTTTCTTCCTGGGTTTCACACCCTGGAATTCTGGAGACAAGCCTCCAAAAACTACAGCACGGGGTGGACCTAAATGCCAAGAAGCTTGGACACAGTCCAAAATTCCCTACTGTATTTCCTTGTCCTAGCCTCTCTGTATTGACCAAGACAGTCAATCACAAAAAAAGTGCTGTGGATATGATCAGCACAGGTCCACATAACTATGGCTGGCTACAAAGTCTCTGCTGACTCCCACTTATCCTGAGAGAGAAAAACCAACCTCACTTTCTGTCTCAGAAAAAGGAGGTCAGAAGTTGACAACTGTAGCAAAACCACATGTCTGGAAATAAGCAGTTTGATCACAAAATGACAGAAGAAGCTGAGTTGCAAGGGACCCACAAGGTTCATCAAGGCCCAACTCTTAACCTGGCACATCACCACCCCAAGAATCATCCCAAGGTGCCCAAGAGTATTGTCCTAATGCTTCTGGAACTCTGTCAGCACTCTTGGAGCTGTGACCACTTCCCTGGGGAGCCTAACCACACTCAGGGTGAAGAACATTTATCTAATATTCAACCTAAGCCTCCCCTGACACAACCTCAGGCCATTCCCTCAGGTACTGTCACGGGTCACCACAGAGAGGAGATCAGTGCCTGAACCTCCTCTCCCCCTCATGAGGAAGTTGTAGACTCCAAAGATGTTTTCCCTTAGTCTCCTCCAAGATGAACAACTCAAGAGACCTCAGCTGCTTCTCACACAGCTTCCCCTCAATCCCCTTCACCATCCTCATGGCCCTCCTTTGGGCACTCTAACAGTTTAATGTCTTTTTTATATTGTGGCACCCAGAACTGCCCCCAGCACTCAGGGTGAGGCAGCCCCAGCTCAGAGCAGAGCAGGACAATCCCCTCCCTTGCCCTGCTGGCCGTGCTGTGCCTGATGTCCCCAGGACAGGGTTGGCCCTCCTGGCTGCCAGGGCACTGCTGGCTCAGGTTCAACTTGTCATTGACCAGCACCCCCACGTCCCTTTCCACAGGGCTGACTCTGAAGCCTCTCATTCCCCAGTCTGTCTGTACATCCAGGGTTGCCCCATCCCAGGTGCAGAGTCTGGCATTTGCCTTTCTTAAACTTCATACTGTTGGTGATTGCCCAGTCCTCTAATTTACTATGTTCTCTCTGCAGGGCCTCCTTGCCTTCAAGGGATTCAACAGCTCCTGCCAGTTTTGTATCATCTGTAAACTTGGTCAATGTCCCTTCCAGTCCTGGGTCAAAGTCATCTATGATGTAATGCTCTTCCAACATACACCAGGATCACAACAGAACAGTTTTTCTGCTATCACTGCCTCCTATCAAGTTCTTAATATCATATTTACCTCTAAGTGTCCTAGAGCATGCAAACCAATTCCAAACCAGAGATGACAGAAATTACTAGATTTGACACACGTTCCACTTCAAGTGCTCCACATTACAAGCACAGGAACACCACTATAGGGGATCCTACACCTAGGAATCACCATATTACAACCTTTATATATTTCCAGATTAGGGACAACTCAAAGCATAGAAACCTAATAATCTTCTTAAGCAAATCAAGATCATCGATGCAAACTGAACACCATATCCCTCAAACAGAGTGGGACAGCTGTTCTTGCTGTTCCCTGAACAGAGCTATTCGCCATTACCAATACCTGACAAGACAGCAGATAAATGAGCCTATGATGCTAGAACTGCTTCAGAAACAGATTGTGCAAACTTATTTTGAAATTCCATTTTAGAAATTCCATTCCTGAAATTCATATAGCTAAAGTACATCTCCAGGACTATCTTAACCTGTAAGAAATTTGTAATACTATCTTTCTTGATCTGTAAAAAAATTTATATTAGCAGCAAAGAGGCTTTCATGGAGGGTAAAACAGAAAAAAACTTTTTTTTTCTCAGTGCCTTGGTACAAAGAGCTACACACAGAAAGAAAAATCTTTAGGATTGTAGCCTTTTGACTTTTGCTTCACTCATCTCTCTCACACACTCACAAAAATTATTAGCAATTTACTGAAAGTCCGCATTAAGTCTATGGAAAAATTTAGATATAAAAGTGGCTGAAAACATCTTAATCATTCTGCAAGTTCCCTGCAGACTTGGATCATTACTTTTTTTTTTTTTTTTTTTAGTCAAGACACTAAAATGAAATCAGTTCATTTTAAACAAAATCCTACATATTCAGTATATTTGTGAGCTGTATCTTAACACTTCAGCTCTCCAAATATTAAATACTAAAGTGTTGAGAGACACACAGTAGCAACGGTTTCATTTCAGAGAATTTCTCATATACTGAACCAGATTCCTAAAGAAAGAAGTATGTATTGATGGTCACAGTGCAATAAAGTTGGCTCCCACCCTAAAGCTGCAAGCTGGCAGCTTAAAGCCAATGAGATGAGATGATGTAACTGAGAGAAGAGAAGCTGCTAACAGCTTCCACCTTCCCCCACCTCGGCAAGCCTATGGAAGTCTGACATACATTTTCACTAGTGGCAAAACCAGTTTAGGAGGTTCTCTTCTTCCTTTCACCTCTCCCTCACTAATTTCTCCCTCCACCACTCCCTCAGCTACTGACACAACTATCTGTTGGGCTGCCCCTTAGAACAGATCAGTGAAATAGAATGAAATAAACTTTTTAACATTTTTAATTCAGGTCACAACAGTGATGCAATTTAAGTACAATTCCACAAACAGCTGCATCAGCAAAACTGATAGTAGCAGCCACAGCACTGCAGCACCAGTCATTAAAGAAATAGCAGGCTTCTTGTGCAAACTTTACCATAAAATAAATGAAAATTATTACAGGACACTAAGATGCAATGACTTGAGCCAGTCCTTTATGCAGAAGAGTTAAGCATGCTCCATTCAGTCTCATCAGCTTCACCTGATTTATTTGTCCTTGTCTACAAGGACTCAGGTCCCTCCTTAATCCTCTGCAGTCCTGGCTGCAACCTGTCAGAGAAAATGCAAGACAGAAAACTAAAGTGGAGGTGGAAGTTTTGACAGTGGAAGAAAACTTGAGTGGAGAATTGCACTCATCTCTCATAGTGCTGAGAACTGGTAACGGCAGGGATATTTGCACTTTGATGACACAGAGCCCTTCTGATACCACAAAATATGGCTACAATCTGCAATAAAGTAGCACCCTAGTAAGCTAACAGAGCAGATAGCTACCCTGAGCCCTTCTACTCCCTTTCCTTGCATTAGGAACCTAACTCCTTGCCAGCCTCCACACTCTCAGCTTCTGTCACCCATTTCTGCTCTGCCAAGTTTCGGTACACACCATGTAGTAAAACCAGGAGCTTTGCCAGGTGGGAACAGTGAATCTCATGCCTTGACACAAGTATCTAGCAGAGATTTTTTTTTCTTTAAACTAACACTTTATTACTAGTTCTAAAATGGATGAAATAATATTTTGATCCTTTTATCATGCATGTTGATGATGCAACACAGTATATGGAATAATCTGATGATCCATACAGATGGTCTCTAATATTTGAGCACATGAGATGGCTCTTTTCTCCACTTGTGTGTTATCAGTCTTATCTCTGGCAAAAATTTCTGACATAGATTTATTGCTGAGAATTCAGAAACACTGAGGGGAACTTCTAAATCAGCTGTGCAGGGCAGAGGGAGTAGGTAGCAGGGGCAGATACAACACCTACAAGAAACCACACGATAGCACAAATAGGGGAAGCTGCTGTGACTGATCAACAGTTCAGATAAACATCATCAGGTTAAGCAGCACAAATGTGAACACTACAGAGGCCGACTGTGACCCTAGAGAACAACCACGTCCTTTGGTGTGCTAAAGGGCACTAGTCCAACACAGGGAGGTGCAGCAGCACATGTGGTGCTGTAGGTACAGGCAGCTGAATTTGATCTGAAGAGAGTGAAGAGACAAATACCAGCTGAAGGAACACAATGAAGTTGTAGAAAATGACATCATCCTTTTCCTTCCTGTCCTTAGAGAGTGTAAAGACATCTCATTTTTGCAGCTCTTCAAGAGACTAAGTTCATGGATCTAGCTTCTGTCCATGCAGAATTGGGGTGAACTCTCAGCAGGAATGGCTTTAGACTATGAGGTCTCCTGTAGAGGACTAAAGTGAAACCAATCTCAGAGCTGTGAAGCTGGAAGAGTCTGACAGCGTGACTGTCACAACTCACTTCTGAGCTACATAAACAGCAACTTAATTAAGTAAACAAAGACTGATCCTACACCTTTAGCATTCAGGCAAACTGAGATTGCCTGGGTCGGGTGAAAAACCCACTGCCTCCTGAGGAGTCCAGTCTTTAAAACATCACCCAGCAGAGAAGTAAAATCAGAAGCATGCAAGATCCATGCAGAAAAAGAAAAAACAACTTTTTATCCCCTCAACATTATTTAAAAGAGAAATATAACCAAGAAGAAATAAAGAACTGAAATAACTTTTTAAAAAATTAAAAAAAAAAAACAAAAGTGCCCACTAAAGATACCCATCAGAAAAAAGTTGCAAGAATGGAAGGCCAAATTAAAACAGGGAGCTAAATAATTCCAGCTTCCCATACTGAATCAGTTACAGTCCAACTTGGCTCCACTGCATTGTGGTGTAAAGTGTTCTTCCTCTATTCTAGATAAATAAGCCTTTCCATTTTAACCAGGACTAAAAGCTACCTTAATGTTACCACTAGGTAACATTACACAAATATAATTTTTCAAGTCTTTTTAGTAAACCTAGCTCTACCAATTTTTCAACTGGAAAGGCAACTGATTCAATCTAAGAGACTACCTTACTCATGTTGAACTTAAGGGAAAGAGAAAAAGGCAATGGTAAATAGGGAAGATAAAGAGAGACAGGGACAAGACTACACATGGAAGACAGAAGAAAAATAGTAATAGGAATATAACATTGTTCTTCCCTCAGGGTTCTGAGAATTTGGAGCACATTCATAAAGCATCATCTGCAGACACCCATTATATGCTGTCTCTTGTTATAAGAAAACAAAGGTCAAAGAATTCTTGTGCACATAATTTACTGAATTGTGGCCCAAGCTAGGCCATTGGAACCATTCACCTGAATAATGACTGTCAACCAAGTAAAATCCTGCAGGACTGAATTCCCAGCATTGCACTGCGGCAATAAAACGTTTCTTTCAATGTGACCTGTTAACCCAAATAACACAAGATCTACAGCAGATTAAACAGACCACAGTTCCTTAAAGCTAGCCAAGACACCAAGCTGCAGTTCCAGCTGACTTTACTACAGGCTCACTTTAAGGTAGCATAATTGCACTGTGCTGCCAGAAGATCACTGACTGTCCCCTGCTGTGTCCTTTAGCCAAGACACCAAGCTGCAGTTCCAGCTGACTTTACTACAGGCTCACTTTAAGGTAGCATAATTGCACTGTGCTGCCAGAAGAAGATCACTCACTATCCCCTGCTGTGTCCTTTCTACTACTGTCTTCCTTGCTCTGGGAAAAGCATTCAATTGACTATATGGAAATCCTAGCCAACAACCTAAAAATAATTATTTTTCAGTTAGATCACTTCTTTGAGCCACCTTTCCATAAGGCTACATGATCAATGTCAGACAACAAATGTAACAGGAACACAGACAGGTGGTCAGGAAAGGATATAAAGGATATAACTACCTTATCTGGGAGGTGGCATTATCTACACTGGCTACAAATCAGAGTGGAAGTCCAACCAAAGGCCTTACTTTAAAAAGGCAGGAAGGAAGGAAGGCAGGAAGGAAGGAAGGCAGGCAGGCATACACTTGAAACAGACTAATTTTATGTTGGTAGTAATACAGGCAGATTTTCTGCCCAATTTTGTTTTGATATTTTTCTGACATTCATGTGTTTCAAGATTTTCAACAGGCATCAGCATATATGCAAAATGTTGCATGTGGAAGCTTAAATTCCCTGTCAAGGTGCATATACCCAGCACGACACACTTCCAGAACCATTTTATTCTCCAAAGTACATTTTGATCACAGAATTACTGTTTCACACTGCTTGACAACAGGAGAAAAAAAACCAAAGCCCCAAACCCCAACAGTATTTAACTGAAAGAAACAACTCCGTGAGATTGCAATGCATGATCCATGAAGTTACAAATGACAAAAATAGCAAGTTACTACAATCAGCATAACAGTTCTTGAAACCCAACACTCAACCTTTCAATTTTTTTCATCAACAGGAGTTAAAAGTTATCAGACAAAACACTTTATTCTGCTGCTCCTGTTAATCATTAAATAAACAGAAGAATGGTTAAATCCACTTGTTGTTGCAATTTTAGTTCATATTTCAGTGAAAACATGAGCTGGAAGACAGAAGCAGAGAACAGAATGGAGTCCCCACGATCCAGGAGGAAAAGTGTCAGTGACCTGCCTGCCATGCCATTGCGACAGCCACAAGTCTATGGGGCTGGAAGGGATCCACCCAACGGTACTGAGGGAGCTGGTAGAAGAGCTTTCTAACTCACTTTCAAACATTTACCAGCAGCCCTGGCTAACCAGAGAGGTCTCAGTTGACTGAAGATTAGCAACTGAGACACCTATGTACAAGAAAGGCTGAAAGGAAGATCCAGGGAATTGCAGGGCTATCATCCTGACCTCACTGCTGGGGAGGTCATGAAGCAGATCGCCCTGAGTACCATCTCAGGGCATGGGCTGAACAACCAGGGAAATCAGGCCCAGCCAGCATGGGCAGGTCCTGATTAACAAACCTGATCTCCTTTTGTGACAAAGCGACCCACTTAGTGGATGGGTGACAGGCTGTGCATGTGCCTGCCCAGACTTCAGGAAAGCCTTTGCCACCATTTCCCACAGCATCTCCTGCAGGAACTGGCTGCTCATGGCCTGGCCGGGTGCTCTGTTGGATGGGTAGGAAACTGCTGCCATGGCCGGGCCCAGAGGCTGTTGGTGAATGGAATTCCATCCAGCAGTGCTCCCCAGGGCTCAGTGCTGGCACCAGTTGTGTTTAATATCTTTATCAAGGATCCACCCTCAGTCAGCCTGCAGACACACCGGGCTGGCTGGGAGTGTTGAGCTGCTGGAGGGCAGGAAGGCTCTGCAGGGGGAGCTGGACAGGCTGCATTGATGGGAGAGGCCAGAGCTCTGAGGTTCAACAAGGCCAAGTGCCTGGGCCTGCTCCTGCCCTTGGCTCACAACAACCCCTGCAGCTACAGGCTGGGGCAGCGTGGCTGCAAAGATGCCGGGAGGAAAAGGTGCTGGGGGTGCTGGTCAACAGCAGCTGAACATGAGCCTGAGAGTGCCCAGGTGGCCAAGAGGCCAATGGCATCCTGGCCTGGAGCAGCAATGCAGTGGCCAGCAGGACCAGGGCAGAGATCATCCCCCTGATCATCCTCACTCAGCACTGGGGAAGGCCACACCTTGAATTCAGGGTTCAGTTCTGTGCCTCTCACTACAAGAAGGACATTGAGGTGCTGGAGAGAGTCCAGAGAAGGGCAGTGGAGCTGGGGAAGGGTCTGGAGCACAAGTCTGATGAGGAGCAGGTGAATCAAATGGGGTTGTTCAGCCTGGAGGAGGCTCAGGGAATAGTTTATCTACATCTCCATATCTCTGTGCTCTCTGAAAAAGGGTGTAGCAAGGCGAGTGTCAGTCTCTTCTCCCAGCTAACAAATGACAGGACAGGAGGAAATGACCTCAAGTTGCACCAGAGGTGGTTTAGATTGGAAATTAGGAAAAATTTCTTCCCTGAAAGGGTGATCAGGCTGATTGGAACAGGCTGCCCAGGGAAGTGGCAAAATCACCATCCCTGAAGTGTTCAAAAGGCATGTGGATGTGGCACTTAAAGACACAGTTTATTGGTGAATACAGTGGTGCTGAGTTAACAGCTGGATTCAATGATCATAGGAATTTTTTCCAATCTTAACCATTAGATGATTCTAGGAATCCTTCAAATTCTTATGACTTTTTTAAATTAACCTAGGAGGAAAGAGTCAATTGCCAAGCCTTTTATTGCTTCACTTCTGAATTTGCTTTCAATTACATCTATTTTACAGCATGCCATGCTACTAGGTATTTCTGGGCATAACAAAATGCACTAACTCAACACATTTTCCCAAAGCACACGGCCAGATTTACAAAGGTAAGCAAAGCAGCTGATCAGAGGGTTAGTTTCTAATCTATGGCTTTCCAACTGGCAGCCCATGATGCTCTTAGCAGCCTTGATTCACACTTGTCAGTCGCTGCAGAAGCTTGCAGCACAACTGACTGTGTCCAGATAGTCATATCCCAGGTTCTGTGCTACACTTTACCAGCCTTCACCAGTATTCTGTAATATTTTGTCTCACTCTTGGGTGTCACCAGAAAACAAGATACCTGTAGAAGTCACCCATAATATTCTTTATTATATGTAAAAGGATCTTTCCCAATCCTACAGACTTCAAATATGTTAGGTAGTCTTAAATACTACTACTTCAAATAATACCTTAATAATAATAATACCCTAATAATATCTTAATATGGATTTAAAAACTGGTTTAGAAGGGTAAAGATCTTTATACGGGTAGTTATTTTAGTTAAAGCAAATAATATTGCTGTCAAAAACTTAAATATTCTGAGAAAAAAGACTATTTAGAAAACTGCTCTGAACACAAAGTTTATTAAAAATCACATCTAGAGTTTCAGTTATGCCAACGCTGTACATATGTCATCTAACCTATACATAACTATTTGAAGTTCATTCAATTCTTTCAATGAAAAATTATCTTCTAAGCTCAAAATGTTCTTGTTACTTACTTTCCTTCTCCCCTAAAGGATCTGAAATTAGTATTTCATTTCCTCTGGGGAAAGAATCCTGTATTTTCTAATTTCCTTTTATTCTTTCCATGTTCCTTACCCTAGTGTGTTTTCTTCAATAGGAAAAAAAATTAAAGTAAAAATATAACACAGTACATTGGAATGAAAACACTGAAGACAGGAAAAATTCTCATTTCCCCCTAATAAACCTGGAAAATTTTGGGGTAATTTGTGTTAGATTCAGAAAAATATGGTACTGAACAACCATTGTAAACACAGCTCTGCCTATAACAAGACACCATATTCTAAAGACACTTCAGCGAAAGTGTGCTAATTGAAATTGAGAGCCACAGGCAATTAGATTATAGTTAAGAGAAAACCTAGCTCAAATTCAGCTAATCAGAGGCTATCCACAGAAAAACAAGTATTTTAAAGCCTACAAAAGAACAGCTTTTTGCAAGACTAGACAACACGAAGAAAAACCCACAGACAACTTGCAGAGTAGTGCAAACCAGTACACTGCTGCCACGACAATTCATCTGGAAATTCAGATCTCCACATAAATTCCACCAATAGATGCAAATTTACAGGCAGTCAGCACAAGAACAGACCCAGCAACAAGATATGCACCAGACTGACCACATCTACATCTGCTGGCAACAGCTTACCCCCGCTCTCAGCAGTGACATCCCATATTTCTATTCCCAGCTTCAAGCCATCTTCAATGAAGCAAGATCACTACTGCCAACGTACAAAGACTAACCAGGGAATATCATCATCTCAGCCTTGAAGGCTCCAGAAAGGCCAGCAAAACTCACAAGCATTTCCAGCAGCTGCTGAAAATCACTGAATCTCTACTCACTCCAAACTTAGGCCATCTATTCATGTTTTTACTCTGATATTTTGCTGATAATTTCTTTTGTGCTTTTTCTTTAAAACCAATTAAGTACTATAAAAATTCCCATTAGAGTTTCTTTCTATTTTAACATCTGTGCTTTGTAATACTTTCCAGAGTCACAAGTTCATTTTTCCCCTGCTCACTACAGCAGAAAGGATGAGCTGCTTTAGGAACACGTGGCCCAGCCAAAGAAGACTGCTATCTACAAAACCAAATCCACACTTCTTTATCAGTTTCTAAACTACAGTGGGATAGCAATATACTTTATCAATATTCTCAACCTATGGTATCTTCAGACCTTATAAACCCTACAGAAACCTTACAAACTCACAAATATCCACCTTCACTATTTTGATCTAAGTGACTCCATAAATGATAGCTTACAACCATGCCAAGATTTGAAGCAGAAGTCAGCAAGGAGCTAACTACACAATTTTTCAAATATCCAAAATGAGACAAATTAAAGTTGCAATGTTTCACTACGAATCACACCAGACTCCAGTGTTCATAAACCACAATGCAGAACCAACAGGAATCAAACTATGTTTCTGCCATATCCAAGAATCCCCAACTGGCTGACATCACTAATAGAGCAAACGAATGGATGCTGTCAGCACTTCACTTCCAAAGTGCTATGTTCTGCAACTTGACAACTTAAGAAATTAAGTCATCTTCATCTTCAAATAATGATTTCTTGATGCTGACAAATTTGCCAAATCTCTGCCCCATCTCTATTCAGTCATCTGTCCCAGGAGAAGGAAAGAACTTTTTTTTTTAAGCAGACAGTTGACAGGTAAAAGAAAAACAGACTGACTACCTGAAGCATTTTGGGGTTTATACCTGGATAAATTAAATCAACCTAGCTCTTTTTATCTAGGCATCATATAAAAATATATGCAGATTCAGTTAGCTCTGTCAAAAACTACTACTACTGATAATAAATTTGTAGAATATGACAAGAAGATTAGAAGCACTCAACTTGCAAATCAGCATTCTTAAAGACCATCCACTCAGTAAGTACTACAGGTCATACATAGTCATACTTTCACTCAGTGTATGGAAGTGAGATAATGTACAGCACAAGGTAACACAGTGATGACATACAAGGTGCATCACGAGTTGGCTACTCCAACTTCGGAAGTCCATAACCATAAATCTCCTACTATATACTTAAGACTAGTAAGCCCTGCTAGATGTTGCATGAATCCAAATTATAAACATACATAAAGTTTTAGATTCACGCATTGATCTTCAAGATAAATCATCAGAAGGCTATGAGAAATGCCTGTCACATTTGGCTGCATGCCCAAGTAATCATCCAATTTTTTTTATCAGCCTGAAAGTACACAACTGACCCAATTAAATCTACATGAAGAAAATACAATA
Organism: Onychostruthus taczanowskii; assembly: GCF_017590055.1. Taxonomy (NCBI): domain Eukaryota; kingdom Metazoa; phylum Chordata; class Aves; order Passeriformes; family Passeridae; genus Onychostruthus; species Onychostruthus taczanowskii. The sequence continues at coordinate 7,638,702 of NW_024500349.1, read as the reverse complement.
TGCAGCAGTTCATTTCAATGTTCTTCTGCAATATCACAGCTTTATCCTAAAAATTCCTAGCTATAAAATGTTAGTATCAATTCTAAGCAAGGCTTCCCACAAGTTCAGGAACTCCTTGCTTACTTTAGAGACGACTTCTACCAGTGAATACAATGAAACAGTCATAAAACATTTCCACACAAGGATTATGCAATTCCTGTAACGGAAAATGTTTTGTTCTAGCCTCGCTTTGGTTAGTAATTTTGCCAAAGAACCTTTAGACTATTTACTGAAGTACCTGTTATATTGACATCTATGCTAAAAATTTTTGATCAAGTAGTACTTGAGTGATGTAACACTCTTTTAAAACCTGAATACTCTATGTAATCATGATTTGCATAATGTAATTATAAACTACTGCACAAATTACATGTACATTTCAGTAAACTGCAGCTAATCAAAAGAAAAAGTAGCAGACCTTTTCTCTGCTGTGAGAAAGTGCTTCAGATAAGTTTATGAACTCATCTGTGTATTTACAAATCAAGTAACAAGTATGCATACAAGCAGGGAAAAATACAGCACACAAAAAAAATGAAGAAAAAAAAAGCATGAAGGAAGCACAATCAGAAGTGGCATTAATACTCCCACTTTGATATGGTGGAGAAGTACACAGAAATCACACTGCACTTCTGCAGCACCTTCTGCACTTTTTGTGTGCCTGACCTTGAAGACCAGACACTGTAATGCTAAACAATTCTGTCACCTTTAGAGTTGCAGTACAACAAGGTTTTAGGTCTGTATTCACTATATAGACCAACAAAATGTGAACAGGAAAAAATATTTTCTTGGACTCATGAAATGCAAAGAAACAACACTCACCCACCTATGTAATGGACAAGAAACACACATCACTCAATCAATAGTATTTCAAAATAATAATTTTCACCTTCACCACAATCAGAACAACACAAAGTTTCAACAATCATTCTGCTTTTCTCTCTTATTCTGTTCAATCCAAGTTTTGCCTGCTACCTCCCCAATTACTTTCCTTATCCTCACTTCCTTATGCCCCATCTGTGGCAGCAAGACACACCATGGTGAGTTGAACCTGGCTGGTTACTAGGTGCTCACCAACACTCTCAGTCATTCCCCTTCTCAGTGGGACAGGGGACAGAAAAAAGGCTCCTAGGTCAACATAAAGACAAGGAGAGATCCCAGGTAAAGTAAATTCAATTTGGGGAAAAATTAACTTCTTACCAAGCAAATCAGAGTAGGATAACGAGAAAATAAAAAATGAATCTTAAAATACCTTCACCCCACCCTTCTCTTCTTCTCAGGTTCAACTTCACTCCCCATTTCCACTACCTCCTCTCACCCAACAGCACAGGGGAATGGGGACTGTGGTAAGTTCATCACATGCTGTTTCCTCTTCCTTCTCAGGGCAGAAATCCTCACCCTTCCCCAGCTCTAGCATGGGGTCCTTCTCACAGGAGACAGTCCTCTACCAACTTCTCCAACATAAGCCTTTCTCACTGGCTCCATTTCTTCATAAGCTGCTCCAGCATGTCCCCCCTTCTGTGGGGAGCAGTCCCATAGGAAGACTGCTCCAATACAGAACCCCAACAGGTCCCAAGTCCTGCCAGCAAACCTGCTCCCACATGGGCCACTCTCTACATAAGAGAGAGCCTGCCAGGAGCCTGCTCTAGCAGGGGCTTCCCATGGGGTCAAAACCTTCTTCAGGTACATCTACCTGCTCCAGCATGGGGTCCTCCACAGGCTGCAGGTGGGCTTCTGCTCCCCAGTTGGCTTCCATGGACTGCAGGGGTCAGCCTGCCTTCCCACAGTCTTCACCACCAGCTGCAAGGGAATCACTGCTCCAGCACCTCCTGGAGCACCTCCTCCCCCTCCTTCTTCACCGACCTTGGTGTCTGCAGGGTTGTCTCCCTCACACATTCTCACTCCTCTCTCCAGCTGCAGTCTCTATTCAGCAGGGCTTTTTATCTGTTCTTACCTATGTTATCTCAGGGGCACTGCCACAGTTGCTGGCTCAGCCCTGGCCAGCAGCAGGTGTGTCTTGGAGCTGGGCAGGCACTGGCTCCGTCAGACACGGGACGTTTCTGGCAGCTTCTCAGAGAAATTCCTCCTGCTGCCCCCTTATTAACAAAACCTTGTCACACAAACCCAAAACAATATGTTCTCGCTAAGTATCCTTAGGCAGGCTTTTTATTCAAGATATCCAGCTACAAACTAATATTCAATGCCTTCTGGGTTGCACAGTCATTCATAAAGCCAGACAAATAACAAAAGCACACAGATCAATTCTTCTGTAGCACGCTCAAAACTAAAGCAGTTCTTCTAGTAATATTTGTTACAAAATCCTTAAAGTAGCTGTAGTAATATTCTTACATGAAGTATCCTTTAAGGAAAAAAAATGAATACACATTAAAGAAATATTCATTTCTTTTAAGAATTATTTCAAGGGATATCTTCAAAGAACCTACACAGTATATTAGTCCCTATTGATGGACAGTATTCTAAATGAAAAAAAAAAAGCAAGTTTTCTTCTCTAAAATAAAGTTAATAGTTTTGTTCACCTGTATAGTGACCATATTTATCAACATTCAGTCTAGTTTACAGATACAGGTGTTAATAAATACAGATCCCACTCCCCTGCAGGCAGCCTGCTGAGCCAGAGGTGTCAGAGCTCTGATCACAAACGTGTCTGCATATTGAAAGGCTGAATTCCTAGTTTCTCCTTCTTTGCCTCTTTCTGTTTAGGCCAAAAACAAGTAACACTGCACCTATGCTTATTTTATACTACATAAATGCTGGGGGTGAGGTGTAAAAATATGGATACATCAAACAACTCTTATGAGCAACTCTACAAAAACAACTTGTAGATGAATGTGATGAAACATTTTTTAAAAATATAATGTGGAGATAGCTCCAACTCTTCTTATATTAACAATTTTAAAAAAAATTAAAATTCAATTGTTCAGACTCTGGATCATGTGTGCAGCAGATGCAGGTACAGCTCAGGTCACATAGGATAACCAGCAGGAACCTATCACTGTGAGCACACAGCGTACCTGAACTGGGTAAACAGTATAGAGGCACTTCTACTGCTCTGAACCCTTAATACTGACTACTGTATGGCCTAAACTTACTCTGCAATGACAGAGTAAGTCTCTCACTGTCTCCACACCAAGTTCCAAGAAACACATGCGCAAGCACAGAGACTCCAGTTATGCCAGACTGAGCTGAGATCCAGATGGAGGCTATCTCAAGTCTTATGTGGCTAGCTCCGCAGGGAGTCAGAGCCCCCTCAGCACATTTCCCAGGACTAAAATCCAGGCGGCTTATTAGACAAGATGTAGTGTCACACAAATGTGCTGACTCAGTTCTGGACCACGACGGCATTTAACTGCATAAGCCACCCCCCAAAAAAAAAAAAAAAAAAAAAAAAAAAAAAAAAAAAAAAAAAAAAAAAAAAAAAAACACCCCACAGAAATACCAAGCAAAAAAACCACCATAGTTATGACATTAGAGCAATTTGTACCAAGTCCAAACTGATCCTTCCAGATGCAAGAACAGCCTAAAATATTCATATTCCCATGAAACAGATCAACAGCATAGCGATTTACCTGCAATGCAAGCAATCCAACCTCACATTTAGCATCTGAGCTACACTTTGAGGTTGCAAAACTTCCTGGAATTCTTAACACTTAAGTTCAGTACAGAGATCTCCTAGTCTCTCTGAATCAAGCTGGATTCAGAAGAACAGGACCTACACATAGCTAAAAAGCCCAGCCAAGCTACATGCACAAATGGTGAACTCCTGCCTGGTATCTCTATCACACAGATTACTGCAGCTTCATGATGAGTATGAAGAGTAATAGCTGGAAGTAAACCATAAATACATTACCTATTTTTACCCCACTATATACTATATTTAAATTACTCTTAACATAAGACCATCAAGAAAGACGTTTGACACATAACAGGATTATGGGCTAAAAAAAGTCTTTTCCAACAACAGTTGTGCTACAAATCCTAAACTTAGCTCCCCAGTCTTTCTTTGGGTATCCAAAATATCAGCCCTTGGACAACACACATGCACCATCCAATTTCTTAAGCCAGGACCCAAAGTCCCTTATGTAGCAGCCCATACATATATATATATATATATATATATACACACAGTTCAGGAACATCTAGGCAGGGTAGTAGCCGCTGGTGCTATATATATATATATATATATATATATATATATATATATACAGTTCAGGAACACCTAGGCAGGGTAGTAGCCACTGGTGTTGACACAGGCAAAGCTGGGAGCAGTCGCCACCCATTTTGAAGGGACTTTAATTTCAAGCTCATCATAGGTCAGCTAAGATAAATGAGCTGATTTAGAGAAAACAAGATTTTTCAAGCAATAGTTAAAAACTTACACAGTGATGTAAAAAGTGTGTACTGGGATTACAGTACACACATATGTACTATATAAGCATGATTAAAAAGTAAGCCAAATAAATAACCTCAATATATCCATTATCCAAACAATTCAAGTTTATGAAAAGGCACACTTTCTCTCACAGAGAGAAAAACATGACCCTGCTGGAACCAAAACTCAGTATGACTTGTCTGGCATGGAGCAGTGCTTTCCAACTAGTAACTGACCATTCAGCAGCCAGGACACTGGCTCCCAGCTGATCAACAAAAACACAGAAGTCAACCAGCCACTACTTTGGCTTCTACCCAGCACGTACCAGCTTAGAGACAGCACACAAAAGAAAAGGAACACAGCACTGACCAGTGCATAACACTTCATAGTACATGGGAAGCCACCTGTCCTAGTCCGCTGTTAAGTGAACTTCTCTGGTGACCCACCAACTTGCATGACTGTGTTCCTGAGTTAGTCCAGTTCTTTTCATTGTTAAAGCAAGACTAACTCTAGTGTAAGCAATTAACTGCAGCTGCTTATCAGAATGAATTTATTTACCCAGTAACTGAAGCTTAAAAAAGAAAAACAACCAAGAAACACACCCCAAAAACACACAACACAGACAGCATCAGCGTGGAAAAATATGCCTTGAGTGGAATACAGAGGTATTTTTAAAGATTAGAAGTAAGCAAGCAGAAGCACACTCAATGTAATATGGTTAATTTAATTCTGGTTTTGTTTACAGGCAAAAAGACCAAGAGAAGAACTAAGCTTTAGTCTCATAGGGTGATGATAAGGATGTTTGTTTTTCTAAGCAAGTGTGTTAAAACTTCTGGGTCTGGTAAACTGCTTACTGTGAAGCTCCAGTTTCCATACTGATGCCAGGGCTTGAGTTTAGTTTCTGAATGTCAAGAGCTGCTTCAAGACACCTCAAATAAAGCCACCATGTTTCTAACTCACTAACATACAAATAGCTGTTAAAACTTCAGCTGTTATACCACACACGCAATCGCTTTCACCTGAGAACCACTTAAACCTACACTACATTACAAATGGAATTTATTTTTTCAAAACAAAATCAGTAATCAACCTGTTGAACTAGACACTGTTTGGTGGAAACAAGAACAGAATACACCAGGCAGAAAATTCAGTTATCACTATTCCTTCTTCATTTCAAACAGCAAAGTAGTCTATCAAAGCTATTCTCTTGGTAAACTCAAAAAGTTATCATAATGCAGTGAGACACTGTTTATTATAGAACTCTGGACAGTTCTCTTACACTCCTCGTGTCACAAGCAGCCAGGATTAATTACATCCCAAACCACAAGGATTCCCTATCATACTCTTGAAAAATCCTCTTGTAGTCACCAGCTGTCTTTCTCTCTCCTCTGTATTTTTAACTTTGCTATCAACCTGTACATATCAAACTCAGCAACACTAAAAAATGCTACTCTTAAAACTTCACACAGCTGATGGTCTCCCCATGAAAAGAAACAGCCTTTCTTTAGAAAGGGTTTTGATTTTCTATTGACAAATACTTGAAGAGGATACAAAAATCAATCCCTTCTTGCACCCACCAACAGGTCTGCTTTGGAAGAACTAAGTCAGTCTCAATTACCCTGGGCATTATGAACACATTAGTGGCAAAAGTGGGAAAAAGCAGATGAATGAGATTCTTTAGACCTGTGCCGAAAATTCATTCAACAGTAAGCCTTGCCACCATTTCTACAGCACTTTGTATCAGAAAGGGAAACAGGTACAGCAAACAGGTCGTGCAAACACACTGACAGTCACTGACAGTAACTGAAAATTTGGTCTCTGTCTCCTCATTTGTTTTTAGATATGAACATTAAAACAGTTTACACACTGCTCTAAGATGCTGCACCACCTTCTCTTCCAATTAACTTTTCTTCAGAGGCAAAGGAACAGCTTAGTCTTTCTAAATACTCTCACTTCTCTCAGTTTATTTTTTGCTGGAAGACAAACTAAGAAGTGCCACGTAGGGAGAAATGGGATTCTCTTTTTCTAGAAATGCCTGACATCACCCAGTTTCTTCTAACAAACATACAAGTCTGACCAAAACAAAACATCATGTAACCATGGTAAAAAAAAAAAACAAACACATTATCTGAATCCCCAATATCTACCATAAAAGAATTAAGAAAAAGCAGAAAGAAAATACTTCTTCAATTCTAAGTATCACACTCCAAGTAAGCATTAAGTTTTTGAAATTAACAACACGTCTTCCTGGGAGTGTTCCTAGACTGAAGCTTTTAACTGGCAACCTAAGGTTGCTGTAAAAGAAAACTGGACACAGATTTTATTTACTTCCTGTACCTAACTATGTAAGTGATAAACTGGCAAAATTAACCAAAACCTACACAATGGACAAAAAAAAAAAAAGGATAAAAAACAAGCAAACTAACTAAAAAACCCCCCACTACCTAAAAAATAAAAAGCCCACACCCTGACAAGGTCAGAATACTTCAGAGACAGTTATATAATTCCACTTAAAAAAACAAAAAAAGAAGATAAATGGTCTTTCTGAAAAGCATTTAGATGAATTACAACAGAAAGCAAAGCTCTCTTCTGTTATTACTGTAACACTTGGGTAAATATTATCCACATAATGATTATAACTAGCATTACTTAATAAGCAAAACACATACCACTCTGGCTGCTCTTTCCTGAGATTCACACTTTCTGCAAAACCATGGTCCAGTGGGTACTTGAACAATTCCATAGCAAGCTGTTTTGAACAAGACAAAACATTTCAGCAAACATAAACAGCACTACAACACTAATAATCTGCTCTAAAAGAAGCTTACTATTAGTTGATCTCACATAACTTTAATTATCAAGAAAGCCAAATTGGCATCTATACTTGCACATTAAATCCTATCACAGAATTACAAGAAATTAAGTACGAGCTTAGATTTTTAAAATTATGCAGGATTTGTTAAATGAAAAAAGAACAGATTCGCTTGAAAAGTAACATAACTATTCAAAAGCAGCAATGTTTCATACATGACCTGTTTTGCTATTTATTTACCTGCAAAACAAGTGAGACACCTCACTGTAAATGATGAACACTTGCTATTATGAGGTCTTTTTTATGAAAAAACTAAAAGTAACTAACAAACCTGAGCTCTTCCTAAGGCATTTATTCATACACTTACTATCCAGTTTTCTTACTCTTATAAGAACGTTAACTGGTCTTAAGCAGACAATCCATAGTGAACTGAACAGAGGCAAAGTTTGCTTTTTACCCCACAAAATTCACAGAGCTTTAAACACAAACTGAACTCAGCATCAGGACTTGGATTACTTGCAACTGGAGCCAGGCTACAACATAAATCACTAGAAAAGAGATTTTCAGACAGGAAGATTTACCTGCAAGACAGTCATCTATATTTTTACAGTATATAAAAGCAACCCCAAGAGTTTGCTACAAAATTCCACAGAAAAAAAGAGTGCAGAAATTTGGTAATGGTGCTCATGCTTGAAATGCACACATCAAGCAACCTTAAGAACTACAGAGGGAATGAAAAAAGAATACAAGTGCTGTGAGTATACTCTTATTTGTATGGGTGTAGCAAACACAAAGAACCAAAAAGCCAAATATTTTGCTTAAAGATAATCCCAAAGTATTAAAGATAAATCAGACTCAATTCTCAACAATCATATGTTACTTAAATACAAAAATCAGGTTTAAGTGTGTAAGTAGAAAAAAAATATGATTAATTTAAAGTTATGAAGAAAGCTGAGATTAAATTAGTGACTTGTAGTTACACTATACAAATATATTGATTTTGTGATAGCTTGGAGATGAAAAATAGTAATGCAATAGTAACCTAAAAACATCTGGCTAATATACCTTCATTTCCATGAAGGAAAGTCAATGAAATCATTTCCTATTATACACATACATGCAGTCATATTAAGATCCACTGTCAGGTTTTCAAATACTTTGTTCAAGTATTTACAGGCCAAACTATTCTGATAAGCCCTTTCTACTGTACAACAAAATTCTTTAACATGAGAAAAAATCTTGTTTTTGTTGCATCTTTAATAACCACAGATGGGGGGGACTCTGAATTTCTCTTTAGATATTAAGAGGGAGATTTTAAATGTGCAATCATACATTTAGGTTAGTAAGTGACAGTGCAGAATAGCAAACAAATACAAAATGCAACTCAGAGACAAGGCTGGCAAGTAGATCCAAAGGCAACATGAGCTGGGCAACGACCAAAGTTGTAGGGAAGTACTTCTATATCTGCCAGGGTAACAGAGCACACCTGAAGCCTACAAGACTCCATCATCCAGTCGTGCTCTGATATACCATAATACCTTTTACAGAGTTTTGTTTATATTCCACTACTATGCAAAGCTTCTTTAAACACATGAAGAGATCTTGTCCTTCACAACTTGCCAATGACTTCACAATTGAAGTTTCCACTGAACTAAGAATAATTATAATAACAAAACCAAAGCAGTTAATAAAGCTTTATGGATAATACTGCTGTTTGCACTTCAAACAGAAACCATCAGCTTTGAGCACGAGGACTACTACATTTACTGCAGAGAGGAAAGGACACGTCTCCTCTACCACCTTTGTTCGCACGACATAACAAATCCAAAATGTAAAGCATCAAGGGCAGAGTAAATCAAAACATGGAGCTCTTCTTTTCTTAAGATCTCTATAACAGCTTCTGGATTTAGACCAAGTAGTACTTTGCATACTTCCTGACAGATTCCAACTTAGGGTTGGATATGACTTTAAAAAAAAAGTTCATTTTCTTGTACTTGCTGAAGTGTGTCTCTCCATATTAGGAATATACCTGCTGTTTCAGGTCCAACTGCTGCTATCATCCAATTCTTTCACTGAAAATATCAGCAAGGCTCTAGATGCAAAGGAAGATGTCCAAGATAACGCAAAAGGACTAGCTGTTTCAGCTATGACTTCTAGAAGTATTCATGTTTTAGTGCTCTTCTTCATGATCCTAAGATCCCACAAGAGCAGTCAACCTACTGGCTAACATTACTCAGCTCTTAAGACAACAGAAAACCAATTCAAAACCAGATTAACCTCAGACATCCTGTCAGCTCCCTTCTGTGTTCAATCTAATGTTAACAAAAATAACTTAATTATTTTGTATATCTCCTTAAATTACTACTATTTCTCACTATTTGTCAATTTACAAAGGACCACATACTTGGAACAACCAACTACTATATTACATCATCTTCGGCACAATTTAAGACCAAGCATGAGACACACACTAGTAGCATTTTCACATGCACTAGGCATTCAGATTAATGAACTGGATTTAGGATTTTCTGTCTCCTCCAATTTGTCCACCACCTGTAAGTAGCCAAAAAGCCAGTCACTGAGTTCACGCGACTGCTTGGGAGTTGGTACAGAAAAACTACCACCTTATTCCTTACTTCTGCTACCATAAAGGAAAAGTTATGACAACTTCCTTTCTTACAATGTAAGCAGCAGAATCGTCTCTTCCTCTGCTCTCACACGAAGGGTCAACCCACTGACAGAAAAAAAACAATCACACAGAGGGAACATGCCAGATCCTGAACTGAGCTGGAAACCAATCAACCAGCCTCCCCTAAGCCAAACAAATCCAGCATCAGCCGTTCCAAACAGCACCCTTCTCTTGCAGAACCACAACAGGAAGTCTCTTCATCTACCAGGAAACATCAGCCAAATGACATTCAAGGAAAGGCAGGCAGCGATAGAAATCACATGACAGCTAAGTCTTTCCTACGCACCCCTCTCTTCCAGTCCTAAATCCTTCTTGTCTCCCGGCTGCTCAAATAAATTTCTCAAACTTTGGAAAAGCAGGGACAACAGGAATCATAGAGGGGAAAAAAGAGATACAGCAATAATACCAGAATAGAGTACAGTAACAAGTTCTGCAAAGACCGAAAACAATTTCAGAGAGTCTTTGAAACGTCGCAGCTGAGGTTGTTAACAGGGTGCAGAGGCGGACTGGGAAGCACAGACACAAAAAAACATGCAGGAGAAGAGGAAAGGGTAAAAAATTGGAAAGGAGAGTTCTTCCTTTCTCACAGGCATAATACAGGAGAACATAATATACACTAAGTCTCACGTGAGGGAAAAGACAGACAGACGGGAAGGAGAGAAGATGACAGAGCAAGTCAAACCAGAAAGCACGTGGCCTTAGAAACAGGGAAACAGGCTTCATGGGTAAAAAGAAGGAGCTGGGAGGGGGAGGGAAAAAAGGGGGGAAAAACGGCCGAGGGGTGGGGAGGAGAAGGAAGCAGGCCCAAGGGAAGAAGACGGGGAGCACCACGAAGGAAGTGGCGAGGCTGAAGGCCGGAGCGGGTGCGCTGCCCTCGCCTGCCCGCTCACCTTGATGCACTGCGACATTGCAGCCGTGCCCGTCGCAGTAGACGAGCGGGTTCTCGGCCCAGCCCCGCTCGTCGGAGCACACGCAGCAGCCGCCGATCATCTCCTTCATGCTACTGGAGAACTCACCCTCCAGTGACACCGGCAGCAGCAGCGGCTCGCTGGAGACCATCTAAGGGTTAAAAACACCGTCGTCAACACCGCGCACGCCACACGCGCCTCGCCCTCCGCCTGCCCCCTCCCCCGGCGGGGTCTCCCCTCAGTCACTCAGCCGCAGCCGCCGCCACCGCCGCCGCGGCAGCGCTTCGGGACCCATGACCGCCGGCTGAGCGCCTCGTCTCGCCCCCGCCCGACCAACCGGCCAGGCTGTGTCGGTCGGGCCGCGGCGGCTCCTGAGGCGGACGCGGCTCCGCGGGCGGGCACGGCGGCGGCGCCGGCGGGGAGCGGCGGACATGCGCCCCGCGCCGCCGCTGCGCGGGCCCCTTCGGCAAGGCCGCAGGACGCGCCCCACGCCCGCCCCTCCGCACCCCCCCGACATCATTTTTACTATCTTGTTTATTTTCCCCCTGATGTGACTGCAGGACTAATGCATTCCCGCTCCCAACTTTTATTATCCTGTTTATATCCCCTCGGTGTGCCTGCAGGACTAATGCGTTCTCGCTATTACGCCACTTGCCTGCCCTCACCGCAACTTTTACTATTTTGTTTATTTTCCCTGCGATGGGGCTGCAAAGCTAATGCATTATTAATCCCGCTCTTTCCTCTTCCCTCGAAACTCATGGCGCGGATGCAGCGCTGCCGGGCTATTCCTGCCACGGCGGCGAAAGTGATGCTGAACGGGAGATCTGACAAACAGAGAAACCAGGGAGGCTGCAGACACACAAAAACAAACATGTTCTTCAACACAGCTGCTCTCTACTTTTACTCAGAGGCGGACGTGTCTTTCTACAATTTGGGTGATTGGAGTTGTTTTTTTTTTTTTTTAATAAAACAGCTCTGCGTGATTCTGTTGTCTCTCTAAATTGGGGTGGGGGGGTGCAAAAGGAAAAAACCTGAGGGGAGCGAGCTGAGATGGTCAGCAGAGAGGAAAATCTCAGGCTATTCAATTCTCCATTGTAAGCAGGTATGCCTGTAGCAGAAGGAACTAATTGTGGTGATTGTTAGCAGCATAAAGAAATTAAATGCAGCCTTGCAAAATCCTGGTCCATCACTTGCCCCCGGCCTAGCATTTCTTTATTTGTTTGTTTGTTTGTTTTATTTTGTGTTGGGAAAGGAAGATATCATTGATTCACCTTCATTATCATGCTAAAAGGCAGAGAAGCAGAATTTGTGTGTGGGCTGTATTTTCAACAATGATTTTGCAAGGGCAGCTTAGCTGGCATCTGTACAAATCACTACTGAATTATGTACATTCCTGGACGCAGCACTACCTGGACCCACACATATGCAGATTATATTTTATACATTGTCATAGTCCTGTACACAAGTGCAGATGTTTTATTAGTTAACAAACTGCTGTGTGGAAGGGAGAGGTGGGATGTGCACAGCTCTACCCCCTGCAGACATCCGAGTCTGCAGTTTGTATTCAGGATATCTTAGGTCAAGCTCTTTTCTCTCCTTCAAGTTTTAAGTGAAATTATTTTGATAGAGGAAGAATGGCAGGCAGGCAAAAAAGAATCATGGAGGTAGTTTCCTACATGCAAGGCCCAACCAAACATGAGATTATTGCAGCCATTTCGGGCGCATTCTAAGTATTTCTTGTAAATATATGCTCCAAATAGCTGTAAGAGTTTAGAAATTTTTAAGATACGTGAAAAAATGGAGGGGGAAGAGACTGGAATGTAGTATGTTTCAGTTGTGTAAAATCAAAGACTGCTCTCAAAAAAAAAAAACAAACCACCCTGCACCAAATGTCCTATCAACACTGAAGAATACAAATTTGAACATAAAACTATTTGTTATTAAACATACTTAAAACACTCTTTTTATTACTTCAAAAGCTCATAAAAATATCCTGAAAATTGCAGGTGCTAGCAATTACTTTTTAAGAAAATAAAGCAATTAATATATCCAGGTGTTTTAAAAAAACGCAAATTATTTGAAGCTGATAGATACAGTGTCGCAGCCCTTCTTCATTCTTGTCAAGAAAATTACATCTAATTTGAAAAGTATTCTCAATGATTCTGCTAATCCTAACCAAAAAAAAAAAAGTCACAGTACAGCAGCAAATCTATCCTTTATTTTCCTGACAGATAAATTAAAATAAATATAATTTTAAAATGAGAATATATTAAATGTATTTTGTTGGATGAATTTATGCATTTAGTAAAATGTGTATTGTGACAAACAATTGTAAATTTTTCTCACCGTTTTTTTTTTGAGGTCTTCCTGCAATTTCTTGAAAAGCAACTAGTACAATCAATTCCCAAGCATCTTTCTTTATGTTAACTATTTTAAAGCTCAATCTTTAGTTTTATAAAGAAGCATCACCAAAGAAAAAACTAATTACTTTGCAACAACTTGATTAAAGCTGCACCATAGCAACAACAGTATATTTGTGAAAAACCTACTGTATAGTTTTCAAGTAAAAATATTCTAATCTCATACCATATAACACACCAGCCCAGCACTGAAGATCCCGAAATTTTGCTTTGGTTAAAATTCAGTCGAGCCTAATACATTCAAATATTTAATGAAACATTTGTTGTCTTCTTATAGATTTCTATTTAATTCTTTCTATATAAAGAGTGTACATGGACTGGAAGAAACTCCATGACTACTACTTTATGGTATTGTGTAATATTTGATTGAAAAATTTAGATAACCTCTTGATAGTTCTGCAAAACAATCATTTAGAGAAGACCTTTGAAATGCAAAATAGGAAAAGAAATGCATTACCACTAAATAAATACTGCAAACACTAAGCCTATAACAGCTACGGAATCAGAACATAAAATCTTGTAGCATATACGTTCTTATGATTGTAGTATTTAATAAGCACTGACATGACACAGAAGGCCAGTTTTCTTTTTCTAAAAAAGGAAGCCTGTCCTTCTTATAGTGATACATAAGAGATTAAAATAATTAGAGAAAAATATAATTCAGTGAGTAAGAATGAATAATTTTATTGTTAATCTAAATGCAAGGAGAAAATCCAATTCACTTAAAGGAACCTACAAAATCAAGAAGCTAAACAAGTTAGAATATAAGAAACTTTTAAGAAGATTTTGTGTTTCAATTTTTCTTACTTTCACAAACATAATGAATGTGTAAGTAAAAGAAAATTACACTCTCCAACTGCAAATTGCTTTAAAAAGTTTAAGGCATTCAAGAAAACATTTGCATATATGAGTGAATAGCACTTCAGTTTCATAAACAAAAATAAAGATGTACTCACAAATTTTTACTATAAAATAATCAGTTGCAACAGTAAAACTAAGATTTTTGAATGTTTGGTTGAAATGTCACCTTTTTTCCTTAAAATGTGCAAAATCATATTGTGATTTTAGTGAATAAAACAAAGCATTGAACATGAAAAAGTCTTTAATTTACAAAGCCACATTACCAGTTGAATATAATCATCAGAAGAATCTTCAAAAAATAACAGAAAAAGCATAGACTTGATATAAAAGGCATACTATATTAGAGAGCATAAATTTATATTGGGACTTGAAGCTGTAGAGCAGGAAAACTGACTTCCTTCCAGAAAGCAAACTTCTCACAGTAATTTTTACTCAATTTTCAGATTGGGTCTTTGTTGAGAAAGCTGTGATCTTTACCTTTGTGCAAATAGATACATACTGCAGCTAATCAGATGCAACTGAAAACAGAAAAATCGCAGTAGCTTAATGATGTTCAATAGGTAGAATGATCTATCTCTTGATTATCCATTTAAAATACATTGGTGCTTGTCTGCCTTTTGTTTATGTGGTTTTAAATCATTAACAGCATTCACTGAAATACCTTCTAATCGTGGGTACTGGCTTCATTTCTGGGAAGGCAGCAGTGAAATGGTCACTTTACACAAAATAAAATGCAACTCTTCCATGTTGACCCTTGCACGCAGTGCATTTTAAATGGCAGTCTGCCTTAGATCCAACAAATTCTTTCTATCTTTGTTCAGTTATGAAGAATATAGCATGTCAACAGAACCCACATTAATAAAGTAAATGCATCTTGACATGCTTACTCTTAAATTGTATTGAGAAAGAGAAAAGTTTTCTTTTTCCTCTTCCTCTTCTTTAATATACTTCTAAAATCTGTATTTAACACCTATCCAAATGCAATGTACTCAATAATTTAGACGTCTCAACATTTAACATGTAGTCACTTGGTGAAGAGGAATTTGCATTGCTCTGTATATTTACATGCCAGGCAGGCACAGGTAGCAGCACTGGAGGTCACATCAGCACATCTCCTGGACACTATGCCTCTTCATATGTTGTGCTATTTTCTTTTATGTGAACATATTTAAAAATTTTGTAATTCTTTAGACTGCAAAAAAAAGGGAAAATGATTCCACCAACTATTGCATTCATTTCTTGCTTTTAATTGTATTATCACCTTTCGAGAGTTTGGTGAATTCCACTTAGCTAGCAGCAATGGATAAAATTGGTGGTTTTCAAGTACTGCTTCTGTTACTAGTGTTGGCATTTAAATGTTAATTTCAGACTGAGGTTTACAGTAAACATGAAACAAGGGATTTTCTTTGAATGAACAATCTCAAACCAAAATTCTAAATAAAGGAAACCTAGCACAGGGTGTTTTTCAGTGCAGTGATTATTTCCTTTTAAAGATTTAACATTCCCTAAGTGATAGAAGTTAAAGAAGTTAAATGTGACAGTTAATTTACAATTCTCTACATTAAAAAAGCATTTAAATGCTAACCACATTTTTATATGAGTTAAGTCAAAGTAATGATAATTACAGTATGACACAAAAGAACCTGAAATAAACTTCTAGCAAACCATATTGAATATTAATACCGTATTAAGCCCTGAGAAGCTGGGTTAGTAAACTCTGGAATGTAGACTATATCCAATTTAAATGTAACACAGGGTTTTTCTTCAAAGAAAAATTCTTCGTTTCAAAGTTTGGATTTTTATGAGGTATGTATTAATTCATTGGATTTATATTAAATACATGTACATAGCATCACTCCAAGACCAAGCCTCGGATTACTTCTATTGGCACATTTCTGTGTAGGATTTGCTAAATTAACATTCCATATAAATTAATAGCCTTCTTTTCACGTTTGTTGTGTTACGATCGGCATTGTGATACTGTGTTGTGTCACAGGTCACATTTATTTCATTTCAATTCAGGAACGGTATCTATACTATATATTACATATGAGAAACAACATGCTGAATTTCCCATCAAATCTCTTAAATGCAGAGCTATTTTAGATGGGTTTGTATAAACAAAACACATATATCTAATATAAGCGTGGGAAAGGAAAAGCTGGTTTGTTATATGCTAAAGCAAATTGGAGTAAATCAACCGCATCCGTGGGCTGGATAAGCAATACTACTCTGCTTTTCCCACTACCATTTGGACAAGACAATGTTACTTTTTTATTTAAAGTGTTTTCTTCTCAACAAGGGGCCACCACTTCCCAATCTCAAAAACACGCCCCAGAATATGTTAATTAATTGTATTGTGTCTCTGAAAGAAAGAGGTTGCCAAATGCAATAAAAAAAAAGAAAAGGTCTTTCGATCAGTGAGCTGCATTCCCACTGCTTGTTACCATCTCATTGCAATTCCATATAGATATACATGGATACATTTCCTCCAGGTACAACTTTGACCATTAAAAGCTGTTTAAGAGCGAAAGTCTAACTTGACCACATAGGGTGTATATGGGAAGCTTAACATTCCTGAATGCGCTGAATTAAGCGCACAAGCCTCGGATCATTTTTTGTCAATCCTACTACGGTACTTCAGAGTCGGGAATGTGGGTAATTTCTATAACATGGTACTTCCCAATTAAAAGTAACAACAATGCTCCTCTGTACAAAAAAAAATTAATATGTAAAATATGCCAACACATTCCACACAAATACAAAATAAAGACTAATGAAGAATGGCAACAAAAGATCTCTTCCTATTTTTTTTAAATCTTCCATTTCAATGAGATAGTTTTCAAATAGAGATATATTGTTTTAGCAAATATAAGAGTATTAAATGTCCTTTTGAATGACGCCTTCTAAATTTGCAGTAACCCTCTGAAAATTCCCAAGCAGCAATCAAGAGCAAATACATCTCCGGAATACTCCAGCAGGACAAGTAAAACAAAACAAAAATCTTTCTTTCCTCGATCTTACAGCTAATGCCTTTAAATATTACCAGGGTGGTGTTTTCTGTATATTATTGCATCTTCATCCTTTGAATAATATGCATGCTTTTAACCATCTAAACTGAACTGAGGTTTTATTTGGAGGAGTCCAACAAAAGCCTGCAAGTTTTCCAAGAGTGAAAGAAAAGTCCCAAACGGTATTATCTTAAACAATGACTGCAAGCATGCAACTTCACAAGTGTGCATGGGGGAAGAAAAGTCACTTCAGAATTATTTTCAGCTAGATGATATACATAAACATCAACCTTTAATTTCTTTTTTTTTTTTTTACTGATCGCCATTTATGATGTTAATTTTTTGGCATATATATATTTTTTTTACAGTCTAGGCACCACTTCTAATATTTTAAAATAAATTCACAAGCATTCGGCGATAACTTGCTAAAAACAATCACAATTCTCCTACGAAGGATTTTCTTAAAATAACCAATTCTCTAGAAACTCTTTCGTCATCACAAATATGAATCCCTACACGTTTTAACTTTATCTTCCAGAAATAATGTGCAAATACGTTTTGGTTATTTTTTTTTTCTTGGATGATTAAGGGCACTTGTTGGAAATTTTCTTGAACATCAAGTTAGTTAATTCTTCCTCTATGGAAACACATTAGAAAGTTCAGTCTGAAATGGTGTACTGAAAAAAATTTAATTTCTAATTATTTTCAGGGAAAAAAATGCAACAAACACTTTTCCTATAAACCAAATATTTTAAAATCTCAAACCAACATAAAACAATCACTTGGGGGTGGGGGGAAATCCATCATGGTGCTTATATGAAAAACAGGATAAGATTAATCTTCGTTTTTACAAACAGACTTAAGAATAGTTCCTTCCAAATTTCTCTTTGGCTACATTTATTAATCCAAATCCAGAGGGTCGGAGCAGTTTTTCCCAATTTCTTTAACAAGTCCTGCTCTAAAATCCACCCAGAAACAGATGTTACTTTATGTACAATTCCGCTGCGGTAGTTGGGGGGTTTTTACCTTTCAAGTAACACGTGAGCTACAGCCTCACGGAGCTCCCTCAGTGGATGGCACTTCTAAAGGCTCCTCTCTACTCATGAACCCGATTTCCCGGCGGGTCCCCCCACGCCGCTGCCTGCGAGCACACAGCGTGCGGGGCCCGGGGCTCTCCCTCCTCCCCGCGGCGGAAAGCGGCGCGAAAAGAGGCGGCCGGGGAACAATGGGGAGCGCCGGGAGCAGGGGGAGCCCCGGCCGCGCTTCCTCCGGCCCCGCCGCCGCTTCCTGCGGGCTCGCGCGCCGCTCCGTTCCCTAGGGCGGCTGCCCGGAGCCCGCCCCGCTGACGGGAGACCCCCGCTCACCCTTGGAATCCCCCGTGCCCGCGCCGCGCTGCCGAGGGCACCCACGAGTTTACTCCACTCGCTCGCCCCCGAGCTCTCCCGCCCCCGCACGGCGAGCGGGGCTGCCCGGCTGGCGCGGCGCCAGCCCCGCTCCCGAGCCTATCCCGGGGTCGGGCGGGCGGCCTATGGGAGCCGTGATCCCGCTGCCCCGGGCTCCTGCCCCGCATGCCGCGAGCACTGCCCGCAGGAGAGCGGCAGCACTACAGAGGCGCCGCGGCCCCGCTGCACTGCGCGCTCCCTCCCTTCAGGGGACGGTGCTGCGCACAAAGGGCGGCTCAGCATTGTTCTCCTCCCTGACCCCCAAATCCCCTCTTCCCCGCCGGGAGAGGCGAACGGGAAGGGCCGGGACGAAGGGCGAAGACCGGGAGAGGCCAACTGCCCGCGGCGCCGGCCGCTTCCCAGCGTATCCTGCCTGCCATCTTCGCCTTTCCCCAAACTTGCCTTCGTGCTGTGCCTGCCGTCGAAGCCCGCCAGCCCACCCTCCCTTGTTCCCTCATCGCAATGTAATGGGTCTTTCACATGTCACCTCGCCTCGCCTAAAAATCCCACTGAGGAGGCAAAGGAGCCTCTGCCCCATCTCAGCCACTCAGGCATCCTTGTCGAGCTTGTGCACGGGATCACCTGCTTCACATACCCACAGGGCAGGAAAAAACCCTCAAAACTGTACCAATGCAAGGTATTGAGGATTTTGTCCTCAAATTCACAAAAGCGTCCTTCTTTTTAACCTTGATGGGCCTAGTTAGGTGACGGGGCGAAATTTAAGCTACAGTCCTTAGCCACCTGCAGCCCAGTGCATTCCCGTCCCTATGCCCAGAACTCCATGGAGCGGACACCAAGACGCCGCGATCCAGCAGAAAACTCAAAGCTTGTGAGGAAGAGAGTGGGAGCTACAACATGACACTGAGGAAAAACCACGGCTCGATTTAAATAATTGCATAATATTAGGATTTAACTTATAAATGTTTACATTTGTGTGATTTGATTAATGTCACGTTTGATTTCCTTAAAGCCACTGACAAGGTACTTTAAAACACGAGATTAACGTCTACCAGCGATGAAATTCAACAGGCAAATCCTCTTCCCAGCGCCCCGGCTCCCCCAGCACGCGGGCAGGAAGGCACCTCAGACCCCCTTTCTGCCCTGTGGAGCCCTCGGCCAAGGGAGCTCCCCGCACATCCCGTGCTCAGCGATCCCGCCTCGCAGGTGACAGGATTCCCGGCCGGTCCCTGCCCCGGCACCGCGCTGCGGTGCGCGGGGCTCCACCGGCGCTCCCGTTCAAACGCGGCCGAGCCCGCCTCTGCCCCGCCCCCACCCGGCCGTTACCGCCGCCGCCACAGGGACACCCCGATCCCGCCCCGGCGCTTCCCGAGGGAGGCGCCGCCGCTCCCGGGTTTTCCCGGAATGCCGGGGGGAACGGAGCGGGGGGAGGGGGAGCAGCGGCGGGAGGTTCGAGCGCGGCACGAGCGCGGCCGGCGCGGGGGATTGTGGGTAGGAAGGTGGTCGGGGCAGCAAAGGAAGCGGCGGGCGGGGGTGGGGGGGGGGTGAAAGGTCAGCGGCCGAGAGCCCCCGCGCCAATGGCGGGCGGGCCGGGCTGGTCCCGCTCGGCGAGTCGCCGTATTGCCGCTCTCTGCGGCTGTAAACGCCGAGTGTGTCTGCCCGCGTGTGTCCGTGCGTCTGTCCGTGCGTGTCTGTGTGTCCCGGGCCCTCGCCGCCGCCCCTTGTAACGGTCCGCGCGAGGCCCCGCGCGCGCGGTATTTGTTCGCCCCCTGCCCCTCCCCCACCGCTCTTCCACGCGATTTATGGGATTTGCAAATAATTCCAGGGGGGTTTTCTCTCTCCACACCCCCTCCTACCCCGGCTCCTAACCTCCGCTTCCTCTCCCGCCGCCTCGGCAGTCACCGGGGAGCTCCGTCGTCGCCGGCAGCGCGGGGCCGGGCAGACCCCGCACACAAAGGTCCCGGCCCCGATCCCTCTCCCGCCGGCCGCGGCTCGCGGGGACTGTCCGGTGAGTCCAGAGCCATGAAATCTGCAGCTCCTGCTCGCGGCGGGCTCCGGCGACGAACGGGGGGTGTCTTGAACCGCCCCGCAACTTTCTCCCCGTGCCCCGCACCCCCGACCCGCCGCCAAAGGTAAAGCTGGAGCGAGTCCCCTCGCCAGCCCCTCACAGTGAGGCTCAAACGGAGGAGGAAAATGGGAAATGTTCACACGGAGAAGTGGTTCCCTTTGTTCTTTCATTGTTTCTACCCGAACTGGCGGATACAAGGGATAAACACTTACCTTCTCTCCTTTTTGCTCCAAAACACACACGTTCCCATCAGCTTTAAAATGCACGATCCACTTTGGAAGCGACTACAAATGTCGGGAGAGTTTGTATTCCATTCTTTTACACTCTGCTCTTTTTAGTGTAAGATTAAGTTGCCGAGCACGTTGTTGCAAGCCCCCCGCCTTAGTGAATGGTCACGTTTAGGACCCTCCAAGTCCATCCTAATTCTGCCAGTAGAATTGAGGGTATTGGAAGTCTAAACTTTCAAAAGGAAAAGGGCCTGCATCTATCGAGCAGACCTGAAAATACACTCAGTTCTTCACTCCCACAAAATGGATATAAACACCTCACCCCAGACAACTCAATGAAATATAAATTTTAAAGCTTGAATGTAGAAAAGCTGTTGCCTCGGCTGAGATAAGCTAAAAGCAAATTGGAATGAAGAAAATCTACCTCAGTGTATTCCACAGCGGGAATAGTCTCTGTAGTTCAAAACAAGTAAATAAGAGCATCATATCGAAATGCTAAACATAAAGTTAAAAGGAAAACAACCTCTGAGAGGAATATGCTACCCGGGGTGGAATGGGGAAAATTGCAATTTTTTTAAGTGTCCCTTTTTCGCAAAAATTACTGTTTTTCTTTTTTCTCCCCATGCAACCAAGGCAGGGGGGAGAGGAACCCATTTTCTGCTCTCTTAGTAGTCCAGTCGGCATTTTGCACCCAGAAACACAGGCAGTTCCTCCCCAAACCTTGCTTTAATCTGATTACGACGAGATTTGCTGATACAATGAATATTTGAAATGATCCTTGTGTCTTAGTGAGTGGGAAGCATTTCCAGGCTCCCGTTTCCAAGGCTCCCTGCTGCAGAGGGAAGAGGAGCGGTGGGGAGACCCCGCTCCCCGAGGGCCCGGTGGGGTGGCAGCCGGGGGTGAGGGGGACAGCCCCCTCCTCCAGTGCCCAAGGGCGCTGGATTAATTTAGCCCAACTCCCTCGGCCAGTGGTTGGAGCAGGATCTTTTAAGTGCCTTTTCCCCCGCATCATCACGCCTTTGCCAATTGAAAAATAAACAAATAATAGCAAAATAAATTTTAAGAATATAGAGAGGATGCAGGCGACCCAAAGTAATTGTGGGACCGGGAGTGCATGTTGTCTCACAGCCCCTCTCCTCCTCCTCCCCCTCCTGCCGATGTGGCCTTAATGGCAAACTGGAAGGCCGGTTTATTTCATAGGGCCGTATTACAACCAGCAAGGTAAATAGGGAGTCGTGGGGGAGAGGGAGGGAGGGGGGAGAGAGCAAAAGGGGCTTTTCTTTGATAGCGTTTAATTGGAATTGAAACATTCTGGGGCTGTAAACATTCTTTATTTATTCAGCACACATAAGCGGGCATTGTTTTATCACCATCATAATTACGGTGTCCTTTAAACTGACTGATAGCAAAGGAGATAAGGGAATGCGCCTGTAGCTCCAGATCAAATCGCTGGCTCGCCCCTCTCCCCGGGTCACCAGGATCCACACGGTCCTTGGAGATGAGGAGCGCCGGAAGATTGTGGCCTGGCTATCCCTTACGTCATGAAAGTGATTTGTACCACATTGCTAATTTGGTGCAATTCATAACCTCCTGATCTCCTTCGTTTGCAACTGCTTTTCAGTTTGCAGGGTACGATTTTTAAGATGTAGTTTCCCACCATAGAAATTAAGAGTGATCACCTATGTGCAAGAGAGGATCTTGTTTCCCAATGTTTGTTGCTTTACCTTTGTCTAATTAAAAATGCAAACTTTTAGGATCCTTTCAGAACAAAGCCTCACCAAATCCCCTTTACGTCCAAGGATTTGCAAATTTATAAAGGCTGCATTGAATTCAGCATGGGTCAAGGGGCAAAAAAAGGGTAGAAGGTCACTGCATTTTGATTATGGGTCAGTAAACAACATGGCATGTAGTATGTGTCCAGAAACTCCTGCTAAAAAGTATTTTAAAACTACCATGGGTATTAAATTCAAGAAATAGTCTTAGCCCATAGTGATTATAAATTGCACAAAATTCTAGTATGCAAGAAACATTCCAGTTCCCATAAATAAAACAAAAAATAAAACAAAAACCCCACAAACTTAAAAAGCACTTAGTAGAACTCTGCATTGCATCTCTGTTTACCAAAAAAAAAAAAAAAAAAAAGAGAGAGTAAAAAAGGGGAGAAAAAGAAGGAAAAAATATAAAAAATTAAAAAAAAAAAAAACAACCCCAAAACTTCTAGGTATAAGAGTGTTAGCCAGATTATGATTTTTTTTTCCCCAGACTGATGGCTGGTATTTCTTTGTCCTGCACATTTAGGAGATTTAGTTATACATTCTGATACGTTGTCTGACTAGAATTTAGGGCAAATTTTAGTTACTGCAGTCACATTTCGCTGATTTTAAAATAGCAGAAGGATCCTATTATACTATTCCTTGACCCTATTATATTTACATTACTGGACTCTTTGTGATAGCCTCTAGCTGCTTTCTATCTGTGTCCTCCTCAAGCAAAATATGCCCAGTAGTAACTAGAAGCAGGGTGTAGTGTTAGAGATCAAGATCTCTTGTGAAATATGTATTTCCGCACAGCATCATGAAAGCAAAAGGTTTATTTAATACTTGTCAATACCTGAAGACATAGTCCAGCATTAGCAAATAATAATAAATAATAATAATACTCTAATAATGTGGCAATCCTATTGTGAAAACGCACATGACCCTTAGGTTTTCCTGAAGATTTTCAGAATTCGCCCCATTAGTACAACCGGTGGTGGACATTGCTGTTGCATTTCCCAATGAAACGTTTAAAAGACTGTAAATGGTGTGTGCATTACTACCTTGCAGAAGGAAGAGGTCAGGCTAAATTGCACTGGTATTTAAACATAATCATACTATGAAAATAAATCAAAACATCACGTAAAAGCAGTATTTTAAATGTTACACACGTTTTCTTTCTGGAATGACATGGCTAAGCAGTTCCCTGTGAGCATATATATTTTAACACAAGTTTACAAAAATAAAAGTATATGATTTTCAACAAATGGGAATAGGTCTACAGCAAAGTATTACGAATATTATTTTGCTCTTTCTTTCCTAATGAGGTTTATCCTTCAGCCAGACAGTTTTAAGACTGAAATACTACTGGCTATAGAGTGTAGATTGCAAATTGCACGCTACTCAACGTGAAAAGGAGCACGTTTGATTGATCGCCTCTGTGTGTGTATGCGCCCATACACACAACTCTCTGTAGTTGCATGTGTATGTATTTGGCAAAACCGGGCATCTCTGGGCGTCCTTATCTTAAGAAATGTGAGACAAACATCCATGCCTTTAATCATGTTCATCTTTGATCACTAGTGAGGGTGACACAGTCCACAAAATCAACAAAGAAATTCCCTTGCTTTTGAGACATAGCTACATGTACATCTGGGTCTGCACACACATGCACATGGACACACGAACACGCAGGCATACATCCCAGTAAGTAAATTATGGCATAACTTTTCATGTAATTGACACCAGACACCTTTAATTTTTCATTTTCATTCTTTTGACCAGCCTTCACATTAACAATCTAAGCCATAAATGTTGGTGGCTATTGATCGCAATCCCTTGTGTGCGTGCAAATCCATTTTCAAGTCCCCTGCCTTTAATGTGCGTGTGCGTGTGCAAGGGGCCTCTGACGGCTGTTTATCAGGATCTCCCTCAGCCTGCTTCAAGACGACCCCGGATACACAACGTGTGCCGATGGCCAAGGGAAAGCACGCACACACACACGCGCACACACACACACAAAAAGAGCCAAACCAAATGATGGAGAAGTAAAGAAACAAAGCTCTCTTGTGTGAGATGCGGAGAAAGATATGCAACCGAAAGTGTGTGTAAGTATACGGTGGGGATGTGTAGGTTGGGTGCCTGACATTTCCCAAGACTTCTGGTGGGTTTCTCCCTGCCGACATCTGGCGCTGCCTCGACCCCGGTGCTCATGGCCGCACCTTTCAGGAACCCGAGGTTTGCCGAAAAGCCGTCACTGGTTTTGAACGTTTGGTAGCGCCAGAATTTTAAAAATAAAATAAAAAAAAAAAAATTAAAAAAAAAATTAAAAGGGACGTTTTTTAAACAGTTGCCGAATCCCTCTGCCAGGCTGTCACCGGCAGCGTGTGGGTGCGGGTCCAGATGCCCGTGGCTCCCTGTGTGCAAACGCACGCGTGGATTTACACGGGAATCCGACCCAGCTGAACTACCTGACAAATAAAGGACTTTTCAGCCAATCGAGCTTTTGGGTAACGTCTTCTGAGCAGCTTTCTCGGAGTTTACTGTTCCTTTACTGTTGACTCCATAGCCTTAACCTTAAAGCAGGGGGAGGAGAGCAGTAGGGAGGGGGTGGGGGTGTTCGCAGCATATAAGTACATCAGGAGGAATTTTTAAACGACCTTATTGTCTCTAGCTCTAGAAAGACCACGATGATTTCTCTTTAGCGCCAGCAGCTGTTTTCTTTCGAAACTTTGCTTTTTTTGCCTCTCACACGAGCGAGCAGGAGAAAGGCAAGGCTGGGAGATCCAGATGCGAGGAGAGGGAAGGAGAACTCCGCGGATGGTCTGAGCTGTGCCGAGGCATTGTTCACTGCTGCCTCTCGGTTACGTTTAAAGGCTGAAATATCACGAGATCCACTCAATGATCCTTTTCTAATTCGAGGGACAAAATGTAATTTGCTGTAGCTCTGCTTTCTCGGATGGGAATACTATCCCTAGGTTTCAGAGGGAAGAACTAGGCATCGCGGTTCGCACACACATGGATTAAGTTGAACAGCGGCGATTACATCTGCGCTGAGAGCAACAGTAGTCCAGGGCTGACTTTTCAAATCTCAGCCCTCCGAGTTGGAGGCTCCCTTGAATAGACTTCCTCCATTCCCGGATGCACTTCTCCAAATTCCCACTTCTCTCTCGAATTCCTGTGAAACTGGGGGCTTGCCTGCATTTCGCCTTGTCATGCAAAACGGCGTTTTCACAGAGTGATTATGCGCTTTCTTTAGCTGTACCTGACGGGGTAACACGAACTCCACGCACCATATTGCCAACACGCGGAGTGGATATTGACGTTTGCGATTGAAGATTTTTTTTTCCTCCGTCGATTTTTTTGCCAAGTCACAGCAGTATGAGATGTCTCATTAATCTCGCGGATGTGTCTAATTCTGGATGTGCAGTGATACATAAAAGTGCTGGTGTTTGTATCCAGCGGAACACTGGATGCACGGCAGAGATTGGTGATTTTTTTTTTTTTTCGCAGCCCTTAACATGCAAACCGCAAGCATCACTTTAACGTGACAAGGGAGAGGCATGCAGCTATCGCAACATTTGCGAAATCCTCGTTCTTGACACTCGAATAATTTAACGTTCCTAAGAAGAGGTTAAACCTTCATGCTGCTTCTTCAAATTGATTTTAAGGGGCTGCTATAAATGGAGCATCAAAAATCTTCGGCAGGGCTACTCCGAGCGGAATATGCAAACTGCGAGCTCGAAGCATCCTAGCCCGATGCAATATCGTACATTGTGTGTTCCAGCACTTTTTTGTTATTACGTAAAGGCTCCTGGAAACACCTTGGATATTTTACATTCTCCTTTCTCTGCTGGAAGCAATCAGCACGCAGGAATCCTGACGTGGGCTCTGGGACTATAGGACATTCCAGCTCGTGATCCAGCACGGTTAATCGTGAAAAGTGTATACATTTCTGGCTTATCTATGCTTTGTTATGGGTCTGACGTGAGCTCACGTCCTCCTCCTCCCTCCTGCAATATTACTGGCAGAATTTCAGTTAAAAGTGTTATAGTATCACGGTGCGGGAACCCGTGATATTCAGACAGCAAAAATAACCTTAGTACCCGGCTATAAAAAGCTAATTAAGCAGAAGAGGAAAATCAAGAGAAACTCGAAAATGTAAGTACTCCCTCTCGTTAACAACCGAACATTTAACTTTGGAGCCTCAGAAGGGGAAATACCAAGCTGTTTTGCACGTTTTCGCTAAGCTTCATTTTCCACACAATGCAGAATAAAACGCTAGTTTAAAGCGGCTACGTTACCGAAGGATTTTCCATCGCTACGATCAGACTTACGTCCTTTAAATTCACGGCATGCACAAAAGAGCAACGTTTGTCCAAAACAGGCTGAAAATATACGGAACGATAGGGGGAAAAAGCATACAAATCCTTCCTCCGAAGCTAGCGACGAGGAAGTCTGAGAGGGCTGAGTGTGTTTGAGCTCGGATTGTTTAATAGAAAGATTTATATACTAACTGTATTATTTACTTTGGGAGGGGAGGTGGCAGTATAAGGGTATGCTAATTAGTGGGAGATTTTTTGGGGGAAGGGGTGGAATATCAATTTTTATTGCATCACCTGTCAGGAGTGTCCAATCAGCGTTGGCTTTAGGGGAATTAATTGATGAAGGTGTCTCCGGACGAGCTCACTTCACTCTGTCATTTTATTTGTAGCTAAAGCAGCGGCGGGAATAGCAGCTGCATTTCTTTTCTCTTCCTCCCTTCACATTCCATTATCATAGTTTCCAATGGAAAAGCAGGGAATGAAAGGGAACAGGTACTGATCTTCAGCAGCAACTTAGAGAAACACTTTGACAAACCTGATTTTTAAGATTATATATTGATTGTAGTCTCACGGTATTTTTTAATTTATTTTTTAAAATTTTGTCTAAAGTTTGGCACTTCATTCACCAGGAATAACAGCCTTTGTTATATTTTATTAGCAGGATGCCTTGAGACAAATACAGCATCTGGCTGAGGATTGTGTGTGTGTGGCTTTTTCTTTTTTTTTTCTTTTTTTTTTTTTTTTTTTTTTTTTTTTTTTTTTTCATCTCTCTCTCTCTCTGCAAATGCTGGGAATAATTTAATTCACGAAATGGGAGACCTGAAGTCGGGTTTTGAAGAGGTGGATGGCGTGAGGCTCGGCTACCTCATCATTAAAGGAAAGCAAATGTTTGCACTCTCCCAGGTTTTTACAGACCTGCTCAAAAACATCCCGCGAACTACCGTGCACAAGCGAATGGATCATTTAAAAGTAAAAAAACATCACTGCGACTTGGAGGAGTTGAGGAAACTCAAAGCCATCAACTCCATCGCTTTCCACGCCGCCAAATGCACCCTGATCTCCAGAGAGGACGTGGAAGCCCTATACACATCCTGCAAAACGGAACGGGTTCTTAAAACGAAACGGAGGAAACTAAGCCGGGCGCTGTCTGCCACCGATCTCCGGCCGGAGCTCGCTTCCCCCGACCCCTTCTCCAGCTTCTGGAAGGAGAACAAACTTTGGCTGGGTCTGAGCGACTCTCCTCGGCCGCTGCTGCCCGTCCGGAGGAAAGCTCTGCGCCCGGGGGACACAGCCTTGCTACCGGCCGCTCATCTACCTCACATTTTTAGTAAATACACTGGCCACAGCTACCCAGAAATCGCTCGGGCGCCTTGCAAATCCCCCGTAAACTATGAAACGGCGCCGGCGGTGGGCGGCTGCGTGCCCCTGCGCTCCCGTCGCCCGCTCGCC